>NC_141085.1:42048039-42748039 GCF_041138505.1 Cibotium barometz | reverse complement strand
TGGCCTTGTATATTATCATGTACATGCTGATTTTTTCTTTTCCTTCATTTAAGGGCACTTTGCCTTTAAGTGGGAGGTTGTTGGGGTAAAGGCGTTATGCCCACCCTTATAGTGTGTACAAGCCCATAAGTTATAGTACATAGTACACTTAGTACTTTTAATGTACTAAGTGCACTATGTGTACTAGTGCAATATACATGTGTGATACGGGAGTCACACACTCATGCCTCATGAGTTGACTTATCCCCACAACTCTCTCTCTCTCTCTCCCTTGTTCTTCTCTGTGTATGTCTCCCACATGAATCTCTAAACCCTAATTCCTGTTTCTCCCACACAATGACCCCCATGTGGGAAGCATGTCAGCCCTCCTGATCCTGGCCACTGTAGCATCCCGTTATAAATAACGAGACGATGCCTGGCTCCCAACTCTAGTAAGTGGTCCCCATAATGTCCTCTGTCTGGTCCAGTGTCCTCTTATGCCCGACTAGCCCCTATCTCCTCTGGATCCACAGGGTGTCATGTCATCATAGTCATACACCTCACACTGTCTGGTGTGTTTTTGGGCATTGAAGTCGCCCGTAAGAAATACTTCCCCTAGTGTAGAATAATGCATAATCTCCTCTGACAGACAAGTGTATGGCGAGGCTCCTGTCTCCTCCTCCTGTGGCATGTCCTCTGTAATGACATAGGAGGATCCTGATGGAGGAAAGTAACATAGGGCTATGTATATAACCCTGTCCTGTGAGAGCTGTAAGCTGATCCACATATATCTGGCCTCTGGATCCTGTGCTACCACTCCCAGTCATGCAGAGAGGTGGTTTTCAGAAATATAGAGACCAAATACATCCTATGAGACACAGTCATGCATGTACATGCTCATTGATTGCTTAGAATGACAAACCTAGTGATAGTAGCGTGCAGTGGCAATGATCTTCCCCTTTTGTCTGGAAGAAGTGTGTGATGTCAACACATTCCTCAAGGATATGAGGGAAGCACATGCAAATAGTAGCATAGCCGGGGATTCCCAAAGTAAAGTATTCTGCTTACTTCCACGGAGAAAACCTTGCCAGTCCCCTTTGACCCAAATCTTTCCCATTCCAAGGATGAGAGCCTAGCAGGACGGTATTGTGGTCGAGAGTGGGGTGCTTTACAACCACTTTCTGCAAAGTGAAATGTACGCGGGGCTTATGTGCAAAAAGTATTGGTGGTATTGGCCTTTCGATGAATACTGCGGCTGAAGAAATGCTTCATTGAGAATGGGGGAGGACGAGATTTTATTAGGTTTTGAGACCTCAAGTCAAATATTTTGCCTTTTTTTTTTTGAGGCGGTTGCCAAGTATGATAGCGTTTGGGATATGCCCTTTTGTTACTTTAAGGGTAAAAGCATGACGACCTGCAAGCTTGTGAAGGAGGATAGATAAAACGATATACTAACCTGTTCAGGAACTTGAAAATACCGTTTACAGGCACCTGATCGTTTTGTTACTGCCGTAGTGAGAAATCCTGTGTGCAATGTCTCTTCAATGGTTGGTATCACTGATATTCCGGATTGGTGCTATGTGGAGATGTATGGACAAGCTTGCTTTGATGCCTACACAGATGCCCCGACACCTCAGGATCTAGAAAAGTTCTATCAAGCATCACCAATCTCCCATATTGCAAAGGTACACAAATTTTCTTTAAAACAGAAAATCTCAATTTCGAAATTTCTAAAAATCATGTGCTGCCCGCATAGCAATCCTTTCTTGTGTTTGAAATGTTGAGGTTTTATTGCAAGACAGGTGAAGGTGCCTACTCTGTTTTTGCTGGGAGCTCAAGATCGCAGGGTTCCAATCTCGAATGGATTTCAGGTGAAGTGCACACACACAGACAGATGTATAAATGTACAGACACACATATAAATGCGCACTGACTCTTTTGGGCTTCTGTTTTCATCATCTTTAACATGTGCAGTACGTGCATGCGCTACGAGCACGCGGTCTAAAGGTCAAGGTGATTGTCTTTCCGGAAGACGCACATCCCATTGATAGGTAACATCATCTTACACAAAATTGTTAATGGCCTCTGTGGCAATATAGATTGATTCTTACCTTTAGTGCAGGCTTTGGGTAATGACGCCCCTTACTCATACTGCTGTCAGAGCATGTGATGACAGGGTTGCACAGGCAAAGTATGGTGCATGTTACCTGACCTGCCTTTGCCTTGTTTCTGTTGCAGGCCACAATCGGAATTTGAAAGCTGGCTTAATATTGGAACCTGGCTAAAACAGCATCTTGAATTTAAACCAGAAAGTGGGGTGCTATAGACAAAATTGGGCTTCCAAAATCATGTAGCGCACCCTGTTAAGCCAGTAGTGCATTGGATATGCATACAAATTACCATCCACAGATTTGAGGCAAGTGAAAGAGCAACAGATGAATTACAGGGATTGATTTTGAGAACACGTGTACTAATTAATTGTGTCTTTTTTCATGAAGTGCTGTCTTCGACAATTGTACTCTCTCTCTCTCTCTCTCTCTCTCACACACACACACACACACACACACACATACATACATACAGATATGTGCACACATCTATTTGTGCTATGTATATATGTATCCAAAAAAGAATACATATGTTACACGTAATTATGAGTATATACTTACCTTTGTATCATTACTTACCTAATACACAAAAGCTCACACACACACATTGTTACTCCTAACCAATTTTTATACCCATTTATACTTTTTCTTTGGCTCATTTTTTATGAATTTACATGCGGAGAAAGAGAGTAACATTAACATTTACAAAAGGCCAAAAGGTGATATTACATCATGTCCATGGATTACATCATCATGGGTACTAAAATGAAATGAAAGAAAATGGCAAAGCTCAGATGCTAGAGCTGATCCATGTACAAAGAGTATAGGCTCGCATATCATTCTAAGCACTTAGTGGTAAAGTTGAGCCAGAGTGAGGGAGTCCTATGATAGTGTAAAATGAGAGAGAGAGAGAGAGAGAGAGTGCAAGCAGCACCATGTCTCATTACCTTAACATATCTAACTAAACAGAAACTCACTTTGCTACGTAAGTTATGTTTTCATGTTGAGTTCCCACTATTTATGCCATTTTACATTTTGTAGTTGTCCTCAACGATAATAGCACTCTTATGTTATTTTCACTCTAATTACTTTAGTGTCCACCTGTTGGCCTCTCTAGCTTCCCTTACCTCTAGAATGTTCTCTTTCACGTATTTAGGAACTAGAATACTATTGTTATTATCAATGATTGTTGTTTCCATATCAGCATGCATTATGGCCTCTAGATGAAAATGTGCCTCTATGTCTACTTGTTTCTATGTAGAAGTCTTGCTCCTATATGTTGCTAGAGGATATTACAAGAGATGATTTATTCCCAATATTCATCTCTTCATCAACTGATCAAAAGGGCTACAAAGTTCTAAAAAGTTTGTTAATTTTTTCGAGTGTTGATAGGTGTTTGAAACTAAAACCAAGTTATCGTCATCAAATAACTAGTGTTCCAACATGAGGCGAGGGCATCTACAAAGCCCTTTAATCTTCAATGAGAAATCATTGATACAACGCTTATTTCTTTTTACATTATGTAACTCTTTTACAACTTCCTAGCCTCCGTACTCTTGCTATATAACTTAACCAAGGTGTCCATCAATCTTTAGGAATCGTTGCACTTATATATGACCAATTTGGACACACTAATAGAGAGGCAATACATCATTTTATTGGGCCTGCCATACCTTAAAAGTATGTACCTAATGTGGAGTGGGATTTTCTTCTAGAAGATCAAGCTCCTTCTAATCACTTACAATAAACTCAATATCCTTGTTAGTTGTAATAAACTCCTAACATCCTTTTCTCATGAGGAAGTTTTTCATTTTGAATTTTCACACTTGTTATTCTTATACAAGCACTAAGAGAGATGGATGGTTGAATTTTCTTCTTTTCTTCTTCACTTCTCTCTACAACCATAACATAAATATAAGAGTACATATTGTAAGGGTGAATACTCTACTACTAAACATATATGGTCCTTAGTGTGAACTTAGTATGTTAGTTTGCCATTGAGCAATCCACATATGGCTATGACTATGGCTTGGCAATCCAATCATGAGCATCGCATCTTCCTTGAGGTTGATTTATGCTGATAAAAGCTTGGATCAATGCCCTTCATATCTATATAGTCCCAAAAAAACATGTCCTTGTATGTTGTGAGAAGTTGTCAGTTCATCTTTCAGCTCTTGCTCTAGCTTTGCACTTACCCTGATAGTCTTCTGCTCATCCTCATCACCTAGATTGATCTCAAAATGAGCTCATCCTCTTGGATTCCCACAAGTGATGCTTTCTACCTTATTTTAGGAATGCCAATCTAGCTTCTTCTTCTTTTGATGGCGGGTCTTTAGGCTTCTCTTTTTTATCGTCTTACTCCGTATTTCTTTCATTTGCTTGAGCCACTGGCTGTACTGTCAATACCTTAGGATCATATTTTTAAATAATCTTTTCCACGTCCACTTCAAAGAGTGATAATAGATCCGAATTTTCCCTTTGCTCCTCTTCATCATCCTCTACTTCTTCCGAGTAGTTGAATCTTTCAGCAGAGGTCTAGTTGTCGGGTTCATTTTTTCCTTAGCCTTGATAGAGGCTCTCATCTTCTTCTTGCCCTTTTGGATGCTGATATAGTCTCTTTCCCAATTGTGCTTAATGTTTCAATTCCTTAGCCGTAGTCTCCCTAATAACATTGGGCAAGCTCCAGGTATTTCTTACATTTTGAGCACTATAAACACCATAGGAAAGGCACATTGTGCTATCTCTATTTCCTCTCCTCTCACAATTTCCACTGGTCAGACTCTTCTTTGATCTTTGCCATTTTCACCTAGAATGGTTTTGGATGTATTATGGTTATGCCTATTATCTTGGCTAAGCCTTCTGACAATATATTCACTCTAGATCCTTCATCTAGAACGACATGTGGTATGGTTTATCCTCTCAGCTTGACCATGACTTTCGAAACTATAGTGTCACAGTCTATGATCTTTTTTACATTAGTGCAATCAACTATTGTGGCTTCCAACTCTATCATCAACAATGTTTCTAGCTTGTCCTGAGGTACCAATTTGGTATAAAAGCGACCAGAAGATATTGAACTTTATCTTGCTGTGAGGACTTGTCTTAGCTCATATCCTGCTAGGCTCTTCTCATTTCTTTCCTACTCTTGGGACAAGACTTGCTGGTTCCACCTTGCTCCCATGTGATTAGGGTGGTGCTTCTCTTTATTTCTTGTTGGTTCTAGCATGTCCACTTTAATGGGTCCATTGCCAATCTCCCTTTGAGTTGCTTTGCTGCTGCTAGTACTACAGCACCTCTCCACTTACTGGCACTCCAGGAGGTTCCCCAACCCCAGAAGTCTCTTTTTGGAAGCTGTGTGTTCCTTCTTTTGTTCATGGCGTCTTGTTTTGGATTGTTTTGAGTTGGCTCCGGGTGATACGGTCGTTCCTTCTTTTTGGAAGCTGTGTGTTCCTTCTTTTGTTCATGGCGTCTTGTTTTGGATTGTTCTGAGTTGGCTCCGGGTGATACGGTTGTTCCTGCATAGTCCTTGGGCTTGTTTTACTAACTTGGTAGCTTATTTTTTGATTCTATACTACCTCATCCATTCTTTTGGCTTAAGCCTTCCTATTTTTTCGCTTGTACTCTAGTGTCTCTAGTACTCGGCCTTGTGATCTGGTCATAGCCATCACTTATGGGGGCTCCTCTTACAATCTCCAAGGTACAATTTTCTACTCTTGCCATGTTTATTGTAGGTGCTTGTCCACCTTGGGCTCCATCACCCTAATGCCTTGTGGTTTTTCTAAATCAAATAGTCAGCTCTTTTGTGTCTAGGTGCATTACAATAATAGTAGGTTAATCCTACTCCTCTTAGCCCGAATCTGCCACCCCCTCCTCATCTATATTGCCGAGCATTCTGAGGGGCTTATCATTTTGCTACCTTTTAGGTACTTTTGGATTCATGTTTCTTGTGTTGTAAGCATTTGTATGTGGTGTGATTTGTCCTTTCACAGATGGCACATTGCTGAGGAAGGGGCATCTTACACTCTTTCTTGGTGTGCCCCTAGTTCTTACACTTTGTGCAATAGACATATATCCTCACTCCATAACCATCCATTCATATGTGTCCTTTAGCTATCTTGGCTAGGGAGACTTTCAATTCTTTTTGAACATGCTTCTTGCCTCTCTTCTTTTGGGCCTTTTTCTCTTTACCGTCGATATGTGAGTCTCACTTGGTGTCTATGCTTGAAGTGTCCTCTCTTGAATCTGACTCCCTCCCTTCCTGTGTCTTTCTGAGCCCTCTTCTTCTTCTTCTTCTTGGTCTCTTTCTTCAAAACTTTATCTGCTCTAACAGTTTCCACCACTTGTTCAAATGTGAGTGTATCCATATCAATGGATGATACTAGTGTCAATCTTAGTCCTCTCATAAACAATTGATTCAAAGTGGTGATCTACTGCATGTCGGCGGCTAGGCTCATCCAACCTCATCAGAACTCCAAGGCATAATCTTCTCCTACAAGCAATAGCCTCTCTAATGTGTCCATTACTTGGGTGGTCATCCTTTTTGAATCTCTTCAAAGCATTCTTCAGGATCTCAAAACTCTCTTCGCTTTGACAGTTTCTCTGCCACCACCACTTGTTCAAATGTGAGTGTATCCAGATTAATGGATGATATTAGTGGTAATCAATGGATAGAACGTGTTCAAATGTGAATGTATCCAAATCAATGGACGCTAATGGTGTCAATCTTAGTCCTCTCACAAACCACTGATTTAGAGTGGCTGTCCTGGGCTGCCCATCGTGATGGTTAGGCTCATCCAAGGGCCTGAACTTTGAGGCATAATCTTCTCCTGGAAGCTTTTTTAAAGTCAACCTCTAGAGTTTATCCATTACTTGGGTGGTTATCTTATCCTTTTGGAATCTCTTCAAGCAAGCATCCTTCAATATCTCAAAGGTTGCGAAGTCATAAAAATCAAACTCTGCATACCAGCCTTCCCACCCAGTGTTATGGAAGAACTCTATCTTTTATGGTAATGGCGCAGCTTTGGTGTGGCTCTTCTTTCTAAATTTTGGGAACTTCAAAGCCATGACGTATCTTCTAGCTCTTCTCACAGGACTCACTTTAGCTCTTTCTTCTTGTCTTTCCAGTTCTTCACTGCTAGCTTCCGCTCTCAAGATTATGATTTTCTTGACCTTGGGGTTGAGCTACCACTACAGCCTCTCTTTCTAGTGACTCTTTATGAGACCCTTTCTCTCCTAGCATGTTGTTTAGGCCAGGATAGACCTATACTAAAATTCCAAACTCTCTAAACATGCATTACTATTTCTAGCTACACCAATTTCTTCCTTTAATTTTTTATACTACTTTCAGCAATGCTACAAGCCTCTTATTCTCTCATAACACACTTGGGAGCTTATTCCCCTAGTAAGATCGCTAAAACTATCAACACATAGTCAATCCGACACTTAAGTGGTTATAAACCAACTTTTAGTCTAACCCGACACTTCAGTGGTTTTGGACCAACGTCTTCGAGCAATGATATCTGACTATGTCTAATGCAGTAAGGTGGCGGCAGCTAGCACCACACCTAGTCTCAATCAGCTTCTTGATGTCTAGATTAGTGTCTAGAAAACATTCGTGCCTGACGAGATGAGAGATAGAGGTGCAGATGCTAGAAACCCACTTTAACATTCCACAGCTCTTGTGCAGAGAAAGAGAGAGAGAGTCTATAAGCATTAATAATAAAGAGAATGCCCAAGGGGTTTAGTACAAGAAGTAACACAATAAACTACTAACTCTCCAAACCATAGATATGCCATATAATACTAGGAGCTTTTGAACTCCATCCATATACAAAGCCAACTAAGCTTGTCTACTCAATATAACTGTAAGACCATGTAACTAGACTAAACTTCCCCTCTTAGATGTGTGCTTACAACCATGAATTCTCCACACTCTCAAGCACTCTCTCTTGATCACTACTACTCTTGTCCTCATACAAACACTCAACCGAGTACTACCTGCTCTATTGTTATCCCCCCTGATAAGAGCCCTTGATCATGATGGGTTCATCACTTTGGCCGTGAGTGCTGAACTAACATACGTGAACCCTGAGAGCTAATTCACCCATTACCAATAAAAACATCAAAGCACCAAGGATTCACAAACATATGATGGCTCATGGTTTGACCATTACGCCAAGTATGCATGCCTAATGGGAAATCCAATCTGGTGTGCCTTCTCACCAACATTTACACAAAAGGCAATGGGACACTTCTCTGATTGTGATGTTTCTACCTCCTCCAAGGCTATAGATACCCATTCGATAGATCCATCCTTGGATATGGAATGTACAAACAAGAGGAGTTAGAACTGATAGATCAACATCTGACTCAACAAAATTACAAATTAGTGAATCTGTTAAGATCCAAACCAATAACAAAAACATGGAACAAAATTATAAAATCCACTAAAATTTGAACCAACAACAAAAATGCAGCACATGTGGCCATTAATTTGACAATTCAAAGTGTGCTCCGCATAAGCTCTGGATGCATGTTTTGATGGATTAAAATTCTACTCTTCAATGATAGACACTTTTAAAGTCAATAAGCTGCACAACTATCCAAATCCCATTTCCCATCTAAAACATTCCCATAATCATCTTATACCTGCAAGAGCAACATTTTGGTATATTTGTAGTAGTGACAACCATTTAAGGGAGAGGACAGGTGTTAGTGTAAGAAAGCACCCAAAGACATGACTACACACACCTAGGGTTTAGGTGTTAGCATAAAAAATCACCCAAAGATACTACTACACACCCCTAGGAGCAAATTGCCACTTAAGTGATGCTAATTGAAGAACCTACATAGTCACACTTATATGTTATGTGCACATCATGTGCATATACTGGGAGCCTAACCCACCCTAGGCATGTGAGCATGGGAGCATGGGAACATGCTCCAGTGGGGCTAGGGTTAGGTCTAACCTTGGGTTGAGGTTAGGATCAGGCAACCAAGGAAATGGAAGGTCAAGAGTCACCATGGAAATGGAAGATCAAGGGTCAGTCTAATCCCATAGATCACTCTAGTTAATCGTTATGCATAAACATGCATAAACCAGGCATATACTCAACCACCCGACCACCCCCGAGCCCAAGGGTGCACACATAAATACAATGAAATATCACATATCTTACCTTAGTGTCCCATACCACCAAGAGATATGACCACTCCATCATCACTTAGCTCTAGCTTGAAATGGCAAGATAGTAGACACAATGCTCTACACAAGAGAACCTCCCTTGAGAGTGTCCCATGCTCCTATTTATAGGAGAGCTCCAAAGTGACTCTTGACCTTCCATTTCCAAGGTGACTCTTGACCTTCCATTTCCATGTGTGACCCTTGGTTGCCTGACCCTAACCTCAACCCAAGGTTAGACCTAACCCTAGCCCCACTAGAGCATGTTCCCATGCTCCCATGCTCACATGCCTGGGGTGGGTTAGCCTCCTAGTATATGCACATGATGTGCACATAACATACTTCCCCTCTCTCAAAACATTGCACTCTTGCAATGAAAAGAAGGAAACTTGCGTTGAACATTCTCAACTGACTCCTAAGTCGAATCCTGATTTCCTTGTCTTTCCACTTAATTTTAACCTCAGGGATTAGGCGACTACGAAGTTTCCTTTCCTTGAATTCGAGTACCTTTTCAAGTTCATGTGGAACATAAGATAAATCTTCGACTGCAATGAGTTCTTGAGGAGTAACTGTGTTATCCTTGTTGGGTCTGGGGGTGGTCTTCATAGGGCCTTCCTTCAGTATGATAACAGCGGCTCGAGACAGGATGCGGAGAGGATATGCTTCACTGGCGCATCTCGAGAGATAGTGCCATCAGTCTCATTTCCAGCACCCGAACACGAAGTCCCTCTTGTTTGACACATTAATGTGACCTGCCACCATGTATGGGAGTCCTTTCTGGGCCTGCGACCTCGGATTGGACTACTGGAGAGCGATCGAGAGGGTACAGGTTCTACTATTTTCCAGGCTCATCAAAGCCAAGCCTTCGGTACCCCACCACATTTTACTGGTAGAGTTTGGAGCCTCACCATTGGTCCTTGATGCAGTCTTCCACACTATCATATACCTCCAACGGATCCTCAGATTTGGAGACACAGTAGAGGGTCGCACCCAGCTTCCATGGCTTGCTTTGACTTCATCGACGCAAGCTCTGGTAGATGCAGGTACTCTGCTGTCTCCATAGACTCCGTACATGGTTTCACTCGCTTGGCCTAGACCTAGACAGGCTTCTGCCATTCAGATACAGTCTTGACACTCCTCACTTATACTTATCATGACACCAGATTAGTCAGGTCATTCGTGCAGACCTACTCCAGCTCTACACATTCTGTACATGGATCCTCCCCACACGTTTGCCTGTGAAGATGGCTACATATCGTAGTCATTTTCTCAGGATCTTGGATGAGGGTTTCATTGAGCCTCCAGGGTACACAGGGATACATCTCTCACATGCACTCAGGATCTCTCTTGGACAGCTTAGAGTTTCATCCCACAGATTGGAGATTGAGGCAGGCAGGATGAGACGGATGAGGAGAGGTAGGAGAGTCAGCAGACAGGGTTTCATTGAGCCTCCAGGGTACATAGGGATACATCTCTCACATGCACTCAGGATCTCTCTTGGACAGCTTAGAGTTTCATCCCCCATATTGGAGATTGAGGCAGGTAGGATGAGACGGATGAGGAGAGGTAGGAGAGTCAGCAGACAGGACTGGACATGCTCCATATGTGACATGGGTGAGGTTGAGACAGAGGAGCTCTTCTTATGCAGATGCCCAGTGTACGATGAGATCCGGGGAGGTTTCATTGTCTCTTTAAAGATGGCTTTGGCCCTATTTCCAGGGTCATTGACTATGAGGATCAGAGATGCCCAGCGTACTATGAGATCCGAGGGAGGTTTCACTGTCTCTTTAAAGATGGCTTTGGCCCTATTTCCAGGGTCATTGACTATGAGGATCAGAGATGCCTAGCTCTATTCGTCAGAGAAACGTGAGTGCTGGAAAAGATGTACTCAATTATGATATGAAAATGAAAGTACAAGTGAGTACTAAAAGGCCTATGGCAAAGTGCCCAACACACATAAGTGTGTTCACATAGGGAAAAAACCTATGTCCAGTCACAAGGAAAAAATGCCCGTGGGTAAGCTGGGTTCACACCTGAACTAGCCGAGAGTGGACATGACCAACAAACCCCCCTCAAGTGAATGGTGTGAACGGGTAGCAGCACGGTGATAAACTTGTGAATGCTGCCCTGCACTATGCTCCACAGTAAGAGTGAACTGTAGTGCCAATGGAAAAAGCAAGCACTATATGACGGGGAAAAGGAGAATCCCCAATGTCATAGTGCTAATGCTAGAGCACAGTAGTACATAAATGCATCACCAGAAATGCATGGCAAAGATCATGTGGACATCAACTGCATTAAATCAAAAGGCATCGCATAATAGCCCCCTGAAGGCAAGCACCAAATGGCAAGTTGAACTGCATGTAATCCACATCAATGCTCTGTAAAACTGCACTAGTGATAAGAAGAGGTAGTAGATATACGCATGTGTAAAGGCAACATGATCCAGAAGTCATGCCTATGAGATGCAATGTAAGCTGCAAAAGTGAAACTCATCAATGGAGGATCCGATGAGGAAAAATGAGCAATGGGAAAAGCTGGGGAGAAAAAGTGGGGGCTCGAGGTGGGCATCAACCAATGCTATGAGAGGATAGGTAAACTCTCAACGATACCATGATCAGTGGCATGTATGGCAAGTGTAAAGATGCATAATCCCACAATGAATAATATACATGTGACATGTCAAAACCATGAGAGCAAGCCAACACTGGCCAAGTGTGTAAAAGGCAATCCCAGTAAATATCACATGTGAGAAAGTGAAAATGTCAACATTGTAGAAACAATCCCGCTGCAAGGGAAAACAACATAAAAGCCATCTCCAGTAGACATCACATAAGAGAAAGCGTCTAGCATAGACCAGCATAAGGGTCAACAAGCATAAGTGACCATGAGGCATCACCAATTGCATGTGGGCAAGTAAAGTCCCCCCCTAAAATGCATCTGCTAGACAAGCATAGTCATCAAAAGCAACGGCATCAGAAGACATCTTTGCAGGCGATGAAGATGTAAGGGTCAAGGCTAACACGTGTAGCCAAGTTGGCTTGATCTGCACCTATAGAAGAAGATGCCAGCTTCTTCTTTTTTTCACTCTCAATACGCTGCTTGCATTCCTCTATGGTGTGCCCTGTTTTCCTGCAATAGTTACAGTGCTTTTTCTTTTCAGGCTTGTCCTCTATTTTGAGAGGATCCGATGGGCTAGGTTTAGGCCTAGATCTATTCCCACGAAAGGGAGCAGCCATTGCTAACTTAGGGGACATCATGTTGTTCCTGTTGGGAACGAGATTGCTCTTCACTGAGCAAGAGAGTCACAAGGTTGTCAAAAGTGACCGCATTAGGTGCATTGCCAGCCAACAACCGCAAAGTGGTACCAAATGTCTGATAAGAGTCAGGCAAGTTACGCAAAACTATCTCTGAACAAGATAGCTATCTGTCAAGACCTCATCAATGTTAATGAGCATGCGGTCAGCAAGCCTGCCCTAAAGGTAAGCTACACGAGCCTTGCGACCTGAATACGCCGCCAAGGTATCCCAACAAGCACCCTTTGCAGTGGTGCAAGAACAAATGTGCAGAATGATATGCCTACGGCACGAGAGAGAGCAATCAATGCATGGGCCTAAGCATCCCTAGCATCCCAAGTATGCTCCTACTGAGTAGGACTCAAGACGAGGAGGTGGACCTACATGAGGGTGAGCGAGAATCATTTCACCTTCCGCTGGAGCAGGTGTAAGAGGATGCTCCTCAGTGCCATCCATATACAACCATATATTTTTGGCAACCAAAACATGACGCATCATATAAGCCCACATAGGGTAGTTGTCCCCATTGAGCTTGTCCTCTTGAGATAGCATTCCAAAGAGGTCATTATTACTATTGGCCATGTTAGCACAGCAAATCTGTCACAAGTCACCAAGAGTAGGCAATACCATGCAAAATCATAAGAATGTGGGAGATAAATAATAGGATAACCAATGGATTGAAAGGGAACTCCTTCACCATGAGAAATACATATACATGTCCCAAATCTGCAAGTGTACTGCACGATGATGCAAATCTATCAAAGTGTCCACAATGGCACACATATACTACAACAAACCACAAACGTATACATGTGCCGCGAAAACACAATTAGCTGACACCTGTAAGAGCTGCAAGTGTTTAAATCCTGGCAGATCAAATGTAAATTGGTCCAATGCTCCAAAAATGGGCTCAATGTAGAAAAGCCCTAATTTTTAGGCAGCCAATTAGACCAAATCTCAACCGGATCTACACCTGTAAATTTGCTAATGTGATTGTCACGTGTACCAAGTGCTGGAATGCCCAAAAATTGGGAGAAATGCCCCAATGCCAACTAAATGTGCCTGTAATACCCAAAATCGGCTGCGCCAATTTTTGTAAAATCTTGCCAATTTCTACAAAATCCCCAAATTTCTAGTGCAATTGTGCACCAAATCTACTGAAATCAATGCCAATGTGTGCCAATGTTGCATTTGTAGGTTCAATAGTGAAAATCCCCAATTTTTAATAGGCAAAATGTGCAATTTCAGGTCAAAAAATTACAAATCCCTCAAACCTTGCCAATTTTGGGTAGATCTGAAGGTGAATCTAAAGTTTCTTTGGGTAGTGCAGAGCAGGTACAATCGTACGGTAGAGGTGCAAGTACGGTCGTACAATGGTACAGGGCGGCTGTAATGAGGCACGGTACAGGGCGGCGATGGTGGCAGGGCGTCGTATGGCGACACAGGCGGCGGCGGCAGCTACTCCATGAGGGCGATGGCACATAGGGTGGAAGGCGCAGGCGATGACGATGGCATCGAGGTAGGCACAGATCTGGCAATGGGCGACGCAGATCTAATCGCTACAATCGATGGGTGGCACACATAGGGGCGACGGTGCAAAGGGGCGATGGCGGTGTCGTGCAGCTGAGGACGCAACATCAGTACAGTACGGTGGCGATGGCGGCTGTGGGCGGCGGCACCGGTACAGAACATCATATACGGACAGAGCAGCAGCAGCATGTAGAGGTGGCCAAGAGTGACGGCAGCGCGACTGGGGTGGCTGCAGGGTGGGGTTGAGGGGAAAACCCTAACCCTAAATAGCAAAAACCTTAATGCTGCAAACTCTAATGCACTAGGCTTAAGCTCAAGCTCTGAAGGGTAGCAGGGGGCACCAATGTTGGGTAGGAGGGAAGCTAGCCTGCACACACACACACACACAACCTCAAGCACAGAGAAACGCGAGAGTGCTAGAAAAGATGTACTCAATAATGATATGAAAATGAAAGTACAAGTGAGTATTAAAAGGCCTAGGGCAAAGTGCCCAACACAGATAAGTGTGTTCATACGGGGAAAAAACATGTGTCGAGTCACAGGGGCAAAATGCCCGTGATAAGCTGGGTTCACACTTGAACTAGCCGGGAGTGGACATGACCAACAATCCTCGTCTCCTAGCTTCTCTTTCAGTCTACTGACATGAAAGATTGGATGAACTCTGACATGTGGACGTAGTTTTAATTCATAAGTACTTGTGCCAATCTGACGTATAACTCGGAATGGACCACAATATCTAGGAGATAATTTTGAGCACTCTCATGTTGACAAAGTCTGAGAATCTTTAGGAACTTTCAAATAAACCAATGCTCCTGGCTCAAAAGACTGAGGTGAGTGTCCCCTATTAGCATAAAACCATGCTCTATCCTGAGCAATCATGAGCTTGGGTCAGCATTTCTTGCATATCCCACAAGAAATCCCTCGATGCATCAAGCTCAATGTCCTTAAAACTGACATCAACTGGTGCCTTGGGTTGATACCTATACATAAGCATAAATGGACTATAAACAGTAACCGTATATGCTTAGAAATATTATAGGCAAATTCCATCATTGGAAGATAATTTGCCCAACTCAATGGTTTTCCAAAGATATACGCACGAAGAATATCCTCTAAAATCTGATTCACACGCTCTGTTTTCCCATTAGACTGTGGGTGATCAGAGGAACTTATACTCAAAGTAGTTTCCAATTTCTTGAAAACTTGTTGTAAACCATTCGGAATAAAGTAGGAAGACATGGCAATATAACAGCAGGAACCATGGATCCATCGGTGGCCTCTAACATACCCACGTCTGTGCAGGGAATTATGAGTGTCCCGAGTTACCCATATCAACATAGGGAGTCATCAACGTCTCGATGAGTCATATATGCACATCCGTAAACCATGAGGTGGACTATATAAATCACCTAAAGGATGGAACTAGAGAAAGAAAGGCCAACAAAGGAAGAATCCAAAATTCCTTAATCCGAACACAACAAGAAACTCATTGAACTCTAAAGAAAGAGATTTCAACAAGTGAAAATACTGACGAGATTACACCCATCAAAACATGCAAGCTATAGATAAAAGAAGTTTATCTAGAGAACGCCGACACTACAACTTCAAGTGAAGTCAAAAAATGAGATTGTCTTTGAATGTTGGGGTCAACATGTCAAGTGATGTAAGCAAGGCAATAATCCTGAGCCCAAATTATCCGATAAGATAATATATGTGAGGGATCGCTAGCATCCCATACGACCATGATACCACCCATACATACCATACCAATTTGGGACTCCCTAGTATGCCATCTAGGAAATATGAACAAAATCCTACATAAAAGGAATGCAATGGCCTTATCCTAGACTTTCGCATACTAAAACCTGTCTCTATATACCTAAGACCACATCAAGAAATAACTCTTTCTTAGTATATCATTAGAAATCAATTTGAAATAACTACACAATAAACACAATAAAGTTGGGATAGAAAAATAACAATTCACCTAGATACATAAGTAACTAGGCATCTAAGTTGGAATATGTACAAGAGTACAAGAAACATACTCCAAAATTATGTGCAAAAATGAAGGCGAACGCTACCTTCAAAGCACATGATATTATCCAAAAGATCAAAAGATCCTCATAAAACCATGGATAGAAGCATAGAAGCACCTTGAATCCATGAAAACCATAGTTGATTATAAAAATCAATGCATGACGTGTCTAATGGTTAATCATGCCAAAAGAAGCATTAAAATTGGTGGCCAACTCATCAATCTGGAGTATATGAATGTGGTGTTGTTCAAGTAGAACTCCACACAGTAAGCAAGTGAAACCCATGTGTGTAGCACTCATTAAAAACCCTTAGACACAAGTGATCTAGGCAGAACCTGATGAGTCCATATAAAACTTGGAAACCATGTAATAAAATCCACCAAAACAACTAGATCAACTAACCCATGATAGGATTTGTCTTAGGCTTAGGAAATTAAGCATAGACCACACTGAAACAAGTGCAAAATAAACTATCATGGACAAGTGTCAAAGGCGAGACTCACTTGGAATGTAGATTCTAGCCATCATCGAAGAAAGTAAGGAACATGTCCAATAAGACAGAATTCCACACGAGATAAACTCAACAAAAAATCATGGAAAAATTAACTCACATGACCAATCAAAGGTTCAACCATAGCACCATCCCATTCACCAACTGTGAATGCGTGTGCCAAAATAAAATTTGTGTATAGACACACATATGTGGCACAAAAAGTCTTAATCTTTCCAGATTCTACTCTTTATGCCTACCAGGTTTTCTTACCCTCATCCTGGCCACCGTGTTTTCTTAGAGAGAGGGGGGAAAGCATAAGCTCCACACGACATACAAGCACGATGCCACTCAACACGCATGTGGGCTTTTCTTAGAGAGAGGGGGGAAAGCATAAGCTCCACACGACATACAAGCACGATGCCACTCAACACGCATGTGGGCTTTTCACAAAAAAACCGCTAAAAAAGTCTAATTTACCATTTCTATGGTCAAAAAATGTCTTTAACTTTAAGGATTTCCTAAAATTTCATGAGATGTAAGGGGAACCTTTCTACCGAAATTATCCGCAATATCATGTGCGAAACTCTGATAACAAATCCGCAAAATGCTTATCTTACCCATGAAAAAGAGAGAAAAATAGCATTGACACTCACGGCATTCCTCCGCATTGTCGTCGATACGTCCGTCCAAGTCGAGAAGCACGTTCCCAACATGTTAGACACTAAAATAAACCAAAAATTAGTATTTTTTTGCTTAGTAAATGTTAAAATTTACTTAAAAAATGCTAAAAATTTGGTATAATGAGAAGAGGAGGAAAAACATCTAAAATTAACTAGAGACCGCTCTGATACCACTATTAAAATCCCATAGATCTCTCTAGTTAATCACTATGCATGTAAAATACTTCATGTTGTCCACCAAGTAAGTTTCGACCATGCCTCTTAAAGAGCAAGCAATGCTTGGGTTGACCATCGCTCCACATTACATGCTTGATCTCTTGAAAAGCACATATAGTGCTTTTCCCTTTGTAGATCTTGTAATATTTCTTGCACTAGCCTTGAGAAAGGCACCTTGGGTATAATCAACTTCGGATTCTTCTGGAACCTCCTAGTTTCATGAAGAGCGGCAGGGTGCCTAGTCTCCATCTTCTCTTCTTATGCGTAGGAGGATGAGCTTTATTAGCTAAAGCAAGTTGGAAGCAACTTTCCCATTTGAAGGAGCTTAACCTTCATCATTGTTGGTGTTAGTAGGTTCACTAGATCTAGATGAATGAACTAGTGTCTTGGTAGGCATCTTCTTTACAGGATGTTGCTTAGTGCATGCCATGTTGAAATATATGATGTACAAGTGATAAAGGGTGAGAGAAAGAAGTCATGTAGGTGTGAACACACCCCAAATAAAGTGGGCATGTGGGTGGAAAAGAGATCTAGGGTTGACCTAGCCCTAGCCCTTGGTGAAACCTATATAAAGGGTAGGACGCCTCACTTTTTTTAACACAACACATTTCTCTATAACGCATCACTATATTACCTGGATTAACCTTTATCTTCAAGTATTGTGTTACTTGAGTTGTGTTGTGTTACAAAAAGCGAAGCCCCCTACCCTTTATATGGGGTTCACTACCACAAGGGCTAGGGTTGGGCCAACCCTAATCCCTTTTCCACCCACATGCCCACTTTATTTGGGGTGTGTTCACACCTACATGACCTCTTTCTCTCACCCTTTATCACTTGTACATCATATATTTCAACACCACCTCTCAATGCCACCATGGGACAATGCCAAACATGGAGAAAGATGAGTATTGGACATACAAGAACAAAATGACCCCCTCTTAACCTTAGGATAGATGACAAGGTAGGTAGCCTTTATAGATTAGTCTTTTATAGAAGTGATGAGTTATAGAGTAATGTGGTTCACTCCCAATTCTAGCAAGCATGCTTCACTCCTTAACTCGAAGAGTTTCTTATCATGTGAGGTACTTCCAAAATTCCCCTCAACCTTAGTAACATCTTTGGTACCATCTCTTCCATAGTGGTTTCGTGCACCATCCTTGTTTATCCTTCACTTTGATGAAACCATCTTCTTGCAAAAAGACAATCTTCAAGTGGGATTTGGATGTACCATTCTTCATTACATTGGCTTCATTGGTTGCATCTTTGTGCTTCTCCAATCCTTTCTCATAGTAGACATGCTTCATGCATACATGTCTCTTTCCAAAATAATGGGGAGTATGCATACATTTCAAAACAATGGGGAGTATGCACAACGGAAGTAATATTTTGATGGCAAGATAGAGCAACATATATGAGAGAGAGAAAGAACACAAGATGTATAGAAAGCTTCTATATTACCTTCTATTTCAACCACTCCAAAGTTGGCTTAACCTTCACCTTCAAGTATTGTGTTACTTGAGTTGTGTTGTATTACGGAAAGTGAGGCCTCCTACCCTTTACATAGGGTTCACCAAGGGCTAGGGTTGTGGGCTAACCCTAAATCCCTTTTCCACCCACAAGCCCATTTTATTTGGGGTGTGTTCATACTTACATGATCTCTTTCTCTCACCCTTTATCACTTGTACATCATAGATTTCAACACACCCTCTCAATGCCACCATGGGACAATGCCAAACATGGAGCAAGGTGAGCATTGGACATACAAGAATAAAATGACTCCCTCTCAACCATAGGATAGATGACAAGGTAGGTAGCCTTTATAGATTAGGCTTTTACAAAAGTGATGATTTATAGAGAAATGTGGTTCACTCCCAATTCTAGTAAACATGCTTCACTCCTCAACTAGAAGAGTTGCTTATTATGTGAGGAACTTTCAAAATTCCCCTCAACCTTAGTAACATCTTTGGTACCATCTCTTTCATAATGGTTTCGTGCACCACCCTTGTTGGTCCTTCGCTTTGATGAAACTATCTTCTTGCCAAAGTCAAACTTCAAGTGGGATTTGGATGTACCATTCTTCATTACCTTGGCTTCATTGGTTGCATCTTCATGCTTCTCCTATCCTTTCTCATGGTAGACACGCTTCATGTGTACATGTCTACTTCCAATCATGCTAGCTTCCTTAGTCGAGCTGTCACATAGACTAACACAAGGATGCCACCCACGTTTCAATAGCTTATGCATGTGCTTCTCAATATGTTTCTTGCTTCCACCTCTTCCACTTCATCATGATGCATAAATACATACACCAATGTGAACATTGATTTAGGAGAGGCCTTACCACTTGTTTATCAACATAAGGGCAGTGTCTAACTCCATTACAATATAGTAATAGATGACTTCCATGCATATGAGTTCATCAAAAAAATTTAGGATCGGATTTCATGCTTGATGCGTTGAATTTTGCTTGGTTTCAAAAATTGTGCATGCCTTGCACTTCCCAAGAGTGAGAACGGCACAAAATAATTTCTTCCTCCACTTGCCTCTAGCTTGAGAGAAATCAGGAAAAAACCTTTGTACAATCATTGACAAAAAAAATTGAGGACCTTTGAGATCCTGTGCCCGTGCCCTCTGGCAAAAACCTTTGATGGCACTAAAGGTTTAAAAGAACCTTAGATAAAGGATTTGAAAGAAAGGATTTTTTTAATACTTTTTTTTGAGAAAAAACGTAGTTGCATTTTGCCGTAATTTTCTGGTCGCCATGTTCTATGATTCCTTTGCTTCTGCAAATGTCCTTTGGCACTAGACTCTTCTGCACATGGCAGTTGTTGTTGTGTAGAAGGGTTAGTCCCAACACAGTTTATTGCCTTTGGACGGCATTGCCTGTTGCCGTCTCGATGATGGACTGTGCTACCCATTGACGGATGACAATGATGCCGTGATGCCTGCTTACTAGAATTGGGAGTGAACCACATTTCTCTATAAATCATCACTTTTATAAAAGCCTAATTTATAAAGGATACCTACCTTGTCATTTATCCTATGGTTGAGAGGGAGTCTTTTGTTCTTGTATGTCCAATGCTCACCTTGCTCCATGTTTGGAATTGTCCCATGGCGGCATTGAGAGGTGGTGTTGAAATATATGATGTACAAGTGATAAAGGGTGAGAGAAAGAGGTCATGTAGGTGTGAACACACCCCAAATAAAGTGGGCATGTGGGTGGAAAAGGGATCTAGGGTTGGCCCAACCCTAGCCCTTGGTGAGCCCTATATAAAGGGCAAGAGGCCTCACTTTTTGTAACACAACACAACACAACCAACACATGAAGGTGAAGGTTAAGCCAACTTTGGAGTGGCTGAAATAGAAGGTAATATAGAAGCTTTCTATACATCTTGTGTTCTTGCTCTCTCTCATATATGTTGCTCTATCTTTCCATCAACTATTGCTTCTGTTGTGCATACTCCCCATTATTTTGATATGCCATACTTACAAGCTAGAAGAAACAGAGAGAAATTAGTCCAGTAGCCGGAAGTACGGCTGGCTTACGAAAATCCACACATATAACAGATGGGATTCTATTTGTGCGGTGAAGCAAGACCAAGTCCATGAGCTTATTCTCTCAGTGACCCTAGTAAAGGCCACTCATTGAAATAACCAATTAATAAAGAACAGAAAACTTAATATTAGCCGTTACCGTGGATTTCGCAGCCCTATCTACCACCACGATTTCTATTTAGGCATGACATCCCGATCTGATTTTGCAAATACCGAAGCAAACATGTAATAACGGATTATGAATTATTCAAGGAAAAATGGACTTAGATCTGGATCAACAAATTGTTCCTCAGAATCCAGATAAAGAAGCTCCTTCATTTATAAATGGGACTTACTATAAGTTATTAACACTTGTTATTAAAAAACATGTTGTCCATGTTGATTTATTGATGTTTCCATTTGCCGACTCTCTACTGGGTTGTCAACCATTCTATATGATGTTCTCTAACTATAGTATTTTTGTTTCATGCTTTTCTCACTTCCTGCAAATAGCTTCTATATCATTGGATTTAGACTTTATTAATTTGAACACTATGAAAAAGTTAATTTGAACTTCTATATCATTAATTTAGACTTTATTAATTTGAACACTATGAAAAAGTTATCCATGTTGATTTATCGATGTTTCCAGTTGCTACCGACTCTCTCTTGGGTCAACCATTCTATATTTATATCTTGCTTTCCTTACTTCATATATCGCCATGCAACTTCTATATAATTGGATTTAGACTTTATTAATTTATCCTCATACCTTATCTCTATTGGAGCAGTTGCCTCATAGGATTAGAATCATTGATTCCACCTCCATGCCCTGTTGCTTTTTGCATCGAGCTTGCCAATGAGATCGCTCCATGTCTTGTGTGGACCATATTGCCAAAATTTCTTTTTCAGTAAAGTATGGACTATGAGCCTCAAGTATGTGCTACATTCAAAAACATAGGATCCACAATTAAACTCAAAATATTACATTCACATTTTAACTGTAGCAAATTGATTACTAGTCTTACCAGATAGTGTGTAATACAATTTGAAGTACATGCCTCTATCTTAAGTTATAAATGTTACCACAGAGCCTCATTCACATAATTAGAATTGAATGTCATCTTTTACGAAAGTGGTGCCAATTTATCAAATATGATAGAATTGAATGTCCTCTTTTACAAAAGGGGTGCCAATTTATCAAGTATGAACCACACATTTGCCTTTACTATCCGTGTCCATCCCCATTACTCCAATCAGGGGGGATAGCCATGTGTAGTCTTTTCCATGCTTTGTACTTCACTTGTTTTACAAGCAACTCACTATCTTCATCTAGCGATGGAAATAAGAATTTCCTAGCCTTCCCTCTCCCAAAACACAATTTGCATAGAAAAGTTTTGCTCTTTTTTGACTTTTTCTTGACCTTTTTTATTTTTACTTGGCCTCGGTGCAATCCAACATTATAAAAGACTTGTTCTACCTTCGTGCATGTTGTATCAATATTTCAAGTAAGCTACATCTTGTAGGAAAAGTACACGTACTCAAACACCAACTTCTCTATTATACTTACTATGCAATACAAGGTACAAAAGTGGACCCTTGTCAAGGGTATTTCTAAAATAGGACCTCACTTAAGATCTAATAGCACTCAAATGGAAACTTCTCTATTATCCTTACTATACAATGTTAAGGTGTAAAAGTGGATCCTTGTCAAGGGTATTTCTAAAAAAATAGGATCCCACTTAAGATCTAATGGCACCAACTTTCCATATTTTGAACATGTTGGTCACATGTTAGAGCACCCTATTATCCTATCCTTGCAATCTATTGTTGGGATCCAATGCTCTATTCATTAATGTCAAGCTAACATGTTCGATATTTTTGTCCCTCTTATCAAGCTTCAAAATAAATTGAAGCTTATCTCTGCACATCATGTTGTAGAACTTACCGTTTCTACTTGTAGCTTACGTATATCCAATATGAAGTTATTGTTTGCATGCAATTTGAAGGGCACTTCCTTCAATCCAGACTTAAGCATCTATGTATGTTCCAAATGCATTGGCTCACCAATTATGTTTAAGACTTTTGCATTAAGATCTTTCCATGCTTGCTTCAGATAGAATGGTTTAGGGATGGGCACCACCCATCTCTTTTTAAGCACAACCTTGAACCCTACATCTAATTGCTTATAAATCATAACATAAGATTTGGAGCTATAATTCGTTGAGAACCTATAGCTTTGAAGGTATTGCTTACCTCCTCCAAGTGTACTCTTGCAACATCATCACCAATGGTTTTAAACTTGGTATTTTCCAATTAAAACTTCACCATATACCTTTGTAATTGCGTTGTCAACATCTTCACTTGGGTTAGAAAATATATTCTTCATGTTTATACATTGTGCAATTACCCACTCCCTTTGGTCAACTCATGCAATGGTTTGAGTAGCCTCATGTACTTACATGCTTCTTGGGTTTTTATTATAGGTCCAACAAACAACGCTGTCTTTGCAAGTATTGTTGTCATCTTTTTGTTCTCCTTTTGCAATATAGTTCGGAATTGTCTACCTCAACAACATGCACCACATTTTCTATAGCTTGCAGATTATGACACGCTCTCTCTTTTTCACTTTAGTGATTTTTTGGTGTCTTTGGGTAATTGGATTGAGTGGATAAATACACACATCAACCGAATCGACATGTTTTTTTCCTACATTTCTCTCTTGTTACAATATCTCCGACCGCCTTTCAGTTGTTGTTCTTATCTTGTTGTATAATGGTGCATACTTGGCCCTCTAATTGGAAGTAAATGTATCTCATCCTGTTCAAGCATGTATCCTTAAATCAATAGTAGTATTCTACTATCATTAAACATAACTATTAACCAAAAATTAGCTTTTATACATTTGTGTAACTCAAAAATTAATAAATAACCCAACTTTAATCAGAAATAACATTATTGAATATAACTATAAACCTTAATATAACAAAAAATAATATTATTGAACACAACTATAGACTTCAATATAACCCAGAGCTAAATCATAAGTTTTAATCAACAATTATCTTTCACAAACTTGTTTCGCTAAAAAATTCACTAATGAACAACCCAAATAACACAAAAATAATATCATTAATCTTAACTATTGACTTTGATTTTACACACGACTTAATCATATTTAAAATAATAAGATGGTCAAAATAGAAACATAACTATGATTTTGTACATTTGTACAACTCTACAATTTAACAAATAACACAACTTAATCATAACTATCAATCAATAATTATCTTTCACACTTGTTTCTCACTCAAAAAATCACTATAATGAACTACCCAACTAATACAAAAATAATATCTTAAACTCAACCTATTAACTTCAATTTCACACATGACAAAATCTCATTTAGAACAATAAGATTGTCAAAATAAAAAAGTAAACAAAATATCTCAGATAAATTTAACCATAATAAAACAACATAATGCATAACAAGACATACATACCTCTATTACTCTCTTATTTTGTTGATTCTTTTACAGAGATTAACAAACAGAAAGATGATTGAAGGGTAGAATGAATATATGGTTCCAACTAAATGGCACCAAATAATCAACATACCTTTCAATTTCTCTATTTTATAAGAGCAGAAACCCCAAGATTGAGAAGATTTGAAGTCATTAATGTAGTTTAGGGGAGAAATGAAGCTTTTGAGCATAGCTATTAAAGGAAACAAATAGAGATTTGAATCTTCTCTGTACAAAGGAGGAAAAGTGAAAAAAGCTAAAGCAATATCTCATCAAAGCATAGTGAAATTGTCCTAAACTAAAAAAATCTAGAGGTCTAAATGAAGAAAAATTTTATAAACCCCTGTATACTTAATGGAAAATGACAAAAATTAACAACCACACTCTTAGAGTACAAAGGCAGGCATGGTTAAAAAGAAATTAAAAAATGTTATGTCTACATCAAGTTATCCCATTTTTAACTTCTCCCAATTTGAAAAACATAAAAGCAATCTATTCTAATGCCTTTAGAAGTTGAAAAGTGGGTATTTAAGAGTGTCACATCTTACAGGATTCTTTTTTTAATTAAATAGAATTAATTATTTTAGATTTGAGAATTTTGAGGACAGATGGTGTTAGCTTTGGACATAGGAGAATATTATTATAAAATAATAGGTTAATCTCTTATAAAAACAACATACAGAGATCTCCTTGATTCAACAACAAGAGGAGAGAGAATGATAATATTGTAACATTTTTTACCATTTTTTCTTAATTCATGGAAGAGAGAGAAAGCCTGTAAGGAGCAAAATAGAGAGTCCATATTTCTCATGATGCAACATTGACTCAATTAGCTTATTGCTCAAAATTTTCCATACATACCTATAAGAACCCATTGCCATTTGTGAGACATGAGGTCACTTCATTTCTTGTGAAGGTGCCTTTAAGACAATGCATGTGACCAACTAATGTATGAAAGGATTCATGTGACTTGTTATAGTGTACAAAAGTATGCAATCACATCATTTTGTTTCCTCCCTTTTGATAACATCCAAGGTGTTGGTGGTAGGATTATTTTGCCATTAAGTGATTATGGCCATAAGGCTTCCATTTCTTAGCTTCTTTCAAATCATCTCTTGTGCACCCTTAATATCATTTTTGTCACAAATCAAGTGTTCCCAAATGTCGCTTCCCACATTTTTAAATATGTGCGTAGGATCTAAGAGATGGTTTATTAGTAGATTGCTCCAATAAGGAAGTTGATGGAAAATAGAGAGTCTTTTAATCCATGTTGGCAATTTTGTTCTCTCTCCATATGTTAACCAATCACTAGTCTTCATTATGGGTGGTGATTGACCATAGAAACATATCTTATATAGATTTCATATATCATCTTTTTGGAGAGTCATAGAATGGCATGCATGTAAGTGAGGTCCACAAATAGGACATCCATGATATTCACTTGTAGTAAGACCTATATACCAATAAATGTTAGTCAATACTTACTATAGTTACATGTATTGTGACCTTTTAATCCCTAAACCCTAAATCCTAAACCTAAACCTAAACCCTATATATGCTAAACCCTAAACCAAAACCCAAAACCCTAAAGCCAAAACCTCATACCCTAAACCCTATATATGCTAAACTTTAAACCCTATATATGCTAAACCCTAAACCCTAAAACTAAACCCAAAAACCAAAACCCAAAACCCTAAAGCTAAAACCTCATACCCGAAACCATAAACAGATTGTAAATTAATTAATGAGAGATAAGCTCGCAGCTTTAACACTCTTGCATTTTATAAAGGAGTTGATCCCAAAATCTATACTCTTTCCTCTTCTAACACCGTGTTTGGTGCATCTACACATTCTTCACTTCCAAATAAGGCACCAATAATCTCTTCCATCTCTTGTTCTTGTACATGTGTCTCACCATCTTTTGCATGTCTGGCTCCGTATTTCATTAACCACATCTTTTTAATGTCCTTTGAATTGGATGTTTTTCATCATGCCTCCATTTTTGTGATTGTATGGCCTCATTGGGTTACACTCACATCATGTAGTTTGTTAATATTTGACATTCTGTGTAAGAATATATTAGAGCATAAATCCCTAGAGAGAGAGATAGAGAGAGTCTAGAAACTCTCTCTCTCTCTCTCTCTCTCTCTCTCTCTCTCTCTCTATATATATATATATATATATATATATATATATATATATATATATACATATATGTATGCATGTATGTATGTATGTATACGTGTGATATGTTGTATAGTAATTTGAGGTTGTCTTCTAATGAAGTACTTGCACCGTGCACATGGACATCCTATCCTCTCTTCCAACCATGCTACGCCCCTGTATTGGGGTCCCTCCTCAAAATTATCTACACACTCTATTAGGCAAATATGGGATTTGTTGCTTTAAGTTTCCAGTTTGGGTTTACCAATTCAAGAGAGATAATCAAGAAATGAGAAGTGTGAATGGGAAAATGATAAATTGCGGGGACTATATATTTGGTAAGTGGATTTTGAGTCGGTGTGTTTTGTAAATGTCAAATGGAATTTATTTGTTTAATTCTATCTTCCACGTCATCGTTATGATCTTTAATATAAGCACCTGTTGTGCATACCGATGAACATACCGAGAGGCATATGTTGAGACGATTATATCGATTCTGTTTTTTAAAAAAAGTTTTGAGACATATAGAAAACAATGCAAGATTTATAATTTTATTTGTGAGATGACCCTTCTCTTTCACTTTTTTTGATTGAAATTTTTGGACTCTCTCCCACACTACTCACCCTCTCCATCTAGTGCCCATGATCATCCTCTTACCCTCTCTCAACGCTTTCACTCCTCCCACTCCTCTTCCTGTAGATATGCAAACATGATATAAGCATGCTATTTGGCCCTTTTCTCAAAATATTAGCAAGATTTGAGTCTTGAGAAGAAATGAGCTAAATAAAGGCAGAGACCTGGATGAAGGAACCCCTAGAAATGGGAGGCATAGTCCTCCAAGCCTTAAATTTTCCATCAAGAACAATGAATAGTGCCATGAACTTTGTGAAAAGGGTATTCATCCTATCTTTGGGCAAAGCTCTAGTGAGAGGGAGAAAGAGAAGGAGAGGATGAGGGACCATCAGGGTTCACCCTACCCAGAAAGTATTCAATCCATGTTAGGAAGACGCCATACTTTTTTAAACTTTTAGCGTTAGATGACCCAAGCTAACCATGCCCATCTAGCCTCATTACCATCATTACATAGAAATTGGGACATGCCTCTTTTGTGTCACCATTAGAGGGGGCAGATAACCCATAACCCGATCCATATAGGGAAACCCACAAACCAATTCGCAAGAATATACAATGCAAGAAGAAGTACCTCTTGCCCACTTTGGTCACATCTTCACCATTGAGAACCAAGTTCTAGTACCTCTCCATTCAGACAAGAAATAGGGAAAGAATGAGCTAAGCCATGAATATAGAACCTAAATGCCTAGATCTGGGCAACAATGGGCATCATAAATAAGCTAATGCACATCTCAAATTTAATGGAATTGGATATCCCATTCAATGCTTGGATAATTTTGATGATCAAGTTTGTGAATCCATGAAAAGGATTGATGATCCCACCAAGATCTGTCCCTTTGATCTTTGCCTTGAAGACAAAGCAAGCTTGTGGTTTAGGGCACAAAGCCCACTTGAAAAATCCACTTATGAGGTCTTAAGACACACTTTTATCATTGGCACCCAGTGGAGCCAAATGGAGCCCTATTACTAACCCCATTTTGGGTTGACCGACACTCTTTTTGCCACACATGAGAGTAGTTATAAATGTCATAAAAAGGCACTCTAAAATTTGTAATATTTATAAGAAATTTGAAGCTTATTTAATTAGTTTATGTGTTTTGGGGCCAATTGTGTATTAGGAATTATCTCACAATGAATGGACACAATCCCTCTTTGTGCTAATTGAGTTCTCTAAGCTATCTACTTCCTCTTTTTACTCTTATTTGTGTATGTGTATGTGAGAGAGTTGAGAGTAGAGGCTATATTAATTCTTGGTAAATGTTCCTATCTATGTTTTGGTTAAATAGATTAGAGGCTATATCAATTCTTAGTAAATGTTCCTTTGTGTTGTAGAGAGTAGAAAGTGAGAGGAGAGTTAGTCCTTTTATAGAAGGGGAAGCAACTTCCTTAGTGATGTCTTAGAGGTAAGAGCTCGAAGGAGAGGAGCTAGCAGAGCTTAAACAGCTTCAAGGGACTCAAGCTTGGAGGCAAGGTAATTTTAGTTATTACTTATTTTTTCTCTTTGCTATAGGAAAGAGCCAAAACAAGCCATAACATTTTTGGTGCCGTGCCAAGGAGGCAATCTTACTTCCTCTGCTCTTTTTAGAGCCTCCTTATGCAAGTAAATTTTCCCTTGGCCAATGTTGTGACAGGTTGAGAAGTGGATAAGGTTGGGTGTGTTGAGTGAACAATAAGAAAACGATGGTTGTTGTTATTTATGATTTTGTTTATTGTTTTGGTTTGTGAGTGCTTCTTGGGAAACTTTGAGAAAAAGAAATCAATTGTTTTTACTTTCAATTACATGTTTTTTGCACAACATTATGACGCAAAAGTTCAAGTTTTATTTTATATTATCATAGATTTTGAACATTGTGGCATCGAGCATAGTTTTCTTAAAGGTATTACTCCCACTCCAACACTAGTCCAAACATAGGATTTTTAAATGCATTATTCATGAAGTTCACAATGCTATTTGATGGGTGTGTTGTTTTGGTGAATTTGGGACTTAGATAATTTCTTGCACTCCCCGTTTTTTATTGTTCAGACTAGTGGGCCCTCCACCCATGTCTGAGCTCATTTGGCTCATTTCTTCCCAAGAATCCTTGCTTGAGCTAAAAGATTTCCTTCTCATGATATGCACTCTATTGAATTCTAGTTGTTTGTTTGAGATGAATGTCGGGCAGTATTATGTGCTAGTTTAAGGGGGGCGGGGAAGATTTGCTCTTCGGAATCTTTCGCACAACAAGGGGTTGTGGAATCTTGCCTTCTTTGCGGTGGTTTATTAGTGGGTTGGCTTCCAATGTAGAGGCTATAGAGGCTTTACGATCTTGAGATAAAGTGGGAGCTTCAAATGTACTAGGGCTTTGCCCATAGTGGTGGGGTTAGATTGAATGTTTGGGTGGAAAGGAAGGTAAGGGTGGTGACCCCATGCGGGGTGGGAATAGAGGGGTGTAACTACTTCTAAAGTATTTTATATGTATTCTTAAGTATTTTATATGCGAATTTTTGGTTTTCACATCCCCCCTTCCTAGTGGTGTGATCATGTCCTCATGATCATAGACAAGAGTGTTGAGGGAACAAAAAAACATTTTATTTTTCTTCCCCCCCCCCTCCATATTTAAAAAGAGGGTCTCGGCTAGGGTCCATTTGCATGAATTTCCTCTTAGGAGTTTTATGGCACACTTTCACCCTTTTTTTCTCTCTTAAATAATAATTTTGTATGCTTCAAAGATGAATCCAACATCTATATACTTTTAAAGCATGTCCTTTTGTCCAATCGACCATACATTAGACTCATTTTGCTAAGGCCTTTGCTTTTACAAACTTACACTATCCACGATAGGTAACACATTCTCAATTGGAACATTCACAACCATGGGTCGTTGGTCGTGATGCTGGCATTTTGTACTAATGTGGTTTTGTATTTAGAAGTGGCACTAGATCTACAGATGATTGTTATGGTTGGGCCTATATAAGATATTTTGGGAGCAGTAAGTATATATTATATATACTTACTGTTCCCCCAAAAAAAGGTATTTAGAATTTAGAACTGGCAAGAAAAGTTTTGTATAAAGTTCTTATGACTTGTACACATGACATGCTGAACTTTAACATAAAGCCCATTGAAGAAGTGCTTGAATTGTAGGACACTAGCTTTTAACTATCTATTCGCTTCATTTGGTATGAAGTAAGGTAGTGTATATGTACCTACAAGAATTATTATTATTAATTGGCCCTTATGTGTGTTGTTCTTTCGAATTTCCAGCCAACAAAAAAAGGTTCTAATAAAAATTAAAGTGCCACGTGGATTAAAAAAAAAAACCTGAAAATCAAACTGAAGCAAAACAAAAAATTAAAACCAAAATCCAAATTAACTTTTTGTGATTTGCGACTGTTTATATGCTTTCTTCTGTGGGCGTACGACAGAGTTTGAGGTTTTGAGCGTAATCTGTGCCGTCGTCATGCTTCAGGCCAGATCGGTGAGTCCAGTACCAAAATTCAGCATGATCAAATTGCAATTTCTCATAAAAAAGGGAAAAGTGTTCTGTGATTTTAACCAAAAACGGAACCCGATTTCCAGTCTGTTCTCTAATTATGTGAGAAATTAGAGCAAATATTGATATAATTATCGACCTCTGCACAGTCGTTTTTACTGAATGAGCTTGGACAAGTAGGTCAGCTTAGACTAACAAAAGAATAGGGGTGGTCTTCTGCTTAAGTTGGAGCATTAATGTTTGTAAAGCATTTCCTACTTAAAAAATGCATTTATCCTCGGCTTGATTATGCAAATTATAATTTAACAAAAACACATGCATAATACATATATCTCACCGAAACAAAAAAAACAAAACAAAATAAGTATATAAACGTATAGCCACAGTTTCATATGGAGACAATATTTAAACGTGTAGCCTCAGTGTCATATGGAGACATACATACATACCCTCATATATTTTTTTAACATGAAACACATTTTTAGTCATCATACATGCTCTAAATATGTATTTCCCAGCACATCCAGGATAGCGTATTTAGTCATCATCTAGCATGCATGATGATGTTTCCCAGCACATCTAGGATAGGTACCTCTCTTATGTATGTAGGTACGTATGCATATTTACGTACATACACAAATATGCACGTCTATGTTGGGGTTTGTGCTCAAAGATAATCCCCTCTCCTCCTCTTTACCGCAGTAGCCTTCTTCCCTCTTTGGCCCCCAAAATCATCTGTATGTGTCATACTAGGCTTTACAGTCTCTCTCCATCATACCATTCAAAAAGGAACTCAATGAATGGGCATGACACATTTTTTGCAAGTAGCTTCTTAAAGTTGAAAGCGTGGGTGCATCCATTATCTGGTTTGTGTATGCATTGTATTGGTTTCCTTTGCCTATCTAAGCATCATGAAAACTAGCACTCAGCGGATCCATGCTGAAAGTATTGAGGATGCCATCACTCGTGGCATGAGTCTTTTTTGGTTTTAAACCCACTATTGTACCTGAACCACTAATACGTACATACTCACATACCTACAAGAATAAATGTCTCTTCTCTCCATTAGGAATTGGTCCTTCTCTTCATTATTTGCAGTGAATGTTATTGAGCGGCTTTCATGGCTTTCAGCTGAAGTTGTTTCTTCTCTGGTGCAGGAACGCTTTGCTCCATCATATCACCCAGCATCTGCAAGTTGGCCTGGAGAGAGTGGTGCGGAAGGTGTGCGTTGATTTGGTGAAACACTCAACAAATCAGTGCCAAAATGGAGTTTGAGTTTGGAATTGTCGGTGATGACCTGGGTAAGCAGATTGAGTGGCTTTGTAGTCCTGTTTTGTTCATTTCATGTAGATCTGCTGAATAGGACAAGCATTCTGACGACTTGATATTTAACAGCTCTCAGTGATGATGAGGGTCTTTCATCCCAGCTGTCTGTACAAGCGCTCGAGATGGAGCTACGGAGGCAACATGAGCTTAACTTTGCAGCTTGGGAAGGGGATACAGCAGGCCAGTTTCAGGGTTTCCTTGATGACCTTGTTTGTGAACTCCAGCCAAGAAAAGACGATTATCTAGTGAGATTGGATATTCTTACCCGACTGTCATCAGCACTCAATTATATGGATAATTTCAAAGGCAAGTATTTTGTTACATGGAAATATTCGAATTACAAATACCTCATGGATTGATATATATTTTCTCTTTGCCCTGTTATGGCAAACTACGGAACACACACATGTACGCAGGTGAGCGTGTAGGCACACACATGTGCCCATGTACACATGCACATCCACACGTATGCCTGGCGTACACGTGGGTGTGCGCGTGCACGCCCACCCCCCACCCCCCCTCCCAGGCATACGAGCACACATTCATGTCACTCATACAATATTTCTTGCCTTGTTACGCTTACCAAGATGGGAAATCATTTTTTTTGCTGCAGGAGCAACTTTGTCCACATTTGGATCTTTTGAGTCCAATTTCTATACCCGGTGGGCGGATTTAGATCTGTCTTTGGAGTTGCCAAACAGAAGCACCTTGCTAGAACCAATCAGCAAGAGATTGAAAGTGAAGGTCTTGAAGTCCTTGTTGAGGATTCTGATTGGAAGAGGTGGTTTTCTTCTTCCATCTCATCCATCTTTTGTATAGAGTGATATTATGGAGAGAGAGAGAGAGAGAAAGAAAGAAAGAAAGAAAGTTGTATTACATCTTCAAAAGGCCAAAATGACCTATGAGACCAAAAGGTTACATCATATCCATGAGGCACATAATCCTGGGTACAAAATAGTAATAAAGAAAGATAACAAAAATCTAGAACTTTAAAATTTGATCTAGGTACATGAGCAGAGAGCTCTCATATCACCCTAATACATCCCTCATGGGCCGCTGTGACATGGTGCTCAAGGTGGTAAAACTGAGTTGGCGCGAGAAGGTCCTGCGATGATGGGAGATGATGGCTCGTATCTTCCTGTGGTGGCGTGGCCGTGGGCGAGGGCCATGGGGTCTGGGGCGTCGAGCTCTGCATAACTCAGTGGCTCTGTCGAGTGTCACACCTCTCGGACGAGCTCCTACACTGTCTGTGGTCTGGGTATGATGGGTGGATCGGCCCTCGGAGTGCTGGTATGAAAGAAGTCAGTGAGAGCTCTCTGTGCTGGTCCTCGAGCAAGTACAGCTGATCTGGATCTCACTAAGAACTCCATGTGTCTACGGAGCTCTAGAAGAAAAAGTCCCAGGCATCTCTGATCTGGGAAGTCCACGATCCTGGAAAGTGGTCCGAACCCAGCTCGGAAGAGGCAGTGGAACCTCCCCCGAATCTCATAGTACACGGGGCATCGGCATATGTAATGGTCCTATGTCTCGGGCTCTGTGTGATAGAGCTGGCATATCCTGTCCTCTGATGCGGCCGCCCTAGGCCCATATCTGGCAATCTCCTTTCTCAGCTGGTGGGACAGGGTGCAGATCTGGCTGATCGCACATCTCAGCCCAAAGGATAGGTGTATGTCCATGTAGCGTGGACGGATGATGAACCCATCCTCTGTCAGGCATAGGAGGTGATCTCTGTAGAAGGCCATCTTTGTCTCCAGTGGACGAGTAGGTGAACTCCATGTCCTCTGAGTATCCAGTCTGACAATGTCCTTCCTGATAACCCTGTTCCTCTCTCTGCGGCTGAGAGCAAATGATGGGGCCTCTATGCTGTACTGGAAGGGGGGGAGTGCCTCCATCTGCATACCGTGCATGCCAAACCAAGTGCCTACCTGTGCATACGAGCACTCTGTATCTCCCTCAAGTGTCAACTGTCTCGAGGACTCCAGGGCTATCCGGGGGTATCTATCAAGTGGAAGCTCCCAGAGCCTATGCCAGTATGTCATTATCTGGAATAGAGGCTCTGTCACTATCGGTGCAGCCCCCATCTCTGCCCGCACAATCTCATGTGGCACTGATGGTTTACTCCTAATCATGCGTGAGATCATCGCCACTAGGGGTCTCTCCATCGGCTTCCACCCATCATATACCTCCTCTGTATCTGTCTCGGCCGGCTCTCTCCTCTGTCTCCTCCTATGGTATAAGCTAGGACCCCAGATGGGGGCACCATACAGTAGTGCAGGTGTAACTAGAGTATCAAATAGCCAAAGCTTCATCCTCGGCTCCTGAAACTGTATCTGTGAGCATTGCCTCTCTAGCGAGCCAAGGGCTACATATCCCCTCATCAATCTAGCATCGGCCGCCTTCCGCATCGAGAATTGAGGTCCAGCAAAAGTGATCCCAAGGTATACATACGAGGTAGCATACTCCACAGGCTCTCCACTGTATGTAAACTGTACTGCAAAGCTACTTATCCACTGTGAGGAGGTGTTAAAGATCATGACCTTAGTCTTTCCAAGGTTCATAGTAAGGTCCCGGTCCTCGCAAAAGGTTTGTAATGTATCCAAATGCCTCTGCAGCCCCTCTGGTGAATCAAAAATAAGAACAATATCATTTGCATACAAGAGGATCGGTATTAGGACTCCTGCCAAATGTGCTCCTGGTCCTCCTTGCCTGTCTATGTAATCCGAGATCTCGCAAAAGGTTTGTAATGTATCCAAATGCCTCTGCAGCCCCTCTGGTGAATCAAAAATAAGAACAATATCATTTGCATACAAGAGGATCGGTATCAGGACTCCTGCCAAATGTGCTCCTGGTCCTCCTTGCCTGTCTATGTAATCCGAGATCTCGTCAATGTATAGACCAAATAGAGTAGGAGACAAGGGGCAGCCGTGCTTCACCCTGATAGTGCTGTGTATGATCTCTGAGTCACCTCCTGGAGCCCGTACTTTGCCTGTGACTGACTCAGAGTGTAATGATCCCCCACAGCATCTCTGCTAGCACTCCCATATCCTGTAGTCTCCTCATCAGTTTGGCCCGTGGGACAGTATCAAAAGCTTTGCGGAAATCCACAAAGCAGCAATATATCCATTGCCCGTGAGCTCTCCCCTCCTCAATGATCCCCCGTAGTGTAAAGATATGATCTAGTGTGGAGTGCCCTCTTCTAAAGCCTGCCTGCCCCGGTGCTTTGAGTCTCTGCTCCTCGGACCATCTACTAAGCTCATGCTCCAAAATCGAACCATAAATCTTGGTCAAGGTGTGACCAATCATGATAGTCCTATAGTTGTTGGGGTCCATGGGGTCACCTGCTTTCAAGATAGGTACAATAGTATTCGATGACCAGCTGACGGGGAAGCCTTCACATAAAGCCCTGTTAAACATGTGAACCAGTAAAGGGGCTAGCGTGTCTCTAGCATGGGAGAAATGCTCGGTGAGGAGTCCATCATGATCCTGTGCTCTCCTAGTCTGCATTCTGTCAATAGCATCGCTCACCATGCTGAGGTGAAAGAAGGAAGAGTGTGGGGGATGATGTTCGGGTGGATGGGGGAGAGGTGGCTGCTCGGGGTCATGGTAGAGAGAGGTGGCAGAGAGAAAGAAAGATATATTAACGTCTACAAAAGGCCAAAATTGGCCTATGAGACAAACAAGTAGTACAATGATGTTCCTCCTTCCATCAAGAGGAAAATGTGGAGTTAATGCATCTCTATATGCTGAAGGGGTGATACAAGTATGATATGTTATCTACTCCTAACTCCATCCAGTCCCATAGTCTGGGTACAATATGTCATACATCCGATCTGAGGATGCCATAAATGTCTGGAACATGCGTCCTGGATCAGAGCGAAATTGTGCCAGCTGCTCCTCGACCTCCTGCTGGTGTCGAGATCGGATGGCCGCGATCTCTTTGTGGTGTAGCCGTGGTGTCTGGTAGCCGGCTAGTCTGGGTTGTCGCCTAGCTCGAATATCCTCCGCTTGCTGAGATGTCACTCCCAATGTATGTGGCTGGGCTACTGGTGCCAATCTCTGGAAGAAGTCAGTCAACTGGGACTGTCTTCCTCCGCTATGATGTGCGGGTGTCTGAAGTAAGATCTCCCTGTGTCTCTGTAGTGCTAGTAGTAGTCTGCCTAGCTGTCTCTGGTCCGATCTCTCCCAGATCTGTCTAAGTGATGTGGTCCCTCTAAAAACCTCAGGATAGCATGCCCTGATCTCCTGCAAAGCACCACACTGGCAAACAAAATGCTCCTCTGTCTCTACCCTCGTCTGGCATAATCTGCAAATGCACTCTGCTCGAGGGATGCATGTTGCTCTCCCAATCTCGATCTCTAGTTGGTGTGATGAGACCCTTAGTCGCCCAATGGCTACTCTGGCTCCATGTGATAAGTGGACCTCCAAGTATCATGGTCGCTGGATGAAGCCGTCTGTGGAGGTGCTCAAGAAGTGGTCTCTGTAGTAGAGCATCTTCGTCGGGAGTGGCTGACTGGGAGATAGCCAAGTCTCCTGTATGTGGCCCTGCCAAATGTCATGTCTCATGACTCTATTCCTCTCTGTCTCTGAGAGAGGCGTCTGTGTGGTGCAGCTAGGTCATATTGTAAGGGTGGTAATCTGTCAATATCAATCCTGTGTGATGATATCCACTGTACCACCTGAGAGTACCATGACCAGGTATGTCCCTCCTCAGCAAGCTGTCTGAATGCCTCAAAAGCAGCCCGAGATACCCGATTTAGTGGGAGCTCCCGCATCCTGTGTATAAAAGATATAGTCTGGAACATGGCCTCTACTAACATAGGTGGTACAACAAACTCCGCTCGAAGGATATCATGTGGTACTGAAGGTTTGCTGCGGATCATCCGTGAGAGCATCAAAATCTGAGGGCGCTCTATTTGTGTCCATGAGGATGTGGCCAAACCTGGTGCCCATACTGTTGCTGCATACATCAATGCTGGAGTAACTAGTGTATCAAATAGCCACCCCTTAGTACGGGGCTCTTGGAAGTGTGCCTGGTGACACTGGCATTCCAAAATTGCTAGTGCTGCGTACCCTCGTGTCACTCTGTCTCTTGCTGCTTGTGCCATAGAGAATCTCCCTGATGAGCTGGTAAATGTGACCCCAAGGTATACATATGAGCCCACCACCTCTACCTGTCCCCGGGCTAGTGTAAGGATAGTCTGGCATCTGACTGCTGTTGATGTATGAAAGACCATAACCTTTGTTTTCCCAAGGTTCACTCTGAGTCCTCGCTCCGCACAGAAAGTATCCAGAGCCTGTAGATGCCTTTGTAGCCCTGTCCGAGTATCCGACACAAGAATGATATCATCAGCATATAATAGAATGTGTATAGTCGTACTTGAGATGTCAATCCCAGAGCCTCCTCCGTGTATGATGTAGTCTGCTACCTCGTCGATGTATAAGCCAAAGAGTGTCAGGGAGAGAGGGCAGCCCTGCTTCACACCAATGGCGCTGGCAATCATATCTGATAGCCCCCCTGGGCATCTAACTCGTCCAAACACTTGCTCATATAATCTGTAAATCCCCCACATCATGTCGGGGGGTATGCCCAGTGTCTGTAAGCGGTGGAAGAGGCGCTCTCTCGGGACTATGTCGAAGGCTTTGCGGAAGTCCACGAAACAGCAATAGATTCTGTGTCTCTGTGCCCGAGTTTGGTCAATCAGGCATCTCAGGGTGAAAATGTGATCAATAGTAGAGAAGGCTCGCCGAAAACCTGCCTGACCAGGGGCACGAAGCCCCTCCCTCTCAGCGTGTGTGCTCAATTCTGCCTCCAGGATAGCCCCATAGAGTTTGGCCAAGGTATGACCAATCATGATAGTCCTGTAATTATCGGGGTCCAACATGTCCCCAGCTTTGTGGATCGGTACAATAGTGTGCATCGTCCACTCAGCCGGGAAACCTTCTACCAGAGCCCTGTTAAAGAGGTAAGCAATAAAAGGAGGGAGTGTGTCAGTTGCATAAATGAAATGCTCACCCTGTAAGCCGGTGTGATCCTCAGCTCTCCCTTGTTGGAATCTATGTATAGCTCGAGATACCATATCGGTAGTAAAGAAAACCGATGAGGTCGGTGGAGTCTTGGTGGGGCGAGGGATGAGTGGCTGGTGCGGAACATCATAAAGCCCTTCTGCATAACTCTGCCAGCGTTGAGGATCAGTAATCGGGGTGGGGGGGCGTGGCTCTCTGAGTCGTCGCCAAGCGGTGGTGGCTGCATCTTTGCTCATGAGCATGTGGTAGATGTCCCAGTATTGAGCCTCCTCATATGTGCGTCGCTTACGGCGTGTAAGAGACCGCATCTGTCTACTGGCCTGCTGCTGTGTTATTTCCCCTTTCGCTATCTGGGCTCGGAGATGTCGATGAAGCTCTCTGCACTCATTATCATACCATCTATTCTGGGGCATGTCCCCGGATCTAGGTGGCTTCCCTGTTTGGAGATGGTGTGGAAAGCTGTGGCTAGCTGCTGTGTGCAGTATGTGTGAAAGCTGGGCCGTCAGTACATCGATGGGTGCTGTAGGGTCCATACCAAAGAGGCCATCATGTACTTTTGAATCATAAACGTCTGCAAGCTCCCGGGTAAAGTGGAAGATGGTACGAGATGCCTGAGTGGTCGGGGGTGGCAGATCAAGAGAGCTCCTAAGAGAAAAAGCCAAATAAGTATGGTCCGCACCAATGGCAGAGAGAGAGAGAGAGAGAGAGAGAGAGAGAGAGAGAGAGAGAGAGAGAGAGAGATTAACGTCTACGAGAGGCCAAAGTCGGCCTATGAGACAAAAAATAATACAACTGTGTTCTTCCGGTCATCGGAAGAAAAGAAACAAAAGAAAAAGTGTGCATGTGTCTGGATACAACTGTGAATCATCATGGATCGGTGGAGCCCATATACAAACAATATAAGGGGGGTGGGGATGTGGATGGAGTGCTAAGGCAAGATGCATCTCTATATGCTGAAGGGGTAGTACAAGCATGCTATGCAGATCTATGTCTAACTCCATCCAGTGCCATAAGAGGGATATAAGATATCATACATCGCCGATGCTGAGGCTGTGAATGGCATGAACATGTACCCTGAGTCTGAATGAAAGCGAGCTAGCCTCTCCTGTGTCTCCATCTGGTGTCTCATTCGGATAGCTGCTATCTCTCGGTGACGGAGTCGGGGTGCTCTATGTCCAGTCTGTCTAGGTCTCCTCCTGGCTCTCAATTCCTCTGCTCTCTGTGCGGTCACCCCACGTGGTACATCAGCTGGCACTGGCATAGCTCTCTGGAAGAAATCTGTGAGCTGGGACTGTCTCCCACCCCTAGTGGGAGCGGGTGTCTGGAGGAGTCTCTCTCGAGAACTATGAAGCTCTAGTAGTAGTCTGCCAAGCTGTCGCTGGTCCGAGGCCTCCATCAACTGATGTAGTGAAGAGTGCTCCTCAAACAATCCTGCATATCTATCTCTGACCCCTTGGTGGGCTCTACATCTACATACAAAGTGATCCTCAGTCTCCACCTCCTCGCGGCACAATCTGCATATCCGCTCAGCTCTAGGAACCCGTGCCGCTCTCCCAGCCTCTATCTCTAGCTGCTGTGATGAGACTCGTAGCTGTCCAATAGCAACGCGAGAGCTGTGTGGCATGTATACATCCATGTACCGCGGTCGATGTATAAACCCATCCCGTGAGATGCTCATAAAGTGGTCACTGTAATACAGCATCTTCAGTGGTAGTGGGCTCTCTGGTGCTGTCCATGTCTCCTGTATGTAGTGCTGCCATATGTCCTGTCTCATCACTCTGTTCCTCTCATTGAGAGAGAGGTAACCCCGTGGAGCAGACTGATCATACTGAAAAGGTGGCAACCGCTCAATGTCTATACCATGATGTGAGAACCACTGTAGCATCTGTGCATGCCTCCACTGCCATAGGTGGTGCAGCGAACTCAGCTCGAACAATGTCGTGCGGGACGGATGGTTTGCTGCGTATCATCCTCGAGAGCATCAAGATCTGTGGTCTCTCCAGCTGTACCCATGTGGAGGCTCCAAGCCCTGGTGCCCAAACCGCTGCTGCATACATCAAGGCTGGTGTCACTAATGTATCAAAGAGCCACCCCTTCGTGCGGGGTTCCTGAAAATGTGTCTGATGACACTGACGCTCAAGGCCAGCAAGAGCTGCATACCCCCGGGTCACTCTGTCTCGGACTGCCTGAGCCATGGAGAAGCATCCAGCTGAGCTAGTAAATGTGATGCCAAGGTAAACATAAGAGCTCACCACCTCGACCCGCCCTCCTGCTAATGTGAGAGTAGTGTGGTTCCTGACTGCGGGTGAAGTGTGGAAGATCATAACCTTGGTTTTCCCAAGGTTCACTGTGAGCCCCTGCTGTGCGCAGAAGTCATCAAGAGCCACAAGGTGTCTTTAAAGCCCAACCTGCGTGTCGGATACCAAGACGATGTCATCAGCATAAAGCTTAACATGGACAGTAATACCTGATAGCTCAACCCCAGAGCCTCCTCCCTGTGTGATGTAATCGACCACCTCATCAATATAGAGCCCAAAGAGCGTGGGGGAGAGCGGGCACCCCTGCTTCACACCAATGGTGCTAGCAACTGTGTCGGACAAGCCTCCTGGGCATCGGACTCTCCCAAAGACCTGCTCATATAGCCTGTATATGCCCCACATCATGTCTGAAGGTATGCCTAGTGTCTGTAGTCGCCGAAAGAGGCGCTCTCTGGGCACAGTATCAAATGCCTTGCGGAATCCACAAAGCAACAATAGAGCCGTTGCCTCCGTGCCTTGGCCTGATCAATCAGGCACCTCAATGTAAAAATGTGGTCGATGGTAGAGAAGGCTCGATGGAAGCCTGCCTGGGCTGCTGCTCTCAATCCCCCAACCTCTGCATGAGTGCTCAGCTCTGCCTCCAAAACTGCCCCGTATAGTTTGGCCAATATATGGCCAATCATGATGGTCCTGTAGTTCCCGGGGTCTAGTACATCTCCCGCTTTATGGATCGGCACAATAGTGTGCATCGTCCACTTAGCCGGAAACCCCTCTGACAGAGCTCTGTTGAAGAGATGAGCAAGAAATGGTGCCAATGTATCAATAGCATAGATGAGATGCTCTCCCTGTAATCCTGTATGATCTGTCGCCCGTCCATGTTGGAGTCGGCATATGGCCCTCCTAACCATAGGTGGGGTGAAGAAGGTGGAGACTGTGGAGCATGGCTCTGTGGGCTGTGGTATAGGGGGCTGTGCAGGCACATCATAGAGTCTCTCTGCATATGTCTGCCAGGTCTGAGGATCGGCAATAGGTGTGGGAGGACGGGGCTCTCTGAGTCTCCTTCAAGCAGCAGCAGCAGCATCTCTGCTCATGAGCATGTGATATGTGTCCCAGTACTGAGCCTCCTCATAAGCTCGCTGCTTACGGCGGGTGAGAGTATGCATCCTCCTGCCTGCCTGCCTCCGGGTGATCTCCCCGCGAGCCCTCTGCACTCGGAGACTGTGGTAAAGGTTTCTGCACTCATCATCATACCATATGAGAAAGAAAAAGAAAGAAAAGATATATTAACGTCTACGGAAGGCTAGATTGGCCTATGAGACAAATTTGTATACAACAAGTCCATGTCCTAAGTATCATGGAAAGAAAAACTGAAATGAAAAGCGAATCCTAGTCATATGCAGCTCACTATGCAGTCACTGTCTAGCATGCTATAGATGTACAATCATGATAGGTGGTATACTACTAATTCCACCCAGTGGAGATGGTGGGGTGTAGTACATCCTACATGGGGCATGGGGCGAGGAGGACTCTCACATCTATTGTGCCCTGGTGTAGTCTTTGGACTCTCTCCTCCATAGTTGTGCGGTATCGTGCGTAGATTTGGGCTGACTGGGCCTGATGGAGTAGTGGTGGTCTGCGTCTGGGTAGTTGCGGTCTCCTGGTAGCTGTGATCTCCGAGGCTCTATTTAGTGTGAGCCCTCGTCGGGGCAGGTAGATGATACAGGGGGAGGTAGATGATACAGGGGGAGGGGGATGTGGCTCGTTTGATAGGCTTGAAGAAGCTGGTGATCTATGGCTGGGATCTCTGGCTCTGCACCTGTAGAAGCCTCTCTCTATGTCGGTGTAGCACAAGGAGGAAAAGGCATAAGCATCTCTGATCAGGATACTCCATCACCCGGCTAAGTGGGCCAAAACCCTCTCTGAACAGGCAGTGGTATATGAAGGAGATAGCACAGGCGGAAGCATAAACAGTAAACATATGAGAGAGTGCAAAGGAGTAAAGCTTTACAATGGCAATGGCTAGCAACTGAATGTTGAACTATGTGCAAGGGAAGTGGATGAAAGAGTGAATAATGGGGAACTCCTTACATAGTGCAGGAGGAAACAAGCTGACTGCCTCTAGGGATGGCCGACTGCCCTTGGACAAATAAATAGGAGAAAAATCCAGTAAAATACCAGATAAATGGTAAAGCCCCAGAACACTGAGATGCACAATTCTAACACCCCCTCTGCAGCTCATAGTGTGCAAGAGTCGGAAGAAGATAAGTCGATGAAGATGCAACCACGGACCCTCCAATACCGCGAATACTGGAATCACCTTGGAAAGAGCACCCACCAACCTGTTTCCTTGAAACAAGATGCCACCACGAACAGCAAGAAACTTTGCTTGGCCACGAATTTCCACACAAGTGTGCACTGAACTCCAAAAATAGATGATGAGCTGCTGGTCACATCGCGCCCATAATCCCCAACAGTGGACGGAACACATCACGTCCCAAAAGCCTCGAACAATGAACTTGGAACATATCCAGTTCATAGTCTCTGCTGTACCAAAGATAACCATGTCCTACCAGATGTCTAATGCTTTAACTCTGAATCACGGTCCCCATGCACCAGTAGGTGGAGCTGTAATCAGCCCCCTCTCCCGCCCACAAGCCTCTTCTGGCTGGAAGCACATGGGGGGAAACAGCATGTGTACTAGAGAAGCACACCATCTGGGGTCTCCTGAGCCGGAAGTGCCCTGGGAGCCCTAGAAGTGGTACTAGAATCTGTATCGCTATCCTGTGTCGTGTCTTTGCCTTTTCTCTGAGATGAAGCCTTGCCCTTGGTCTTGTCCTTCTTCTTGGACAAACAATCCTTGGACAGATGTCCTCTTTTCTCGCAAGAGAAACAACGACTCGGACCTTTCTTTTGAACTAAGGAAAATGCTTGGTCAGAACTATTGACTGACACCTTCAACTTACCCTGTGAGATGAGAACGGACTCCTCCTCCAAAAGTAGGGAGCCAAGATCATCAAAATCCAACTGAGTGGATGTGACCTGGCACCGCAAAGATCGAGAAATAACATCATAGTCCAGAGGAAGCTTGGTGAGGATAAGAGCAGCCAACTGAGAAGAGGACAAAGCAGCACCCATGGCTAGTAAACTGGTCATGGATAACCTTGGCCTTTATGAGAAAAGACTGCATTGAATTGCCTTCAAGAAATAACAAGCCGTATAGCTGCCGTTGCAAGGTAACTGCCCTCATCGACGAATCTCGTGCAAAGAGATCCTCCAATTTTGACCATACCTGATGAGCACTGGTGAGAGTTTGCACTGCCAGTGAGAACTCCTCGGTGATGGTCCGCACAAGCACAGAATGCGCCTTCGAGTCCTGATTCTCCCAGTCTTGTAATTCCATAGCAAATTCATCCTCCTGATCCTGAGTCCACTGCCTAGAGTTTTGAGGACGCTTGGGCTTCCTTTCAGTGCCCTGAACAATGTCCCACAAACCCTTGTGGATGAACTAGATCTGCATCTGAAGCTTCCAATGAGCGTAGTTGGGTCCTTTCAACTTGTCATCCTTGTTTGTACAAGGGGGAGCCATATCCACAGCAGCAAAGAACAAATCTCAGCTCTCAAACACTTCTTTCAAGTGCTTTCCAACGAAGCGAGGCACTAGGAACAATTAGCCCCCTCGCAAACCGTAGAGAGAAAGAGGCGGGGCAGTAGCAAAACAGTCCAAGATCCGCTGGGAACCGCCTACCGGAAAGGCAGGGACTCGTGGAGGAAGAAGATAGTGAAGAGCCACTTGTCTGGCAGCACCACGAGCAAGAAACGGACCACCAACAGATGCTGTAGTAGAAAACGCAGCCAAAACACTTCAAAATCTGCCTCTGAAGAGCAAAACACAGCCTGTAGGGCTGGCCGACAGCAACCAGAAGATGGCTGGACCAGAAACGCAGCAAGGTACTGAAAACTGTAGGGACTGATCTGCAGCCAGAGAAGTGATGGAAGCAAAACGCACAGCAAGGTGGGCAGATTTGCAGAGTTTGGAGCAGCCTGGACCTAAGAGTATAATACCATGAAGGAGATAGCACGGGCGGAAGCATAAACAGTAAACATATGAGAGTGCAAAGGAGAATGAGAGAGTTGGACAAGATCACTTTTTATAACAGCAGTAAAGCTTTACAATGACCAGCAACTGAATGTTGAACTATGCGCAAGGGAAGTGGATGAAAGAGTGATAATGGGGAACTCCTTATACAGTGCAGGAGGAAACTGGCCGGCTGCCTCTAGGGCTGGCCGACTGCCCCTGGACAAATAAATAGGAGAAAAATCCAGTAAAATACCAGATAAATGGTAAAGCCCCACAACATTGAGATGCACAATTCTAACAATATCTCCCTTTGATCTCGATTCTCATAATATATAGGGCATCTGCATATGTAATGCTCCTCTGTCTCTACCTCTCTGTGGCATAATCTGCATACTCTGTCCTCTCGAGGGGTCCATGTTGCCCTCCCTACCTCAATCTCTAGAGTGTGAGAGGAAACTCTGATCTGACCAATAGTCACCCTCATAGCATGAGACGTGTACATCCATATAGCCTGGGCGTCTGACAAATCCATCCTCTGTGAATCTAAGGAAATGATCTCTGTAGTACTACATCTTGGTGGGAAGGGAACCCGACCAAGCCTCCCTGGTGTGCATCTGGATCAAGTCCAGTCTCAGAGCTCTATTCCTCTCCTCTCGGGAGAGTGTAAATTATGGGGAGGACTCAGGAGTCATCATACTGGAAGGGCGGTAATCTATCCATGTCGAGCCCATGTACTGAGAACCACTCATCTACTTTAGCATACCATGATGGTGATGGCCCTCTGTGGCAATACTCTATGAGGACTCCATGGCCAAGCGCGGTATTCTCTCTGGATCCATGCCTCTGATGCATCTGATGTAGGCTATGGTTTGAGATAGAGCCTCTACCATCATGGGGGGCACTGCAAGCTCTGCTCTGACGATCTCATGTGGTACTGATGATTTGTTGCGAATCATCCTAGAGATTATGAGGATTTGCGGTCTCTCCATCCGACGCCAATCATATATGGAGAGGTTAGGGGCCCATCTACTTTAGCATACCATGATGGTGATGGCCCTCTGTGGCAATACTCTGTGAGGACTCCATGGCCAAGCACGGTATTCTCTCTGGATCCATGCCTCTGATGCATCTGATGTAGGCTATGGTTTGAGATAGAGCCTCTACCATCATGGGGGGCACTGCAAGCTCTGCTCTGACGATCTCATGTGGTACTGATGATTTGCTGCGAATCATCCTAGAGATCATGAGGATCTGCGGTCTCTCCATCCGACGCCAATCATATATGGAGAGGTTAGGGGCCCATACCAGTGCTGCATACATCATAGCTGGGGTGACTAAGGTCTCAAATAACCATCCTTTGGTGCGAGGTTCCTGGAAGTGAGCCTGATGACACTGTCGCTCCATCAATGCAAGGGCAGCATAACCTCGGGTGAGCTTGTCCTGTGATGCCTGTCTCATGGAGAGAGAGAGAGAGAGAGAGAGAGAGAGAGAGAGAGAGAGATAGTGGTATTAATGTCTTCAAAAGGCCAAAATGACCTATGAGACAAAAATGTTACATCATGTCCATGGAATACATCATCATGGTACTAAAAGTAAAACTAAAAGAAAATATCCGTAAAAAAGCAAAGAACCTCAAAGCTCTCGCATCATCCAAGCATATATCGCATAGGGCGCTGCAACATGGTACCCAATGTAGTAAGGCTGAGCTGGTGGGAGAAAGTCCTGCAGTGGTGGAAAATGATGGCTCTGATCCTCTTGGGGTGACATCAGCGTGGGTGGCGGCCACTGAAACCAGCCTTCAGCAACATGACGGGCGATGAACACACTTAATCACACTTTAATTGCTTTACGAACTGGAATAATAAACTTGGAAGAAGAAGAAAAATAAGTGGAGCTAGAGTGCTCCTGCACAAAAGACCATTTGGTCCCGAAGCGTGGCGCCTCCGCAGGTATTTATTTATAACTCAAAGTCGGCGTAGTCCTTGTACAATTCCCGAGGAGATGCCTCCTTGATCCACGGGGAGGAGATCTCCTTCAAGCTTTCACCCAAGATGTGTTGTGGAATACAAGGGCCTTGGCCTCTATTTATACAAATCTTAGAAAAATCTATTACAAAGTGCTTTTCCCCTTTATTGAAAAACTCTTCGAAGGATTTTCTGTTATTCTTTTTTATATATAAAAAAATAAAATAAAAAAAAATACATGGCGTTGCGTTTTTGACTTCATCGCAGCTATCGATTTTCTCTTTGTGTTTTTGCTGCATGACGTCTCTCTTTCCGCGTTTTTGGGGATTCACAGCTGAGACATGCGCCAGTTCGCCTTCTTTTAGTTGCAGCCCAGCCGCCTTTGCCACGTGGCAGTGCCATGTCACCTGGACGTGGTGCCTACGTGCTACGCTGGCTGTGCTGGCTTGTTGCACACGCTTTGTGCATCTGGTTATGCCTTTCTTTGACCGATGTCCTTGTTCTTGATGGTACATCTTCATGGCTTGTCACATGTGTTAGATATAATAAATGCATACTTACCTTTTGCAAAAACTAGACACAAGCTAGTCAACAAACAAGTATGCATCATTCGTGTCTATTGGGTATTCCAAGATCTGGCGAGGTAGTCTGGAGTCCAGTGGACTATCACATGCCATAAATCCAAGCATTGTCCACACATAAAAAACAACACACAAAGTTAAAGAAATTCAAACATACATCAGTATGCAATGCACAAGTAATGATCCTCTTGTTCATGGATTGTCTTGTCTGGTTTCATTGGAAACCGTGTTGAGCTATTTGTCTCCTGAGGGAAATCGCTGAGACTATCACTCGAGGCCATCTAGTTAATGGGACCACCCGAGAATTGATCAATAGTCATTTGGGCCATCTGGTCGTAATGACCGCCTGACTGTGAAGTCCAATACAATCATCTGGGTCATCTAGTCGCGGCCGCCCGATTGCGAAGTCCACGATATCTGGCATCGTTGCCGTCCAATGGGTCATCTATATATAATGAAGAGGGCGAGGGGTACAATCCCTCCCTCTTGAATGTGTCTTGATTGCAAGACGTTGGTATACCTGTACTTCAAATCTATTTGGACGAACCACTTCCTCATAAGCTCATATATCTAGATAATCGTTGAAGTACTTCTCTGAAAGGTCCAACCGATGACATACATGGTTGATCTTCTTGGTAATCTGAAAGGTCCATATACCATCATTCGTTGACTTTGGCAATCCGAAGATAAAATCCATAACAATACTCTCCCATAGAACATTCAATGGGTGCAATAATCCTGCTAGCTTTTGTCGATCTAACTTTGACCTTCTGACAAAACATTCTTAAACATAAAACTTAATGTTCTTTCTGCTAGGCCAATAGTAATAGCTTCTCCCAAGCTTGAGTTGTAGTCACTTTTGGCTTCAAGTCCTTTGTTACACATAAACAGGTACATGTTTACTTAATAAAAGAGTCTTTCTTGATGACAAGAAAATTCGCAAAATTTCCATTCTACAATCCGTTCCAATACAATCGTTGAAATCCTCATCTAAGACTTTCATAGGCCACACCATGGCCCTCATGGTACAAGACTGCTCCAATCTTAACAAACTTCCTGGCAGGATGTCAATATGATGATCTTCCGATCTCTTTGGAGGTAGCTCTCTATCTGCAAAACAATCTTCATACGTTCGAGCCCTTCTTTCGTCCTGTTCCTTCTTAGCTCTCCAAGCTAGGAATTCTTTATCTTGGAAAAATTGTCTAAACTGTTTGAAAGTCATGGTACTCTTCTGATGCCATGGCTGTGGTCTCACGAGTAATGGATCGACGACCGTGGTTCCCATCTTGAAGTCCTGTATTGGCCTCATAGTTGTTCCCTTCATTAGGCCTCTGATCTCCCTCTGCTCTCGACATGGCTCTGTCGCCCCAAGAAAGTTTCTTCAAGAGAAATCGTGCTCTGTTACCACTGTAAGCCCAGCGGGGCGTGCACTGACAGACTCAACCATGTGTCCAATAGATAAAGATATAGAGAGAGAGGGGAGAGGGAGAAGGGAATAGGGATCTTGCACAATACACCACATTGAGCGGGGAACAAGGCCTGCCCCCTTTCAGGAATTTATTCGGGAACAATCCACGGGCACGTTGGCCAGGATCAATACAATCAAGGAATACAAAATAAATAGATATGCCGATGTAGGATATCCAAGTTGATGTCGATGTCTATGTCTAGGCACGAGATCTCTGATGCCGAGCACACCACGGGGATAACCCACAACTATCTTTGACCAGGCTAGTACCAGATCTAATATCCAAATCCAATGAATCCAAGTCCAATGAATCCAAATCCAAATCCAAGTCCAAAGTCCAAGTTCAAGTCCAAGTCCAATTCCAAGTTCTAGTTCCAATCCAAGTACTAGTCCAATCCAATGATCAAGTTCAAGTCCAAGAGTCACTCGCTTATCCCATGAGTAATCTCCACAACTCCTACAGCCTTGTCGATGAAGAAAACCATGGAAAGCTCTTTCTGGCAAGAAAAGTGTTATAAAACCCGTTTTAATTGGTTTTGGGTGATTAAAACCTCCAAAAAGCAGTTTTTAGGGTTTTTGGAGCATTTTTAGGGTTTCTAAAATTTTCAGTTCGCACAGTCCGTATAGTTCCATACGACTGTATGGATCCGCATAGTCGTACGGACATGTGATGACGTGGCACAACAGTTGATGGAGGCGCTCTGAATTAGCAGGCAGCGATGAAAAATTCCATGATTTGGTTCATGATCAAGTAGATGATGATGGAGAAGATGATCTCCATGCTTCAACGAAGATGGCAACGCGATGAAGAGCTTCTTCTTTAACTTGGTGTTCAAGAGAGGCTCATGCTTCTTTTATACTTGGGAAGCCTTGCTTTTTGCCAAAACGTGATGCTTTTGCTTTGCTTTTGCCTTTTACTTTGCTTTTAGTCTTTTTAATAGTAACATATTACTGAACTTTAGTCAAAAGTTCTTGTTTTGCTTTTCTAGCTTCAGGGCCTTGCTTTTTGGCCCTGGAGCTGTTTTTTGAAAAAGTGGCTTTTAGCTTTTTGGTCCGGCTCAGTCTCCTCTTTCCAATGTTGTCCTTGGCTCGCAGTCAACCCTGTTTGACTTTTTGTTTTTTTCTTGCTTTTTGACCAAGAATGGTGCTTTTTCTTAATCAAACCTTATGGACCTTGTCCCCATGTCTACTTCCACCTGGTGTTCGGGCATGGGTTTCATTATGTGAAATAGAGCTAGGAGGGCAAATAGTTACAGGTCACCCCAAGAGATGAGATGGGTGCCTTGTTGTTTGCCTTGAATCCAAAGCCTTCGGAGCATCAAAACTCAGCCTTGAAACCTAATGTACAGTAGTCGACCAACCCTGTAGAGAAGCCCGAAGTGGTCGCTTGCTTCAAGGCGGGGGGGGGGGGAGAGAGAGAGAGAGAGAGAGAGAGAGAGAGAGAGAGAGAAGAATCGCTTTTGTCTGGAGCAGCTATGGAGGCAAGCAACCAGCTATAAATCAGCCTTGGAAGGAGTCGACCAGCCCTTGGGAGTTGTTGTGCATGCCCAACTGACATTGACATCTATGTGAAGCCCTAGGGTGTTCCACTTTGAAAACAGCTGGAAAGGGGGGAGCCCAGCTGATTTTGGTTTCTCCCTCCGAGAATAGCAACTCGTGAAGCTATTATTGCTTGTTGGGCTGCCCACCTTGAGTAATGGCCAAGTTTCATTAAAAACTGGTGCTCTTGATGTGAACACTTTAAAAATTTTCCGCCCAAACTTAAGTGTATGTGAACACTTTATAATTTGTTTGCCCAAATTTAAGTGTATGTGAACTCTTGCACTCATAAAACTTAGTATAATAAAATTGAGTTTGGGGTCACTTACCACCTGCTAAACACATAAGACCACTGCCTCAGTCCCAAACAAGTGTGCACACATGCGTCCACAGGTTTCCAGGCGTCCCCGGAGCCCATGGACAATCACTAGCAGAAATACCCAGGCATTGTCTAGGCAGCCAAGACAAGTCATTGTGCATGTCAAAACACACACAAATGCTTTATGCATAATATTCTGGTTTCCATCTTCCAACTTATTCATCTTGTACCGAACCCGTCTCAGGCACCGCCCATACAGGTATAAAGAATGCTCACCAGGGTGTCCACCCTTCCATGAGACTTTATCAGCATGCCAGGAACTCTCACTAGGGTATCTACCCTTCCATGAAGCCCTTCCACATGCACTGAGCCATGCCAGGAACTCACACCAGGATATCAATCCTTCCATGGGGCCCTTCCACATGTAACAACCCATGCCTGGAACTCACACCAAGATCCCAATCCTTCCATGGAGTCCTTCCACATGTAACAAACCATGCCAAGCGCTCACATCAGGATCTCAATCCTTCCATGGAGTCCTTCCACATGTACTAAACCATGCCTGTAACACACACCAGGGTCTATACCTACCCTTCCATGGTGTTCCTCCGCATGTGTATAGTCATAAATATGACACGGGGCATCCCGTTATAAATAAAGATACCATGTGCAGCTCTGATCTCCAGGAGGTATCTCCCAGATGCTGACACCTTTTTGTCTTGTGATGATCTCATGAGGCCCGTGTCACTGATGTCCAGCTCCTGTAGTCTGATGGGGTCATAAATCAAGTAGAGGAACTTGGTGGCTCCCGGTCTTGGCATTGAAGTCTCCTAGTAGTAGGACGTCACCTAGGCAAGAGAACTCTGTGATATCACTGAAGAGTGGTAGGAAAGGTGACTGGCCATGCATAACAGGAGTGGCTCGGCATACTGCAATATGGATAGCTCTCTCTCTAGTCAGTTGTAGCCACACCCGTATATACCATGCCTCCTCGTCCTTCCGGATCATGCTAAGAATCTGCCTGAGGTGTGATCTGTAGAGGACCGCAACGCCTCCCGAGCCTTGTACCCCTACTGACGTGCGTGTCTCACCCTGGAAGGCTGACTCCCGCTCATAACCCGCTATGTATGGTAGTCCCCTCTCGGGGCTCTGGTGTGTCTGTGTAGACGATGATGTCCCTACCTCTGAGGGTCTCACTCATCCCTCTTGGGTCAGACCACACTGTTGTTACAGTTTCATACAGCTAGCCTCAACTGTGTGGTCTCAAGCCCCACGCCCCTATTTGGGGTGACGCATGGTGATGATGATGCGGCCATCTCTGTAGACAGCCTTGCAGGCCTCCTGTACAGTCACCATGGCCTCTTAACAGTTTGCTACTTATGTGGGAGTCAAATCATCCCTCACGAATCTGTTTGCCCTTGAGGGCAGCCCGTCTATCTAGCAAGGCTTGTCGACTGGTGGTGTTAGGGAAGCGGATGAGAAGAGGCCTTTCACGTGTCATGTCTTTCCCAGTTCTTCACTCATCTGCAAAGGGGGTCCCATCTACCCCGAGTTTCTGGCATAGGGTAAGTGCATTGGCCTTGGGAGAGGCCCCTGTTGGTAACCCCCAGATGCGCACATGTAGGGTCCTCGCCTTCCTATCTCTCTCCTCCAAGGTTTCATTCATGATAGCTTGTGGGGCCCTCTGTTTTTAAACCATTTCTATCCGATTGGATTTCGTGGTCTGTGGCTCTTCCCGCAGCTTGTCATTGGCAGCCTTTAGCTGCTCCACATCAGCTGCAAGTACCTGGTGCTTGCTGATTTCCCCATCCTCCACATCTTGTTTAATGGTGGCCTCAAGTGTGGGCCTGAAGTTCTCTCAAAGCTGGGCTTCTTGTGGTGAGCGGGGGCTGTCTTGAGTATGGCCACCTTCTGTTCCAGTCTGAATTTGTGCGTCCTTGTCTTGTACTGTCATGTGCATCATAGATGCCATGGACATTCTCGGGACTAGATCCAGAAGAGGCAGCCAGATAAAGAGAAGAACCAGAATTTAGGAACCTCAGGTGTAGCATCTGTGGTTGACTTGGAGCAGGACAAACTGGGATCATGGAGGGGTGATGCAGTCGGCTGGCTGGCTGCCAGGAAGTACTGTCGGCTGACATCAGCAGTGCCAGAAGTGTGTTGGCTGCAGGACAGGAGGTGTCGGCTGTCCATAGACATGGTCGGCTGAACCAGCAGATAAGGGCAGCAGCAGGCGCAAGGAGGAGGACCAATTTATAAGCATTTAAAGCATTATGACTGGCCGACCAGCAGTCGGCCAGTTCCCCATGTATTCCAAGGGCTATAAATAGGCCCCTTGCTCATTGTTTTAATCATTCACTCCCACTAGGGGTTTGGATCATTAGAGGTCCCATAGGGGACAGATTTTGGTGTGTTACCACCTTTTCTGTAAGGCATCCCATGGCTGCAGATTTAGGTACCCTTTTTGTACCATAGAATATACTGAATTTTCCAGCACCTCTCTCTCTCTCTCTATACCTGCGTTTTTGCATTAGATGGTTCTCAAGAGTGTTTAGGGCTGAAAGAAGACTCCCAGAGCTTCCGCATGTTACATTGGTATCAAAGCATCAGGCTCAGCCAGGCTAAACGCTGATTCAGTCCCATATGATGGTGTACAGGTCCAAGGTACAGGAAAGTACACGGATTCAAAGCCCAAGGCAAGAACACAGATCGGGAAGAACTCCCAGGAGGTTTGTTGGTGGTGTTCCACAGTGCCAGAGGGGATGGCAGTTCCGTGAGCCAGATAGGTTCTCAGGTAACGGTCCCAAGGGAGGTTGATCCTCCAAGGGTGATGTGAGAGTGCCAGACTCAGTTCCAGGAATGAAGACCAAGACGGTGTTCAGAGTCAGGGCAGGAACGGATTGTGGACTAGAGGAAACCAGATGCATAGATCTTCATCAGAGACGAGTGGTTTGGAGAACAGGCCGGGTTTTCAGAGAAAAAAAAAGGTTGCCAGGGATGGATGATGACAAAGGGACTTTGGAACAAGATTGGGATGATGACAGTCATCCAAGAGCAGGTTGGATTCCCGTCATCAAGTTTAGCAAAGGGGGATGTCATGTGCATCATAGATGCCATGGACATTCTCAGGACTAGATCCAGAAAAGGCAGCCAGATAAAGAGAAGAACCAGAATTTAGGAACCTCAGGTGTAGCATCTGTGGTTGACTTGGAGCAGGACAAACTGGGATCATGGAGGGGTGATGCAGTCGGCTGGCTGGCTGCCAAGAAGTACTGTCGGCTGACATCAGCAGTGCCAGAAGTGTGTCGGCTGCAGGACAGGAGGTGTCGGCTGTCCATAGACATGGTCGGCTGAACCATCAGATAAGGGCAGCAGCAGGCGCAAGGAGGAGGACCAATTTATAAGCATTTAAAGCATTATGACTGGCCGACCAGCAGTCGGCCAGTTCCCCATGTATTCCAAGGGCTATAAATAGGCCCCTTGCTCATTGTTTTAATCATTCACTCCCACTAGGGGTTTGGATCATTAGAGGTCCCATAGGGGACAGATTTTGGTGTGTTACCACCTTTTCTGTAAGGCAGCCCATGGCTGCAGATTTAGGTACCCTTTTTGTACCGTAGAATATACTGAAATTTCCAGCACCTCTCTCTCTCTCTACTCTCTCTCTATACCTGCGTTTTTGCATCAGATGGTTCTCAAGAGTGTTTAGGGCTGAAAGAAGACTCTCAGAGCTTCCGCACGTTACATGTACTTTCTTCCGGAGGGTCTCTGTCTCCTTTATTTGTTGGTTGAGAGCGCGGTCAAAGGTTTTCTTGAAGTCACCAAGAGTTTCTTGTAGGTGTCCTCCATTTGGGCTACCTGTTTTCTGAGCTTCTCCACCTCTCCCATTGTGTGCACAATTATGTTGCTGCCTTGGGGGCCTGAGCAAGGGTGGGTAAAGGGACACGAGGGAGAGCAAGATTAAGTATGCAGAGGTGACGGGCAGGTTTGCAGAGGTGATTAAGCTGTGCGCATATGACAGCTATCACTAGCAAGGCAGCTCCTAGCCAGGAGAGAGAGAGAGAGAGAGAGAGAGAGAGAGAGCAGAGGACTATTGTGCAGGCATGGCAGTCAAAGAAGAGAGAGAGAGAGAGAGAGAGAGAGAGAGAGAGGCAGGCTTGTTGTAAGTTCTGAAGGTATCGGACTCAGTTAGCCTTCTGACAGTCTTAAGGCATCCAGCTAACTGTTTAGCACCTTGTGCAGCTGAGGCTAGTAATGTGCAGTTTATCCCACATGCGCGTGTGCCACTTATCACTTTTGAGGATTCGCATCACAACATTTCATGTGACATCTCTGTTGACAATGGCGTGGCTATATTGAAGTCACGGTTGTTGCGATGGGTTGGTGAGATAGATTCAAGGTGCCGTGATTTGATTTTCCTGGTAATCCATCTATGTATATACTCTCAAGGGCTCTTCATACATTAATCATACAATGATATGATGCCATGGCTTAGGAAGTGAATGCTGACGTGATTTCTGCAGGTTAAGTGCTGGGCCAAGGCGCACTGCATCAATGACCCGAAGATGGGCACACTGAACTCCTTTGCACTGTGTCTACTTGTTGTCTTCCATCTACAAGTAAGCTGCAACGGATCTTCTTTCAGCAGAAGAAGTTAGAGTCCACTGTGTGAAAGCTGACCTTGGCTTTAGATTCAGTCTAGTGATTCAGGACGTTATGTAAAAGCCTGCTGATGTCTTGTAGTGCTGCTTATCTGGTATGCTTTTTTTCCAGACACGCTCACCACCAGTGCTACCCCCACTGAGTTCTGTGTTAGAGGAAGATATCGCTAGACAGTTATCAGGTAAGACCATCAATACTACACAAGCTAGTGGAGATATTTATATGAGCGACATGTTTGAATTATGTGTATTGTTATCTTTTTCATGTGTTTATACAGATCCTCAGAATTCCACTGAGGAGGTTCTAAAGGGCTGCTGGGAGAAGATCCAGCCGTTTATTTTTCAAAAATTTGGGGATCAAAACAAAAGCTCTGTGGCAGAACTCTTTGTTACATTTTTTAATCAAGTACGTGTTCAGTGAACTCTGTGTAAAGTAGAGAAAGAAATTAAGAAAGATATATTAAGGTCTTCAAAAGACCCACAGGGTTTATGAGATTAGAAAGATAGTACAATTATTCATGAGATGAGAGAGAAAGAAAGAAAGAAAGAAAGAAAGCTGTATTAACGTCTACTAGAGGCCGAACTCAACCTATGAGACAAATCAATGTACAACTGTCAATGTCTTCTGGATGTCCAGAAAAAAAAAGGACAAAATGAACATGAAATAAACTAAGTGGGGGGGTGTGATGGATGGAGCACTACTACTAGAGGCTCAGTATGCAACCTATATGCGTAGGGTATACAAGAATGCAATGCAGATCTGTCTAGCTCCAACCAGTACCATAATGGGGGTGTAATATGTGATACATATGAGAGAGAGAGAGAGAAGAAAGAAAGAAAGAAAGATATATTAACGTCTGCGAAAGGCCAAAGTGGCCTATGAGACCAAAACATAGTACACAGCTGATGGTGTCTCATCAAAAGTAAGACAAAAAGGACTAAAAAGTCCTAAAATAGTCCTAAATAGCTATGAAAGGAAAAGACTCCTACTAAGGTACAACAAAAGTGTATAATATCTACAACCAGCATAGGACTGGTGTAATCTGCTCATCTCAGTATCTCTCTCATGGGGTGCTGTAAGATAGAGAAACTAAAGTGGCGGGGCAGTTGTCTCCTGTGGCGGGTGATGATGGCTCTAATCCACCGGTGATGAAGTGTCCGTGGACGAGGTCCTAAGCGTGGGCGTCTCGCTCGACAAAGTGCTATGGCTCTATCAAGGGTGACCCGTCCTGAAGGACGTCTGGCTCACCGAGGGGGTAGTGGAGGTCCTGGTCGTATCTGCCGAGGTGGTCCTGGCCCTGAAAAAATATGTCATGGCTCGTTGGCGGGGTGGATGCTGGTGTGCTGTCTTGGCTCGTAGGCCTCGCAAGCAGCACCACAAGCAGCCCGATACTCTGCCTTAGAAGAAGACAAGGCAATAGTTGGCTACCTCTTGTTGCTCCAAGAAATAGCTCCTGAGCCAAGGGTTAACCCGTAGCCTGATGTAGATCTTCTCGCGTCTGGATCTCCTCCCCAATCAGAGTCGCTCCAACCTCGGAGATTGACTCGGCCCTTCGTTCCCCCTCCAATGTCATAGAAGAGTCCAAGATCCTTGGTACCCTGCGTCTCAATGAGTCTTCAAAGGTGTTTGCATAAATGAGCTCAACAGCCCCACTGGAAAACTCAAGTCCAATCTGGTGTTCAGCAACCAAATCAATGAACCAACAAGCTTCCGATACAAGGAGGCATCAACCTGCTCACAAGGATCATGTACTGTCAGTTTGGTATTCAGGTCCATCGGAGATGAAATAGGCTTGCAGTTCTCCATCCCAAAGGCCTCCAGCAACTCATTTACTTACCGTTGCTGAGAAACAAAGAACCCTCTTTGGGTCTGCTAAATCTCCAATCCCAAAAAGAAATGGAGTAAGCCTAATCCGTCATCTCAAACTCCTTTGACAAGACAACCTTTGTCACGGATATGTGCTCCACATGACCGCTAGTGAGAATAAGATCATTCACATAGAGGATAATCAAGGTGACCGTATCGCGTTCCCGAAAGAGATACAAGTTTGGATCTGCAACTGATCTCTGGAAACCCGCTTGAAGAAAGAAAGAATCAATCTTTTGGTTCCAAGCCTTGGAAGCGTGTTTAAGACCATACAAGGCCTTCCCGTAACCTGTAAACCATTCCCTTTGATCCCGGAACCTCAAAGCTTGGAGGTTGCTCAACATACATCTCCCCCTGCAAGTCACCATTCAAGAACACAGATTTTATATCCATCTGATACATTGGCCACCGTTGAGAAGAGGCAAGGGCAAGAACTGTCTGAATCGTGGTCATCCTAGCTGTCGGTGCAAAAGTGTCCTCATAGTCAATGCCAGGCTGCTGAGCATACCCCTTAGCCACAAGTCTGGCCTTGTGCTTGTCCACCAACCCATTAGACGTATACTTGGTCTTGTAGACCCACTCGACACCCATGACTATCCGTTTTGACGGCCTTGGAACAACCTCCCAAGGGTTATTCTTCTCTATGGCTTCAAGTTTCACTTGCATGGCTTTCCTCCAAGTCTCCTGGGAAAGAGATTCCTTAACTTAAGTAGGCTCTTTGTCCTAAATGATACGAGACATCAAAGCATAATTTACTTGTAAAAGCTCCTCTGACTAACAAATGCAAGAATTGAAATGTCCCTGCCTGTCGCCAACATCTGGCGAGCCATCCACCATCTGGTCCTGGAAAGCCCGCCAAAGCGTATCCATATTCAAGTGGCCATTACGAAACTGCCACAAATCACCTAGCTGAGGAGTTTGTAAATCCCATTCTCCACTCTGCCTTCCCAAACAACCTGGCCTGTTGCTTTATCCCAGAGAGCAACAAAATGCTCATCAAAATCCACCTATATGCCAGTCTTGCAAACCTCATGCACTGACAAAAGATGAAAACCAAGAGATGGGACATAAAGAACCTGGGAGGAATGCTTCCCCCCTCTACCATCGGGAATGATCTCCAATCTGCCCTCGTTGTGAATAGGGATAGTGAACTTGTCACCAATAAGGATGTGACATGTGTGCCTTCTAAGATCCTGTAATAATTCTTGGGAAGGATTCATGTGCTTGGAAGCACCACTATCTAGAATCCACTCTCGAGTATCCCTAGCGGTGAGCCTCCCTGCTCGAAGAAGATGAAGCTCCGGTGTCCATAATCTAAGTGCACAAAAGTTGGAGTTTGCACGCTTGCAATTGAGGAATTACACCCTTCTCGGTGCTCCGCTGAGGACATTTCCTCCGGTAGTGACCCTTCTGGCCACAATGGTTACAGGTCCGCTTGACCTTCAATGCATTACGATCCGAGTCAGGCTCCTGCTTAGAAGACTTCGCCTGTGAAGACTTCTCTTTGCCCTTGTTGTTGTTGCGGTCTTTCGATCGCCGTTGGCCAGTCAAGGCCTCAGAACCTCCGCCCTGTGGAGGGTTCGTAAAACCGCTCTTCCTGATCCAAAACCATCGGCACAAGCTTCTCCCATGTGATGGTGTTGAGCCTCCCACTGGTGATCAAAGAAGAATAGAAAGGTGAGTACTGAGGGGTAAGATGAGACAGCAAAGTGATGGCCATATCCTGTGAAGATATCTACTTCCTAGCCTGAAGAACATCCTACTGAAGAGCCTGGAGTTTGTTGATGTGCTCTTGCATCATCGAAGACTTTGTAGGATTCACTCGCATCTACACTTCCAAGGAAATCCTCTTCATGGGTGATACCCTGTTATACAAAGAAGCCAAGTGCTGTCAAATCCCTCAGGCCAGCGTCATGTGTTTGATGTGATTGATCACTTGGGGTGTGCAATTAAGGAAGATGAAATAACGCACATGGGCATTGACACGATCCCACAACTGTGCCTGAGCCTCCCACTCTTTCCTAGTAGAAAGTGAAAGCTCCTCCTCCTCCAACTCTGGCCTTGGAACTCCAATCACAATGAAATCAGCCAAATCATAAGACTCCAAGACAGACTCCATCATTACCCTCCAGATGCCATAGTTGGTCCCGTCCAACTGTCGGTCCACCGGGAATGTCGGGAGGGTGGGGATCTTCACATTCTTCTAAGCCATCTTGAGCAAATCTACCATCTTGGGGGTTTAGAAGGTCTTGTGAAGGGAGGGTGGGTGGGAAAAAAAATGAAGAAGAGGCGGCAACTGGTATGCAAGGCGGCTATCTAGCAATGATGGCCGTCTTCTACCTGCTTCTCTATGTTCCGAACAGCCCAGAAATTCTCCAATTAGCACCAAAAAACAGCAAACCCTCAAGCCCAAGCTTCAAGCAACCTAGGGCTTTGATAGCATGTCGGAATGGGCAGCGGAAATGAGAAAACTGCTGTGAGAAATAAAACGCAGAACTATAGGAGAGAGAAGCTGTATAAACTCTACTATACACACGAGATCGAGTACAATATGGTGTGGGGGGACTGAGTGCAATATATACTACCATGGGCAGCAGGTCGGCCAATATAGAACAGGCTGACAACCCATAAAAGATGCCCATGACTGGGAATAAGAGCACTCTTGAGCTTAAGAAAAGCATCAATTTCAGATTTGACCGTTTAAACATAGCCCTTTTCTTGGTAAGTTCATGCAATGACGAGGTAATCATTGCAAAATGAGATATGAACCTCTGTAATATGAGCATAAACCAAGGAAACTACAAACTTCATGTATGGAGTTAAGTTCTGGTCAATCCTTAATGGCTTGGATCTTTGCAGGATCCATTCGCACGCCATCTTTTGACACTGTGTCCAAGATGGTAAATCTCTGAGAGGATAAATTCACTCTTTTTGCCATTACTCATAAGCTTGTGTTTCCGCAATTCATCAAAGACCACTTTCAAGTGCATCTTATGCTGTTACTCTTCCTTCGAAAACACCAAAATGTCATTGAAAAAGACGCATGTAAATGCTCTATGATTTTTGAAAATTATGTCCATCATTCGGTTGAAAGTAGCCAGAGCATTTGTGAGACCAAATAGCATAACCAAATACTCATAGAGCCCAAGCTTAGGAATAATAATGGTATCCCAAGCTACTCTTGCCCTGGTGTGTACAATGCCATCTAATCTAGGTCGATGAAGCTAGCCAATGCATCCGTCATGAAAAACTGAGCAAGACGTGACGAACCAAAAGCAGTTGCGAGCAGCACTTGGTTAGCCACCAAGGTTCTAGAGGCCAAATCAAGCTTCCTGCTACTCCAATACTGAAGTTTGCTTTTAATGCTCAAGAGCAAACTGTTGTGTAGGCCAAATGTCAATGCCAACCTGACAACCAAGGTATTTGGAGTGAATCCTCTCTCAATCCAAGTAAACCCCACATCCAAGCTCCAATCTGTGCGTGGAGAATCAATAATCCAAAGTCTCATTGATTTGTGCCAATTGATGGTGGGGCGTGATGCCAAACAAAACATCTCCAAGGCAGTGTGGAAAGCACATAGGCATGCATGTGAGGTCTCCGAAAACATAGCAGTATCATCTGCTAACTTTGAGTCCAGTAACTCTTCCTCTATGGGAAGAGCATAGTTGTTAGGTACGAAAAGTTCAATTTGGTACGGTACGTTCAAATACGGTCTCGGAACGCACCGCTAAATTTTAAAAATAAAAATACGGTGGAGGTACGGTCCAGCAAAAAATACTTAAATATATAAATATAGATGCAAAACTTAGAGAAGTTGCAACTTACAACTTATAATTTATAACTTACCTAAAACATAAAAATTTAGAATGTTGCAACTTGCAAGTTGCATAGAAAATGAAAGTAGACAAATGTACACGTGACATGTCAAAGAGTCATGAATATATATAAAGCCGCAAAAGTCGGCATGCCGCATGGGCAAGTACAAAAATGTGAGTACAAAAATGCAAAAAGCCCATAGAGGACTATAGAGGTTGAAAGCCTATGTCACCATCTCTGTCAGGAGGCAAGATTCTGAGCTATCGCTAGGCTCTTCAATATCCTCACTAGAGGAGGACATCTCAGAGCTCCCACCAAAATCCCCATTGCTAAGAACGTTGTCCTCATCATCATATTCGGGCTCCCGAATATCACCATGAACTGCCGAAGAAGACTCCGCAATGAAAGCATCCTCAACTCTAATCGCTACGGAGGTAGAGCTCCGAGAGCCACGTCTTACACAGGTAGCAACTGGGCGATCAGAGCCTCGAGAGCCAAAGGTAAGAATAGGCCGAACCTGTACTCCACCTCTAGTCGGCGGCCATGACGAGTGCGAGAGACTCGTCTATCAATCTCCTCTAGCTCTTTGTAGAGCTCTGTATATATGGCCTCCTCCTCTCCATTACGCTCCTTGTGGACACTTTTAAGAGTCCACCGTCAACTTGAATTTGTCGACGTTTACCTACAAGTTTTATAATTGATTAGGGGCTAAATAATAAAACATTGAAAGTTATGTAAGTCTAACATATTACATGTAACATAACAATATACCTGTCTAGCTTGACTCATATCGTGCATTGCACGCACCATGCGCAAGTTATTGTGGCAATAGACCAGCCGCTCTAACTGTCTCATGCTCAGTCGATTGCGTAACTTCGTGTGTATAAGTGAGTAGGAGCTCGAGTTCCTCTCACATGCACCCGAAGAGCAATCCTAATCCCCAATAAAAATAAACAATGTTCAAGATTCTAGTATCTAGATTCTACACATAATTTAGTAACTTGGTGCCAAGTGGTTAGTGGTTACCTGCGCTAGAATCCTCAAAGCCACTCTTTGTAGGTGAGGTTATTTGGTAAGCAAATGACTCCCACCAAAAGAGATGCTTCACCATAGAATCCCTCCTCCAACATACTGCATTGGCGAATGCGGAGCCCCTTTGACCATTATAGTTGATGAGCTCCTGTAAGAACTGAAATTGCCCATTCTCATCATCGGGTAATGCTTTTGGTAAGAAAGCATCCCTAGCTGAAAGCAACTCTTGATCAGTGAAAAGTGGGAGTGCTTTGTAGGCAGGATGCAACAAAGCAGCAAGGCCATGGATAGGCCTCTTCATCACTTCCATCTCTTCTCCACCAGTGCCAAGATAGCATCGCGTCGAGGAGTAGCCTCAAGGGGATCACTGTGAATTTTAAAATAAAGGGGAGAATATCTTATATGAGAAAAGCGAAAGAACAAGTATTTAGATTCAACATTCTATTTTAGTTTACTTGAAAAGTTGAATCTTATGGATCAAGCTCATCGAGGACTGTGGTGCGGAAAATCTCGGCAATGGCCTCTCTCATAAAGTGAGTGAGGAGCCCCATAGTAGCCCCCTCCATGTCTGTCATGCGTAATACCCTATACAAGGGAGTAACCGCAATGACTAGGGCGCAGACGTGGTGCCAGAACTCCTCTCCCAGGCAAAGCCGTTGAATGGCTCTTGTCTCATCGACACACGAAGGTATCTCACCTTGTATCCATTCCTGCCACTCCGGTGAAACCACTGTTACTTGGAGCTTAGGCATGACATCATAAAGGCGCTCTAGAAGAAGCCACATGTAGGTAAAGCGCGTCGAGGATGGCTTCTTCATCTCCAAGTCGCTGTGATGGCGCAAGGACCTTGACTTTTTGACTGAAAAAAGTGACAATTTGAGTTTCTTGTGTCACCACACTCTTCACCCATTCTAACTTGCCTATGTCCTCCATAAGCAAGTCAAGGCAATGAGAGGCACAAGGAATCCATACTATGGACTTCCTTCTCAAGCAAACGGCCCATCTTGTTGCAATTGGACGCATTGTCCGTAACCACTTGAACTACATTTTCGGGGCGAACCTACAAGGATGATGGATGATGGATCATGGATCATGGATGCAATCATGCATGATGCATGAAAAAGGAAAATAAATAAGACTTGAAAGTTGAGTAAAAGGCAAAGGCTAAACTTTCAAGGTTCAAACTCAAAAATTAAAATTGTATCTTACCTCGATTATGGCTTGTCAAATGTGGCGATAGATGACCTCGCCTAAAGTTTTCTTCCCCGCCTTTCTGGCATCCACGGCCCGCAAGAAGTACGTGCCAAGAGGGCAAGATACTAGAATGTTGAGGATGCCCCTCTTCTTTCTATCGGTCCATCCGTCGGAGAGGATGGAACACCCATACTTCACCCATCCTGCTCGGACGGGCTCAAGGGTCTTGTTGATTCTCTCCTTTTCTTCATCAAGTGCCTTCGTGCGCATGTCGTTGTAGGTGATACCATGCCAAGGGCCATGGCATGGTCCTACTTCGGCAATGGCCCTCACCATCCTTTCCCATTGAGGAGTTTTGAGGGCACGAAATGCGAGATTGTACTCAATGATCGTGCGTGCAATCTCCACATTTGCGTCTTGTTGCTTTGCCCAGACCCAAGAGAGAGAGGCCACATTTGCTCCAATGGAGCCTCCAAGAGTGGCTTGCCTCTTGTGTGGAACCTCAAACTCACTTGGCCTCTTTGATGAGGGGTTGGAGTTGGTGAAGGGGGAGAAGGATGTGGAGAATGATGAAGAGGATGTATCCCTTGCTGCCGGTGGGATGACTTCGTCTTGAGCAGCGGCAACGGCGGGGAGGACTCTTCCACTAGCACTTGCTTTGCCAAGCAAGGAGTACTTCTTCACAATGCTATTAGAAATGTCTTGAGGGATCATCTTGCAAGGTGCAATTTGCTCCCCCATCTTGGAGAGAGGTGCAATAAGCCTAGTGGCACTACTAGTGTAGGCCTTGCCACAATACTTGCAAGTCCACTTCCATGCCCCTGACTTCCCCTCGTTCTTCTCATGGGTAATGGCATGCAAAGTAAAGGCTTTATGCTTTTCTCTCATGGTGAAAGAGGAGAGAAGGATCCCGAGAGAAGGAAAGGGAGAGGTAGGGAGAGGCTTGAGGAAGAGGAAGAGGGAGGGAGAGGGAGGGAGAGGCTTGAGGAAGAGGGGGAGGCTTGAGGAAGACTCAAGACTCAAGAGGGAGAGCCTGGAGGCTTGAAAGTTGAGGAAGAGGGAGAGGCTTGAGCCTTGAGGGGGAGGCTTGAGCCTTGGCCCTTGAGGAAGAGGGAGAGAGCCTAGAGGGGACTCAAGGGAGAGGATAGACTTGAGCACTTGTGAGGGGAGGGTTGAGCAATGAGAACTTGTGAGGATGGGGTTGGGGGAGGGCCTATTATATAGATAATAGGGAGAGCCTAGAGACTCAAGCCTCAAGCAAAGGCAAGTTGGCAACCAAAGAGCCAAGTTGCCAAGTTGCCAAGCCTCAACCCTCAAGGGCCAAGGCAAGCAAGCAAGAGCCCCAAAAAACGCCCATCAAACGGCTCTCCAAACGGCTAGAAAACGGTAGAAAAAACGGGTGAAAACGGCGAAAAAAAACGGCCAAAAAAAAAAACGGTAACCTTTGAACCGAACTGAATGAACCAGATTGAACCGAACTATTCGAATCGAACTTCTGTGGCGGTTTGTGAACCGGGTGCAACTATGGGGAAGAGGCAACTTGAGGCCCGAAACCCCTGAGGTAATCCAAAGAAACTTGCTCATAGCCTCCGCTAGTATAAGGCAAAGTATGTTAGCAGTCATCTCTTGCCTGTACACTATAACAGGGTGTGCCTGCCCGTTTTAGTGTTTTCCCATTTTTTCTCTCTCCATGTATTTCCCCCATTTTTCGGAGATGTGGCTGGGTTGTCCGCTGTCCCCAGATGCTGGCTGATTGCATGCTCTGGTACCGGACCCGTCCAGGTGACCTGGCCGACTTCTTGCTTTTTTTGGTCGGGGGACTGCCCTATATGATGTTGCACTAGGGCCGGAACACCCCCCCCTCCCCCCCCCCCCCCCCCCAATAATTTTATTACCAAGGAGTATTTTGAAATCTGTACAAAGCTTTGAGGGCTCACCCATAACAGGGGTTCTTGCCGGATTCCATGTACATAACCATAAACAAATGTACAATAGTCTCCATCTGATGCCCAAGAATCCATGGACATATATGTATGTAGAAGACAATATACCTGTCAAGGGTACTGATCTTTCCCAATGACCAGGCCTTCCAACCCTTAGAGAAAATTGCAAATATTCAGCACCATAAATATACCTCTTTGTCTCTGCCATAATAGAACCATATGGGTGGGTACAACTGGTACAATCTTCACTTCAGCCGGCACATCAAGTGCAAGGGCTGGTACAATAGGTACAGGGGCTGGTACGGTAGGTACATGGGCTGGTGCAGTGGGTACAACGGCTGGGACAGAAGGTACAACGGCCGGTATAGCTGGTATAGGGGCTGGTACAGCAAGTACAATAGCTGGTACAACAGATACAATTCCTTTTGTAGAGGGGAGTGAAGTAGTGTAGACTCTCCATACAGTGATGTAGACAAGAAGGCGAGCAGCCAACATGGTAGAAGAGAGCCTGCAGCAAGAGAGAGCCTCCCTCAATAAAAAGAGAGCTCCAATTTATAGATTTGGGGCTCTCACTGTCTCTATCCTCAAGTGGTGCGATGACACCCGCAATTGGCCCACAGCAATCCACATGGCATGTGACATGTATATGCCAAGATAGGATGAAACCATTTTCTGTAAGCCTCATGAGAGAGAGAGAGAGAGATTAAACGTCTACAAAAGGCCAAATTGGCCTATGAGACCGAAGTGTTACAATGTTTCCATGATATATCTCATCCTAGATGGACCTGAATGTAAAAGGGTAACAACTGGTTACAATGGTAGAGCTAAGTGTTAGATGAGGTAATGTACGAGAGAGAGAGAGAGAAAGAAAGAAAGAAAGAAAGAAAGATTTTATTAACGTCTTCCAAAAGACCGAACTCGGCCTATGAGACAAATCGGAGTACATGTATGGGGTATCCTCTGTCATCCCAACAAAATGAAAAAGTACTGAATAAAAAAGCTGAATCTGGGTGTGTAGGAGAGAGAGAGAGAGAGAGAGAGAGAGAGAGAGAGAGAGAGAGAGAGAGAGAGAGAGAGAGAGAGAGAGAGAAAGAAAGAAAGAAAGCTGTATTAACGTCTACTAGAGGCCGAACTCGACCTCTGTCAATGTCTTCTGGATGTCCAAAAAAAAAAGGACAAAATGAACATGAAATAAAGTATGAAAGTACTGAGCTAGTGGGGGGGTGTGATGGATGGAGCACTACTGCTAGAGGCTCAGTATGCAACCTATATGCGTAGGGTATACAAGAATGCAATGCAGATCTGTCTAACTCCAACCAATACCTTAATGGGGGTGTAATATGCGATACATAGGCGATGGCAAGGCAAAAATACCTTGGAGCATGATCTCCGGGTGTGAGTGTAAGTGAGCTAGCCACTCCTGGATATGGTGCTGATGTCGAGCCCATATGTCACAAACCCCTATATTCTAGGGACATGCGGATGCGTGTCAGGCCTAGAAACATGCGGATGCATGTATGTATTATACCTGGGCATGTGTATGGATCATATGAGTGGATGCATATGAGTCCAAGGACATGGCAGGACATTTGTGGACTTTCGGGCGGTGCCCGTGTGGATTCCGGCCATGCACACATGGTGTGTTATGATGGCAGGCGGAATATTTTCAAGTACAAGAATGATGATAGGTGGTTCTCCAAGTTTACCTGTGCACAATGCATAAATGATGCATGCCATAACTTTATTTTACTTTGTGTGACATTGTCTTGCTGCCTGGACAATGCTTGTTATTTTGGCTTGTGAAGTCCGAGGGACCGGGGACGCCCGGGGACCTTGTGGACACGTGTGTGCACTCCTATTTGGGCCTAAAACTGTGGGCTTATGGGTTTTGCAGGTGGTAAGTGCGTCCACACTCAATGTACAGTTTACTTCATTTACTACTAAGGTTTATTGGTTTGCAGGTCCACACTCATTAATAAGTGGCCGGACAACTTATAATGCGTTCGCATTTGGTTGGACCAAAATTAATGAAGTCCGGACAGCTTATGGCCATTTCCCATTTGGTTGGACCTAAACTTATAGAAACAGGACAAATGGAGCACTATGGGCTGGACATCTACCTGGACACCTTATGGGGACACATGTTAGCCAGCATGTGTACCCACCAGGTCCCTGAGGTGGCACCTGAAAAAGGCGCCTCCCTCAAGAGGCCCTTTTGGGCTGTTTTACTCATTATTCAACATATTGGAGAGCTGGTTGGAGCTTTGGGAGTTGCTACAGGGTTGGTTGCTTGCTTCCCGGACTCACACAAGCTTGGACAACGATCCCCACACTCTTCTAAAGGACTGGTTGGTAAATTTCAGACCTGCAATTTTTGGTTATTGCGAATTTTGGGCTGGTTACAGGTGTCCAAAGTCAACTTGGACAGTACAGGATAGCTCTAGGGACCTCCACAAGGCTGTAGAACCCTTTACAGGTGGATTTCTCGCGACAGAAAGTTGCTGTTTTGGACTGGTTATTGCACAAAACAGGCCAGACAGCAATGGAATATGTGAGCATGGATGTGTCTCAAGGATTCCTGGTATAGCAGGTGCTTAGGGCAAGCATTGGGGACACTTGCTCGCGGAGAACACAGGTTGCTGGATCAGTTTCTCGCGTGGAAACAGGGCCTAAAGATCCATTTACATCTTGTGCATGTGAGGATTGTGATACTCTTGTGCAGGGCGGATGTACCTGTGAAGAGGCTTGTGCAGGGCGGATGTACCTGTGTAGGGCGGATGTACCTACAGATTCTCTTGTTTGAAATGTATTCATTCATAATGTATTTGGAAGAATCAGGTGCAGGCTGGTGGTGAATCCCCAGGCACCCGTAATCTTGTACTTTGCAGACTCTTTTGGTAATATAACCTAAAGGGGGGGGGTCAGCCTATCATCGGCCCCTTTATGTGGTGTATTGTCGTTTTCAGCTTTGTGGTTGTAATGCTCAAGTGTTAAGTACTCAGAATCTTGTTCACATTTATACGATTCCAATACACGCGTCCGCCTCCCGTTACATAATGGTTAAGGGTGATGTATACACCGAAGCCAGATGGTAGATTGGCTTTCAAGAAGCTACCCCTCATGGCTGCCCGTGATGGTGCACATGATGCACAACAAGCAGGAAGAGCACAGCAAGTGCCAAATGCTGAAAGGACAAGAGTCCCTGGTGCTAGGCTTGATGCAGGTCAAGAGAAGAGTAAGGATGAGGGATCCTCTACTCATTCCCGCTTTGCTCCAAGAAGACATATCCGTTCTCGTGTTGAGCTTTCCACTCATTCGGAGAGTGTGGCTCAAGAGAGAACGAAGAGGGATCGTGAATCTTCATCACGGCATCATCACCAGGGAGATGAACAGGATGTACATAGGGATGCACATAGAAGGAAGAAGCCTCGAGAGTTCAAGTCCAGTGACAAGGATGTAAAGTTTGAAAACTTTCAGGGACGGATGGACTCTACCAAAGCACTTGCTTTCATTAGACAGTTTGAGATAGCTTTTTGCAATGAAGACTTTTCGGAAAAGTCTATGCTCAGGCATGTGGGAATGCATCTCAAGGATACGGCAAGTGATTGGTGGCTTGCAAAAATACTTGATGGAAGTGCTGCCCCAACTTGGTCTTCTTTCAAAATTCAGTTTTATGATCAATTCTTACCACCAAACTTTGCAAAGGATGTACGCAAGGAGTGGGATTGGCTGTCCCAAGATGAGGGAGAGTCCATTGCTTCATACATAGCAAAGTTTTGGAAAGTCCTTCTTAAGGTTACTTCCTTCATGAAGATTGCAGAGGACGAGAAGAAGAGAAAGTTTGAATCGGGGCTCCATCACATCATCCAACAAAGCTTGGGAGTGTACCCAAATAAGACCATACAAGAGCTTATACACTCAGCCATGATTGTGGAGAACTTGCACATGAAAGCACCCACAAATAAGCCATTTGCAGGTCAAAACAAGAGCAAATTCAGGGCTGGTTATGACCAGAAAAAGGGTGGACAGCCACCTAAGAATGCTCCCAAAGATTGCCGAGATGCAAAGGATGACTCCGAAAAGAAGCCGACGGGTAAACGCCACAATTTTGGGCTCTCAAAACAGCAATTGGAAGAGTACAGGAAGAAGGCTGAAGGAAGGCTGGAAAATGCTTTAAGTGTGGCAGTAAAGATCATATATATCCTAAATGCCCACAGAATCCTAAGAATGCTGAGCCTAATGTGGAAAAGCCTCTTGTGAATGTTGTACCCGATGTGCAGGGTAATACAGGGCATGAGCCCAAGAGTAGAGTCATATGCAAGGCTTGGGGCAAATTGAAGGATCAGCTCGCTTTGTTTCTTTTTGATGATGCTTCCACAGATAACTTTATATCCGTACAGATGGCTGCCGCCATAGGTCTTAATGTGGAAGACATGGGAATGCAAATGAATGCAGATGCCGCCTTTGAGGGCAAACAGGTTGATGTAACTCCGGTCATTGGTAAGCTCTGTGTACATATACAGGACTACCTCGACCATGAGAGCTTTTTAGTGGCTCCTCTTACAGGTTGTGATGTTTTGTTGGGGATGCCCTGGCATCACCGTTTAGAGCCTATTAAGGCTTACAAAGAGAAGAAAATCAACTTTGTACATAGAGGCCGTGAGCACTCTATAGATGCTGGTACTACTGGAAGTACCATACCTCTTGTAAGCCATGTACAAATTAATAAGGCAATAAAGAAATCAGCTTGTTCTTACTTGGTTTTTGTACGTGATACCATTGAACATTCTAGTGTTGATGTTAGTACATTAGATCAAGACAAGTTTAACTTTTTGAATGAGTTCAAAGATTGTTTTGCGAATGCTTTGCCAGCAAGGTTGCCACCCGAGAGGCCGGAAGATCATTGCATAGATCTAATTCCCGGTAGCTCTCCACCTAATAGGCCACCATACAGGGTGAGTGCTAGTCAACAAGAAGAGATTATGGCACAGGTGAATGAACTTTTGGAAAAGGGTTTGATTCGGCCTAGTTCCTCGCCATATTGCTCGCCGGTACTTCTTGTTCAAAAGAAGGATGGTACTTACATAGGATGTGTGTTGATTACCGTGCCCTCAATAAGATAACCATCAAGAATCAGTTTCCGATTCCGCGCATTGATGACATCTTGGACAAGCTTGAAGGTTCGGCATGTTTCAGCCGAATAGACCTCAAGAGTGGGTATCATCAAGTGAGAGTGGCACCTCAAGATGTACACAAGACTGCATTTAGGACAGCCTTTGGTCTTTATGAGTTTTTGGTGGTGCCTTTTGGCCTTACAAATGCACCTGCTACCTTCAACAGGATGATGGACAGGGTGTTCAGAAAGCATAGAAAGTTCACGGGTATATTCTTTGATAACATTATTGTATTCTCAAAGAATGAAGCCCAACATCGTGAGCACCTGGCTATTGTGTTTAAAGAGCTTAAGGAAAATCAGCTCTACATAAATGCAAAAAAGAGTGAATTCTTTCTCCCAGAGATTCACTATCTTGGTCACATTGTATCAAATGATGGTGTGCGCATGGATCCCGCAAAGATACAAGCCATGCAAGAATGGCCAGAGCTGAAATCAGTCCATGAAGTGAGGAGCTTCCTTGGTTTATGTGCTTACTACAGGAGGTTCGTCAAGCATTTTGCTTTCATTGCCGCTCCGTTACATGAGTTAACGAAGAAGAAAGCAATCTTTAAATGGACACAAGAAGAGAGAGATGCCTTTCAAAAGTTGAAGAGTGCAATCATCTCGGGACCGGTACTCATTATTCCGGATTTGCACAAACCTTTTGTGGTGGAATGTGATGCATGTGGGGACTGCATAGGGGCTGTTTTGAACCAAGAAGGACATGCCATTGCCTATAAAAGCAGACGCTTGCAACATGCAGAGCTTCACTTACAGGTTTATGAGGAGTTGTTGGCTGTAATTCATGCCCTTACTATTTGGAAACACTATCTTTTAGGGGCTGATTTTATGGTCAAAATTGATCATCAAAGTTTGAGATACTTTTTGACTCAAAGTAAGCTCTCAGAGAAGCATATGAGATGGGCAAATTTCCTCTCAATGTTTCATTTTCAGATTTTACACACTCCAGGGAAAAAGAATGTGGTGGCAGATGCCTTATCTAGACGACCACAGGTTCATGCTATTACAGTTGCATACCATGAGGACTTATCGGATATGCGTAATACTTATCATCTGGATGAGGATTTTGCACATGTATGGGCTGATTTGCAAGAGGGTATTGCTGTCCCATCTTATGTCATAAGAGATGGATATCTCATGATGCAAAATCGTATGTGTGTGGTAAAGAACCTTCGCCATAAGGTTATGGATGAGTGCCATGCTCCTCCATATGCAGGTCATAGAGGCATTTTGGCCACAGCACAAGCTTTGGAGAGGTATTTCTTTTGGCCAGATATTCGCAAGGATATTGAATCATATGTACGTGAATGTATGGTATGTCAAAAGGTCAAGTTTGACCGACATAAAGCATGTGGATTGCTTCAGCCTTTGTCTATACCAAATGAACCATGGGAAAGCATTGCTATGGATTTCATTATGGATTTGCCAAGGACGCCACAGGGAAATGATGCTATTTGGACCATCATTGACAGGTTTAGCAAGCAGGCACATTTCATTCCCGTGCGCAAGACAATAAAGCCAGATCATATGGCTAGGATGTTTTTGGCACAGATATTCAAACACCATGGCATGCCTAAATCTATTGTGGGGGATAGAGATCCTAGAACCACAAGCTTATTTTGGCGCGCATTGTTTGACAATATGGGTACAAAGCTGAACTTCTCATCAGATTACCATCCACAGACAAATGGGCAAAGTGAAATAGCAAATTCAGCCGTCCTCGACTTGCTGAAATCTTATGTATCCGACCGCAAATCGGATTGGGAGAAGTATTTACCACTTGTGGAGTTTGCCTACAACAATACGGTACATACTTCTACGGGCAAGGCGCCCTTTGAGATTATCTATGGCAAGGTGGTACTACCACCCATCCTTCGTACAAAGGATGAGATATTTGCAGCAAATGAGTATGTCAGAGACTTGGATACTGCATTTGCACAGGTATGAACAGCCATAGAGAGGTCTCAAACCAAGAATAAAAAGGCAGCTGATAAGCATAGAAGGGATGTACAATTCAAACAAGGTGATTGGGTCTTGCTGAAATTTGAAAAGGCACGCCTTCGGAAGAGGCCAGGGAAAGAGGGAAAGTACCCTAAGCTTTCCAACAGGTACTATGGACCTTTTCAGATCTTGGAGAAGATCAATGATGTTGCATTTCGGCTTGTACTCCCAGATCATTGGAACATGCATAATGCTTTTCATGTGAGCCTATTGAGGCCTTATGTGGGACTGACACCGTTTGAGCCGGTTTTGGAAGACCCACCCGAGGTGGTTGAGCTGGAAGAGATTCTTCAACCTGAACAGATTGTTTTTCACAAGGAACGAAAGCTTGCGGGAGGCAAACTTGTTCGTAGGTACCTTGTGAAGTTCAAGAATTATTCAGCTTTGGATGCGAAATGGATGGATGAGGCCTACTTTGAGGATTACCCAGATCTTTTGAAGGCCTATCTGGAGGCCTTTCAGTTGCGGTCAACTGATTAGAAGCCGGGGGAAATGTCACAAACCCCTATATTCTAGGGACATGCGGATGCGTGTCAGGCCTAGAAACATGCGGATGCATGTATGTATTATACCTGGACATGTGTATGGATCATATGAGTGGATGCATATGAGTCCAAGGATATGGCAGGACATTTGTGGACTTTCGGGCGGTGCCCGTGTGGATTCCGGCCATGCACACATGGTGTGTTATGATGGCAGGCGGAATATTTTCAAGTACAAGAATGATGATAGGTGGTTCTCCAAGTTTACATGTGCACAATGCATAAATGATGCATGCCATAACTTTATTTTACTTTGTGTGACATTGTCTTGCTGCCTGGACAATGCTTGTTATTTTGGCTTGTGAAGTCCGAGGGACCGGGGACGCCCGCGCACCTTGTGGACACGTGTGTGTACTCCTGTTTGGGCCTAAAACTGTGGGCTTATGGGTTTTGCAGGTGGTAAGTGCGTCCACACTCAATTTACAGCTTACTTCATTTACTACTAAGGTTTATTGGTTTGCAGGTCCACACTCATTAATAAGTGGCCGGACAACTTATAATGCGTTCGCATTTGGTTGGACCAAAATTAATGAAGTCCGGACAGCTTATGGCCATTTCCCATTTGGTTGGACCTAAACTTATAGAAACAGGACAAATGGAGCACTATGGGCTGGACACCTACCTGGACACCTTATGGGGACACATGTCAGCCAGCATGTGTACCCACCAGGCCCCTGAGGTGGCACCTGAAAAAGGCGTCTCTCTCAAGAGGCCCTTTTGGGCTGTTTTACTCATTATTCAACATATTGGAGAGCTAGTTGGAGCTTTGGGAGTTGCTACAGGGTTGGTTGCTTGCTTCCCGGACTCACACAAGCTTGGACAACGATCCCCACACTCTTCTAAAGGGCTGGTTGGTAAATTTCAGACCTGCAATTTTTGGTTATTGCGAATTTTGGGCTGGTTACAAGTGTCCAAAGTCAACTTGGACAGTACAGGACAGCTCTAGGGACCTCCACAGGACCGTAGGACCCTTTACAGGTGGATTTCTCGCGACAGAAAGTTGCTGTTTTGGACTGGTTATTGCACAAAACAGGCCGGACAGCAATGGAATATGTGAGCATGGATGTGTCTCAAGGATTCCTGGTATAGCAGGTGCTTAGGGCAAGCATTGGGAACACTTGCTCGCGGAGAACACAGGTTTCTGGATCAGTTTCTCGCGTGGAAACAGGGCCTAAAGATCCATTTACATCTTGTGCAGGGTGGAGTACCTGTGAGGATTGTGATACTCTTGTGCAGGGCGGATGTACCTGTGAAGTGGCTTGTGCAGGGCGGATGTACCTGTGTGTAGGGCGGACGTACCTACAGATTCTCTTGTTTGAAATGTATTCATTCATAATGTATTTGGGAGAATCAGGTGCAAGCTGGTGGTGAATCCCCAGGCACCCGTAATCTTGTACTCTGCAGACTCTTTTGGTAATATAACCTAAAGGGGGGGGGTCAGCCTATCATCGGCCCCTTTATGTGGTGTACTGTTATTTTCAGCTTTGTGGTTGTAATGCTCAAGTGTTAAGTGCTCAGAATCTTGTTCACATTTATACGATTCCAATACACGCGTCCACCTCCGTTACACCGTATCTCTGTGATCTCCCTCTGATGTAGTCTGGGAGTCTGGTAGCGTGGTGCTCTCGGTCTCTGTCTGGCTCGGAGGTCCGCAGCGCGCTGAAGTGTAACCCCCTCCTGTGTCAGGGTAGGCACTGAGAGAGAGAGAGAGAGAGAGAGAGCTCACAAAAATCACATGCCTTCCAGTTTTCTGCTGTAACGGAGCTTTGGAGTGAAGGCTTGACCGTCTGTACTTTCACGGGAGAATGGGGTGATAAAACCTCAACTAGCGGAAAGTGGAGGAGCAAGGGCTATGTAATGGCTGTATGTTTCCAACCTAATTGTTTTAGCACATTGTGAATTTTTACAGACTCTTGTTCTCTTACTTGTTGCTGGGTTTTTGTAGATTGAGGACCCCTTTGATCGCACAGAAAACTGTGCCAGATCAGTGCAGGAATCCACTTTTCGTGTAATTTCTGGGGCTTTTACATCCATGGCAGACATGTTGTGTCATCCATTATGTGATCGTGGCCTATCATGGATGCTTGAAGCTCTATTCCACTGGCCAATGGGTACACAAAATTTAGGACTACGAGCTTGGCTCTCAAAAGTGTATTCTAAAGAGGGGAAACCGAAGACAGTTAAAGTCAAGCAAAGTACTATGGAACGGAGCACAGCAGCTATATCTGTATCAAGAAGAATGCATAAAGCAGCACAAGCAGTGGAACACCGCCCTCATGATACAAGAGTTTTGCCGTTGGATGCCTTTCTTGAGAAGAGCTTTGAAGCTAAGTTTGGGGAACAGTTGCAGTTCAACCACGTTGTTAATGAAGGTGTGCCCAAAAAGATGAGGAGGAGAAAGAAGAAGCTTCCAGTTATGAATGAAGAGCAAAACTCCCTTCCATCAGTTGCACTAGAGAACGTGAGAGTAGCAGCGTGTGATTTGGTATCAGAACTAGATGCACAGGAATATCTTCATCCTGAGGCACAGAGGATTGCCAGGAAGCAGAAATCCAGAGCTTTGAAGAAGGGTTCTCAAAAGAATAGTTTGGCTGCACCTGAAGGCATTTCGGAAACAACTCTTGAAATGCTGTCGGTGAGGTCTGATAGAGAAGTCCAACCTTGGGAAAACCCCTCGTCAAATGTCCAAGGTCCTATCGAAAACCATATAGGAGTTTCCTCTCTAGAAAATTCAGTGATAAACATGGTACAGACAGAGATTGCCATCAATTCAGTACATAGCCAATCCAATAATGAGAGAAGCCACAAAAAGAGCCAGTCATTGGATAGGAAGAATGAGGGTAGATGGAAAAGCAGGTACAGAGAGCGAGGTTCTACAAGCTACACAAACAATGTAGCACCCTTGTGTGACAGCAACATTGCTGATACAGAGATTTTGCCTAGGAAAACCGACAGCATGGCTGACAGAAAGGCGTCAACAGTCAGGCTGGAAAGTGACATCACTCAAAGTGAGATGTGCGCAACAAGAATTACAGCACCAATCAAGTTTAACGATAGCACAAGTCAAGGAGAGAGAGTCTTTCAGAAGGGCGGGAAGAAGACAGGACAACCACATCCATCTAGAGCGAAAGTTTGGGCGCCAAAGACTAGAGCAAAAGAAGGCTCCTCTGTATATGCTGTGACTGAGGTTCCATCACTAGCAGAGGACCGGAGAAGTATGACTGTTGTTGACAGCAAGAGTAGAAGCAGTGATTGCAACCAATGGAGGAAGCCTGATAATATGAATAATTGAAGGGATTTTTTTGTCTTTGTTTGTCCATGGCATGCGTGGCTTTTAAAAGAGTGATTTGTACCATAGCATATGTATTCATGGGAACCTGTTTATTTTCTAAGCCTTTCCATAAGCAATGGAAAGGCATACGGTTTTGTTCCATTCAATTGGCTGTTGGTAAGCAAACACTATTGGCAGATTAAACACCAAGATCTTGGATGTAGCAATTTATCAAACCTTCATTTTGGAAGGAGCTAGAGTTCGAAGGAAGTGAGCTCAACACATGTTTTAATTTTGTGAGAGAAATTGGATGCATGTGTGAAAAGAGGAATCTTTATATTATGTAGGCAGTTTTCGGATTGATGGGGTTGATATTTTTGAGTAAATATGGGTGCCAAATTTTGTTTGGCAATTAATTAATTTGTTGAGGTGGTATAACCTTAGGAGTGGAGATGTGACGTTCAAAAAAAAAAATCGAATTCTAAAGGCTTCTATGGATCCTTCCTTAATTGCCCCAGGTTGGAATAAATTGCAATTAGTCTTCGGCCATTTTGAGGCACTGGCCTCTAGCGCGCGCGCGAGAGAGAGATTCGCCGGACGAATGGGGAGAGAGAGAGAGAGAGAGAGAGAGAGTTTGCGAACGATGCGAATGGGAGAATGATCCTTTTTTTTTTGTTGCACTGGGTCTTTTTCGATTTGCCCTGCTCCAATGTTAAAACCTTAGGGCCTAAGGTTAAAAGCTTAGGGCGACGATGATTAATTCGGGCACTAATTAATCATAGTTGAGCGTAGATTTCTAAAATTCATGATAATGTTACATGTATATTTGATGCATTGTGAGAATTAACACTTATTCATTAAATTTTGAAGAATGCACTTATTGATTCACTTGCTTGAAAAGCAAGAATCTGCCAACTTGCATGGCATGCCTATACAGATGGTTTCAAGGCTATTTTGAGCATGCTACTTTGGACGCCTTTATTATTAATGGTTGGGCAAGCTATTTGAGGCATGGAATGTCATGAACAAAAAATAATTTGATAGCTTTTTTGATGGTGGAGATTGGTTTAATTCTTTAATATTCATGGGAGGCTTTAGGGACTTGATCACCTCCACCTTTTTGACATCCACATGCAAGAAAAGTTACATTCTCTCTCCCTCTCTCCACCCTAAGAAATTTATCCTTTTTACAAAACTTCCTAATAAGGGGACTTTCAAAGATCTCACCAAGCTCTACAACCTCCTTTGAGATGCTTAGGGCTTTAGGGTTCAAATCTTTTTATAAGATCGTTCGTTAATCACTTTGTTGATTAATATGGTTTCAGTCGCCCAACCTAACGTAAGGCGCTTTGCCATTTGCTCGTGCAAATGGTCACTTAACTTTTGTAAAATAGTGTTAGAACATATAAAGCAACCTTTCCATGTGCTTAATGTCAAATAGGTCAAGGCTACGGACTCCATGTACATAGTTGCTTAAGACTAGTAATAGAGGTTGGATCATTTTTAAGTTTGGTCAGCCTAGTGTGAAAATTAGTCACTTGTAAAAAAGTCATTTTTGACAATAAGCAATATACAATCAATCCCTTGTAACAGTTTTCTCTTGAGCTCTCCTTCATTTCTCTTCTTGTTTGCTTGCATGCTATTGGATTCTTACATGTTAGATGGATGCTTGTTTGACTAGGTTTGGTTGTAGGTTTTCTTCTTCCATTAGCTTCTTCTATCCCTATCTTTTGTTAGAGAGAACTGTCGCGAAGGATCTCTCTTCTTGCGTCCATCTAGGCGTTGAGATCTCCCTTTACCCCTTTGGCAAGGAGCATTCCGATGTGACAACGGTGTGAGGACACACAACTGATGAGCTAGCGTATCCACATTGAGAAGTTGCATATACGGTTGGAAGGCAAGATCCAACGACACATGCTTCAGTCCTAGGCTAGTCCCTGACAGCGGTGCCAAATATGTTCAAGTCAAGAGCTTACCTTAGCCTTGCCTAGCTCCATTTTTTTTGTCCATTCAAGCTGTTGAGAATACCCAATATTGCCCAATGTTAATTAGGAGGTCACACTCCGAAAAAAAACATGGTTTTGGAGCCATTGGATGTGTTTGTTTGTTGCTTTTGATTCTTACTTGGAGTTTATTTACATTAGGGCATTCTATTTTCATCTATTGGTAGGCCACAAGCTTGGTTTGTTGGTGATTTACATGAAATTGGAGCGCAAGAGGCTTAGATTTTATTTCTTTGTGCCAAATGGGTGTTGGAGATGGGTGTTGGATGAACCACAAGGTAGGGAGGTATATCCTTGAGTGTGTTTAAGTGCCAGTGACGAAAGGATCTCAGTGCTTATAGTGCCAGTGGCGAAAGGAAATGAGTGAATGCACACCAAAAACTTGTGAGCCGTAAGTGGAAGCAGATTTGGGTTTTTGTCTTAACAGGATTCCTTTTGGGTTTGTTGGTGACTAGCCAACGATGTACTGCCTTCTCAGGAGATGTCATAGAGCGGCCCTGGGAGCCCTGCTTGCACAGGTGCCCGATGGCGATGCTGCCCGACTGCTTGGCCCAAGTGCTTTGCATCGTAAGCTTTCATGGCTTTCTCGTACTCGGCTTTCCGCTTCTTGATCTTGGCAACATAAAGAAGCTTTGTTCGCATCACTAATTGATTTTCATTTGTCACCCGAGCCTGGCCTCATCATCCTTCGGGACCAGCGGCTTTCTGTTCTTCAGATTTGTTTCTTCCCTCTTCCAAACAGAGACATGATTTCCGTGATTCTGTCATCTTCAGCTTGGGAAAACCCTTGAAGAGCTTGCTAATGTTTATGCAGTTCCTCATAGCCGTGATTTGCATAAAGCCCACTCTGATCTTCATAGGTCTCATACACAGCTGGGACCGTGTGAGAGATGACGAAGCCAAGGTACACCAACGTTAGAAAGTGGAACTGGTCCCCGACCACTGATGACCAGGTACTGCCATGAGCTTCAGAAAGAGCTTGAAATCCTTCCCAACAGCTATATCTTGTGCAATGGCGATCCTCAAGATGCAGACCTGGCTTGTAACTCTCTTGACGCTTTACGGCAATCTGTCGCACTACATGGTTACGTCACCTTAGGTTAGTAGTATGGAACTTCAATGGCACCCTCTGGTCAAATCCAACACAAGGATGTCATTTTCTATATAGCCAGGTATGAGTGGGAGTCAGGTTTTCGAGGCGGGACCCACACATCAAGAGGAGTATGTGGCTCACGAGGGATAGCTATCCTTTGTAGACCCATCTCTGACATATTCTCACCATCGTTTGATGCAAGGTATCTTTGGGTCCACCGGCTACAACTTAGTGGGATGCATTGTTGCGTGTTATTTTGCACCGAGTCACTCCCCTTACGCCGCACAACATGGCTAGTCACTGTACTTACCGTTATATGGGGATATTATCGAGTTCTCACAGCTGGGGGAAGTCCTCCTGTTCAAGGACTTCAACTCTAGGACAGGGAGTCAATAGGTCCCACTACTCAATCTTGATGACGCTATCACACTAGATATCGCTGACACGGGTTTACAAAGATCATCACATGATCGTGAGGAGGTCATGGTGTGCATAAATTGTGAGCTTTTATGAACATATACATGGGGGGTGACTTGAATTGGTTGGAAATGCTGAGACACCAAGATTAGTGGTACGTAACTTTGCTCTATTTCAAACATGCTCTAACCATCATACATGCAAGTTATAGGAAGTCAACACCCTTTTTCCAAACCTTAATTCACCTAGCATTGCATTAACTCACATCATGGTCTACAAAGTCTGAAAGCCTATACATAACATGAACAATACCACCCTTCCACATATACAACTCGTATATATGACACCCATTTCACATATATAACACGAAGCATGATGTCATAAAAGAACATACACCCTCATGTAACATACCTCAAAAAATATCCATATCTATCAAGTGCATGATGAATATAAAAAAGTGATGTAAAAAAGAATCGAGCCCATGTATATAAAATTAACTCTACTATGATGGATAACATGAAAGAAATGATCCAGGAGTGCACGCAATAAAATGATGCTCTTCAATGCAAAATCAATTCCTTAGCATTTCCTTACTAAGCCTTCCCATACCCCCACAACCTGCAAAAACATCTATATAATAGTATCTCCAAGGCTCATGAATGTGGTGAGTAGCCATTTGTGGAAACATGTACAAGCTATAAGAATATGATTAAAACATAATAGATACAATGTTTAAGATTAACCATCTTACTACCTAATGAAGTTCTCATATCTCTCAGCACCTCCTCGAGCAGGATACGATAATACGCTCTATACTCGTCCTTTCCTCTGACTCCACCGAGATACTCTTGTGATGTGGAAAGAGTCTCTTGTTAACTGCCTCCCCTACCTCCCGGTCGATCTTGGGTAGCTCAGCCATCCTTCCCCAAAACACACCCAACAATAATTCACACACCTAGGGAGAAAATGTATGTTAGCATAGATGATTATTGATTTAATATAGTCACATGAATGCAAAAATCTATTTACACCATACCTGCTCATTAGTATCATTTGCATCACAAAGCAAGGTATATGTATGATGAAGTTTGAAGGAAGATCTCATGGCATGGCTATATACCATAGGCCAATGATCAGATACAATACATGTGATGAACCAACCCTCATCCACAGTGAATGAAGAAGCTAACTTTGCCAAAGAAACATTATGAGAGAAGTGATTCCATTGAGAGAAGTGATTCCATTGAGAAACATTATGAGAGAAGTGATTCCATTGAGAAACTTCAGTGGAATCAAGCAACTCCACACGTAATCTTGTGGGGAAATGGGCCCACACTAAGTGGGCCACTTCCACACAAGGAGTCCCTTTGTGAAAGAGATCATTTGCTTTCACCTTGCATAGAAATTTACCGATCCTACAACATGTACACCAAGTTGAAGATGAAAACATTTATTAAGAGTACATCATGCGAATAATTGAGATTGGGATATATATTTACAACTTACATGTCTAGCTCATCTTATAAGGCGAGTACACTTGTTGGCAGATAAACCAACATAGTAAAGAAAGATTTAATAGTAAACATGATGATAGAATTAAGCAACAGACAATTGATTAATACATAATGCAGACGACATTGCACAAGCAATACGAAGATAGAAATAGACTCTATGTATTCCTAAATGCTCTTCTTCTTCTTAATTATCCACGATTACAACTAGCGCTTGCAAACGGGTATATAGTTATCATCTCTTGAGAAATAGAACGACACATGATTGTTGGAATCCTATTCCTAAACTACCCCTAATCTAAGGATATAAGATTAAAGTGGCGGGTTATTTCCTAAGCTAACACCTGGCACACCCGGTGTGGGTAGTCCGCCCCACGGACAAAATTCGAACCCACTTGATGTCGAGGATTATTCGAATATATAAAAATAAATCAAGATTCTGTAATTTCTTGATTATATAAATTTTCTTGAAAATCCAATCTGGATCTATTGCCTGAAATCTATATCTATAATATGGGCTAAGGGATGGACTTGTTTGTAAGAATTAAACGTAGAAAGTAAATAATCTAGAAAGAAAACTTTTTCCAAATTGTAGATTTTCTTCATTCTACTCAGCATCATCCGGATTGTTACTCTGACCAGATATTCAAGTAACAGCACCTCTTCTTTTTGAGCAAGTACCCCTTTCCATCTCCTGCTCTAAGACATGAACATTTTTTTTAAATTCACTTGCTTGTGTTTCTAAATTTTTTTCTTTATTTTTCATCATATGTAAATACCATGTATGATGACTTTGAAGCCTTTGGATTTCTTTCTAATACTCATTAAACTTTCTAACTGCATCCCGCAATTCTGTAGAAACAGTAACTTTTTCTCTTAATTTGCCAATCCTTTACCAAGTCTCGTACTCTTTGATCTTCAAGTTCAACATTCCTCTTCTCCACTTCTTAATTGGTGAACCTTAAGGCCTCAGCTTCATTTTTGAACTGCTCCGAGTTATGATGAAAAGCTCAAGCCTGTTCTCTGAAGATGATACAAGCTTTTGAAAGTTTTCAACCAGCTCTAAGATGACTTGCTTGCCTTTGTCTATTTTTGTTGAAGATCTATTATCTGCTCCTGTATCCTAGCTTTATCTTGATTAGCCTGACTTATTTCCATGCTGAGAGTTTGAACAATCCTCTTGAAGTGCATCTGTTTTGACTCCAAGGTCTAGAGAGCCCTGCTCACTCCGCTTAAGTTTGTTGTAGCTTAGCTTTAGATAAATTAAATTAATTTTGTAGAGATCATCTTTTTGAGTTGTTAGAGTTGCAGCCACATCTGTGGTTTCGATGGGTGGGAAATGTACAAACAAGCTGCCTTTAATAACTCTATGTCCACCTCTTCCACTACATCTGGAAAAATAACTGTTCTGGATGGGCTTGTGTCATCCTGATCCTTCAAGACATGCGGATTCTAGATCTCATTCAAATTTCGAGAAGTAGAGGTATTGGGGACCTCTTCCTGGAATGTGTTGATCTTCTTTCTAGATATCCTCTTTGGTTCTACTGGATGCATCTAGAGTTGATTTATCATGAATCTTCTTCATTTTCTTCTCGCCTGGGAGTAATCCTTGTGCCCCTTGTGAGTGGGTTTAGCGTACTATCAAGAACTTTGTTATGCAGAAACTAGAGGTATAGTCCTATTTTTTTTTTTTGGACTGAGGACCTACACTCTTAAGCTCTTCTTGTAATTGATGAAAAAGGATATGAGCCCATGCAACATGCTTCCCAAATGATGCAAACAAATACATACCCATTCCCCTCTTGGACATGTATGTAAGCTTATGGTGGGTAAGTATTATCATTTCAATGATAAATCTGAAATGCAGCCTGATATTGCGAGCATCCTTGTAATTTGCCAGCTTGTACTCTTTGCTTGCTCCTTTGGAACCGAAATAAGCTTCCATATCTGCATCTGATGCTATAAGAATATCCACAGCTCCTTCCAGTGGCAATTGGAATACATGAGCTACATATTCTAGAGTGAACAACTTTGTACCTTATTTGGTTGTCTTCACAACTCCATTCTTCTGCACTTTATGTAGGCTACTCCAACACATTTGTGCTGAGTGTTTGATGGTTCCATGGGGGAGAGCAAAAAACTGCAATAAGCCCACCTTCTCCAACAAGACACGGTTGAAGGTGATGTTCACATGTAAGATGGTAGTGAGATTCTCGAATTCCACCATATTTGCAGGCAAAAACAGAGAACAACGAGAGAAATTACAAGAATGAGAGAGAGTGCGAATGAGAGAACAGTGAACTTTGCAAAAGAACTTGTGAAAAATGAAGGTTTTGTTGATATGGATTTAAAGCTTGGCATAAATCACACAAATGGCAAAAAAAATTGATACAAGAATTCATGATGATTGGATTCATGGTGAACACAAATCAACGTGACATGGCGGCTAAGAGAGATGAAATGTAGGTAGCCCCACGATGTAATAATAATAATTCAACAACTTTACACATTTTCAAATGCATGAATACTACGTGGACAAGGACATGTGTCATGTGAGTGTGTTGTGGCAAAAATAGTGCACACTGGCATAAGCACTGATTTTGGTAACCTTTCTAAATAGGGCTTTAGTCTAAATCCATTCGCAGGCTTCAATAAGCTCACACCATCTAATGATGTTAATTCAAATGTGCTAGTGCTGAGCTTTGTGATATCTAGTATGGGCCTATCCATCTTAACTTGAGCTTTACTCGGATGTGGACCCATTCTGGAATTAAGCAATAATATCAAGTCACCTGTATCGAAAATTTTAAATTTAGTATTTCTATCAACAAAAATCTTCCATCGTTTTTGGAAGACATCAGCATTATTCTAGCTACTCTGGAGCCTTTTCTTTCCCAATGCCAAGCTCTAGCTGATATCTCCGGAGAAAATCTATGAGTCATTGCCACCCAAAAACTGGGGATCATGAATTCCATTAGCACCACTACTTCTCGACCATATACCAACAAGAAAGGAGTACTTCCGATTGCTACATTATATGCTATTCGGAATGCCCATAGTGCTAAATATAGCTTTTGATCCTAATATGTTCTATTCTGATTCATGATCTTCTTCAATATTTGCTGCAATACTTGATTAGAGGATTATGCCTGACCATTGGCATGTGTATAATACAATGTAAACTTTTTGTGAATGATCATATGATATTCAGTAAGATTCTAGATAACTTAATTCTAGAAGTGTCCACCCTGATCCACTGGATAACCAAACCTGGTCATGATCATTTCATATAAAAAATTTGCTACAAATAGCTGTGTTGTCTCTGAGAGCCTTAGCTTCCACCCATTTGGTACAATAATTAGTGGCCATATATATTTATTACCGATTCTCTGAGTTGGTGGTTGGAATGGAATCACAAAACCCAATCCCCACTTTTGAAATGGTTCCAAAGGTAACATTGGGTTGTGCGGCATCCTATCTGCGTTGCATGTGGTTGCCCTAATCTCTGCATGCTTTGGCGAATTTCCACACATCTTTCAACACTATCGGCCACCATAATCTGGCCTATAATATTTTTCGACTTGTGATTTCTTCAGAGAAGTGCCTTCCACTGATGTATTGATGGGCTTCTGTGATTACTGATATCTTCTCATGATCTGGAATGCACCACCTCAAGATTTGATCCTCTCATCTTATATAGCTCTGTCCTGCCACACAACTGTAAATGTTTTGCTTCAAAGTGCCAGCCTCTTTTGATGATCTCTACTCATACCTTCTAGAAATGATCCATTCATCAAAACAACATCTCATCATACCATGTATTTGGTAGAATATCTAGAATAAATGGGTCTGCATTTGAAAATTGATCTTTGGACCACTATCTGCCGGTTCTCCAGACTCTATTCAAGACTGAAAATCATGCTCATTTTCGGGTCTATGTTCAATGGTGAACTCGAGCAGCAGCATCCATCTTGCCAATTTGCATGTAAGATTAGTCTTACTCACGAGATAAATTAATGCATGGTGATTGACATGAAAAAAATTACCTAAAAGATAATGCCTAAACTTGTTGATAGAATAAACCATGCCCAGAGCTTCTCTATCTATCGTGGAATAATTCTTCTGAGCTTTGTAGACAACATCCGACTGGTATAGTCAATCGGACGAAACCATTCGGCCTTGGTTTGTTGCATTAAGAACCTGCCAATGGCAACATCTAATGCATCCACAAAGATATGAAATAACCTCTCCCCATCCGGAGTGGATAACATCATCGTTAAGTGCCAGAATGGTTTTTCACACTTCTCATTCCCAGGAATTTGCTCAATTCTTTAGTATTGTGTGGAGCTTGTAATCAAACAATGATGATCACCTTCTGTGGATACACTGCTAACCCATTTTTTGAAACAATGTGACCAAGCAAAGCTCCACTGCTCATTGCAAAAGCATAGTTTGCTAGATTGAGACTAAGTCTAGTTTCACGGCACCTCTACAGACACAATGTCAAGTGTTGGAGATGCTACGAAATCCTCTTGAAGACACTCAAGTCATCCACAAACACCCTCGTAAATGTTGTGAGATACTCATAAAAAAAATCTTGGACCATCCCTTGGAATGTGGCTGGTGCATTCTTCAGCCCAAAAGTCATAAGATTAAAGGTGAACACCCATTAGGACATTTCGGAGGTCATTTGGAGGGCCTTTTAGAGGAGAGATCTATGCGTACCAAATGGCTATGAGCCTCTTCTCCCCTTGTTTTGGCCATTTCTGCCTCTCTCCGAGTGTCCAATTTAAGTGATTCAAAAGTCATTTTGGGCGTTTTTGGCTGCTTTGGACGCGATGGTGATGTCAAAAGCACCAAATTATACACCAAACTACCAGTAAGTGTAGACTGTTAGGAGAGTAGCATCAAATTTTGGGAAAAGGTGCTATATGATGGCGTGAGTGCCTTTTGCAAACCCAAAAAAGTTGAGAGCGACATGTAGCTAGTGCACATATTTCAATACCTTGTCAGATCCATTTTTTGTAACTTGTGATAGTTTCTTGTCAAGTACACATTTAATGAGGGTATCTTTTGAACATTTTTTCTAGAGAGAGAAAATAAGAGCTTGTGAATTTCTTACAAGGCCCTAGAAATAACCTCCAAAATTTCCTAATGCCCTACTTCGGACAAAGGCTATCCTTTCTTTATCCTATAGTGCCATCCCTACCTGATTATATCCGTTGAATCCATCCCAAAATGAATACATCTCATGGCCACCAACTGCATCCAGTAGTGAGTCTATAAATGGTAATGGAAAAGGATCTGTAAACTGTGGCCTCATTTAACTTTTTGTAATTTACACATACTCTCAACTTGCCATTTTTCTAAGGAACAATGATAATTGGAGACACTCAATTAGCTTTGTCAATCGGATAAATGAAATCTACTTTGAGCAATTTGTCAATTTCTTCTTTTACTTTCTAGGCATAATTCGGATTCATCCGGTACCTCTACTACCGGATGGGAATTGCATCTTCCTTGAGATTAATTTCATGTTGATAAAAGCTGGGATCAACACCCTTCATATGTGTATAACTCCAAGAAAACACATCTTTGTATCCTTACAAAAGTTCCTGTAGTCTCCACTCCTATGTAAGTTTTACACTTACGTGGATCATTTGAGGGTTCTTATTATCTCCTAAGTTTATTTCAGATAGTTCATCTTCTTGCACTTGACTACTCTTGTGCATGTTCCTCTCATGGGCTTCTTCGGCAGATATGAATACCCTGATTTCTTCAGGAACCTCATCCTTTTTTGCTTCTGGGGACAGACTTCTTAAATTTTTTGCTCTGCAGGATCCCTTCCTCCATGTTTGTCCCCAAGATTGGTTGCACTGCCATAACTTTCGCCTTGTATTGTGACACTATCCACCTCAAATAAGGAAACTAAGTATGGATTTTCCTTTAAAATTTTCTCTTCCTCATCATCTTCCACTCCTTCTAGCTAGTTATCCTTCTGCACAGAGTGGTTAGTCTAATGGGTCAACTTTTCCTTTAGAGAATATGGACACTTAGACCAGCTGATCTATCTCCCACTTGTGTGTCGGATCTTTCCACCATGACGGAACCATGGTCCAGCTAAGCAACATTGGGTATGCTCCAGAGTTCTCCTTCATTCGGAGTATCACAAAGGATGTGTGAAATTTACAGTTAGCCACACTAATTTCTTGATTCTAGACATGCTCAGAGGCATCACTCTCTATTGATCCACCATTTTGATAGCAAAGGGTGCCGATTGGATGTTTTGTGATGCGTAAGTTGTGGTCTATTTCTTATGATAACACATTAAACCTAGATCCTCCATCAATGAGAACACCAACTACTGTCCATCCCTTTAAATGTCATTGTAACTTCTAAAACTACTTCATCATAGTTTGAAACTATTTCTATTGAGCCACATTGAACTGTATTCATCTGAATGTTATTGGATTGAATTTCTACCAACAATTCCACATGAATGATCTTTTTCAAAAGCCTACAATAATCCCATGAATTTATCCAATGTGATATTTAGCTTCATCTTCTGCAAATCCTCCCATAAATCATATTCTAATGATCCATCAACTATCTGCACTTCACTTGTTGTAGTCTTAGGTAACATTCCTACCCCTTTCTTATGCACAGACCACTACTCCTAGCTTTCCTGCTCTTTGAGTGGGTTTTTTCTTTCCTCTTTGATTTCCACAATACTACATCCCTCTCTGGATTCTGCTTGTGATTTGTTACTGCTATTTTATCAGCTTCATGACTTGGTAATGATACTTCTAGCTCTTTTTGGATTTGTTCTACACCTTTGTTGTGTAGTTCTGATGCTTTTGGCACTTTTTGGTTCTTCTCTGCACCTTTTTCACTTAATTCTAGTGCTTTCGATACTTTTTGGCTCTTCTTTGCACCTTTTCCTCTTGATTCTAATGCTTTCAAAACTTTCTAGCTCTTCTATGCACCTTGTCTTCTTTGAACGGACTTTAGACAATCTACTACCATCGTGATTGGTTGTGGAGCTATGTGCATGTTTCGGACCTTGCCCCTCTGCTTCATGCACTAACTTGGCAACTTGGTCCCGGACACATTGCTGCTCCTCCCAATTCTAGGGTTTATGCTTTGTCCTTGGTTGATTATGATTCTCCATATATCAGACTGAGCATTTCTCCCTTGTGATCTCTCATATCTCATGATCTCTCAAGCAATCATCAAATGCACGACGTGAGGTGAACTCACCTCTACCATCCGTCCTCAAACATTTGATTCACTATCCATATTTCTTCTCAACATATGCTTTGAAGTCTATGAACTTCCCAAATGCTTCACCTTTTTCCCTAAGGAAGTAGACCTTTTTCCCCCTAACGAAGTAGATCCATGTCATTCGACTATAGTCATCAATTAAGGTGACAATATACCTACAACCATTTATGAATGGGGTTTGTGCCAAACGTTCCATCATACTTAAACCTTGGCAAACCACCAACAATCCATTTGGTTTGCATAGACTTTAGCTTTTGGATATTCACATGTCCAATCCTCTTATGCCAATCCATTCACCATGACATGTCATATAGTTTGATGCCCATGACATGAATTTCTAGAAGATGCATAGTAACCATGGTGAATTTTTCCAGCTTTGCAAATCATTTTTCTTCTTATAACATTCCCTGGCCATATGTCTAATCTTATCACACTAGTGACACTCATGCCACTTCCATACTGCTATTGAGGTTGCCATGTACCTCTTCCTCTAGAATTCAATCTCCCCCTACCTCTCAGAGTATGACTCTCTACCTACTCATGTACCATACGAGGGGTGAAAATTCTATTGTTGTTGTGGTGATCAATCCTGCCAGCCACGTACTTTTGTACGTCCTTTAGAAAATGATCTCCCCCTACTTCTTGCACCTATTTGTGTGTAAAATTCTTGTTCCCTTACATGTTGGCTGTTACTCAATGATGTAGCTAATCTAAGCTTAGAGTCTTCCACAATAAGCATTGAAATCAACTCTTCAAAATCTGGGGGATCACCACTTCTCACAGTGATAGAAGTGTCAAATGATTTGTACTCCTTGCCCAAACCTTTCAATGTAATAGTAACCAAATCATCATCATCCATTGGTGCATTGATAGATGCCAATCCATCTCTACACATGTTTTGTGTGTAAAATTCTTGTTCCCTTACATGCCGATTGTTACTCTCAATGATGCACCTAATCTAAGCTTAGAGTCTTCCACAATAAGCATTGAAATCAACTCTTCAAAATATGGGGGATCACCACTTCTCACACAGTGATAGAAGTGTCAAATGATTTGTACTCCTTGCCCAAACCTTTCAATGTAATAGTAACCAAATCATCATCATCCATTGGTGCATTGATAGATGCCAATCCATCTCTACTACACATGTTTTGATCTCCTACACATAATCATGTATACTCCTATTGTTTAGTGTTATATGCTTTGCATCTTTTGTTTCAACTGGATCTTCCTTGCCTTTGTGTTTGTGTTATACATTTTCACCAATGTATCTATACATCCTTGGGAATATCCGTATCCTACATACGACATAACATTCCATCCAGTCACACAAATCAAGAAGTAATACAACACCTTAAATGCTCTTTTCGACCAACTCCTATGTGTTGTAAGTTGTGTCAGAGTTCCATTAATTGTGGGAACCCTTAGCTTCATCTCTTCACCTGTCACACTAAATTCTAAATCCGTTTACCTTTCAAGAATTTTATCATGCGCGGTAATTGCAAATTTAAAAGTTGTTCCTATCAAGATTTTCACCAAAAATTTTATCTAAACTATCACTCATCTTGGATGAACACAATGCTTCAGTAGGCACACCGTCAAACCAAATCAATGTGATGTGGTACAATGCATACCACTCTCACCATATACACATGTAACTCTTTCCCAATGTCAATGCCAAGTATTACATTCATTGTCTCAACTTCATAATCATTCCAAAGTTCATATTCACATCAAATACATGCCCATTTTCAACATACATAAGCTCATTGTCTTCACCACATACACCTGCAAAAGTAACTAAGCTCACATACAAGTCACATGCACCGTAGTCAAAAACCACAACTAGGCTTGCATTCTTCCAAGTCCAACTTACTATTTTGTACATGTTCCATAATAGTCCTTCCTCAATGCTTTAAGCCCATCAATGACAATGTGTACATCATCCATACATATCCCCATACATGCTATATTGCTCTCCCATAGCAATGATGTTCATAAGCTCAAGGTCTTTTTTTTTGTTTTTCTGACATTTCTACAAGAACCTTCAAATTGTTCAATGATGTCCACTATATGTTTATTAGCTTTCCGCCATACATGGTCATTGTAATGTGGTAGGATATCTTGTCCTTTTTAATATGTGACAATAAGAAGCACAACACATCTTTGGTATCTCCAAAATAAAATTGCCCTTGGTCTACTAATTCAAGATGGTAAGAACAAAATAGCATGTTATTTTTGCAAGAAAACATCATATTGTATTAACACATGCAATCATGTGGTGTATTATGTAATGACACATCACAATAACATGACAAGGCTGATGATTCATATGGGGACACACAAGCACAATGTTCGATCAAACACAAAGAAGCTTGTTTTGTAGATGTCCTGAAGGTTGATAATGAAAGGTACATTTGAAGTGTGGAAAAGTAGCATATGAGTTCCTTAATGAGAGATGAGGCTACAATAAGATGTGCAATGGGGGAAAAAGAACTAACAAACTTCCTTGATGAGTTGGTACAACTGGTGGAAAATCAAAGGTAATTTTTTATTTGAATGAAACTATTACTCTTTGAGTTAATGCAATGCGATATTATTGATTTATATTGTGGTAATATCATGTAGGTTTAGAAGGATTGTTAACTCAAAGAGAGAAAGGCAAGACTCCCACTTGGGGAAGGATTTGATAGCCTTTTGTTACTTAAGAAAAGGTCAATGTATTCTTTTTTCCATGGTATTCGTTTCTCGAGATAACCAAATGAAAAGTGTTTTGTCTTCAATATATCAACTAAGGGGCTAGCATCTAGTGTGGACCTCGTAAATCGAATGTGACGATGAGGGGGAAATGGAGATTTGTGCAATTCCCAGGTGTAGTACATCGAATCATAAATTGGAATACAAGGTACTTACACACTTTTTGGTTATCCTATACAACAGTACAAAAATAGAGTTATCTTTGATATTAAAATTTTGTTGTAATGGTAGTGTGTAGGAGAGAGTTGAGTATAATAGCCATGTGTGAAATGAAAGAAGAAGATACTGAGAGCCAAGTTTTGTTTTGGGAAATGTTAAATGCTACTATGGTGCAATGTGGTTATCCACTTGCAGACTTCTAGGGTTCATGGGATGAAGGAGGGGGAATACTTAGAATACAATGATAACTATTTTTAATAGGGAGCCAAAGAACTGAATGGTGGATGACGAATGAGAGTGATCATGTTTCTTTCATTGGGAACAAAGCTTACACCAACACAAAAGAAGTATGTAAAGGAGGAAAATCAAAACGAGCACCTTGCCATGTGTGAAAGATGGAGATTATACAGAAGTAAGGAAGACTTGAAAGTAAACAGAGTACGCGGATTAGGAAATGGAGGCAAAAAGGACATGCATGTAAAATCAATATCCCATCCATGGTATATTGTTAAGTTAGTGGGAAGTGTAGGTTACGCATTGGGAGAATCAATATCCCATCCATGGATATATGGTTAAGTTGGTGGGAAGTGTAGGTTGCCCATTGGGAGTATCTCATGTGTGCAGTATGTATCACAATCTCAGGTAAATAGAGTACGTAGATTAGGAAATGGTGGCAATAAGGCCCTGTATGTGAAATCAATATCCCATCCATGGATATATGGTTAAGTTAGTGGGAAGTGCAAGTTGCCCATTGGGAGAATCTCATACGGTATGTATCACAAACCATACTTTGATTATATTTGTGCATAAAATTTTTGTTGAAGTTTTTTCAAATTGAGTATAGGTGGCCAAGAGTCCATTGGAAAAGGCATGTACTTCTTCAAGGGAAAATCTAGCTGAGAGCATACATGGAAGTTGGTTGGCTGGGGAAGGTTATAAGAGTAAAATTACTCTTTATGGTGCATGTGTATTAGACATGGTGAAGGCCTTATTGAAAATTTCTAAGTAGCATGCATATATGATGGGAAAACATGTTGGAGAAGGTCCTAGGTTAGAAGCTTTGATAAATTGGGCATCCTCTCCCACACCCCCTCAGGTTGCATGAATGGCACATGAAGCAATCGCAAGGACACCAATGTTTGGCAGCCCAAACCCGTTTCATGTGGGGACAAAGAAACCATGCTAAGGAAGAGGCCCAAGTCCATAGGCATTGATGTAGATTGCTCACACTAGCCAGGTTATGTGATGGAGAATAGAGAGCACAAGCAAAGAGGTCAACCAAGGAAAGTCAATTTTCAATCTCTAGATGAAGGTTGGCTTAAAACCATGGCATGACTTCAATAAAACTAGTAGAAGGAGGTGCAGGAAAGGGGCCATCTATTATCAAAGAGAGATTTCACACAGAACTTGGTGGGCGATCCAAAGAACCTTAGTGAACTCCAAAGTTAAATGTTTTGGCTTAATAGATGGCAAGGTAAAATGTAGTAGATACATTCAGGACTGTGCAAGAGGGGTAGTACCAAATCCTTGCTTCTTCTCTAAAAGACATCACCCAATACCAAGAGGTCCAAAATAAAAAATGATGTGGTTTCATAATAATAATGTCACTCATACGTGGCACGTGGATCATAATATCACAGAACTCCCATTTGTCTACAGGGTGAAAGAAGAAACAAACATCACATCAAAAGAACTAAGTACTTTGGTTCTTGGTGGTTTTAAGATGCAAATAGTGGATGGGTTTAATAAGGACGGACGAGATAAGCATCAACACGCACCAAATGTTGGAGACATGGGTTCTGCATCAACACCAAATGATGGACAGATGGCCTCAACAAGCATTCACAACGGAGGGTAGGTATATCCAAGGAGGCTGAAAAATGAATATAGAGTGCTCAAAGTATGTAAGCAACTATCATAAAGTGAGACATCACTTGACCCTTTAAGACATATTATTTTTCATGTGGCGAGTGTTCTAAGAAGGAAAGAGTGACATATGATGTGCACATCAAGATAAAGCCCTCATGCACTTCTCTTGATTTCCAAAAAAGGAAGTGAGCATCTAAAGCATACTTGGCATGCGAACATATATACTATGTTTTCTTCTGTGCATTGGGGATTCATGAGCATGTGAATATGTTTGTGTGCATATCAACTTGCCCTTTCAATTATGGATATAAAGACATCCCTAAAACATCCTAGATGCCCCTATTCCTAGGTAGTATCTCTCTCACTAAAGCTTCATAACTTTAGACTTTTTGTAATGATGACCCTATTGAACGATCTTTTCAGTGGTTTATTATAACTATTCTCTTCTAATAATAAATTTGTTATGATAAATTTCACACTTTATTATGTTTGGTCATAATTGCTTCAAATGTACTACATTTTCATCATGGGAGGGTAACTATATTTTTATAATGTTTAAAAACCTTACAATTTGTTGACAACATTTAAAATGCTTTCAATTTATAATGATGAACCTATGAATGATCTTGTTTTGGTGATGAACCTATGAATATTATGTTCTTCTACACTAAATTTATCATGATAAATTCACACTTTATGGTGCTTTTCCATAAGACAATTACTTCAAATGTACCATCATTCTCATCATTGGAGGGTAACTAATTTTTAAAATGTTTAAAAAGCTTGTAATTTGTTGACATTACTAAAAAAGCTCGCTCTCACAAAAATATTTCCCCCCATCGCAAGAGATTTTTAGCGCACTATTGGGGTGAAATACGGCTACCCCCTATCACCCACTCTTTTTTGCCTCTCCATTGACAAGATATCGAGCATCATGGTTGGCCCCAACCTAGCACATGCATAGTGATCCCCCTACTACTTTATGGAGATAACATCAACCCCGTTTCATATTTAACAGAGGGGCTTCAGAGACATTTGGATGCCTTACAAGGCTTTTACACTCAGCGGGACCTCACTGTTAACCTTGGTAAAACCAATGATCTTTAATACCTGCTGCCCCTTCACATCCATTTGGATGCCTTACAAGGCTTTTACACTCAGCGGGACCTCACTGTTAACCTTGGTAAAACCAATGATCTTTAATACCTGCTACCCCTTCACATCCATATTGAGCTTCCCGTACAAAGGTGATCTTGTAGAGGTGATCTCATCCTATGTCTACCTTGGTGTCACTTTTAGCGGCCCTGATTTCACCATGCTTCCCACAACACATGCTAGAGTGACAAGAGGATATGCATCCTTGAGCTTACTTGAGAGGCAGTGCTTCTAAGCACATTCAGCACAAATGGTTGGATTTTTTACACCCTCGTCACACTAGCCTTGATGTATGGAGCAGCCTTTTGGGGGCCAAATTTATCCAACAAGGCTAAATCTAGATCATCCTTGATATATGGAGTAGCCTTCTAGGGGCCAGATTTATCCAATGATGAGGATTGGCAAAGGGAGTCGCGCGAGAGAGGCCCGAAGTTATGATATTCTCTCATCTAATAATCCACTACAAACCATGTATCCCACACCAAATTATGTAGGTAGAGTTTGTTGTAGCCCCCCCGATGGTAGTGGATGCACTCTTCCACATAGTCCATATCTCCATCACATCAGTCACATGGATCCCCATCACATCACATCAGTCACATCAGTCACATGGATCCCCATAGGCACCCCGAGGCTTGCTTGAAGTCGCACCCCGAGGCTTGCTGTCCTTGAGATAGCTAGCACTCTAGGCTTATCTAAAGTCCTTTTGACAACTAGCACTCTAGGGTCACCCTAGTGTATGGTATACTCGAGTTTCCACTTGGCTCTTAGGATACGGACTTCTCATGGACTGCCTCCAACCCCTTCAGCACAGTTTGGACTCCCCTTCTCTCTAGCTCTCTCATGAGGACATCAACTGGATTATCCAGTTATATCTTCTTAGCCTCTACACCCACTGGACATGGATCACACCTTTGGATCTCCCACCAAAGATGCACTTTTATAGAGATCACTTCCTTACATTCACTAAGGATGGATTCATTCGGCACAACTAGGATACCTCAGTGTTCACATGTCCCATACCATTGGCTAGATACAGGTTTCATCCCACCACCTCTCAGAGTGGAGATAGAATGAGTTGAGCACATCTTTAGAATCGGAGAGCTCATATGGAGACCCAAGGAGGAGAGGATCTATTGATTATTCCACACAAGTTTGAGAGAGACGAGCATTACATATGTCACTGCCCAATATACTATGAGATCCACGGAAGGTTTCACTGTTGGGATTTTTCCCACTCTCTAGGATCAATGACTTCCCAAACTAGTGTTGCCTAGGACTCTTCCCACTCAAGCTCTGTGTTTGAGCTCTGTAGACATAGGGACACTTTCTTGAGAGAGCTTTGGCCCCAGCCACCCTGACCCCTCCCTTGTCAACCAACCATCACCAGCTTCTTCTGAACCTAGAAGGAGGAGGACACCTATACAATGGACCCTGTGGACCCACATCAAGCTGCTCCAAACCCACCTTGCCTGAGAGGAGTTACCTTAGACTGGCGGGCCTTTTCATTCTCTTCAGACTGGCGGGCCTTTTCATTCTCTAGCATCCTTGATGCCCCGGCCCTCTAGACATTAACCATGATCCCCTCATCAGCTCCAGATCTAGGACATGCTCCATTGCCATTGAGCTACCTTTCCACCTTATGTAGTTGCGGGAGACCTCTCAGCCATAGTTATTAACCCCATGCTTGGTATTTTGGAGAGTGGTATACCAACTATTGGAACCTGATGCTTCTCTCATGCTTCATGTTCTTGGTATTCCATGATGATACTTTTATGGATAGTTTTGTATGAGATAGTCTTGTTTTGTTCCTATTTTATTTTTTGTTATATGACAAGATATGCCATGGACATTATTGTATCACTTTGGTCAGTTAGTAGACATTCTCTCTCTCTCTCTCTCTCTCTCTCTCTCTCTCTCTCTCTCTCTCTCTCTCTCTCTAATCATCACCTAACATCCCTTAATAATCTCTAAAAGAAAGCACATAAAAATAATTCTTCTATGTGTTCTCTTGAACTTCACTACATTCTTCTCTTGTTCACTACTTTCTTCTCTTTATCTATGTGTTCTCTTGAACTTCACTAGTTTCTTCTTCTTCTTCTTCTTCTTCTACTTCTTTTTCTTCTTCTCCCTCCCTCCCTCCCTCCCTCCCTCCCTCCCTCCCTCTCTCTCTCTCTCTCTCTCTCTCTCTCTCTCTCTCTCTCTCTCTCTCTCTCTCTCTCTCTCTCTCTCTCTATGTATTCTCTTGAACTTCACTAGTTTTTCACATAGATTTCCGCACTGCTTGCACATGTCCTCCCCCTAGGGTTTTCTTCCATTTAATCCTACATGCATGGACATTGTAAACACACACACACACACACACACACACACACACACACACACACACACACACACACACACACACACTAAGCAACTTACCTCTCTTATTATAGATGAAAGAGGTATAATTGTGAGATTTCACCTCTCTTCACTCCTAGGCATGAGCCTCTTGAATGATTTTTCAAATTTGTGTAGCCTTTGTTACTCATGTAGGCACCTCCTTTCCTTGGGTTTGATGCCTGGACCCCGCTTTCCCTTGTGAGAAGTGGACATGGTTTCTTGGCCCCAATTATCACCACCTTTTGTTCAATGTTTCCCATAAAATTTTCTACTAGTTTCTTCCAGAACCACAATGTCCATGTCTCCCTTCTCAGATGGGTTTCCACCTCCCTAACTCTTGTGACGTTCAATTCCAAAAGTGGAAAACTATACACTTGTCCCATGTGAGCTACCTTCGTCCACTTAGCCTTCACTTACACACACAAATACAACCTTACATTATTAACCTTATAATTAAATTCAACCATATAAATACAACCTTACATTATTAACCTTATAATTAAATTCAACCATATAAATACCATATAAATACAACCTTACATTATTAACCTTATATTTAAATTCAACCATATAAATACCATTCAACCCAATTTAATTATAAACCTTAGCAATATGCATACGCATACCTTATGAGATACATATCTTTCTCGTCTTAGCAATATGCACACATGTACCTTGGCAATATGCACACACATACCTTGGCAATATGCACACACATACCTTGGCAATATGCACACATATACCTTGTGAGATTCTCATCTTAGCAATATGCACACACATACCTTGTGAAATTCATATATTTCTCATCTTGCCATCTAAACCACCTTTGTCCACATCATCTCAAGCACATTTCTACTTCTTATTCAAGCCCAAAATGATTACTTTGGAAATAACCACAAATGGATTTGTGTACACAATTTTCACTGATATTGATAGTGAATGTGACTAGGTGATGACAATCACATTAAGAATACACACGGCCACAAAAGATTGTGAGGTTAACAACATGGCAATGTGGCCTTATAGGACATAAATATCTTACAAAATAGAAAATCCATGTCAATGCCATTGATACTAGATGAATTTATTGGTAGTCCCCTAAAAGCTAAAGGGCTCTCCTTCGAAGGGTAGGATAGCTGCTAACCAAGCTCCAAAAGAATTTATTACAATTCTCCATCCTCCATGTGCACTATAACATACCTTACCTAACGTGACATTGTAATGTACCTTATTTCATGTGACTCTCCAAGTGCCTTATTGCATATGCATGGTGAGTAACTTGATATCTCAAGGAAAACTTAATAAGGTCCTCATCAATGAGAATCCACATCATGTTCATAGGAGACTGTATTATCTCATGAGCCTATAAATAATAATTGTATGTTTGAAAACTAGCCAATAAGAATAATCTGCATATTTTAACATTTATATTACATACCAACGAATACTCTCACTCGATCGTAGGTGCCTCTAGAACATAATATGCGTAGAGAAAATTCATTGTTTTTGTTGGAATTGGCCCTTGAAATGACTATGCCAACATGGTTTTCTATCCTTAAATGTGCATTGGATATCATGTAGAGGTCAATGTTGATGGTGTAGGAATGTGTCACATATAGAATGTGGAGGTGATGATAAAAAACATGACAATGGTGGAACTAACAGTAATGGTGGTGGTGCCCATGTTGAGGACACCACCACCATTACCTAAATTTTATAGTAATGGTGGTAGTGTCCATGATGAGGACTTTGAATCTTAATCCATACCTATTTACAAAACAACACACACCATATTAATTTTATAAGAAGATAAAAACATTGACTACTTTGAGATTATTACTTATTGTGTTTTTTATTTTTTATAACTATGCAAATTGAGAACTTAATACTTATTGTATCTATTTTGAGACTTGATGCTTATTATAACAATGATGGTATCCATGGTGAGGACTCTAAAACTTAATCCATATGATAATTATCTTTTTATTTGAGACTTAATACTTATGGTAACAATGATGGTATCCATAGTGAAGACTCTAAATCCTAATACATATCTATTTGCAAAACAAGTCAAGAAGTTGATACTTATGGTAACGATAATGGTATCCATGTTTAGGAGTCTAAAACTTAATCTACATCTATTTACAAAACAAGTCAAGAACTTGATACTTATAGTAATGTTGATGGTATCCATGGTGAGGAGTCTCAATCTTAATGCATGTCTATTTACAAAACAACACAAGAAATTAATTTATAAGAAGAGAAAAACATTGTTTGCTTTGAGATTGTTACCTGTTGTATCTTTTATTATGCAAGTCGAGAACATGATAACTAAAGAGAGTGATAAGTTTTATATCTATTGTAATCTTCTTTTTTGTTGATTTGAGAAAAACATTGTTTGCCAAGATGAGAGCATGATAATTATTTGTCTATAAAAGATAATGATTAGTTTTATATCTATTGTAATATTTTTTTCCCTTAATTTTACGCAGCATCCCTTATGAAAAGAAGAGGTTCATTCATGTTAAGAGTGGAGATCAAGGTAGCAACACACACATAGATACAACAAGCAAGGCGAGATATATGGAAGCATAACACTCAAAGTAGATTGATAAGAATAATTGAAGTACAAGTGAATGGATATGATAAGGTCACTTGCACACATTCATAAGAGTGCATACATACAATCGGGAAGAAAAATCTCCTAAAGAGGAAAAAAGTGTCCCTACCCATTATTAGCCTACATCCACACGCACATCAATAATATATAAATGGTTATAAATCCCCCCTTGTAATGATGATATGAACATGTACAGGGATCATGTGGTTGATCAATCCTAAATGGCAATAAGCCCAAAGCTTTGCAAAAAGCTTCACACTTCTCTCGTGATAGAGCCTTTGTGAACATATCTACCACATTATCATATGTAGAGATATAAGCCATGCTAATCTCTCCTATAATGAGCCTTTCCCTCATAATGATAATGCATCTCAATGTGTTTTGTGAGAGCATGAAACATTGGGTTCCTCGCAAATGGCTAATGCACTTTGGCTGAGGTGGGAAACTATTGTCTGCTAACACTTATAAAGAGAATGCAAGGGAGAGGGAGAGCTTGAGTTCCTTGTAAGCGCGCGCACACACACACACACACACACACACACGAGAGAGAGAGCAAGACACGAGAGAGATGAATGGCTGAATGTTAGCCATGTGCACACACTCCATAGATATGCATATGAAATTACCGTAGGCATTTAATAATACATTCGAAGGGTGGCAACCAATACCCCTTCGTATCTCATCTCTTCATATCTTAACTCGTATAGAGTTATAACCACCTTTTTTTTTAAATGCAAAGAAATTTATATTAAGTATCAAAATAGATACAGCACCCTAAGGTGAACACTGGAGCTTATGGACTTTCCTAAGCAGTAGATCCACAGTAGCTTTTATCTTCCCTCTCTCCTAAGCAGTTGCTAGTACAAGACCTTCTACCACTAGATTCCTTACTCTCCCTATGGAGCTATAGTCACAGCTGGATCCCCTGTGTAGTATAGCATTCCTAGATTCCCATATCCTGCTTAGTATCAAGGAATCTATGAGGCATGCTTTTTGGGAGTGCAAGGAGGTGTACCCTGTGTGGACAGCAGTCAGCAGAATCCTCAGTGATGACTGTGGAGTGCTTGATAAGATCAACTGGAAGCAAGCAGTCATTGGATGCAAGGGCAGGATGGTCATCTTTGTAATCAGACAAGAGAGATACACAAGCAATGGAATGAATGAGAAGGAGTTTCTCATGGCAATCTTTAATCTCTCTTTCTTTGCAATTAATTCCTTGTTAGGGTTGTGGCCCTAACACTTGGACGACCACGATTACAATGGACAGGGTGATTACATAATGCAAACAAACTATAGAACATTAGAACCTTAGGATTTAACATTAAAATATTGATTTGTAATAATTATTTCAACGGCGCAGCTACGGTGACTCTTCGGAGCACTGAACAATTGTGTATATTTATATGCCTATCGGGCACCAATCAATACATCCGGCATGTTCCTCTATCTCCTGCGCACGTCTGTCCGATATCAACAGCTTACTTAAATAGTGTTTAATTTTTCACATGGTATCAATTAGGAATTAAACAATTACTTAAACAAAGTTAACATGGCGGACCACTCTAGATGAGGCTGTCCTCCAATTGCCTGAAACAGTACAGGCCATGTTGCTTCTTGCTGCCCTACCCGAGACATGGAAGCCTTGACAGTTTCTTCCTTAATTAGGAAAATTACACAAGAACATACAATGCGCACTCCTGTCAGTGGTACCAATTCATCCCGACCTATGGCCATGGCTGCTCACATGTCCTACCAAGGCAAACGATTTGGCGGCAAATTCAACCGCCTTAATTCCAGACCACCTAAACCATGGTCTCAACAAAGCGGCCATTGGAATGGCCCTCCCCAAAGGAGAAATCCCGGCTCAAGTGATGGGTCATTAAACCTTCCAAGACCCTTCTGTACATACTGTAAACGGCCTGGACACACATTTAAGACCTGTAGGTCTAAAGGAAACCTACTGGCCGTTATAAACCTAATTATCGGGCCCAAGAAAACTTTGTTTTCGGTGGGGATCCATCCATAGATGACACTAATGGTCATGTAGAAGAGGAATCCATGTAGGCATATAGCATAACTATGCAAACATCCTTACATGGGGGTGATACCTGGTACTTTGATACCAGTGCATAGTTACCACGGAACGGGAACGTTCCGGGAACGTCAGATGCTAGAACGGGAGCGGGAACGGGAACGGGAGCGGATCGGGAACGTCGCGGAACGCCACGTCATATGACATGTCAGCATATGACACAAAAAAATGTAACTTTTTGTATACGGATAGCCAAATATGCTTCCTAATATTTGCTCCCCCAAGACATGAACATACATTTCTGCAAGCAAAACACACCCCCCCCACAAAAAAAATAATAATAATAATAATAATTTTTTTTTTTTGCGGAACGTTCCGGCGTTCCGGGAACGTGCCTTCGCCCGGAATGGCGTTCCGGCGTTCCAGGAAGGCGGAACGACGTTCCGTGGTAACTATGTACCAGTGCCACCCATCATATGACTTATAATCAATCCTGGCTCTCTGATTATCAACCCTTACCATGTGTCCTATTGAGGTTAGATTAGGAGATAATAGAATTAAACACGTTGTAGGTGACCATTAGGATCCCTAATGATGAATTTATACACATTCGACAAGTCTATTATGTCCCAGGGTTAGAAAAGAACTTATTATCTCTAAGCACTGCTGCAAGCAATGGGACCATAATTGAATTTCACCACAACCATTGCATGATTTGTAACATGCGGAAGCTTCGAGGGAGATCGGTAACTTCAATGCTCAGAAAAAACAGCACACTTGTCGCGATGAAATTAACGCACAAAACTAAATATAGATGTGCAGAAAAATAGAGAGAGCGAGAGAGAAGAGGACACAATATTGGGTCCCGAATACCCTCTGTAGGGCCCCCACCGCGAATGATGTATTTACTTTTATTAGAATGATGCAAAACTGAAATAAAAGACTAAACCTGAACCTTCTTGGCTAAAGGAGAATCCTCTGCCCTTGACCTTCAATCCTTCACCCCTTCTGCGTTAGCTTATCCTTGGCTGTCCTGGCCCTTTGATTAGCTTCAACACTTGGTGAAATATGAGATGAATGGACTGAAACATGCAATGGGTATTTATATCCTTCAGGGATGCTAGTCGGCTGGATTAATACCAGTCGGCTGACTGAAAAATGCTCCACGACCAGAATAAACATCATTAAATGCTATAAATTTTGTGCATCACTTAAATCAACTGCTGGCCATCAGGCGCCTCAGTTCTGGCTGTTGGACAGCCTGTGTGGGCACCTGGCCTACAGCCCTTTAGGGCTGTGTACCCTGTCGACTGCTATGTACCCTGTTGTCGGACTGCCTGTCCAGGAGCCTTAGGGCTGTGCTACACATGGCCATCCCATGGCTGGTGGGCACAGCCAAGGCCTTCCTGGCCCCTATGGGGATGGTTCTACACCTCCCCTATGCCCATATCTGTCCTTGGGGTAGCCCTATGGACTGGCCCCTTTCCTATATGCAAACCCTAACTATCTACACAGTGATCTGGCATCCAGTATCATACCAGATACACGAAACCACTGACATCATTCCAGAGGGAGACTCACAGCACGGACTGGCACTGTTTCATGTGCAAGACAATGCACACCTGACCTCGGACGACTGGAATGGAACCCTAGCTGACTCGTCCTGGACTGGGCTCACATGGGACCAGTTTTCTATCTCAGGTCCTGCACCTTCTGTACAGAGATGTCTATGACATCCCCTTCTGCTTAACTTGACGGAAGCTGCATAGCCTCCAAATAATCTGTCAATAACGCCGGATAGTCGTTGAAAAACTCTTTGTCAAGCCATACCGCTTCGTGGGTCCCTCGGTCCTGAAACTTCGTGAGGAATTGTCTTTGCCTTCGGCCTGAGCCATGCTTGAAACGATTCAAAAGGATCTGTTCTGGAACCATAACTTCTGCTTCATCAATGATATATGGTTCCACCTTGTCTTTAACTTCTGAAGGGATCAGACTTGCATATGGCTTTAACCAACTGACATGAAACACATCGTGCATAGTCCAACTCGGAGGTAGCTTCAACTTTATTGAAACCTCGTTAATCTTTCTTTGGATGGGAAAAGGTCCGAAGCTCCTGAAAGACAACTTTGGGCATTGCTTGCCCACCTGTTTCAACCTTTGCTTCATAATCCGAAGATAAACCCAATCCCCTTCCGAAAACTTCATATCCCTTTGGTCTTTATTGGCCTGTCGAGTGTAGGCCTCTTGTGCTTTAGCCAACCTGTCCTTTACTGACTCTAAAACCTCCTGGTAAGACTCTATCACTCTGTTCGCTTCAATAACTGAAGACGAGGTCCTGGTCAATAGCAACTGGAATGGTCTTCCAAACGCTGCCTCATATGGAGTCTTGCCAATGGCTGAAGAAAAAGAATCATTCAAAACGGCTTGAACTAAAGGCAAATATGATTCCCACTTACCTTGCTGATCGTGGACATAACCCTTCAGCACATCAAAGGCCAACTGGTTGTAGATCTCTGTCTGGCCGTCTGTCTGTGGGTGAAATGCACTGGAAAAATTCAATTTAGTACCAAAGTTATCAAACAATGCCCTCCAGAAATGACTGGTAAACTTGGCATCTCGGTCTTACACTATGGTCTTAGGAATCCCGCCAATTGGGTACCAATGCCAAAAATAAACAACTGGGCAACATCCTCGACAGTCACATTGGCCCTGCATGGAATAAGCATAACAAATTTGCTAAATCTATCAACTATAGTTAAGCACTGAGTATTACACTTACTCGAACTGAGAGGCAGATTCGTGACAAAGTCCATTGAAATATCTTGGAAAGGTCCCTCAGGAATTGGCAAGGGCTATAACAACCCTATCTTCTTTCCACGAGGAGCTTTCACCTTTTGACAAATATCACAGTGTTGTACATATTAAAACACATCTCGCCTCATCTTTGGCCAATAATATTGCCGTTCCAACTTCTCCAAAGTCGAATTCATGCCACTATGACCACCAGTAATAGCGTCATGAGCGTCATGGAGAAGAGCTTCCCCGAACGACTTCATGACACACAGTCGACCTTTGTAGAAAAGCCAACCATCACGTATCAAAAAGTGGCATGGTCCTGTGGTATCCAATGCATGTTCCCACTGTGTGTCACCAGCTTGGACATTTCCCAGTATGAAAGGGGTCTGGTGGATTCCAAGATGTCTAAATATTTGGAAAGTACAGGGAATGGGAGATTATCCTAGAATACAAAGGACCACACTGCTAAAATTTAGGAGAGTTGCTATTTTTGGCCCGACTCCGATGGAAATTTTGTTCGCATCATTACATCTGGAATTGAGTAGATACCAAGAGTTGGCAAAGTGCTTATGATAGAATGTCTACTAGTTGGGATATTTTTAGAGGTAAAGATTATGGAAGGACCCATCTCTTAGATTGGGACATGTGGCAAGAAAGTGGATCAAAGTGAGACAAGTGGCTTGACACTTGTTAGAAAGTGGATCAAAGTGAGACAAGTGGCCTCACACTTGTCACTTCAGCTATTGTGTGGCTCTCCACTTGTCATTGTAGCCTTCTCTTGCCATTTTAGCTCCTAGGAGGTCCAAATCTATAAATTGGAGCCCTCTCTCTTCATTAATGGAGGCTCTCTTGCTGCACACTAGCCTCTGCCATCGTTACAGGCTGCCCTAAGGATGGCTACTCTCTTTCTCTCTCTCTTGAAGGCTGCCCATGAAGAATATCGGCTGTTGGGGACTGTTTTGGAGGCTTTCATCGCGAAGAAATATTGAAGGCAAGGGTATTTAATCATTTATTATGATTTCTAGCCATTGTACTTGTTGTACCAGCCCTTGTATCGACTGTACCAGCTTTTGTACTTAGTGTACCAGCCCTTGTACGGACTGTACAAGCTTTTGTACTTGCTGTACCATCCATTGTACCGACTGTACCAACTTCTATACTTGCTGTACCAGCCACTGTACCTGCTGTACTAGTCATTGTACATGCTGTACCAGCATTTGTACTTGTTGTACCTACCACAGTACCGACTGTACTAGCCACTGTACCGGCTATACCAGCCATTGTACCTACTGTACTGGCTGAATGGAGGGTTGTACTTGCTGTACTAGCTCTATTGCATGAAGACCCGTGGTTTTTGGGGGAGAATCAGTACCCATACGAAGGTATATGGATTATGTTGTTGGCTCGGCATTTCTAGTTCCGGCTTGGTTGCCTCGTGTTAGGTTGTGTTATGGCATTTGTATATGGATAATCCAACATCTCCCGTGGGGAGAGTAAGGCCCTCAAAGCTTGTACATGATATTATTCTCCTTGGGTAATAAAATACTCCAAGGGGGGGGGGGGGGGGTCGGCCCATTCCGGCCTCTATGCGGTGTCACACGAGCAAGCTCCATTTTTAGCATTTATGGATGTTTTGTCCAGCTTTTATGTTTTATGCAAAGTGATGATGGATATGTGTTAAGGTTGTGGCCATGTTTAAATGTTTTAATATGCATTGATGGTATCAACAAGTATGTCAAAGGCCCTAGTCCCCCAGGCACCCGCCGCGAGTTACATTGGTATCAGAGCATAGGCTTTCTTGGAAGCGGAGGCTTCCTTCTATCAATAAGGAAGAGAAAAGATCTCAAGTGGGGACCACTTTTACCATCATTGCTATTAAGCATGGCCAGCCACTTCATAGCCTATGAAGCAAGAGAATAAGCAATAGAGAGCTTGGTCTAAGGATTTATGAATTCACAAAATTTATCTTGGAAGTATGGAGTTGGCTTTATTTGCACACTTTTAGCACTCTTTTCATATGGATATTATGGATTATATTATCAAGCTTACAGGCAACCTATATGGAGATATATCTCAGAATATCTGAAGGATATGGTGACGAGATATTTCTTTTGGCTTCATGACCAACCTAGCAGAAAAAGCTAAGTATACTTTAAGTTTGCTAAGTTGGTGCTTTTGCTATTTACTATGAAGTATTTTTTATGTTCACTATCTCTTGTACAGCCATGCAAGGAGAAAGGTGGTGTTGTTTGCCTTGAGATGGTTTCAAGGAAACATTGTTTATGGCTCCCTTTATTGGGATGGATTATATCTATGGAGATTTCTTTCTTGGACAAGATTTATATAGATATTGGGCTTCACAAGCAATTTCTATGGACGAATCTCTCCGAGTTTATAGAGAAGAAATCTTTGGATATCTCATGGATATGATGCTTTTATGGGATAAAGTCTACCTCTACTCCAAGGTGTGTGGTTAGCACAGAGTATGTGGTAAGAGGTATGGTATACAGGTCTATGGATTCCTGGACTTCTTTTCTAGGGATTTGGATCTATCCTCGGGTTTATGGATTATTCTTTATGGCTCCCTTTATTTGGGAATCGGGATGCATTGGACTTATGAAACTCATGGTTCACATACCCTGTGTAGTGTTCTCTGGTCGTACGTGCTCTCTTGAAGATTGTTTCTACCATGTGTGGGTGGAACAATAGAGAGCAGATGGAAGGGAACATGGGCACTTCAGAGGGTAGCACAACATACCGTGCGTAGTGTTCTCTTGTCCTACGTGCTCTCTTGAAGATTGTTTCTACCATATCTGGGTGGAACAATAGAGAGCAGATGGAAGGGAACATGGGCACTTGAGAGGGTAGAGTGAGTTGGTGGCCGAAATGCCTATGCAGCAGAAATGCTTATGGAACACCAGGCTATTTATGCCGAGTGATTGTTTTATCTTGTTACTTGAGCCCACCTCTCATCCAAGGTGTGTGGTCAGAGTACCAACACGGAGTGCAAGTGGTAAAGCGGACAAGATACCTGGTTGGCAAGGGACTTATGTGTACGCCAAGGGTCATGTGGATTGGCACATGTTTGTGTGCTTTGAGCTTGGATTATGATATCTGGACTTATGGGACTGATTTGTCTCGCCCATTTACTTGGGACATGATTATGATATCTGGACTTATTGGAATCACTATCTCCCCATACAGAGGCCAAGAGGTTCATTGTTCATCTCACCATGCATGTGGATTCATGTTGGGATTGTGAGAGGGCAATTCAATGAACACTCCACTATACACATGGATTCGTGTTGCGATTGTGGAGTGAATGTTTCATTGTTTCCACACCATGCTTGTTGATCAGAGTCGGGATTGTATGGGAGAACATGGGAACTGTTGGGATTGGGAGAAAGGATTGCCAGAACTATGGAGAACCAGCTTTTCTGTTACCATGGTTTGTGCTCTTGAATGGCACCAGTTTGTGTGCACAGCACATGTTTCTGTGCGAGGCACTAGTTTCTTGTGCATGGCACTTATTTAAGTGTCTTAGCACTTGGTTCGTGATTTTCATTGGCATATGATTATCTCATTGATATTGGTGATTGATTCTGTACTTACTGTACCAACCACTGTACTTGTTGTACTAGTCACTGTACATGCTGTACCAGCATTTGTACTTGCTGTACCAGCCACCGTACTGGCTGTACCAGCCACTATACCTACTGTACCAACCATTGTACCGGCTGTACTAGCCACTATACCTATTGTACCAGCCATTGTACCGGCTATACTGGCTGAATGGAGAGTTGTACTTGCTGTACCAGCTCTATTGCATGAAGACCCGTGGTTTTTGGGGAAGAATCAGTACCCACACGGAGGTATATGGATTATGTTGTTGGCTCGGCATTTCTACAGCCTATGTTCCGGCTTGGTTGCCTCGTGTTGGGTTGTGTTATGGCATTTGTATATGGATAATCCGGCATTTCCCGTGGGCAGAGTAAGGCCCTCAAAGCTTGTACATGATATTATTCTCCTTGGGTAATAAAATACTCCAAGGGGGGGTCGGCCCATTCCGGCCTCTATGCGGTGTCACACGAGCAAGCTCCATTTTCAGCATTTGTAGCTTTTATGTTTTATGCAAAGTGATGATGGATATGTGTTAAGGTTGTGGCCATGTTTAAATGTTTTAATATGCATTGATGGTATCAACAAGTGTGTCAAAGGCCCTAGTCCCCCGGGCACCCACCGCGAGTTACACTGTGTACCGAATTCCTCGGAATCCGCGTACGTGTGCTTCATGTCGTCTAGTCCCGTACCAACAAGATCGAGTCTAGTAGTCTGAATCAAAGTCACATGTTCAAAGCATCAGCCACCACTGGATTGCCCTTTCCTGGAAGGTACTCAATCATACCACCAAATTGCTGGAATATTTGGCTCCAGCGGTGTTGTTGGTCACTCCACTGTGCACTTGGCATTGTTTGAATCCAACGTAATGCCTAATGGTCAGTGCGAACCTCAAAGTCACGACCATAAAGAAAATGTTTCCAATGTTTCAAGGCCTGTATAACTGCAAGGAGTTCACGATCGTAGACTGAGTAATTCTTCTCTGTGGTGTTGGGCAGTAACTTACGGGACATGTAAGCTACTGGATGACCATTCTGTTGTAATACACCGCCAATTGCGATGTTACTCGCAGCATCGGTGATCACCTGAAATGGCTCGTCCCACGAGGCAAGTGCTAAACAAGGCGCTTCTGATAAAGCCACCTTGAGGTTCTGGAATGCATCCAACGCTCGTGGAGTCATTTGAATCCATTGCCTTCTTGTTTTGAACAGATCGGTGAGATCATTAGGGCCAAAACAAGGAATATTTGCAAGTGGATATCATGTAGAGGTACATTTTACCCTTGTAGATTGGGCTTAGTAGTCTTTTCTTTTTGGGTCCACCCTCCTCCTCGAATTTTCAAACTTCTAAAACTGTCCACTTTTTCAACCACCTTCTAAACTACCCACTCTCTCTCTCTCTCTCTCTCTCTCTCTCTCGGGACAATTTCTTTATCTTTTTTTAAAGCCAACTATTTTTTATACAAATTTTCACTTGGCATGATCTTCTTTGGGCTGCACTCCTCCAAAGCTCCTCTCTCTCTCTCTCTCTCTCTCTCCGAGCACATCTCATTATGCAGCGCCCAAGGGGCAATCTCCATATATGATTCTAGATGAGGACATATGGGAGTTCTCCAGGGAGGGAGATGTTATCATACTTGGGGACTTTAATGCTCGAACGGCTCAGTACTACCAGACCTCCTTCTTTGACACTTCGGAGGAGATGTTGAGAGAGATAGATGTGGAGGAGATGTGTCTGACCTAGAGATCACAGGATGAGGTGGAGTGTACTGAGTATGGGAGATACCTCTTGGATATGGGGACTGCACATGGGCTGGCCATTTTAAATGGCCTAGAGAGGTATCCACTTGCCAGTGGCTTTACTTGCTTTCCACACAGACATGGGGCCAGCACAGTGGATTATGTTTTAGCCTCGCCAACCTTCATCCCGAGTATCTAGGATTTTGCGATTGGGCCTAGGCCCATCGGAGTTACGGTGGATCATGCACTTCTCTCCTTTACGATGGATTTCCACTACAGTACCCGCCAGGTTGGGCAGTCCTCCTATCACCCGAGATATATTTTCTGCAGAGAGACTGATGGAGTATACACCGCAGAGATCTACAGCTTGTTGAGTGCAGAGGATCCACAGAGGCCATTAGCAGAGCTCACACAGATCCTGACAGAGGCTTTACATACAGCTGCAGTGACGGCTTTCCCACACACGCAGCCCATAGTACGACCACGTCATGGGAGCATGCCCTAGAATAGTTGGTATGATGATGACTGTAGGGAGCTCAGAGCCCGGCTACAGAGAGAGGTGGCCATAGGCGTTACTACATATAGACAGTCACGCATCATCTTATGATCCCTCATTCGGCGGAAGAAGAGAGCATTCTTAGCTCGGCTGGAGAGAGACATCTATTAGTTGTGTTTGAGTCAGGATTCTGGGGAGGCCTGGAGATTGCTGAGAGTGCACCCCCCGCCTCCAGCCATTACCTCTCCAGATACATGGGGCGAGTATGCAGCCTCCCTCTACACAGTACCAGAGAACCCACCACTACCAAACCCTCCAGAGCCTTGTCCACCCACTTCTACCTTCTTCACAGCAGAGATGGTGAGGAGGACCATCAATAGATTGCATACAGGGAGGGCACAGGATCATGAGGGCATTGTAGCCGAGCATTTCATACATGCTAGAGATATGATTGCAGACTTGCTAGCTCTCATGTTTAATAGAGCCATGTGTGAGGGGTTTCCTGGGACTTGGAGTACTTCCACGATTGTGCCGGTACTCAAGTCTGGAGATCCGAGCCTGCCGACTAACTACCGCACCATTATGATTGGTCACTTGCTGGCCAAGCTATATGCCTCTACTCTTGAGCATGAGTTGAGCAGATGGGCAGAGAGACAAGGGGTCCGAGCTCAGGGACAGGCCGGTTTCAGGAGGAGATTCTCTACTTTGGATTATATCTTTACCCTCAGGGCTATCATTGAGGAGGGCAGAGCACATGGGAGGAGGATCTACTGTGGCTTTGTGGATTTCCGCAAGGCCTTTGACACAGTGCCCAGAGCTAGACTAATGCGCAGGCTGCAAGACTTGGGGGTTCCATGTGAGCTCATTTGGGGTATTATGGCACTTTATGAGACAGTAGTTGGGTAGGTGCGGACTTCAAAGGGTCTCTCCCAGCCAGTACACTCCACTATAGGGGTGAAACAGGGCTGCCCGCTCTCTCCGACTCTATTTGGACTATACATTGATGAGTATATTGGGACACGAGGGGACAGAGGAGCCCAGTTGGCTGGCACTTGGATACCTCTGCTCTTATATGCTGATGATATTGTGCTTATAGCAGACTCACCAGAGGGTATGCAGAGGCACTTGGATACTTTACATGCTTATGCACAGGACAGTGGGCTCTCAGTTAACCTTGGTAAGACCAAGGTTATGGTGTTTAACACTATAGCTCAGTGGGTTTGGAGATTAGCGCCTATTTTCACATATGGGCAAGAGACAGTGGACTAGAGGATATGCAGCACTAGGAGGTCTAGAGAGGATGTGCTCACAGGTACAGTTTCAGGAGCCACGCACTAAGCTGTGGCTTTTTGACGGGCTGGTCACATCGGCTATGCTATATGGAGTACAGATCTGGGGGCCTAGCCTAGATCGTCACAGTCGATCAGGACACACATACGATGGATGGACCACTGGCTAGAGTCATGGACTATTGTGATCAGCGATGCTTGGGTTTTTATCTCCTGGAGATCTGCAGGCACAGAGAGTCCATTATGAGGAGTAGACGCCCGACTGCAGGGAGTCCACACAGAGATAGATTACTGACTTCTTTAGAGGGACTACCGGGAGGACACAGCCGACAGCCCAACAGTGGGCACCCCGTGGGACTCTAGTTGAGAGAGCTATCCAGTTGGGCAGATCCAAACGCCCGAGGGTTCGCGGATCCTTACATCAGAGACGGTGCCTACACCGGAGGATTCAGAGCATCATTGCGAGGCATCGGGCTCGTCCGACCCGGCATCTCACTATGGCAGATATCCAGGCCATCCGGCAGAGACCCATGCTAGAGCTCCTAGGATGATTACCACTCCAGCCATATACTGTTGGTACTCACTGTCACTTTTGTACTCCCCCATAGCAATGTATCCATGTATCCATGTCCTCATGTACCCCATTTTGACTAGTAGCATTAGCTTCCCACTCTCCCTAGTTGCTGCTTCCGGATGCTTCCTACTGGTGTATTGTAGGGCTAGATACTTACCTTCAGTCCTTTCTTTTCTTTTCCAGATAGTGTATCAGATGTCACATGGTTGTAACTTTGGTCTCATATGTCACTTTGGCCTTTTGAAGACGTTAATATAACATTTCATTTCATTTCATTTCTCCTCAACAGATCTCCTGCCTCCTCCATAGCTCTCTCTCTCTCTCTCTCTCTCTCTCTCTCTCTCAATAGCTCTCATGTAGCTTCTCTCTCCTCCATACCTGTCTCTCTCTTAATCACTCACTCTCTCTAGCTCTCTCTTTCCTCCATACCTGTTCTCCACCATTGCTTTCTCTCTCCTCCAAAAGACTCTGAACTTCTATAGTACCCCATGGACCCTCAAGAGAAGAAGAAATTTCCGGTAAGATTGGAGATAGAACAAGAGTATGCCACATGGAGAAGCCTACATCATAAGGTGTTGCAAGATGAGGCTGAAGCACGTAGACTTCGACACTAAGGAAAGAAGCACATAGATCTTTGGGTGCAAGGAAGTTTGTACCCACCAGACCCATTAACAGGGAAACTGCCTCTCTTTCAAATTTCAATCATTGACAGATGTTGTTCGCTTTGTGGGTGAGGGAAGCAATGGTCTACTGGGATACTGCTCAAGAATGCATAATGCATCTCATATTGCTTATGCATATCGAGTACATGCTGAGATGATGTTGGGAGTTTCTAATCAAACCATCCAAGGGTTACAGCATACTCTGCATTCTTTACAAAGAGATCTTCAAAGTCAAACGCAAAAGTTTGAAGAGGTAAATTCGCTTCAAACATCCCATCAAGAGGTGGAGGCACTAAAACTTCAAAAAGAGGCTTTGCTCAAGCTCAGGAATACACCTCTTGGGCTGAAGGTGAGAAGAAGAACAATGAAGCATATTGATGATCTAGCAGATACAGGTGGTGCTAAGAAGAGAAGGTTGAAGATGACCCGACGTCATATAGAAGATTTGACAAGGTTTAACTTGAGAGACGAAGGAGATACGATATATTGCTTAAATGTGCAATGAATAAACGGGATTTGATTAGAATTCTTAAACTTCCAGGTAACTCCCATCTTTGACAAATGGTGGCCAAGGAGATTATGCAAGATTTTCGTGATATAGTTACGCCAGAACAGGTGGTTCAAACTTGTGATGAAGTCGGGATTAGCAAGAAAGGATATCGAGCAATATCAAGGATGTTTTATAAAGGTCTGCAACCTCAACGTGTACGAGTATATGGTTTACCAAGGCGATATAGTGTATGCATGAAGAAAACTTAGTCCTAATTTAATAGGAGAATATCAATGGATTGAAGGATCTTTGACAATACAACAGGCAGGAAGAAGGACACTACTTTTGAGTTCAATTTCTTCAACAATATTTTTGTGGATGTTCGAAAAGTACAAAGAGCAATGGTGAAATACTATAACATGTCTATTGCTGAATGTGATGGTAAGCTTGTGTTTGTGATTAAACTAGATGAAGCTCAAATTATTAAGTATCATAAGATGGAAAGGATTAGCATTGGGTTATTGAATAGAGTTATAGATTTTGCCCGAGGCAAAACAGATTCTCCAGGTTTCCAGCGGCAATCTGAGATGGATCTTTGGTGGGTTGGCTCTGCTCAGGTGCCCGATGAGAGTCATCAGACTCTCAAATACCTTTTCTCTCAAAGCGAGATTAGATCAGTTATAGAGGCTTAAAATGAGGGTGAGGTGCTCTATATAGAAGACGTAGGTGCATTCACTGTAGAATGGCATATGAGTGCAGACCTAAATGCATTAAAATGCATGTATGGAATAGCCGGGTCTGCTACAACCACTTTCCCTTGCTTGTATTGCATGGCAACAACGAAAGATGCAGAGGCGTGGAGTGGTCTTGGAGTAGATCAAGATAAGGCTCCAACTAGGGACAAGTGGAAGCAACAAGAGCAAGAGAGAAATGCCAAAGGAACAAAGCGGGCCACCAAAAAGAAGAAACAAGGTCCTTCAATAGAAGGCCCTTCAACAACAGAGTATGTAAAAGAAGATCCCAACTTAGATCCAGTCTTACCAATCATGTTAGAAAAAGTGCACATCTGTACATTTCATGCAGAGATAAAGATACTTGACAAACTTTTACTACTGCATCTCGACTATGCTTACTCAATCAAGCCTGAAGCATTGTCAAATAAATGCATCCAAGAATGTGAGTGTTTGCTTTCTAAGATGGGCTTTCATGGGGGCCATGTCGTGATTGCGAGGGATCCAAAGCAATTGGGCTGGTGGACTCCAGGATGTTTAAATATTTGGAAAGTACAAGCTTTGGGAATGGGGGATTATCCTAGAATACAAAGGACCACACTCCTAAAATTTAGGAGAGTTGCTATTTTTGGCCCGACTCCGATGGAAATTCTGTTCGCGTCATTACATCTGGAATTAAGCAGATACCAAGAGTTGGCAAAGTGCCTATGGTAGAATGTCTATCAGTTGGGATATTTTTAGAGATAAAGTTTATGGAAGGACCCATCTCTTAGATTGGGACATGTGGCAAGAAAGTGGACCAAAGTGAGACAAGTGGCGTGACACTTGTTAGAAAATGGATCAAAGTGAGACAAGTGGCCTCACACTTGTCACTTCAGCTATTGTGTGCCTCTGCACTTGTCATTGTAGCCTTGTCTTGCCATTTTAGCTCATGGGAGGCCCAAATCTATAAATTGGAGCCCTCTCTCTTCATTAATGAGGCTCTCTTGCTGCACACTAGCCTCTACCACCGTTGAAGGCTGCCCTAATGATGGCTACTCTCTTTCTCTCTCTCTTGAAGGCTGCCCATAAGAATACCGGCTGTTGGGGACTGTTTTGGAGGCTTCCATTGCAAAGAAATACTGAAGGCAAGGGTATTTAATCATTTATTATGATTTCTAGCCATTGTACTTGTTGCACCAGCATTTGTACTTGCTGTACTTACTGTACCAGCCACCGCACCTGCTATACCAACCATTGGACTTGCTGTACCAGCCATTGTACCTGCTGTACCGACTGAATGGAGAGTTGTACTTGCTGTACCAGCTCTATTGCATGAAGACCCGTGGTTTTTGGGGAAGAATCAGTACCCACACGGAGGTATATGGATTATATTGTTGGCTCGGCATTTCTATAGCCTATGTTCCGGCTTGGTAGCCTTGTGTTGGGCTGTGTTATGGCATTTGTATAGGGATAATCCGGCATCTCCCGTGGGGAGAGTAAGGCCCTCAAAGCTTGTACATGATATTATTCTCCTTGGGTAATAAAATAGTCCAAGGGAGGGGGGGGGGGGGGGGGGGTCGGCCCATTCCGGCCTCTATGCGGTGTCACACGTGCAAGCTCCATTTTCAGCATTTGTGGATATTTTGTCCAGCTTTATGTTTTATGCAAAGTGATGATGGATATGTGTTAAGGCTGTGGCCATGTTTAAGTGTTTTAACATGCATTGATGGTATCAACAAGTGTGTAAAAGGCCCTAGTTCCCCGGGCACCCGCCGCGAGTTACATTGGTATCAGAGCATAGGCTTTCTTGGAAGGAGAGGCTTCTTTCTATCAATAAGGAAGAGAAAAGATCTCAAGTGGGGACCACACTTACCATCATTGCTATTAAGCATGGCCAGCCACTTCAGAGCCTATGAAGCAAGAGCATGAGCAATAGACAGCTTGGTCTAAGGATTTATGAATTCACAAAATTTATCTTGGAAGTATGGAGTTGGTTTTATGTGCACACGTTTAGCACTCTTTCCATATGGATATTGTGGATTATATTATCAAGCTTACAGGCAAGCTATATGGAGATATATCTCAGGATATCTTAAGGATATGGTGATGAGATATTTCTTTTGGCTTCATGACCAACCTGGCAAAGAAAAGCTAAGTATACTTTGAGTTTGCAAAGTTAGTGCTTTTGCTATGAAGTGTTTTTGATGTTCACTAACCCTTGTATAGCTATGCAAGGAGAAAGGTGTTGTTGTTTGCCTTGAGATGGTTTCAGGGAAACATTGTTTATGGCTCCCTTTATTGGGATGGATTATATCTATGGAGATTTGTTTCTTGGACGAGATTTATATAGATATTGGGCTTCACAAGCAATTTCTATGGACGAATCTGTCAGAGTTTATAGAGAAGAAATCTTTGGATATCTCATGGATATGATGCTTTTATGGATAAAGTCCACCTCTACTCCAAGGTGTGTGGTTAGCACGGAGTATGTGGTAAGAGGTATGGTATACAGGTCTATGGATTCCTAGACTTCTTTTCTAGGGATTTGAATTCATCCTCAGGTTTATGGATTATTCTTTATGGCTCCCTTTTATTGGGATGGATTATTCTTTATGGCTCCCTTCATTGGACTTATGGAACTCATGGTTCACATACCTTGTGTAGTGTTCTCTTGTCCTATGTGCTCTCTTGAAGATTGTTTCTACCATGTGTGAGTGGAACAATAGAGAGCAGATGGAAGGGAACATGGGCACTTCAAAGGGTAGTGACAAGCACAACATACCCTGTTGAGTGTTCTCTTGTCCTACGTGCTCTCTTGAAGATTGTTTCTACCATGTGAGGGTGGAATAATAGAGAGCAGATGGAAGGGAACATGGGAATAGAGAGCAGATGGAAGGGAACATGGGCACTTCAAAGGGTAGTGACAAGCACAACATACCCTGTGTAGTGTTCTCTTGTTCTACGTGCTCTCTTGAAGATTGTTCTACCATGTGTGGGTGGAACAATAGAGAGCAGATGGAAGGGAACATGGACACTTGAGAGGGTAGTGTGAGTTGGTGGCCGAAACGCCTACAAACTATCTTGTTACTTGAGCCCACCTCTCATCCAAGGTGTGTGGTCAGAGTACCAACACGGAGTGCAAGTGGTAAAGTGGACATGATGGGACTCTTTTGTCTCGCCCATTTACTTGGGACATGGATTATGATATCTGGACTTATGGGACTGATTTGTCTCGCCCATTTATCTTGGGACATGATTATGATATCTAGACTTATGGGGCTGTTTTTGTCTCGCCCATTTATCTTGGGACATGATTTTGATATTGGTATTATGGAGACTTATTTAGTCTCGCCCATTTCTTTGGGACATGGATTCCAGTTATATTGGATTTTTGAGACTGTCTCGTCTCGCCCAATCGATGGGACATGATTATATCTTGAATATATGGCTTGAAGCTTAAAGTTGCGGACAACTTTTAAGAAGCTGGGAAGGATGTCACCAGCCTGGACAATTCCCAGTCTGAAAGGGGTCTGGTGGACTCCAGGATGTTTAAATATTTGGAAAGTACAAGCTTTGGGAATGGGGGATTATCCTAGAATACAAAGGACCACACTCCTAAAATTTAGGAGAGTTGCTATTTTTGGCCCGACTCCGCTGGAAATTCTGTTCGCGTCATTACATCTGGAATTGAGCAGATACCAAGAGTTGGCAAAGTGCCTATGGCAAAATGTCTACCAGTTAGGATATTTTTAGAGAGAAAGTTTATGGAAGGACCGATCTCTTAGATTGGGACGTGTGGCAAGAAAGTGGACCAAAGTGAGACAAGTGGCCTGACACTTGTTAGAAAATGGATCAAAGTGAGACAAGTGGCCTCACACTTGTCTCTTCAGCTATTGTGTGCCTCTCCACTTTGTCATTGTAGCCTTCTCTTGCCATTTTAGCTCATGGGAGGCCCAAATCTATAAATTGGAGCCCTCTCTCTTCATTAATGAGGCTCTCTTGCTGCACACTAGCCTCTACCACCGTTGAAGGCTGCCCTAATGATGGCTACTCTCTTTCTCTCTCTCTTGAAGGCTGCCCATGAAGAATACCGGCTGTTGGTGGAGACTGTTTTGGAGGCTTCCATCGCGAAGAAATACTGAAGGCAAGGGTATTTAATCATTTATTATGATTTCTAGCCATTGTACTTGTTGCACTAGCATTTGTACTTGCTGTACCTGCTATACCAACCACCGTACCGGCTGTACCAGCCACTATACCTGCTGTACCAACCACTGTACTTGCTATACCAGCCATTGTACCTGCTGTACCGGCTGAATGGAGAGTTGTACTTGCTGTACTAGCTCTATTGCATGAAGACCCGTGGTTTTTGGGAAAGAATCAGTACCCACACGGAGATATATGGATTATATTGTTGGCTCGGCATTTCTACAGCCTATGTTCTGGCTTGGTAGCCGTGTGTTGGGCTGTGTTATGGCATTTGTATAGGGATAATCCGGCATCTCCCGTGGGGAGAGTAAGGCCCTCAAAGCTTGTACATGATATTATTCTCCTTGGGTAATAAAATACTCCAAGGGGGGGGGGGGGGGGGGGGGGGGGGCGGCCCATTCCAGCCTCTATGTGGCGTCACACGTGCAAGCTCCATTTTCAGCATTTGTGGATGTTTTGTCCAGCTTTATGTTTTATGCAAAGTGATGATGGATATGTGTTAAGGCTGTGGCCATGTTTAAGTGTTTTAACATGCATTGATGGTACAAGTGTGTAAAAGGCCCTAGTTCCCCGGGCACCGGCCGCAAGTTACAGGGAGCTAAGGATATAACATATTATTTGGTAAGGTCTATTTCTGCACTGACTATTTTAATACAGAATTCAGGCATCATGTAGTGTACCAGTATTTATTTTGTAATGCAGCACATTTTAGTTTAATTTTGCATAGACTATTTTAGTACAGAATTTAGGCATCATCTAGCTCACTAGTCTACTGCAGTACAGTTTATATGCGCATGGACCATACTTTGTCAAAGAATTTGGACCACTGGCAATTTTTAACACTCAAGGAATGGAGAAGTCGCATTACCAAGCAAGAACGGCGTACTTTCGCGCAACACGACATGACGGTGCAAAAACACGGACAGTGTCATGTGCACAGTGTGTATCTACCGTGTGCTACATGCACACAAGACTAGCTTCGAGGTTTGAGGAAGCTTGGAGCTAGGCAGGCTGATTGACGAGCTGAGTTAGGGATAGACTAACGGGCGGGCACCCAAGTGTGGACGCCCGATGACCGGCCAAGAGCCTATAAAAGGGTGGCCAAGGTTAGTCATTAGTCATATAGAGAGTCTCGCGAGTTTGTGAGAGCTCTATGGTTTTGGAGCTTGGATCTAGTGCAGACGTGCACCTGCTTTACGCAGCCGAGGTCGGCAGCAATCTCGAGGCCCGCGAGGGCAGCTTCATGGCGGTATGGGATGTCGCGAGGAGGAGATTGGTCGGTACGTCAACCTAGTTAGCTCAGCTCGTGGCTCGGTGGGGACAGCCAAGATTGTGGGCTTGCCCACGGCTGTCATGGTTGGGAGGTGAGTTAGGCCTGCACCCCCTTGTTGTTTGTTTGTTTGCTTGCAGGTTTCGAGTCTCGTACCAGGAATGATCACGAGGAGATCCGGTGGGATTTGACAGTGGTATCAGAGCATGCCTTGTGAACGAGCAAGTCGGTAGGTAGAGAAGATGAGGTCGAAGAAAGGTGTGTGTTCAAAAAAGCTTGCTGTTTTTTCTGTGCATACTGTTGTTTTCAGATTCAGTATGTGCTTTTTTCATCAAAGAAACCCATGATGATGGAGATGGTGGTCTAAGAAGGGTTGTTTGCTTTGCAAAGAAGAGGAAAGATGTTTGTGCAGTCGCACGAACTGTAGAGAGAGAGAAAAAAAAAAGCACGTTGCTTTTGGCTCGATAGAGAGAGAAAGCACGAGAGGCGGTCGTGGCAGTGCTGGTCGAACCGGGCAAGGCTGGCAGTCGGCCAAGCGTTCGAAGGCGGCCTTGCTAGCGGGCGGCCAGGGCTATGTAGGCAGGCGGCCAGGCCTGCGTTGGCCTACGCAGCCAGGTGACCAGATTGGCGGGCGCCTGGGCGAGGCCTGTGCAGGCGGCCGAGCCTAGGCGTAGGCCAGCGCAAACAGCCCTGTGTTTGCCCTGGTCGCCTGAGCAAAGGTGGCGCCGGCGGGCAGGCAGGAAGGATGGCGAAAGCAGCAGCACGTGTGATGCTTGCAAGCAGCCAGCGACATTAATCCCGGAGGGAAGGAAAAAAAAAACAAGGAAAGCACTCGCCGATTTGGGCTTGCTTTCGTTTTTTTAGTTTAAATTTTATTTTATTTTTTAAGTTTAAAAACCCCCTCCAAGGTTTAAAGGTGTTTTTTTTAATAAAGAAAACAGCATATATATATATATATATATATATATATATATATATATATATATATATATATATATATATAAAACACAAAAGCAAAAAGCTCAAGTAGTTTTTGGGACAGGCTATATAAACCCCTTAAGTGGGCTTCTTGCCACACATCTCTCAAGTTTTCAAGCTCTCAAGCTCTCAAGTTCCCTTGCAGTTTTATTGTGCAAAGATCGAATTTTCTCTCCACTTGCCCTCTTCATGATGTCGACCCAAGAATCGGAGTTGGAGCCCCTTGTCGAACGCGAAGGCTTTCCGGCTATGGAAGATACCGATGCCGATCTTTTTGACGATTATGTGTCAAAATCAGATTTCCAAGAGTTCAAAGTAGCTCTCGAAGCTTCTTCGTCGGAACGTCAGGCACAAATCGCAGCCCAGATGCAAGCTTTGCAAAACTCCATCGCTCTTTTGACCACTACTCTCTCTACTCTATTGGGTATGGATACCTTGGCCTCTGCTTTAGGCTCCAACATTACTCCGGAACCGTTTGGGGGCAAGAAAAGCAGCGTACCAAGGAGATCTTGGACACTTGGCTACATAAGTGGCAAGTTCACTTTCAGTTTCATCCATATGATGATGGAAAAAAGATCCAGTTAGCAGCAGGTTTCCTCTCCGGCAAAGCTTTGCTTTGGTGGAAGAAACTCAACCCTAAGCCAACAACTTGGGCACAATTCGAAGACGTCTTCAAGAAAGAATTCTTCAAGAAAGAGGATGATTATGATGTTGTTGCTCAGTTTTCAGCTTTGACCATGACCTCGCAGCACCTCACTTATGAGGTCTACCTCCAGAAGTTTAGGGACTTGCAGATGAAAGCTACAAAGATGGATCCCACTACTCTTTTGGGGTTCTTCGTAGCTGGTTTACCAGACTCATACCGTTTACAGGTTAAAAATAACAAATGTAAAACATTGGACGAGGCCATTCATTCAGCTCGTATCTATGATGATACAATGGTCTCTTCCAAGTCGAAACCCATTACTGAGCAGGGAAACAAGCATAAAACAAAGTTCTCCGCACCTATGGCTAACACGACTGAAGGAAAGTCTTCGGACCAACCTTCGAAGAATTCAAGTTCGACACCAGTGAAGAAGAAACGACTCCTTAGGGATTTAAAACTCAAGAAGGAAGGATGTTGTTTTATCTGCGCGAAGAAAAAGGACACATGCGTAACGAGTGCCCAAAGCAAAAGGGTGCACAGACCAACGCAGGACCCAAGCCAAAGACAGCTAACCAGTTGTCTTTGACAGGTACGTCAATTACTGTACTTTCTCGTCCTAGTACTTGTTCTGATTATCTGTTCAACTTTAAAGTATTTGGCTTGCATGATCTTCTCCGCATTTATGGAGAAGTGAATGGCCATAAGATTCACATTCTTCTAGACCCTAGCAGCTCACACAACTTTGTTAACTACAAACTTGTGCGCAGAAATTGAGTCTTGATATGACGCCAAGCGATCATACCTATGAGGTACGCCTACCAGCGGGAAGGCAAGTATGGGATCGAAAGGTGGAGATGCTTCCAATCCAGATTCAGGACTACACAGATACTCTAGAATGCTATGTTATGCACCTAGAAAATGTAGACTTGTTATTAGGGATTGAGTGGTTTAAGACTCTTCAAGTCCAGATAGATTGGTCTAGTCATATTTTTTCTTTTCAACATAGGGACACCCAGTATAGTATTTTAGGTGATTGTATTCATCCCTCTCAGGGACCTCTTGTAAATACAATTGATTTTGGAAATATAATGGATTCTTCTTTGTATGCCGCTTTCCATTGTGTATTGATTCCACTTTCTTCATTTCTCATACCTTCCATGGATGTCAATGAATTAAGTGTGTTTGAAAGCAAAGAATTACAGAAGATACTTGATTCGTTTCAAGACGTATTTTCTAAGGAACTGCCATCGGGTTTACCACCTGAACGGGCAGTAGATCATTGTATTGACTTGATCCCTGGTGCTCATCCTGTCAGTATTCCTGTCATGTGCACAGTGGTATCTACCGTGTGCTATACGCATGCAAGACTAGTTTCGAGGCTTGGGGAAGCTTGGAACTAGGCAGGCTGATTGACGAGCTGAGTTAGGGATATACTAACGGGCGGGCACCCAAGTATGGACGGGCGGGCGGCCAAGTGTGGACGCCCGATGTGACCGGCCAAGAGCCTATAAAAGGGTGGCCAAGGTTAGTTATTGTATTATAGAGAGTCTCGCGAGTTTGTGAGAGCTCTATGGTCTTGGAGCCTGGATCTAGTGCAGACGTGCACCTGCTTTATGCAGCCGAGGCCGGCAGCAATCTCGAGGTCCGCGAGGGCAGCTTCGTGGCGGTATGGGACGTCGCGAGGAGGAGATTGGTTGGTACGTCAACCTAGTTAGCTCAGCTCGTGGCTCGGTGGGGACAGCCAAGACTGTGGGCTTGCCCACAGCTGTTATGGTTGGGAGGTGAGTCAGGCCTGCACCCCCTTGCTTGTTTGTTTGTTCGTTTGTTTGCAGGATTCGAGTTCGAACCAAGATCGATCATGAGGGGATCTGTGGGGATTTGACAGTGGTATCAGAGCATACCTCGTGAACGAGCAAGTCGGTAGGTAGAGAAGAAGAGGTCGAAGAACGATATGTGTTAAAAAACTTGCTGTTTTTTTTCTGTGCATACTGCAGTTTTCAGATTTTGTGTGTGTTTTTTCTTCATCAAAGAACCCCATGTTGATGGGAGATGGTAGTTTTGGTAGGGTGATTGCTTTTGCAAAGAAGAGGCCTGTTTTGTTGTGCATACGCATAACTTGCAGGGAGAGAAAACAGAAAAAAAGAAAAAAAAAGCATGTTGCTTTTCGTTGCTGTTGAACGAGAGAGAGAGAGAGAGCGAGCGAAGTGCTGAATCGTGGCGAGTGGGTTTGTTGGCCGACTTTTGTTGACGTTGCAGGCGGCCAAGGCCTGTAGGCCAGGCCAGGCGGCCTAGGCCTGCGTAGCCAGGCGGCCAGGCCTGCCAAGCCAGGCAGCACCTAGGCCAGGCCTACGCAGCCTAGCGCGCAGGCGGCCCAGGCCACGTATAGCAGATTGAGGCCCAGGCAGACCAGCGCTCACGCCAGGCAGTCGGCACCCAGACCACCCACAGCAGGCGGGCGCCCAGGCATTCGTGGGTGGCAGGCGCAGGTTGGCGCAAGGAAGTAGATGACGTCTGCAGCAACTCGCCGACGGCGCTAATCCAGGAGGTTGAGAAAAAAAAACACGTAAGGAAAGCATTCGTTTTTAGTGCTTTCGTTTTTTGTTTTTTTTAGGGGAGTTTAAATTTTTTTTTAAAAGGTTTAAACGTCCTCCCCTCTCCAAGGTTTCCAAAGGTGTTTATTTTTTTTAGAAAAGCGAATATATATATCCATATATATATATATATATATTTATTTATTCCAAAAAAAAAACACACAAAAGCTAAAGCAAAAGCTAAGCCTAGCTTTCGAGATTTTTTTTTGGCTTTTGGGAAAACTTTATAAACCCCTCAAGTGGGCTTCTTGCCACACATCTCTCGAGTTCTCAAGTTCTCAAGTTTTCAAGCTCTCAAGCTCTCGAGTTCGTTCGCACTTTCATTGTGCAAAGATCGAATTTTCTCTCCGCGTACCCTCTTCACGATGTCGACCCAAGAATCAGAGTTGGAGCCCCTTGTGGAACGCGAAGGCTTGCCGGCTACGGAAGGTACCGATGCCGATCTTTTTGACGAGTTTGTGTCAAAATCAGATTTCCAAGAGTTCAAAGTAGCTTTCGAAGCTTCTTCGACGGAACGTCAGGCACAAATCGCAGCTCAAATGCAAGCTTTGCAGAACTCCATCGCTCTATTGACCACTACCCTCTCTACTTTCTCGGAGATGGATACCTTGGCTTCAGCTTTAGGCCCCAACATTACTCCGGAACCGTTCGGGGGCGAGCAAAAGCAGAGAACCAAGAAGATCGTGGACACTTGGCTACACAAGTGGCAAGTTCACTTTCAGTTTCATCCATATGATGATGGAAAGATAGCAGCAGGTTTCCTGTCCGACAAAGCTTTGCTTTGGTGAAAGGAACTGAACTCAAAGCCAACGACTTGGGCACAATTTGAAGACGTCTTCAAGAAAGAATTCCTCAAGAAAGGGGATGATTATGATGTTGTTGCCCGGTTTTCAGCTTTGACCATGACCTCGCAGCACCGCACTTATAAGGTCTACCTCCAGAAGTTTTGTGACTTGCAGATGAAAGCTACAAAGATGGATCCCACTACTCTTTTGGGGTTTTTCGTAGCTGGTTTACCAGACTCGTACCGATTACAGGTTAAAAATAACAAATGTAAAACATTGGACGAGGCCATTTATTCAGCTCGTATCTATGATGATACGATGGTCTCTTCCAAGTCAAAACCCGTTTTACCGAGCACGGAAACAAGCATAAAAGAAAGTTCTCCGCACCTATGGCTAATACGACTGAAGGCAAGTCTTCGAACCAACCTTCGAAGAATTCCAGTTCGACACCAGCGAAGAAGAAACGACTCCTTCGGGCTTTGAAGCTCAAGAAGGAAGGACGTTGTTTTATCTGCGAAGAAAAAGGACACATGCGTAACGAGTGCCCAAAGCAAAAGGGTACCAAGTCAAACGCAGGACCCAAGCCAAAGGCAGCTAACCAGTTGTCTTTGACAGGTAACTCAATTACTGTACTTTCTCGCCCTAGTACTTATTCTGATTGTCTGTTCAATTCTAAAGTATTTGGCATGCATGATCTTCTCCGAGTTTATGGAGAAGTGAATGGCCATAAAATTCACATTCTGTTAGACCCTGGCAGTTCGCATAACTTTGTTAACTACAAACTTGTGCAGAAATTGAGTCTTGATACGACACTCAGCGACCATACCTATGAGGTACGTCTACCTGCGGGAAGACAAGTTTGGGATCGCAAGGTGGAGATGCTTCCAATCCAGATTCAGGACTACAAAGACACTCTGGAATGCTATGTTATGCATCTAGAAAATGTAGACTTGTTATTAGGGATTGAGTGGTTTAAGACTCTTGATGTCCAGATAGATTGGTCTAGTCACATTTTTTCTTTTCAGCATAGGGACACCAAGTATAGTATTTTAGGTGATTGTATCCATCCCTCTCAGGGACCTCTTGTAAATACAATGGATTTTGAAAATATAATGAATTCTTCTTTGTATACCGCTTTTCATTGTGTATTGATTCCACTTTCTTCTTTTCTCATCCCTTCCATGGATGTGAATGAATTAAGTGTGTTTGAAAGCAAAGAATTACAGAAGATACTTGATTCGTTTCAAGATGTATTTCCTAAGGAATTGCCATCGGGTTTACCACCTGAACGGGCAGTAGATCATCGTATTGACTTGATCCCTGGTGCTCATCCTGTGAGTATTCCACCTTATAGGATGAGCCAAGCTGAGGAAGATGAGTTGGCTAAACAACTCGACGATTATTTGAGGATGGGCCAGATCCGTCCAAGTAAATCACCTTGGGGTGCACCTATGTTGCTTAGGAGAAAGAAGGACAATACTTGGAGAATGTGTATAGATTACAAAAGATTGAACAAGCTGACCATTAAGAACCGTTATCCTCTCCCTAGATCCGATGACCTCATTGACCGGTTAGCAGGAGCGAAATATTTCACGAAGATAGATTTACGTACTGGTTATCACCAGATACGTATCCATGAAAGGCATGTCGAAAGAACCACCTTTCGGACTAGGTATGGCCATTACGAGTTTCTCGTATTACCTTTTGGGTTAACCAATGCTCCAGCCACTTTCCAGCAAATGATGAACGATCTTTTTCGTGAACATTTGGAAAAATTTGTGGTGGTGTTCCTGGATGATATTTTGATTTATAGTCGTACTCTTGAGGATCATGTCAGACACCTCACGATTGTCTTATCTATTTTAAGACAGAATCGACTATATGCTAAATTGAGTAAATGTGAGTTCTTTATGACCGACATCATTTACTTGGGACACAAGATCACTAGAGATGGATTGAGCATTGACTATGACCGAGTTCAGAAGGTTTTAGACTGGCCTATACCACGAACAGTGAAACAACTTCGTTCTTTTCTCGGTTTTGTTGTCTTTCTTCGGAAATCTGTACGGGAGTACTCTCAGCTCACACTACCGATGACCGACTTATTGAAAGGTCGTGGACGTAAGTCCAATTAGCCTATCACTTGGAATAACGATTTGGATATGGCCTTCAGTTGCAAAGGAATCTATTAGAAGTGCTCAAGACCAAGACAGGTTTTATTCTAATAGACATCGTTCACCCAGAGAGTTCTCTGAAGGAACGATAGTGTATTTGCGGGTTCCGAAAGATTCCGAGACTTTACGGACAGGTAGATCTCCGTAATTATCCCCTAGATACTGTGGACAGCTTCGGGTTACACGACGGATTGGTTCAGTTGCATATGAATTGGATTTGCCTTCTCATGTGAAAGTTCATCTTGTATTTCATGTCAGTAGACTTAAGGAAGTACTGGGTGGAGCAGATCAGTTAGTTACTCCTCAAGAAATTATAGATGTCCAGGACATGACATTTGTTTCGCACGAACCTGAAAAGATTCTTGGCTTTCGTGAACGAAGATTGCGTCATACGCTTATCACAGAATACAAGATCAAGTGGAAGGATCGTGTTGAGGAGGACGCTACATGGGAGACATTGACTTCTCTTTAGAGAGATTACCCTGGCTTTTTATTGAGCTCAGGAGTGAGCTCTTAGAGGAAGGGGAGTATGTCATGTGCACAGTGGGTATCTACCGTGTGCTATACACATGCAAGACTAGTTTCGAGGCTTGGGAAAGCTTGGAACTAGGCAGGCTGATTGACGAGCTGAGTTAGGGATATACTAACGGGCGGGCACCCAAGTATGGACGGGCGGGCATCCAAGTGTGGACGTCCGATGACCGGCCAAGAGCCTATAAAAGGGTGGCCAAGGTTAGTTATTGTCTTATAGAGAGTCTCGCGAGTTTGTGAGAGCTCTATGGTCTTGGAGCCTGGATCTAGTGCAGACGTGCACCTGCTTTATGCAGCCGAGGCCGGCAGCAATCTCGAGGCCCGCGAGGGCAGCTTCGTGGCGGTATGGGACGTCGCGAGGAGGAGATTGGTCGGTACGTCAACCTAGTTAGCTCAGCTCATGGCTCGGTGGGGACAGCCAAGACTGTGGGCTTGCCCACGGCTGTTATGGTTGGGAGGTGAGTCAGGCCTGCACCCCCTTGCTTGTTTGTTTGTTCGTTTATTTGCAGGATTCGAGTTCGAACCAAGATCGATCACGAGGGGATCCGTGGGGATTTGACAATTCCACCTTACAGGATGAGACAAGCTGAGGAAGATGAGTTGGCTAAACAACTCGAAGATTATTTGAGGATGGGCCAGATCCATCCAAGTAAATCACCTTGGGGTGCACCTGTGTTGCTTAGGAGAAAGAAGGACAACACTTGGAGAATGTGTATAGATTACAAGAGATTGAACAAGCTAACAATTAAGAACCGTTATCCTCTCCCTAGATCAGATGACCTGATTGACAGTTAGTTACTCCTCAAGAAATTATAGATGTCGAGGACATGACATTTGTTCCGCACGAACCTGAAAAGATTCTTGGATTTTGTGAAAGAAGATTGCGTAATACGCTTATCACGGAATACAAGATCAAGTGGAAGGATCGTGTTGAGGAGGACGCTACATGGGAGACATTGACTACTCTTCAGAGAGATTACCCTGGCTTTTTAGTGAGCTCAGGAGTGAGCTCTTAGAGGAAGGGGAGTATGTCATATGCACAGTGTGTATCTACCGTGTCCTACACGCACACAAGACTAGCTTCGAGGTTTGGGGAAGCTTGGAGCTAGGCAGACTGATTGACGAGCTGAGTTAGGGATAGACTAACGGGCGGGCACCCAAGTATGGACGGGCGGGCACCCAAGTGTGGACGCCCGATGACCGGCCAAGAGTCTATAAAAGGGTGGCCAAGGTTAGTCATTAGTCATATAGAGAGTCTTGCGAGTTTGTGAGAGCTCTATGGTCTTGGAGCCTGGATCTAGTGCAGACGTGCACCTGCTTTACGCAGCCGAGGCCGGCAGCAATCTCGAGGCCCACGAGGGCAGCTTCGTGGCGGTATGGGACGTCGCGAGGAGGAGATTGGTCGGTACGTCAACCTAGTTAGCTCAGCTCGTGGCTCGGTGGGGACAGCCAAGACTGTGGGCTTGCCCACGGCTGTCATGGTTGGGAAGTGAGTCAGGCCTGCACCCCCTTGTTTGTTTGTTTGCTTGCAGGTTTCGAGTCTCGTACCAGGAATGATCATGAGGAGATCCGGTGGGATTTGACAGACAAACTCTTTGCATGAATTGTTTAATTGGTTTTATAGAAGAATAGAACAAAGGATTAGGGAGAAATCAAATTATGTGTAGAAAGTGGTCATTTTTGGTTATTTGACCTGCAATCAATCAGAAATATTCAATGCAAACGCATTGGCCTTTTGGATCAAACAAGTGTGTGCGTGTGTGTGTGTGTGTGGTGTCTCTCTCTCTCTCTCTCTCTCATCTCTGTCTCTCCCTGTCTCTCTCTCTTTTCTGTTTTTGAGATGCAAGTACATGTCACTGTAATGAAAGCAAGTACATGTCACTGTAATGAAAGAGAGACTTTTTTCCCTTGTGCTACATCCATTCAAAAGAGTTGACCTTAGCCTTTCTAAACAGATCCTTGTCTTATGCCTCTGAACAGAACCTGGTTTGATGGGACAACATTGTGCAGGGTGAGCAATGTTGTCCACTGTGGGTACCATGGAAGTGCTTTGTTGAATTGGTCAATGTGGCAATCCAAAGCCTGTACTCTCACTCTGAAAAAGAAGAGGACATAAGCTCTGCCAAGATGATCAACTCAAGGATGGGAACATACTTGTTTGCACTCATCTGAGATTGCATGAGGGCTCCAATTTAGTGCCTTTCCCTTATGTTTGCTTGTTGTGTAATCCACAAAGTGGGAATTATAGTGGGAAAATGTCTAAATATTCTTATGATAAGACCCCTCCACCCCTATCCTCCTGTAGCTCTGCTCTTTAGAAATCCTGAAAGACTTCACAATTATGTCCAATTACTTATGAACACGACGGCATTGCCTTTACAACAAAGGTGGTGAGTTCAGTAATCACTCTATCTGCAAATGCAGCAGCAGCGTATTGTGCCAAATAGCACCTTGCATGCCAATATGTTAATGGCATGTTCAAGCATAGCACTGTTAACCGAGGGACAACTTATATCTCGGTCTATCATTGTTGGTGGCAATGAAGCAGATGCAACTGCAGGTAGTGCATTGATGCCAAGTGTGGGAGCCTTGAGGATGCAGCTGTTGTGTTTTCTAGATTGCCAAAGCAAACTGTGGGCACTTGGACTGCATTAATCACTGGCTTTGCTTAGCATAACGACTACATTTCAGTTGGGTGAATTATAATATAATGTTTGGTGGAAGGGAGCTCACTAACTGGCAAACTTAGTGGCGTAAAAGACCCTCAAAATAATCACGTAATCATAATAATAGGTGAGCCATAACTTGGCTAGAAGAGCAAGCTGGAACAGGGCATATGAGTGAGTCGACATGCAATGGCATATGGCAGGCAATGCAGAAGATGCCAACTCCATGGTTTCGACACATTCCCAGGCACTTGTCCAGAGCATACATACATACATTAGAAATGATTTTTCACACATGGCCCGGTGTTGGTCATCTCCTAATCACATGAATGACATCATTGAAATCAGGTCTTACATGTACTGCAAAACTTGCCCACTTATTTGAATGTTCCCCTTCTCTTGCGCACTGTGGTCCTACTGTTCTAGAACTCCATGCTCAAAGGTGTTCACGATGGTTTTTGGGCTTCCAACAAGAGAGATTTTATCTTTGGTGTCTTGAGCGTAGAGTACTGTGCTTAAGCTTCCCTGCCTCTCAACAACGGTAACAACTTCATCCTTCTATGATACGCACTCTCAATCTGGAAGCTCGACCGTGTCTACTAGCTTTTCTTTACATTTATAGGTATCCGTAGACAACGAGCCATGCCCGTGTGTGAGTCCAACACCAACAATTGGTATCAGAGCTGGGGCAGCTGCAACTAGAATTCCGTCAACAACACAGTCTGTCTGTCGCCTGCGAAATTCCGTCGACACAATCTGTCCGTCCGTTGCCTATAGAATTCTGTCGACGGAGCTAGTCCGTCTGTCGCCTGTAGAATGCTGTCGATGGAGCTGTTCGCCTCTTCTGCCCAACCCCGGCCAGCGGCACTAGTGCAGGTAGCACCGCCGCCGCCCCTCGGCCGACGGCACTAGTGCAGGCAGCGCCGCTGCTGCCCCTCAGCGCTTCCCGGCCGGCGTCGCTACTACGCGGAAACGCCGTTGCCCGCTTCCCACGCCGGCGTTGCAGCCTCCGCCTCCATCTGCTGTTCTCGCCTTGCGCCTCCTGCCCCGCGGACTTGACTGCAGCGCGTGTTTGCGGGTATTCACACCAGCCGGTGACTTCGCCAGCCAGCTCTCACGGTGCCCCTTGCCCGCCTGTACATGGCCGATTGACGCCTGCGCCCAGCGCCCATTCCGTACTGTACCATCCGGGTATTGGCCTACAGGTACTTTTTATATAGATTTTTATTCACACGAAAATACAAATTTTGCAGCCATTTCAGGGCAGGTCAGATTCAAACAAAATTCTAGTGGTTTGCCAAAAATTACCCTTTGCCAGAAAAACCTGCAGGTGGTGCCATTCATACTGTTTGGAATTTGGGGGTTTTCCAAATTGAGGTCAAAATCAGCAAATTGAGCCTCTTTCAGTTGCAGAAATTTGGGGCTTTTGTGAAAATTGGCCAATTAACAGCACATTGGAGCGATTGGAGTGCATAAAAATTGGGGCTTTTCAGATTGGAGCATGTAATTGGGCATTACAGCTGTGATTTGTCGCATATGTATACACATTGTGTGTAATTGGACTTGCATTTAGTGGCTACCACACTTTTGCCTCTCTCTCTCTCTCTCTCTCTCTCTCTCTCTCTCTCTCTCTCTCATTTTCTATGTGAGCTTCTCCATCCTGCACCTAACCCTAATGTGCAGGTTTGTGTGTGTGTGAGTGTAACAGCCCCTTCTGGATTAGCTCTGGGAATATTCATGGCAATGCTTGCACATGACACCCACAAATTCTATAAGTGGGAAACTTATTATTTATTTATTTTAAAGAAGTGGGCACATATTTTTGGTAGGCCCATATCAAAAAAAGAGCATGGTAAGAATGAACTGGGTTCAATCAATAAATCTCGCTGAAGCTCCCGCCTCCACCCTGCACTGCGCGCCCTTCGCATTCCCTCCCTCGCGTCCCTTCCTTCCACCCCCCGCCTGCCCCATCGCTCCCTTCTTCTCGCCATTGCGCCCCCCCCTCCTTCCTCGCTGCTGCGCCTCCCCCCTCCTCGCCATCTGGTCACCCCCGCCTAGCCTCTTCGTTTGTTCGCCCACCCCCCCCCCTCTTCGCCTAATCGCCCCCTCTCCCTTTGTCGCCTGTTTGCCCCCCCTTCTCTTCGCCTGTTCGCGCCCGCCTCCCTTCAGCAGCGCCCCGCCCCCCCTCCCTTTCGCGTTGTTGCCGCCCCCCCCCTCGGGCCTCTCCTTCGTTTTTCGCCCCCTCCCTCCTCTTTCGTGCTGATTTTCACCCCTAGGGGGTTTTGTTTTTTCTTCATTTTCATCCGGTCTTCCGCCTCTTTGTGTGCAGCCCGTTTCTTGCAGGTTTTCCGCTTTCGCCTCGCCTTCGCCTGAGCTTCAGACTCTGATGGAGACTCCTCCCGCCTCGCCTCAGAGGGACTCTTCTGCAGCCCCCTCGCCCGCCCCCGAGGACATCCCCATCAGGCTTTCTCTTTCGCCGGAAGAGGAAGCGAGCCTCACCGCAGAGGTGGAACGCCTCCAGGCTCACTCCACCATCTGCCGTATAGTCGGCACTCGCCCCAGCAGAGGGGAGATCAGGGATCTTCTTCAGGCTCGCCTTCTTGCAGATGTGGGCAAGATCCTGGATGTACAGCTCCTGGGCCGGGGCCATTATCAGATCGAGTTCGAGGCTGCCTAGAGCGTTGCCAAGGTCCTTGCCATGAGTCCTCTCGACATCAGGGGTGCTCGGGCTTTCTTCAGACCTTGGCAGCATGGATTTGACCCAGCAGCGGCGGAGCAGGGAGAGCGCCTCTTCCATATTACAGTTTGTTTCCCTGGTCTCCGCCGGGAGCATCTTCCGCTCCTCTCCAGGCTCGGAGCACTGGTGGGCTCGGTACTAGAGACGGGCCCCTCAGCAGCTTCAGTGGTGGCAGAGCAGCTGGGCTACCTTCGGTCAGAGTGTTGGTGTCTGACATCTCCTCCCTTCCTAAGGTCATTCAGCTACCTAGGATAGGGGGGGGGTGGATAGATCAGAGAGTGGAGTTTTCGGGGCTCCCGAACCAGTGCTTCATTTGCAGGCAGGTCGGTCATCTGGCCAAGGCCTGCCCTCGCAGGAGACCTCGACCCTCACCACAGCAGCAGAGCAGGCTACTGATGGCCCGCCCACAGATTCGGCTCGGCAGGCTGCCTCAGGGACACCTGCTCAGGCCACAGAGACCTCGGAGTGGCAGCCTGGACAGGGGCGCCGCCGAGGGAGACAGCTACAGCAGCACGCCCAGAGACCGCTGCAGCAGCAGCCACAGTCTCAGCCTCACTGGGTTCCCGTGAGGAACAGCTTTGCTCCCCTTCAGAAGGAGACCCCTGCAGCGACCGAGGACCAGGAGATGCCAGCTCCCCCTCCTTCACCCCCCCCACCCCCGTCCCCTCCCACCGCCTCGCTTCCACCATCGCCTCCTCCCGCCCCCGCTCCGGTTTCGGCAGCGGCTCCCTCTCCACCTCCCTCGCCTCCCCCTCCTCCCCCTCCGCCCGCCTCACCTTCCCGGGAGACCCTGGCAGTTCCCTGGCACTCACCTGCAGTTCGGAGAGCGCTGAGCACTGACCTCGCTCGAGCATCACAGAGGAGACCTATGCTGATTAGGGCCTCACGGATTTCATCTATCCGCAGTCGGCTGAGTCGCCTTGGCATTAGACAGCGCTCGGAGGCCTTTGATTATACCTTCACACGGCTTTTTGGAGCAGAGGGCCCCCATGAGCCAGCATCCATTCGAGTTCATGTAGTGATACCTCCGGCCCGCGGGGAGGAGGCACTAGACTCAGCGGTGGCCTTCTCGTTCCCTCTATGTGGACCTTGTGATCGGGAGTGGACTCTTGAGCTCGCTCTCAGCACTTTGAAGACTCAGGCAGTTGAGTTTTCTCACCACATGAGCGATCTGGAGGTGACAGATGTGATAGGCCGACTTTGGGAGTTGGCTCATTTTTTCTTGGATCCCGGGAGTGTGGATACCTCAGGGATTCGGCATTTGGTCGTGCGCATAGTGGCAGACTTGGCACGCGACCCTGGATATGTGAGTATACACGAGGTTTCTATGTCAGAGCAGGAGGCAGTCGCCATGGGCCACAGCCACTGGCGCCTGATCCGGGATTCTTGCAGTACACCGGGTGGGCAGATTCGCAGCCGTTCAGATGGGGACTACTCTCCATCCAAGCCGCTTGCGAAGGCCCGCCGTACGGCTGAGACAGCATCCACCTCAGCAGGGCATCCATGAGGATCATCTCATGGAATGTACAGGGCCTTGGCGGAGCACACTTTATACGCTATCGAGGTTGCTTGAGGCAGGAGCTTCAGAGATGCCTGGTTGGTGGGCAGCATTGACATTTTGATGATGCAGGAGCACCACTTGGGTGAGAGCAGGATCCGGAGATATGGTTCGGTGATGCCTGGTAGATGGGACACTTTTTGGTCTAGAGGGTTTGGTCCTTTGGGTGGACAGGGAGGAGTATGCATGGTTATTGCAGATGCATGGCGGCAGGCCATTGTGGATCGAGGGATCATTGTGCCTGGTAGAGCACAGTATGTCATTCTGAGGATGCATGATGAGCTATTGGGTGTGCTCAACATCTATGCGCCCAATCATGCTAGTGCCAGAGCAGAGTTCTGGACTCAGGTTACAAATGCATTGCCAGAGGCCGCACATTGGTGTGTTGGGGGAGACTTCAACATGCTTGAGGACCCGGCAGATAGGGTGGGAGGCAGTCATGTTACAGTGCACGGCACGGAGCTTGCAGCTTGGGACCGGTTTTGCATGTCACTGAGGATCACTGATGCATGGCAGCATGGGGCTTTCTCCCGGTCTCAGGACAGTCTTAGTTTCTCTCGGTCGGATCGCCGGGCAGGGAGGGACTAATCTATCACGGATTGATCGCTTTTATGTGGGCGACTGGTTAGGGGAGCGAGGGGGCTCCGTCGGCATTCTCGCTGGCACCTCATTTTCAGATCATGCGCCAGTTATATTGACATTGGAGGAGGGGACACGGGAGCCCAGCTTGCAGTTGAGGATCCCAGAGAGGGTACTTGCAGATCCCAGTCTCGCTGAGGACATTGAGAGGATCTGGCATGATAGTCAGTGCTCTGACCAGGATGCAGCGGGCCAGTGTGCCCAGGGACTCATTGATCTTAGCTCTTTTCTACACGCTGCAGCTTTGACACGACTGGGAGAGATTCGCGAGCGGGAGCAACGGCTGAGACGCAGCCTTGCTTCGCTACAGCGCCTTCAGGAGCAGCAGCCTGCATGTGAGTGGGTGGCGTCCCAGCTGAGCCAGGCACGCCAGGAGGTTAGAGAGGTAGAGGAGCAGAGACATGAGTTTTACTATCGTCGTCAGGCCTCTCAGTGGACGCAGCTTGGTGATAGAGTGACTGGGGAGTTTTTTGAGATCACTGGACCCCGTCATGCGCGAGCAGGAGTCCGCCAGCTTGGTAGACCGGATGGATCAGTAGCTACTGAGCTCGAGGAGATCAGAGCCATTGCCACTGCATTTTATAGTGACCTGCTTTCAGCGGAGCCTGCCACTGAGGATCGAGATGTTTGCAGACAGACTGTGTGGGCCCATGTGCAGAGGAGGGTCACAGACCATATGCGTACAGTTCTAGGTGCGCCTCTGTCAGAGATTGAGCTTGCCGAGGCCTTGAGGGTCCGGCCGCGACATAGTTGCCCAGGGGAGGACGGACTGACGCCGGCCTTTTTTATGCGCTATTGGGACCTTTTGGGGCCAGGCCTCCGCAGGGGCTTTCAGCATGTTTTGGACACTGGGGTGATGCCGCAGAGCTTTTCAGAGGGCTTGATCTATCTTATCCCCAAGGGGGAGGGAGTATCTGATGACATTCGGCATTGGAGGCCTATTACGATCCTCAATACTGTCTACAAGGTCTTAGCAAAGGCCTTGAGTTTGAGGATCCAGCCCTTCCTGGGGGAGTTGATTCATGCTACTCAGACATGATTTGTCAAGGAGCGCAGTATCCTTGACAACATCTTTACTTTCTGGGAGGCGACGGCCCGAGCTAGATTTCTTGGTGAGGACTTGGTCGTGATGCTTCTCGATTTTGAGAAGGCATACGATAGAGTTGATTGGGGATTCTTAGAGGGCACTATGCTTCGCCTGGGCTTTGAGCCAGGATGGATCAGAGGGGTGGCAGCTCTGTATTCCACAGCTCGCAGCCAGGTGCTGATTGCAGGAGGACGGGGGCCGAGTTTTGAGCTGACCAGATCAGTCCGTCAGGGGTGTCCTCTCGCCCCTTTCCTTTTTCTCTTCTTTGCGGAGGCTATGAGTATGTATTTGACGGCAGAGGAGGTTGGTTTGAGAGGACTTCAGCTCCCAGTCCGGGGGGAGGATTTGCTTGATGCTGAGTTTGCAGACGACACGGGCTTATTTTTGCATGGCCAAGAGGCCAATCTTATTCGGGCTGAGCAGTCGCTCCAGGTTTTTAGTGTAGCTTCGGGAGCATTGATCAATTGGTGCAAGACAGTGGCCTTTTGGATCAGTAGTGCTCCCACTCCGGCATGGAGCCCGGACCCCGGTTTTAGATGGATTCCTCCAGGCACAGCAGTGCGGTATTTGGGATGCCAGATTGGCCTCGATTTGTCACCTGAGCAGCAGATTGCCCCGCTTCTTCTGAGCATTCGGAAGAAGCTATTGTATTGGAGTACAGCTCGACTATCCTTGGCTGGGAGGGTGGTGGTGGCAAATCAGGTGCTCTTAGCGACCATGTGGTACATTACGTCTTGCTGGATTTTCTCGAGCTCTTGCATCAGCCAGGTAGTACAGAGGCTGATCAGGAACTTTCTGTGGTCTGGGCGGGACGGTCAGCCAGCTCGGGCAAAGGTTGCATGGGCAGTTATTACACTTCCGCTGGCTCAGGGCGGTTTGGGCATTACAGATCCAGTCGATCAGAGTAGAGCCTTATTGGGGAAGCTTATTGTTCGGGGGTTGCTTCCAGGCGCTGAGCCTTGGAAAGAGCTCCGCTTGCAGCGACTGCAGGCTCGGGCGCCCCCTGCAGGGGGTACTTGGGCACCAGAGATTCGCTGGATCTTCATAGAGATGAGGAGGACAGGCCTCAGTAGAGGATGGGAGGACAGATTTGCTTTGAGTATCCTGAGAGCTTGGGAGCTGCTGAGACCGGGGCTCTCTCAGCGGCCGCCTTCTTGTGTTGAGGAGCGGGCCAGGCAGCCGCTCATCTGGAGCCCAGCGGTTCGTACGGAGCAGGGTCATATGCTGGGTTCTCGGCCTCGTCTAGCCTGGGGACCTTTAGCGGCAGGCCCAGCTCGTAGTTTTGGAGACTGGCAGGCTTTCTGCAGTCTAGCAGAGGAGATCCAGGTGGAGAGGCTGAGTCACTTCAGAGGGGGGTTGATTATGAGGGATGATATTCAGGAGACACTCACAGAGGAGTGGTTCACACCTCTCGAGCCAGTGGCCCCACGGTGGATGGGAGCCTTTACACAGTTGGAGATCCTGATTGCTGTCAGAGCTAGCACTGAGGATGGCAGATGCCTCTACTATGAGATTCAGGATGAGGGCAGACTCCAGAGAGTGGAGGTGGAGTCGCCTTTGGTTGCAGAGTGCACCTTTCAGAGGATTCGGGTAGTGGCTGCCGCTTCTCGGAAGTGGCATATTGACCCCGACCCTGCTGATGTGCTCCCGGATTGGCGCATATGGGCATATGCAGCGCGCCCCTTGGCCCGGCTACAGTGGGACCCCGGGGAGTACGAGTGGCATGATCCTTATGCATCCCTTGAGGCCACAGAGATCACCTTTTTCCAGTATACTGTTCGGCTGGGACGGCATATTTTGACGACGAGGAGGACGGTTTCTCCAGCGGCAGCGGGGCATTGGCGATTGCAGGGACTCTCACAGGAGTTCCTGGAGGATTTCTGGGCTCGGCTCTGGGCTAGTCAGCAGGCCCGCAGGATCTCGGCTTTTCAGTCGCCCGCCCACCACAGGGGCTCAGTAGTTGGCACTTGGCTTGTTTACAGCGGTCTTCCGGCGGCCTGCGTCCGATGCGGCCACCCTATGGAGACACAGAGACATTGCCTTTGGGACTGCCCTCAGGCACAGCAGATTTGGCTGCGGATGCTGCGTATTCTGGCCCCCCTCTCTCCAGAGGGTATGTTTACGTGGGGTGCCGCTGCTTGGTCGACTTCGTCAGGGCCTGCTATGGGCTATGAGATGGAGCAGGGCAGTCAGGCCATCAGATTTATTAGGGGCCAGCCTCGCCTGGTTCCGGCACCGGATTTCTCGTCCGCCAGCTGGACACAGGAGAGGGATTTACGATGGGAGCTCCTCAGCAGCCTCACCATCTGGTTCACCTGGAGGGCCCGGTGCTTTACGGCCTTTGAGGGGAGATTGGAGCCACCAGCAAAGACTGTACGGGGGATTTGGCAGGAGTTGATCCACACCCTGCGAGGACAGTACGACCGCATCCGGGGAGACTCGGATGAGGCGATCTTACGGCACCAGGCCTTTCACACCACTTGGCGCTGTGGCCCGTTTTACACCTTACACACGGGATCCCCCCGTTGGCACTACAGGCCACCTGTTTGGCTCTTTCCCCCCCCTATTGTATGATTTAGCCGCTCAGTTCTTTATACTGATGCTTGTATTTTGCAGCACCTAGGGAGAGTCTCCCGAGCTGCCATTATGTATTCGCTGCTCTTCTCTCTCTTAGGAGCAGGAGAGATCTTTTGTAGCCCTACGGGCGTTTTTATATAACTAATGAAAGGATCTTTTCTCGGAAAAAAAAAAAAGAGCATGGTAAAGAAGGTAAAACTTTGAAAGTGACCCAAACCTTGAGAGACCACCAATGTTACATTGGTGGGTATATGGCAGCTTCCTATTGGCCCAAAAAATCATTAAGACTAATAAAAACCATTAGTAAGTGGCCCTTTTTTATTCCATTTTGGCCTTAATGCCGCCAAGAGGTTAGAAAACTTGTCAATGTGGGTGGAGCATGCCTGGCATATACCCACAAAGGATTTGATGTCATAAGCTGTCTGAGGTACTTCCCAATTGACAATCTCGGCCACCTTAGCTGGATCAAGTCGAATGCCTTCTGCACTAATTATATATCAAAGGTAATGAACCTGGAACAAATAAAATTCCGACTTCTCCTCATTGACGTAGAGCTCTCCAGCAACTTAAGGACTTTCTCCACATCAATGTCATGCTGCTCAACCATAGCTGAAAATACCAGTATGTCATCCATAAATATAAACACACACTTGTCAATTAACTCCCAGAAAACACGTATCATCATGCGGTTAAATGTAGCTGGGGTGTTCGTCAAGCCAAAAGGCATGACCACAAATTCACAGTGGGCCCATTTTGTATGGAGACTGTCTTGGGAATGTCCCCCTCCACAATCCGCACTTGGTGGTACCCACTCTTTAAATCGAGTTTGGAGAACATCTTAGCCCCATTCAGCCTCTCGAGAATATAATCTATTCGAGGCATCGGGAATCTACTCTTGATAGTCAGTTTATTGAGTGCATGATAATCGACACACAAACGAGAAGACCCATCTTTCTTCTTGACAAACAGAATCGGTGCTGCAAATGGTGACACGCTGGGGCGGATGAAGCTAGATTGCAACAATTCTTGGAGTTGGTGATCCAACTCCGATTCCATTGCCTTGGAAAGGCGATATGGAAATGTGCTCGGGGATTCCGAGCCTCGGAGGAGATCAATCTTGTGGTTCTCCGGTCTAGACGGGGGGAGCTCGGGAGGGAGATTGTCTCGAAGAAAAATCTTCTGAAACTTTTCATGGAGAGCCAAATACTTCTCGGAAGTACTGGCCACCGTCTGGGCAGTCTGGATGTATATCATCGCACAATGTGTGTCTTTCCTAATTACTCACTTAGCCTGTAAAACTGGCTTATGAGCAGAAAGTTTGGAACTCCTGGCTCACACTTAATGGTCACTGGGGCGTTTGCCACATTCCGATTAATCTGGAAAGTGTGCTTGTCCCACTTGACATCAAGAAGGAACTTGTGAAACCACTGAATGCCCAAAATTATGTCTGCTCCTACAGGGGCAACCATAAAATCACGCACAAACTCTATGCCCTAAATAACCAATTTAGCACCTAGAGCTTCATACTTGACGCTCGTTGTCATGCCTGTGCTAAAACCCTCAACTTGTTTGTCCTTTGGGCGACCAAAACCCACTTATAAATTATGACCAGCCCGGTGTTCACACACACTGATGTCCCGCGGTGGACATAACCCAATGTCCACCGCCCAAACCTTATCCCCTTTGTACAAAGGGAGTAACTAGCCATGTGTCCACTCTAGCTTGCTCCACAAAGCACCTGCCTGCCACCTACACTAGACAACTCTCCACCTCACTCTTCCTTCTCTCTCTAGAGATGGGCGCCTCCTTCATGAGGGCTGTTGGGCTGCATTTTCTGCACTTTCTCCTTCCCAACTCCATTTCCAAGCTTGCTAAGGTGTTTCTCAAGCTTCCAAGAGTGATTCAGGATGCTCATCACTCTCCTACACACTCCCAATGACTGAAATTCAGCAAAACAACTCTCTTTATTGCTATAATTTCTGGTCTTTTTGTTGAAAACCCTAATTTCAGCCCTCCTTTCTCAAGTTGAACCATAGGGGAAGCTTTCCCAAGGTTCCCTTCATCCTCTTGAAGACTTTTCGCGAAGAAATGCGACAAATCGAAGATCTCTTCACTCCAAGGACTTCCATCGCGAAGACTTTCGCTGTCATCGCCCTGTGTAGTGTTCTCTTGTCCTACGTGCTCTCTTGCAGATTGTTGCTACCATGTGTTGGTAGAACAATAGAGAGCAGATGGTAGGGAACATGGGCACTTGAGAGGGTAGTGTGGGTTGCAAGTCTACATCGACAACCACTTGTTTGCAATATTGTATTCATATGCATTGGTATGGAAATCTGGTCATAAATGCCCATGACACTATGTACTTGATTCTCCCAAGATCAATATACTTTATTTAAGGGAGAGGTCGGCCGTTCCGGCTCATTGTGTGTCTCTTGTCAATTCAGCAATTTACTTCTTGTATTTGAGCAACTGTCCATCAAATCTTAGTGTATTTAAGTGTATTGATTAGCATTGTGTTCAACCAAGTTACAGTAACTGCGACAAAGTAAGCTTCAAACTGATGCAACCATGAATAAAGAGTTGTGGGATCGAGTTTACCATTATACTTACTGAAGTTCATTTCTCGAGAAAATGATTGGAGAAAGCCGCTAGTGTCAATCGGGGGTCCAAAACTGCAGGGTAACGCTCATGTTCCACGCGTCGCATGGCTTCGTCTTCGCGTTGTCGGATCTCCAATGCACACATCTGCAACTCAAGCATCGAACTCGACTGCGGTGGTAACCTTGCGAGAGGGTCCTTGTGTAAAGGATCTGGAATCTGGGATACGGAAGGAGGGAGGAGGAGATGGAAAACGCGACGTTGGAGAACGGGTGCGCTCTTCCAGAGCCAAGATCTGCACCTTCTGCTCTTCCAACTTGGTAGTCTGGTCTGCAATTGCTCGCATCATCTGTTGGAACATCTCTGTAACACTCATGCTTGATGCCTTAGCGAGGCTACCTGGTGCACTTTGGTCCCAAGGTTGTTGGTCTTTCTCGTCATCAAAGCTCGCCATAGCAGGAAAACACACTTCTTTTCCGAAGCGCAATCTGACCATCCACTATGTGTGCGGGAGAATTCCGGAGGCTGAAAACCAACCGTCCTTCGAGGGACATGAGTCACTCCAAAAGGAATAGTCCACCAGAGTTTGAAAACCAATCACATGAGCGAGAAAAAATTTCTGGTTTCTTGTTGAATCTTTACACTTGAAGTAGGCTCTGATACCACTGTAACATGCGAAAGCTTCGGGAGAGATCGGTAACTTCAATGCTCAGAAAAAACAGCACACTTGTCGCGATGAAATTAACGCACAAAACTAAATATAGATGTGTAGAAAAATAGAGAGAGAGAGAGAGAGAGAGGGAGAAGAGAACACAGTATTGGGTCCCGAATACCCTCTGTAGGGCCCCCACCACGAATGGTGTATTTGCTTTTATTAGAATGATGCAAAACTAAAATAAAAGACTGAACCTGAACCTTCTTGGCTGAGGAGAATCCTTTGCCCACTAATTCACTCTGATTTGTGTGGTCCCCTACCCAACCCTTCCCTTAGCGGCTCCTTATACTTCTTGACATGACTATACCCGTTTTACAATGGTCTCCTTCCTCAAATCTAAGGCTGATGTCCTTTCTAGTTTTCAGTCTTATCACCGATTAGTGGAGAACCAATTACCATTTACAATCAAAGCAATTCAAACCGACAATGGCGGTGAATATATCTCAACCGCATTCACTGATTATTGCTCACGACATGGCATTCGGCATCAACTAACAGTGCTGTACACAACCCAACAAAACGGGGTTGCTGAACGTAAAAATAGGGCCTTATTAGATTCAGCTAGAAGGATGTTCAGAGTGGCTGGCCTCTCTAACTCCTGGGAGGAAGCTATTTCTACAGCTTGTTACATTCAAAACCGATGGTACACAAAAACCACAGGGAACACAACACCCTATGAATTGTGGTTCGAAAAGAAGCCTAACATATCACACTTCCGCATCTTTGGTACCCTGGCATATGCTTTTGTGCCACCCGATCGCCGCTCCAAGCTTGACTCCCGGGCTCTACAGACCATCTTTGTGGGCTATGGTAATCCACATAGTGTGAAGGGCTACCAACTGTTTGATCCTGAGACACATAAATTCCTTTTCAGTAGGAGTCTCTCCTTCAATGAGAATTCCTTAATAACACCTCAGCACACAGAGTTCAATCCCTGCTCTGCAGATGAGCCCTTACCAATTTCAGACCCTCGGCAGTATCAGGTCTCCCCTGCTGATTTTTCCTCCTCTCAACATTATTAGAATTACCTTTTGAGCAGTCCGTTCCCTCGACCTTTGAGTGGGAGGAGTGCCTCGATCTTAAGCCTCCTGGCCCTCCAGGGCAGCAACACATCTAGGCTCGTACCACTCCAGGACAGCACCATAACCAGGCCGAGCCCGCACCTAATGCCTGAGGCAACTACATCTGATCGTGTTTTGCCCGATGCTGACCTAGGGGAGGCCCTGTCTCATCTTCCTGGCGTCAAGCAATGGAGGCTGAGCTTCATTCGTTGCAGACAAACGGCACATGGACCTTAGTACCACCTCCCTCTGGAACTCTCTCCTCAGCATTCTCTATGACCGATTACCCTTAGAATGATCCGAGTTAGTAGAGATCGTACCCAAGGTACCATAACCTTAAGTCAATCCAAATTTGTTGACAAGATCTTACATGGCCCCATGCAGCGTATTTAATTGTCCCCTAGCACTCCTCAAGATACACAATTCATGTCACAATTCCCCTATGCCCCCATCCTTGGCAGTGTTAGGTACTTAAGTCACCTGTACTCGGCCAGACATATGTTTTGCGGCCTACTTCTTATCTCGGTTCATGCAGAATCCCGAGTTGGCTCATTGGCAAGCAGTTAAAAGACTACTTCGTTATTTAAATTACTCCAAAAAAATTTATTTAAAGTGCTCCCGTGTCCTGTCGTCGAGTCATCTTGCCACCCTTGAAGGTTGGTCTGACTCTGACTGGGGGGAATATAGATACACGGAGATCTACTGCTGGGTACTTGTTCATGCTTGCAGGCAGTGTTGTCGCTTGGCAATCTAAGAAGTAAACTGTTGTGGCCTTATCTTCGACTGAAGGAGAATATGTAGTTGTCGTACTTGCAACTAAAGAAGGTATATGGTTGCAAATGTTGCTGAATGAAATGCAAGTTATTCTAAGACCATCTTTTCGATTATACTGCGGCAACATGTTCTGCATCATCCTTGCAAGAAATCCACAGCATAATGAAAAGACGAAGCATATCGACTTGAAGTATCACTTTATCAGAGAGATGATTGAAGAACAAAGACTGCACTTGCAGTATACCCCAACTGAAAAGATGTGGGTGGACTTCTTAACAAAGTCCACCAATCACAGAAAACATCATAGTTTTTCTTCTAGCATAGGACTAGTTAGAATTTAAAGTTTGTTAGCATTAAAGGGGCGTGTAGGAATTAAATAATGCAAAAAAAAACTATAGAGAATTAAAACCTTGGGATTTAACATTAAAATATTGATTTATAATAATTATTTCAATGGGCACAACTGGCCACTATGGTGACTCTTCGGAGCACTGAACAATTGTGTATATTTATGCCTATTCAATACATCCGGCATGTTCCTCTATCTCCTATGCACTCTACTGGTAACCTTTGTCCAATATCAACAACTTAATTAAATAGTGTTTAATTTCTCACAGGACCATCTAATCGATCAAAGCATCCGAAGTCGGTAGGGTTGAGGATCTAGGTTTGATTCCTTCCATGTGATGTTGGGTGATGGTCAGGAGAGCATGCAAGCATTGTGGCAGCACGAAGCATCGATCATGCGATTGTGTGACCTGTCAACATTGTGGCCAACACAACCATGAGAACCAAGACTATGTGTACTAGGTTTGTCACCAGTGTGCGAGCCAGGGTCATCATTCTCAAGTGTGTCCAGGAAGATTTTTGGCAATCTTTGACGATGTCCAAAGGAGATTGTTGAGGTAGAGGAAAGCAAAGAATATTGACCGCCTTCTAAAGAGCAAGAAAGAGCTAAAGCAATTGGTTCAAGATGCCAAGCAGGCAGTGGAGTGGCACTATATGCATCCACAAGGCATAGCCATGTTGTAAGATATTGAATGGACAACATCTGCAGTGGGAAAACTCTATTCAGATGTGAAGCATGAGATTAGAAGGCTGGAAGATGAGGGCAGCTCCAAAAGTGAGTATGAGAAGTCTACCTCTAAGAGTGCCTTTGAAGAATATGTTCCCAAATTGGATGATGCCAATATTGGCCAGGGGAGTTCTTCAGATTTTCCTGACCATGTCCTTGATGTTTCCGAAGAGTTAATAGCTGGTCACACTTCTTATTCTTTTGTTACTTCTGTGGGCAGTGAGCTTCATGATGTCCTTGCACAAAGGAGAAATTGGTCAGAAATGAGCTATGTGGAAAATGTTTCTCATCATGTTCTAGCCTTGCATGATGATTCTCACTGAGAGCAACAGCTTGATTATATATTGCATATTAATGATGGTCGATGGCATAAAGGGATGAGAAGCCCATACCTCTTGCACATGAGGATGATGATACATCAGATGAGGACATTGATGAAGGCCTTGTTAAGCCAAATGTATGGCTCATGTTTCTCAAGATTGTGTACTTGAAGTCATGGTCATTTTTGCTAAAAAGTTTCCAAAACTACAAATTTCATACCTCCCATATTTCGGCATCCTTATGATCACTCAAGTTTGGGGTACCAACAATCAGCCCCAGAGGTAGTGTTGCCTGGCAACCATTCCTCTAGTGTTTAGCATAAAGGTCATGTGGAGCATGATGACCAAGTTGTGGCCAGTCAGTGTGAGGGAAAAAGGACGAAAGGACCAGATGTACGAGAGATCGAAGCAAAATAACACAGCATGAAATGGATGAGTGAGTGTATATATGATGGTGAGCAAAATAACACAGCATGAAATGAGTGAGTGAGTGTATATATAATGGTGAGTGAAAATATGTACAAGAGGCCCTCTGATGTGAGGTGACTCTAAGTAGAAGACCGATGCAGAAGCAAAGATGATGTCGGAGCTGAAGCATGGCCAGTGAGACGAAGGCTCCCATCTATGGATGTAGAGGCACTCCGTGAGGTGGTCGGTGTCGAAGGCTCGTGTCGGTGGATGCAGAGGCACTCTGAGGTGATAGTGGGCAATGGAAGGTGACGTAATGATGATGTCGATGATGATGTAGACTCTGGTGACAAGGGTGTTGGGATACTTGAATGGTGATGAAGAAGAGTAGAGAGGACTGCCACCCCGAGTGGTGCAAGCTCTGGTGATAAGGGTGCTGCAACAGCTGAGTGAGAGGTGAGGAGTAGAGAGAGTTGCCGTCTCGAGTGGTGTCGATGGTGAAGATAAGAAGAGAAGGTTGCCGTCCCAAGATTGTGAGATGGTGGGCAAAGAGGGCTGTTGTCCCAAGGTAAACTGTAAAAAAAAAATAATGATGTACTATAACAGAGAGTGGACTGTTGTCCCAAGGTAAACTGTAGAAGAAAAAAAATGATGTACTGTATGTAACAGATGAAAAGATGCAAGGGAGAAGAGAGCTTGAGCTCTTGCAAGCACACACACACTCACAAAATCCTAAAAGAGAACACACAAAGTGAGAGGCTGAAAATCTTCTTCTTCTTCACACAACACTCAACACACCATATACAAAGATAAGAGTACACACAATATGAAAAGGTACTCAACCAAATACATACTAGGATTCTCTATAGTGTGAACCCAACTAAATGAGCTGGTGCTATAACTATGCCAGTCTCTAGAATGGCTGTCACACAGCCTGTCATCCCATTGGCCGCATATCACCCATGATCTCACCAACCATGCCAGTGGTGTAAGTGTGGGGCCTATCCCCCAGGCGGGTCATCAGTGTCCACCGCCTCACTAGATGAGCTCGATATCTCAACACTCCCCCTCGAGCTCAACTCCATCTCATGTACACCAAGCGAAGCCCTGAATCTGTGGAGCTTCTCTGTACCCAATGCTTTGGTGAAGATGTTAGCGACCTGATCCTGTGTGCTGACATAAACAAGGTCAACGTCTCCTGCCAAAACCTTCTCTCTGACAAAATGCCTCTATATGCTTCGTGCGAGCATGAAAAATTGGGTTCCTGGCCAACTGTATACTGCTAATGTTGTCACAGAAAATGACAACTTGTCTATCCACTGATAGACCCAAATCTGCAAGTAGCTTTCTCAACCAACCTACCTCACATGCTGCCATAGCAGCACCTCTGTACTCTGCCTCTGTACTGGATAGAGCAACCGTAGGCTGCTTCTTGCTGCTCCAAGTCACAGCAGCACTATCCAAAGAAAACATGAAGCTACTAGTAGATCTTCTATCTGAGATACTACCAGCCCAATCAGCATCTGTGTACCCATGTACACATATCTCTGTCCCAGTTTCATAAAATAGTCCACAATGCAAAGTAGACCTCACATACCTCAGTATGCGTCTCAATGCATCCAAATGCGGCTTCCGAGGAACCTGCATAAACTGACTCACCAACCCAACAGCATAGCTCAAATCTGGCCTGGTGAGTGATCGTCATGTAGATCAAGCTTCCTACTATGCACTATACATAGTAGGATCCTCCAAATCTCTCCTGAATCTACACTCAACTTGCCATTCTGATCCAATGGCACTGAGATAGACTTACAGCCTGTCATACCATACTTGGACAACATGTCCAAGCCATACTGTCTCTGTAGTAATCCAATACCATGTGGTGACCTAATCACCTCAATGCCCAAGAAATATCTGAGCTCCCCCACATCCTTCATCTCAAACTTCTGTCTAAGAAAGATCTTTACATCAAAGATCTCTGCATCATGGTCCCCCGTAATGATGATCAGGTCATCTACATAGATGACAACAAGCACAACCCCTCTATCACTGTGTCTCACATACAGCGAGAAATCTGCATTGGCTACATGAAAGCCAATAGTGACAAGATATTCAAAAATCTTATCAGACCATGCTCTTGGTGCTTGTTTTAAGCCATACAAGGCTTTCTTCAGCTTACAAACATGCTCGGGGTGACTCACATCCTCATAACCAGGTGGCTCAACATATACACCTCTTCCTGCAAATCCCCATGCAAGAATGCATTCTTTACATCCATCTGACGTAAAGACCATTGCTTTGACGCAGCCACTGCTATCACAACTCTCACTGTTGCCATCTTGGCAACTGAGCTGAAAGTTTCCTTATAATCAATGCCATATGTCTACACATATCCTTTGGCTACCAATCTAGCCTTGTACCTGCTTATGCTTCCATCACTATTATGTTTTACTTTGTACACCCACTTGCATCCAATGGCTTTCTTGCCTTCAGGCAATTGCACTAAATCCCAAGTCTCATTTCCATATAGTGCATCCATCTCCTCATCCATAGCTTTCTCCCAACACACATTTCCAACAGCCTCATCAATGCATGTGGGCTCTACAACCTGTACAACTTTTGCCATGTATGCATAGTGATGTGCCGCATAACCATCATAGGTAAATCTCTGCACAGGATTCTTCACTCTCCCAGATCTTCGCAGCTTTGCATTCATGGCTTCCATAGCCTTCTTTACATCAGGTGTTCTCATAGCTGGTATCCCAAGATTCTCATCAAGGCTCATCTCCGAGCCACTAGACTCTCCATCAACATGAGAATGCCCTGCAGAAATGTCAGGCATACTAAGGGGCTCAATCACTTTCTCTTTGCCTTTATGTGATGTACTAATCATATTTGCAAGACTGGTATTATGACGCAGCTTGCCACTCCATGGTCTATCAACTGAACCACTAGATGAGGACTCTCCTGGTCCACTCAAAGACTGTGATTGCTGACTTGCATTCTGTGCAACCACATTTCCACTCACATCAGCCCCAACAGCTTCTTTTTCAGCAGCATACCAACTGCTCATCTCATCAAAAACAACATCCTTGCTTACCCTCAACTCACGTGTAGCAGGGGTATAACACCTGTATCCCTTTTTTTTTCCCCGAGAAAAGATCCTTTCATTAGTTATATAAAAACGCCCGTAGCGCTACAAAAGATCCTCTCCTGCTCACAAGAAAAACAGAGCAGTGAACAAAGCAAGGCAGCTCGGGAGACTCTCCCTAGGTGCTGAAAAGTACAAGCATCAGTACAAAGAACTGAGGGGCTAAATCATACAATAGGAGGAGGGAAAAGCCAAACAGGTGGCCTGTAATGCCAACGGGGGGACCCCGCGTGTAGGGTATAGAAGGGGCCGCTGCGCCAGGTGGTGTGAAAGGCCTGGCGCCGCAAGATCGCCTCATCGCCCCGGATGCGGTCATATTATCCTCGCAGGGTGTGGATCAACTCCTGCCAAATCCCCCGTACAGTCTCTACTGGTGGCTCCAGTCTCCCCTCAAAGGCCCTGAAACACCGGGCCCTCCAGGTGAACCAGATGGTGAGGCTGCTGAGGAGCTCCCATCGTAGATCCCTCTCCTGTGTCCAGCTGGCGGACGAGAAATCCGGTGAAGGAACGAGGCGAGGCTGGCCCCTAATGAATCTGATGGCCTGGCTGTCCTGCTCTGTCTCATAGCCCATAGCAGGCCCTGACAAAGTCGACCAAGCAGCGGCACCCCACGTATACATACCCTCTGGAGAGAGGGGGGCCAGAATACGCAACATCCGCAGCCAAATCTGCTGCGCCTGAGGGCAATCCCAAAGGCAATGTCTCTGTGTCTCCATAGGGTGGCCGCATCGGACGCAGGCCACCGGAAGACCGTTGTATACAAGCCAGGTGTCAGGGCGACCAGCCACTGGAAAGTCAAGATCCTGCGGGCCTGTCGACTAGCCCAGAGCCGGGCCCAAAAATCCTCCAGGAACTCCTGTGAGAGTCCCTGTAGTCGCCAGTGCCCCGCTGCTGCAGCTGGAGAGACCATCCTCCTCGCCGTCAAAATATGCCGCCCCAGCCTAACAGTATACTGGAAAAAGGTGATCTCTGTGGTCTCAAGGGATACATAAGGATCATGCCACTCGTACTCGCCAGGGTCCCACTGTAGCCGGGCCAAGGGGCGCGTTGCATATGCCCATATGCGCCAATCCGGGAGCACATCTGCAGGGTCTGGGTCAATATGCCACTTCCGAGAAGCGGCGGCCACTACCCGTATCCTCTGAAAGGTGCACTCTGCAACCAAAGGCGACTCCACCTCCACTCTCTGAAGTCTGCCCTCATCCTGAATCTCATAGTAGAGGCATCTGCCATCCTCAGTGCAAGCTCTGACAGCAATCAGGATCTCCAATTGTGTAAAGGCTCCCATCCACCGTGGGGCCACAAGCTCGAGAGGCGTGAACCACTCCTCTGTGAGTGCCTCCTGAATGTCATCCCTCATAATCAACCCCCCTCTGAAGTGACTCAGCCTCTCCACCTGGATCTCCTCTGGGAGACTGCAAAAGGCTTGCCAGTCTCCAAAGCTACGTGCTGGGCCTGCCGCCAAAGGTCCCCAAGCTAGACGAGGCCGAGAACCCAGCATATGACCCTGCTCTGTGCGAACCGCTGGGCTCCAGATGAGCGGCTGTCTGGCCCGCTCCTCAACACAAGAAGGAGGTCTCTGAGAGAGCCCCGGTCTCAGCAGCTCCCAAGCTCTCAGGATGCTCAAAGCAAATCTGTCCTCCCATCCTCTACTGAGGCCTGTCCTCCTCATCTCTATGAAGATCCAGCGAATCTCTGGTGCCCAAGTGCCCCCTGCTGGGGGAGCCCGAGCCTGCAGCCGCAGCAAAAGAAGCTCTTTCCAAGGCTCAGCGCCTGGAAGCAGCCCCCGAACAATAAGCTTCCCCAATAAGGCTCTACTCTGATCGACTAGATCTATAATGCCCAAGCCTCCCTGGGCCAGCGGAAGTGTAATAACTGCCCAAGCAACCTTTTGCCCGAGCTGGCTGACCGTCCCGCCCGGACCAAAGAAAATTCCTGATCAGCCTCTGAACTTGGCTAATGCAAGAGCTCGAGAAGATCCAGCAAGACGTAATGTACCACATGGTCGCTAAAAGCACCTGATTTGCCACCACCACCCTCCCAGCCAAGGATAGTCAAGCTGTACTCCAATACAAAAGCTTCTTCCGAATGCTCAGAAAAAGCAGGGCAATTTGCTGCTCCGGTGACAAATCTTGTCCAATCTGGCATCCCAAATATCGCACTGCTGTGCTAGGAGGAATCCATCTAAAACCGGGGTCTGGGCTCCATGCCGGAGTGGGAGCGCTACTGATCCAAAAGGCCACTGTCTTGCACCAATTGATCAATGCTCCCGAAGCTGCACTAAAAACCTGGAGCGACTGCTCTGTCCGAAGAAGATTGGCCTCCTGGCCATGCAAAAATAAGCCCGTGTCGTCAGCAAACTCAGCATCGAGTAGGTCCTCCCCCCGGACTGGGAGCTGGAGTCCTCTCAAACCAACCTCCTCTGCCATCAAATACATGCTCATAGCTTCAGCAAAGAAGAGAAATAGAAACGAAGCGAGAGGACATCCCTGTCGGACTGATCTGGTCAGCTCAAAACTCGGCCCCCGTCCTCCTGCAATCAACACCTGGCTACGAGCTGTGGAATACAGAGCAACCACCCCTCTAATCCAACCTGGCTCAAAGCCCAGGCGAAGCATAGTGCCCTCTAAGAAACCCCAATCGACTATATCATATGCCTTCTCAAAATCGAGAAGCATCACGAACCAAGTCCTCACCAAGAAATCTAGCTCAGGCCGTCGCCTCCCAGAAGGTGAAAACGTTGTCAAGGATACTACGCTCCTTGACGAATCCTGTCTGGGTAGCATGAATCAACTCCCCCAGGAAGGGCTGGATCCTCAAACTCAAGGCCTTTGCTAAGACCTTGTAGACAGTGTTGAGGATCGTAATAGGTCTCCAATGTCGAATATCATCTGATACTCCCTCCCTCTTGGGGATAAGAAAGATCAAGCCCTCTGAAAAGCTCTGTGGCATCACCCCAGTGTCCAAAACATACTGAAAGCCCCTGCGGAGGCCTGGCCCCAAAAGGTCCCAATAGCGCATAAAAAAGGCAGGCGTCAATTCGTCCTCCCCTGGGCAACTATGGCACGGCAGGACCCTCAAGGCCTCAGCAACCCAAGCTCAACCTCTGAAAGAGACTCACCCAAAACTGTACGCATACGATCTGTGACCCTCCTCTGCACATGGGCCCACACAGTCTGTCTGCAAGCATCCCGAGCCTCAATGGCTGGCTCCGCTGAAAGCAGGTCTCTATAGAACCCAGTGGCAATGGCTCTGATCTCCCCGAGCTCAGTAGTAGCTACCGATCCGTCCGGCCTCCCAAGCTGACGGACTCCTGCTCTAGCATGGCGGGGTCCAGTGATCTCAAAAAACTCCCCAGTCACTCTATCACCAAGCTGCGTCCACTGAGAGGTCTGGCGACGATAGTAAAACTCACACCTGTATCCCTTTTGCTCAAGGGAATACCAAATAAACAAACATTTTTCATCTTTTGGATCCAACTTAGTTCTCAGCTCATCTGGCACATGCATATATGCAATGCATCCAAAGACTTTCAGATGAGACAAATCAAGTTTTCTGCCAGTAAACCTCTCCTCTGGAGTTATATCATGTATGGCTGCAGTTGGAATCCTGTTCATGATGTAAACTGCTGTAGAAACAGCCTCAGCCCAATAACTATGCGGCATATTCTTCTCTCCCATCAATGCTCGCGCAATCTCAGCAATGTGCCTGTTTTTCCGCTCAGCAACTCCATTTTACTGCGGAGTGTATCTGCATGTAAACTGTCTCTGAATACCATTCTTTTGCAAAAATCCAGAGAACTCATTGGAGTAGTACTCTCCCCCTCCATCTGACCTTAGGCACTTTACATGTTTCCCTGTTTGCTTTTCAACCATAACTCTGAAATTCTGAAAATGAGTAAACATCTCACTCTTCTCCTTCATGAAGTATACCCACACTTTCCTTGTGTGGTCATCAATAAATGTCACATAATACCTGCAGCCTCCCATAGACATGGTCTTCGTAGGACCCCATACATCTGAATGCACAACATCTAGTGCATTTCTGCTCATATTTCTGTCACGTGAAAATACATGCTTTGTTTGCTTTCCAAATTGGCATGCTTCACATATTTTCTGCATACCTTCAACTTTAAACTTTGGCAACCCTGTCACAATTTCTTTAGTCTGCATAGACTTCATTCTCTGCACATTCACATGTCCAATTCTTTTATGCCAAATGTGTGTGTCTGCAACAATTCCTAAACCATTTGCAAACATCGCAGCACTCACTTTAGGCATGTTTACATTCAATGTAAATATTCTGCCCACTTTGTTGCCTTTTGCAACCAACCTGCACTTGTCTTTAAAGTCTTCAACATAACAACCATCAGGGTTAAACCGAACCTGCAAACCCTGCTCAATCATATGGCCAATTGCAACCGGATTCTTTGTTATGTTCGGAACATGAAGTATACCTGCTTCACTTTGCTATCCTGCATAGGCAATGGCACATCTCTAACATGGGCAATTGGATGAGCAGTGTCATCCCCTGTTTCCACAAAACCTGGTCTTTCAAGGTTTTTCATCTCCTTGAACCACTCCCCATGACTTGTCATGTGGTTCGAAGCACCTGAATCAACGTACCATACATCATCTTTATGTGCTGCTTCAACATTTTCAGACATGGCATTAACAACATGCTGCAGAACAAATAACCTTTCATTATCCTCATTGTTTCTGCTCCAGGATGCATAGTTGTTTTGCTGCAATTTCCCATTTTGCATGTCAGCCTGCTTCTTATAGCAATCTGCATGCACATGTCCAGGCTTACCACAATAAAAGCATCCACCTATATCATTATACTCCCTTTGCCAATTTCCACGACCTCTTTGACTTTCCCTGCCCCTGAATTGGCCTCTTTCACCTGCGTGTTGTTATTGTTGTGAATTCTGGGACTATTGTTGTTGTTGCTGCTGGCCATAGTTCTGATTACCTATTCGGCCACCTCCTTGGCCGCGTCCACGGCCTCCTCTACCTCGTCCTCTTCCTGAACTTGTGTAGAAGGCTTGTTGCTCTGAACTGTTTTTGTTTTGTGAAGACTGTTGGTCTTCACCCAAGCTCTTCTCTTCTATAATCAACATAGACACCAAATCTGTGAAATTGGGAATGTTTTTCTGAGTCTGAATAGACATCTTGAACGCCTTGTATTGTGGTCCGAGACCACGTAGACAGACTTCCACCTCATCATCATCATCTACTGAAACACCAATAGATGCAAGGGATTCCACAATACCCTTGATCTTCAGTGCATAGTCATTCACAGACATACTCTTTTTCTCCACAGTATGAAGTTCATTCTTCAACTGTATCTTTCGTGCCTTGGTATTCGTTTCATAGAGTTTTACCAAGGTATCCCACGCCTCCTTGGGGGACTTGGCATCCTGTATGTGCCCAATCATGGTGTCGTGTATATTGATAGAGAGCCAATACATAACTTTTCTGGCTCCTTGGTTCCAATCCTTGAAGTCTTTCATATCTGCAGCAGTCGGATTGATCTCCGGTATCTCCGGTGCCTCTTCATGCTCACCTTCTCTGTAGTCCCAGTAACCCTTTCCCATCAAGAAATTTAGCAACCTGAACCTCCAAGCATGGAAGTTGTTCTTATCAAGTTTCTCAGTAACAATCTGATTTATGCCATCATTTGACATCTTGCCAGACACAAATTTACTAGAAACAGCACTCTGGTTTGTCCTGCACAAACTGCTATATTTTCTACAGCGAGAGCTTGAGCTCTTGCAAGCACACGCACACTCACAAAACCCTAAAAGAGAACACACAAGGTGAGAGGCTAAAAATCTTCTTCTTCTTCACAGTGCACTATGTAGTAGAGAGAGCTATTGTCCCATAAGCTGAGGTAAAACACAAGTATACTCCGTGTAGCAAAGAGGGCTATTGTCCCATAAGCTGAGGTAAAACGTTGGTGTGCTCTATGTAGCAGAGAAGGCTGATGTCCCATGAGCAGAAGTAAAATGCTAGTGCGCTCTCTGTAGCAAAGAGGGCTGTTGTCCCATGCGCATAAGTAAAATGCTGGTGTGCTCTGTGTAGTAGAGAGGACTCATGCCCCATGAACTTTAGTAAAACGCTGGTGTGCTGAAGCCTTCTCTCCTTGACCTTGCTCAATATATGCTGAAAGCATTGTATTCCAAGACACAACATCACACATGGACAGTCCACGAAACACATCTTCTGCTTCCACAATGGCCCCACACTTGTTATACATACTCGCAAGAATGCTGCTCACATAGACATTGGATGTGAAGGCCTTTCTACAGGTGTCTACATGTAATGTTTGTGAAACTTCCAAAAGCATCACCTTCATAGATTCCCCTTTGAAAACGAAGGGCTTCTTACTTCTCTGCAAGGGTAGCACATGCTTGAAGGTCTATCACAAATGTTAGCTAGTTTGGACTCACACCTTCTTTGCGAGTTTGTGCATACAACTGTAAGGCAGTCCACAAGATCACATCTCGAACTGGCAGCTTCTCAAACATCTCACAAGTCTCTTCAACAAGTGAGCTGCATTTGGCATACTTGTTAATCACAGCATGAAGCTCCCGGACATTGTCAATGATGCCCATACCGCCACAAGCTTACAAAATGCAAACAAACGTGCCAGGGTCTGGATGTACCCCCTCACATTGCATTTGTTCCAAGCAATCCAATGCTTCCTTTTAATAAGCCCTTCATCAGCATATCCAAAGATCAGATCTTTCCAAGAAACTGCATCTCAGACTAACAGTTTATCGAACACATCTTGTGCTTCGATGATGGCTAGAAATACTGTCTGGATCATTAGTAACTCCCCTACTCAACATCTAAGCATAAACTGCATACTGGTAATCCACCTGCTCATTCATCCAAGGGGTCTTGGCATGTGAGGGCTTCTCTGGGCTCTTGTAGTAGCAGCCACTCGGCTCCTCCACAACCTCACCCTTGTCCTCATCCATGGGTGCATGCTGCAACCCTTCCTGCTGATCTATCCAAGCATCCTCAAACATCTTACTCATTCATGTGAGCATCCACAATGTAAGTATCTTACTCCTTCATTTGAGCATCCATCAGGCAAACAAGCAGCTCCTCCTAGGCCTCATAGAAGTCTCCCCCAGCCAAGAACGAGTATATGGTGAAACACTTCGGCGACCGCATGAGCGGTGAGCACAAGCTCGGCCATCACAAGAACCCCACCTCCATTCTGTGTTACAGAATGTTCTTAGAGACCATTTGGTTGCAAAACAAGACCCATCATATCTGAGTAGCAGCCATGGGCTGGCTCCACAAGGCTGAGAAGGGAAAAGACATCAGCTGGGCAACCCTCTCCTTCACCAAGCTCCAAAAAGAAGCCGACCTCCGCACAGAAGAGCAACACGCACATGAAGATGGGCCAACTGCTCACACTATTGTTTTTGTTTGGCGTAAAGCCTATGTCAAACTCGTCCCCGATCGTTGAAGCCGCAACACCGCCCTCGCTTGCACATGCACCTCAAGAAGTGTAAAACCCTCCAGAAACCCAGCCAGGGGACCAACCCATCGAAGTGGTCAGTTGAGAGCACAATGCTAGCCTTAACACCGAGATGGGACGCACCCGTTCTACCGCCATGGCATCCCAGTTCAAACGCAAGCTGGTCTTGGCCTCCAAAGAAAAGAAGTAGTGTTTCCTGCTAGAGCTGCCCTATCGGAGAACCCTCCGCCCATCCTAGTCGCCCCAACACAGTCCGTGGTAGCCTCCAGCACCACGGGTCCCTCAAGCCAACGCCGCCCATCGACATCCCCACAGCCCAACGGTACGCCGAGTACCTCACCCACTGCTTCCAAGGAGAATACCCATTCGACACCTGCCAAGTAGATGCCCAGACGCTCCAGAACCGAGATCATGGACCTGCAGTGCGAAATGATCCAACTCTAGGGCAACCTCACCCAAACCATCCGCCAAGGATGTTACTACCTCCATATCCTCACTGCTAACATCATCGCAACCAACCTACCCAAACCCTGTGCTTGGAAGAGGATGGATGCCTTTCTGTGGCAGCATGGCCTTAACGCCCAACCTCCCCCCAACCCGAACAACCCCAACCCGCCTCCGGGCAATGGTAATAATGAGCTAGGAGGAGTCAAAAGACTGAAGCTACCTAACTCGTGAGATTAGGAAGGTGTCTAGAACGATAGCGATGGTGGGCACCTTGGCCAGCCCGCCGACCCTGCAAAAGGTCGTTGACCATACTGGTGCCTGTGTTCCACAGCTCAAAGCTGAGGTAGTTGTCCTTCATCTCATGGATATCACCACAAATGTGCCTGTCACATCACTGGGTTCAAGAGTCTAGGCACTAAGGTTGCAAAGGCTGATTCTTCTGCACGCTGTGATCAGAACTCGTCCAAGTTGAAGGCAGATGCTAAGGAGCATCTAACATGGTCCCTCATCTCACGGATCTTTTCTTCCATATCACCACAAATGTGCCTGTCACATCACTGGGTTCAAGAGTCTAGGCACTAAGGTTGCGAAGGCTGATTCTTCTGCACGCTGTGATCAGAACTCATCCAAGTTGAAGGCAGTTGACCTTCATCTCATGGATCTTTTCTTCCATATCACCACAAATGTGCCTGTCACATCACTGGGTTCAAGAGTCTAGGCACTAAGGTTGCAAAGGCTGATTCTTCTGCACGCTATGATCAGAACTCGTCCAAGTTGAAGGCAGATGCTAAGGAGCATCTAACATCAGGAAGACTCGATGATCCAGGGTTCGAATCGTCGGATTGGGAATCCAACCCACCGAGCGTGCTAGGTGTTGGCCGGGGGCCGGACGAGCAGCCGTAGCCGGCGGACTACCTCCTAGCCGTTGGGCCGAAGCGGCACCGCCGGAATGTCAAAGCTAGCACACTTTAACACTCATTAATAGATCATTACGCTTGTAAATTAGCCGTTGGGCCGAAGCGGCACCGCCGGAATGTCAGAGCTAGCACACTTTAACACACTTTAACACTCATTAATAGATCATTACGCTTATAAATTAGCCGTGCTCTGAGAATGGTGGTATCCCTGTAGTACTGCACTATGACTGCAAGTGAGTAATATAAAAGGATGTAAGCAGAATGTTGTAAAGGTGGTTGTTGATAAGGCTGTTGTAAGGTTGGTGCTTCTGTATATTCTTTTTGGAATAAAAGAAGATCCTTTTTGTATCATCTCTGTACATTCGCCGAGTTTGTCTATCTTTCTGTTTGTAGTCGGTTCCATTGCGTAGTTGCCTGTAGCAACCTAAGTGAAGACAAAACAAAAGACAATGAGGTTTTATCGTCAAAATGATTAGCCTTGTGCACAAACCTTATTGCATGTCAAGAAAGGACTATGGGCTTATGAAGGCTCTAAGTTAGGAGAAAAAGTAGCATGGGCAAAAATGCTACAACATCCTAGCAGAAGACATGGACAAACTCACCATGCAAAGTTACAATCGAAGGGTATCTAAAAGCTCTTTTCCAAGGAGGGGTAGTATAGGAAGACAAAAGGAAGGAGGAAAGCTTGGGAGTAGCAACAAGGAGGGGCCAAGCTCATCAAACCCATAGGACCGGTGTAAACTCTCTTTTGGAAAAGACGACCTCAAAATTTTAGAAGATTACGAGCTTTTCAAAGCCAACAACCATAGGGCCGATAGGTTTATTCCCTCTTCCAAAAAACCAAAACTAGAAGCTCATCTAGTGGTGGCAGTGGCCTGAAGAGGAAATTCAACTTTAGAGATAAGTAGACCATTAGAAAGCCTATGATACAAAGCATACAGATTTGTACTCAGCCTCTGTCGATGAGAGTGTAATTGTGGGGGGCTGCTTCTTACTGATCCAAGAAATGCATCCTGAACCAAGAGAAAAACAAGACCTGGATGAGTGCTTGGTATCTGAGTCACCTGACCAATCTGAGACACAAGAGCCACTGAGGGTCTTACCCACAGTACCTGAGTACCGTGGATGTATCGTAACATCACTTGCATACCAGATTTTAATTATTCTATCGAGGCTTGTTGGAGAATGTGCTCAAAACACATAGCAAAACTAATGTCTAGTCTAGTATTACCTAAGAAGATAAGACTACCAACTTGTTTCCTATATAAGGTTTCATCCATAAGGTCTACGGTGTCTTTGATTGGACAGCTTTAGATCAACCTCCATTGGGATACCAATTGCCTTGTATTTAGTCATGCCAAATGCCTTGAGTATCTCACCTGCATATTTTTGCTAAGAGATAAAAATGTTATTTGGCTTTTACTAGACCTCAATCCCCAAACAATAATGCATAAGCCCACGATCTATCATCTCAAACTCTGCACTAAGCATATGTTGTGTTTGTGAGATCTTTTTCTAGTGATCCCCAATCAAGAGTAGGTCATCTACATAGAGAACAATGACCATATACTTCCCCTGCTCACAAAAGACATACAAATTTGCATCTAAAGGGCTACATAAGAGACTAATACTCACAAAGTAAGCATCAATCCTCTGGTACCATGCCTGTGGGGCCTATTTCAGCCTATAGAGTGCCTTCCATAACCTCAAAACTATGCTTTTAAAATCGAAAACATTGAACTTAGGTGGTTGTTCCACGTATACCTTGAACTTAGGTGGTTGTTCCACGTATACCTCCTCCTCAAGGTTCTTGTTTGAGGAAAGTAGATTCTACATCCATTTAGAGAATAGGCCATCCCCCTTGCACTGCCAATGCAATAATGGTCTAGATTGTGGTTAACCTAGTTGTATGAGTAAAATTTTCCTAAAAGTCAAAACCTTAAAATTTGTGCAAGACCTTTGGCGTGACCAATCCTACCTTGTACTTTTCTAAAGTACCATCAAATCTGTATTTTTCTTTGTAAACCCACTTAAATTACACCTTGAAGAACGATCTACAAGGTTCCAAGTGTGGTTTTTTAGATTCTACATCCATTTAGAGAATAGGCCATCCCCCTTGCACTGCCAATGCAAGAATGGTCTAGATTGTGGTTAACCTAGTTGTATGAGTAGAAGTTTCCTAAAAGTCAAAACCTTAAATTTGTGCAAAATCTTTGGCGTGACCAATCCTACCTTGTACTTTTCTAAAGTACGATCAGATCTTTAGTTAAATTACACCTTGGAGGACGATCTACAAGGTTCCAAGTGTGGTTTTTTAGGATAGAGTCATACTATGTTTGCATGGCTACCATCTACTTTGGATCCCCTTGTGCTTCAACAAAGGTGGTAGGCTCTTAAATCTTGAGTACCTCTATTATAAGAGCAAAATTCATAATATTCTCCTGAGCCACGTTTTTCTTTTCTAACCTTTTAGATCTACAAACATCTTGAGGCACATCGTCGATGGCTAGAGGTTCTACTCTATCCAAAAGTTGCATGTACCACTTAGGGAATGGCTTGCCTTTTTGTGGCACATCCTCGATCTCTGGAGGTTCTACTTTATCCAAAAGTTGCATGTACCACTTAGGGAATGGCTTACCTTTTTGTGGCACATCATGCTCTTGTTCTTCATCTTCAAAATCCATGTCCATAGAAAATGGGGCAAGCTACCCTCCATCATAATGTGAGGAAGCCTATGCTACATGTGGAGGTTATATTGCTTTGGTGATTTTGCATTACTTTGGATTGAAATTGAGGGTTGGTTAGAGGGTCTACCTCTGGGATTTCCCTGATTTTGATAGAAAGGAACCTGATTACTCTGGAAGGAAGGAGATGGAGTCTAGAATCTTAGTCCCTGACTTCCCTGCCCCACAAACCTTGATCCAAAAAGAGTTGGGCAATCCATACTGCGATGTCCAAATCCTTGATAGTTATAGCATTTCACTTCTTTGTTCAAGGGTGGAACTTCTGAAGTTGAATTCTAGGGATTGAGTTCCGAGAAAAGGACCTTTCTTCCATTATGGAACTTCCCATATTCTGAGATTGACCTTGTTGTCTCTTAGTTGGTGGGAAGTTGGAATCACCTTCCGGAGCTAGAAATCTTTTGAAAGATGATGGTGCTGGCTTTAGCGGGACCTTGACATCAAAGGCCTTGGCAAAATCCTTTGCCATCTGCACTGCTTCGACCATGGAAACTGGCTTGGCATTCTTCACTAGGTTTATTCAGTCCCCGAATGAACCTGGCCAGTTGTTCTTCATCCCAGCGGTGGCAAGTACTTGTGGAGGAGAGTGAACACTTGGTGATACACTTCAATAGTTCTGCTCCCCTGGGTTAATTCTAAGAATTCATTCATCTTGGTTTCCAAAAATCTGGGAGGACAGAATCTCTTCCTTAGGTAAATCTTGAGATCATTCCATGTCTGGGTGTTCCGATCCAGACGGTTCGTCTTGCAGTGGTTTCTCCATGCCACTCTAGCTGTTTCTACTATCTTCAGCCTTGCAAGAGCCATTTTACTCTTCTCATTGTACCTGGTGACATCGAAGTATTCTCCACAGCCTCGCCCAAGTTTTCCCCTTCACCCTTGAAAGGTCCAAGCTATGATCTATGAAGAGTTTTACGAACATCTGGGTCGAGCTCTTTCTCATCGAGTTGGGATTAACATTCCTACCACGAACGACCTCGATCCATGATCCTATCAATACAAAAATTCTTGTTAAGTCCCTTTTTTCCAAATTAACCAAGATGCTCAGTTGAAAAGATTACTTTATAATTCAATTCCGACTTTAGATCCAACAGAATTCTGGGGTTCCTTATAGTCTAGTCAACCCACGCAGAATCCTAGGATAAAGATCCCTTCTACAAGAAGAACACACAGAACTCATTATTAGAGAACAATTCATTCAGAACATATCATTCATATCCTTAATACAATAATGGTCCATCATACTGAAAATTTCATCTGAACATTCCTCCACGAGAATTTCAGTTATGCAAATTCTCAATTTGTCATCCCTTAATTAGATTCATTGGGTCAAAGGTTAACAACAGTAATCTGTCAGCAAAATCCACTAATCTCATAATGATTTGTTGAAGTCATAATCGCCATTCCAGTTACTAACATCATCACTGGGATTCGTCCCATTCATCCTCATTATGGCTTTGTTCAACTTATCTTCCTTCAACCAGAATTCAAGAATCATCATCTTTCAATCAGAATCCAAAACAACTAATTCTCAACCAGAATTCTAAAATCATATCAACCAGCATTCAAATTCATCATCTGGATAGCATTTTTGCTTATAACTTCAAGGTCTTAGATTTACTCGTATATATTGTTAGTAAAGAGCTGCAGATATACCCACGGTATATACGGGTAGTCACGGTCCTTGGAGTTATAAGGTAAATACCATCATATCTAGGCCTCAAGCAAGTCAGGGATTCCATACAATTGCAGTACTTCCATCTGAAGACCTAATTTCCAATTTATGAATCTTCATTCTGAATATCAATTTGTATGAATTTCATCACATAATTAAAATCTTTTACTGGTACTTCATAAATTTTTAACTTTCTAGCTTCTCGGTTATTCCACTTTAGCCAATTCGCTCTGATACCAGTTGAAAGATCCCTGCCCCCTCCGAGCAACGAATTCCGGGGGTGCTAGCAGCGGAAGTAGCACTTCTTACGCAGGACAGAACCTCTCACTCGGGGCCTCGCCCACGAATATCTAGACAAGAGACTAATCCCTCGGTTCTTCCAAAACCGAATCCGGAAAAACTTCCCTCGCCTAGCAGACATAGACGATTCCTCCAAGATATTTTTATTCTAACGTAGTCAAGAGCCTTTACTAACCAAACTGATCCGAACGAACTCGTAAGTCACATGGTCAGATCAAGGAAAAGACTTGCACTTGGATCATAGAGTCCAACACTTTTTTCCTCATCAAGAGGCACGGCCGTTGATTCTTTTCCATAGAACAAGGGTTATCCGAGATTTACTTCAACTATTGTAACTTAACAGAATTAAGTCTCATTTTGGGCATCCATCTGTCCAGCTTAACCCCATCCAATCCCATGGGTTAGCCAACCGCCCAACCACTGTAGTGATAGGATCCATTTAGAAATTTGGTTATGTTTTGTCCCGGGTATTAGGGAAAAGAGTTCCCAGGCCCCCTAGTCAGCGCTTCAAGCAAACTTCAAGATAGTCACACCACTTACACACCCAATATGAAATTGCTTGTTTCATAGATTCAGCTGTCTAAAACAATCTTTTAATGAAACCGTAGTATCACTGATCATAATCCTCCAAAATATCCAGCTTGAATTCTAATTTCCAATCATTCCGTCATCGGTGTACCTATGGCATCATTGGCAACCAGAACGCTCACCACTTGTTCACTCAGGGGCATTTTCAGTAGTTCCTAGCTCATAGTACCCAGCAATATAATCATATAAGAAAATCCAGATGGACTCTTCATTGAAGATCAGCAAGATCAACCAACAGCATTATATTCACATCCATTTATATCTCATCATATCATATTTACATCACATCACATCCATTCACATCTACCCCGATCCACATCTTATCACATCACATCTCGTCCATTCACATCTACCCCGATTCACATCACATCTTATCACATCCACTTTTAGTACGATTTTTTACTTTCGATACCGATGGGACTTTTCTAAGTTTTAGTACAGTTTTTTACTTTCGATACCGATGGGACTTTTCTAAGTTTCTGCCAATTGCTTGGCCTAGTTAAAGGTACTTTTTCTCGATGGACATTTTCATATTCTTTCTCAAATTTCTCAAGTGAAATATATTCAATATTCTTCTTTTTTAGTAAAAGATTCATGGGATTTACAAAAATCAATTCTACCCATATTTTCGAATAAATTTAATAATTCTCAAAATTTTACTTTTGATAAATACTCATAATTTGATAAATGCCAAAAAATTCTCTTTTACCATTTAATTTCTTGGATCTCAATTATCATGGAAATTCCTCTTTTTGCATAAAATAAATTTACCAAAAATTTTTCTTTTTCCATTTAATTACTTGATTCTCAAATATCATGGAAATTTCTCTTTTTGCATAAAAATAAATTTACCAAAAATTACTCTTTTACCATTTAAATACTTGATTCTCAAATATCATGAAAATTCCTCTTTTTGCATAAAAATAAATTTACTAAGAATTACTCTTTTCTCTTAATCAATTAATTAAGTATAATTATAAAAAAATTATTTCTCATGAATATGATAAAAATCATTCTTTTTGCATAGAATGTCCAATCCTAGAATATGGTAGAAAGTCCTCTTTTAGCATTATGCATAAAAATAAGATATGTATTATTTTCTAGAAATTTTACCATAGCTTCGCTGCTATTAATTTTTAATTTTTCTAAAAAAGAATAAGACATTGCAATACAATTATGACAGAAGATCTATTCTTAAACTTAAATCTAAATTATGAAATTAAATCATAAATTTAGCCATAATCATAAACTTAATTATGATTAATCTACTAGATTAAGCTATTTGTATTATTCCTCTTTTTCCAAAATGATAGGATTATCTCTTTCACATTTAGAATCAATTAAAGTAGTTTTTGAACTACTTATAATAATCTAAAAGAATTTACCATTATTTTATTATCATCATAAAAGCCTAAAAATACTATTTTCTTATCCTCTAGCTTAAAAAGCTTAGAGTTTGGTTTTGAAATAAGAATTCATCAATGAGAAGCACTCTTTTGCTAAAGAATTAGCCATAGGAATGACTATTCTTTTGGGAGAGAGAGATATACATAAAAAGCATTCTAAATAAGCATAAAGATTAACTTTTTCTTAATTACTCATTAAAATTCTTGGGGAAAGCTTGATTTGAACTTAAAACAATTAATTAAAAACTTCTCAAGCTTGAGAGGGGTTGAGAAGTGAAATCATTTGAGTATCTCATTTGTTTTAAGTAATATCTCTTAATTTTTAACTGATAAACCTTGTACTCAGTCAACTCTTCATCTTATGTGAGCATTTACTCATTTTTAGGTATTTTCTTTTATTCTTTGGATTTATCTCATCCCAACACTTGGATTAATCCTATTGGTCCATAGAAACCTTAATTGGACCATAATCTAAAAATTTCTGAAAATCTAGACCCTTAGGCTAAGGTTCCTTATGTCATTTTTAATTGATACATTGGAAAGTTCATTTGAAAGTTCTGTTTTAGGGGAAACCATTTTAGACACTAGGAGGATTTTTATATCCAAAGATATCTTAATTTTGGATTATCTCTCTCTAGATATTTTCTCTCTCTAGATATTTTCTCTCTCTAGATATTTTTCTCTCTCTAGGGTAAAACATGATCTTTCTTTTATTTCAGAGAGGAAAATAATTACAAGAATAGAAGGGGAGGTTCTTACACCTTTACACCTCAAAAGCTGGAGGGAGGAATCTTACATATATAAGAGAACACTCACAAGAAGTAGGATCTTTCACAACACAGAACTTTAAAACTCAAAATGCACAACAAGAGAGATAGAGAAGAATAATGTATTACTGAAGTGATATAATATTTGTAGGCTTGTATACACGGTGGGGCAGCCACTTAGGTCCATGATCATATCCACAATGCCACCATCTATGATGTATATTCGGCCTATAAAGATGTATTAGATAACATGTAGCAGTTTCTCCACCTCCCATGGCTATTTGGGCTCATCTTTGGCCAAGGTTGTGGACCCTACAATGTTAAGATAGGGTGTCCAAGAGTAAAGTCCACCTACTCCATGTGTGGACCATTATAAAATAATAACGGTCTAATTTGGCATGTAGCCTATTTGACAGTGTGCCAAATCTAATCCAAGTGATCTCTAAAAAACTATTTGTCCTCATAGGCCACCTTAATGAGTGAATACGAGGATGTAGGCTGCTCAACCATGGAAGCTCCTAATAATGGGCATTGTATAAACATGAGCTAGCTGGTGCCTAGAAAATACAATCTGAGGGTGAAGCATTGATATCCAATAAGGAAATCTAACTTTTGAAATCTAAAATCCAACAGAAAAATAAATTCCAAGAAGAAATAGTGGGCCTACAGGAAACCAACAGCAATGTGTGTAAGGAGGTTGTAGCACTTAAGGAATAAGCTAAGCAAGAGCAAGATGGAAGGATAATGAGGGCTAAGTTGGAAACAACCCTAACCATAGCTAAGGAAGCCCAAAGAAAGGCTAACACACTACTAGAAAAGTACTTGTAGATCATCAAAGAGGTTAGGGAGGACATAGATAAAGATATAGTCAAGTTTGTTAAGGAAAAGGCAAGGCTAGCAGCATATGAAGCAAGAACTACTCTATATGTGTACAAGCCACAAAGACAATGGATGAATGGGAGGAGCATGCCATGTAAAAAGCTACAAACTTTTTGGAAGAATTACTTAGACACAGTTATCTTCAATGCTCCCTCACCTTCTTGCAAAGACATTCATATTCCAAAAAGACAACATAAGCCTCGATGGAGGAAAAGAGAAACTTAAAGAACTGGCTCTGGGAAGGATAGGTGCATTTGGAAGCAGAAGCCAAGCCTAGGATCCACAGAGAATATGTGCTAGTACTACAGAGGTGGATGCCTTGAAGTCACATTAAAAAAGGGGTTAAAAAGGAGTTGGATATGTCAAGAAGAAAGTTCCATAACCTCATGGCAAAGGGCAAAAGGATCACACAAGAGAGCCGGGAGAGAACCCAACTAAAGGAATATAATTAACCTTTTTTACCAAATATGATATGGACAATATGCCAGTGTGTAAGATCCAAGGGAGCATGTTAGGTCCATTACCAAGATATTTGAAGGCAAGGCTAGCAAGGAAATGGCACTCTAGGCTCACATTGAAGAGCTAGAAGAACAGATCAAGGAATACCAGTAGCAATAGGGGACAAGATGGGGAGGAAATTAGAATTTTAAAGAGAGCAATGACACAACCCCCAAAACAAGGAATAAGAGCGCCAAAAAATAAGGATCAATAGGCAAGATTGTGGAAGATCTTGCTATTGCTCAGATCAAGTTAAAAGAAAAAGAAGAGGAAGCTAAGGGCAAGGGTGTAACTTTACAAGAAAGATCAGGAAGCAAAAGGAGCCACTATCCTTAACTTCCAACAGTGGTGGGCATAGAGGGATCATCTAGCTACATAAAGGTTGATGACAAGATCAAATGGATGACATATTACTACAAGTTGAAGGATGATTGGGAAGAATATCTCAAAAAGACATGTACATACATAAAAGACCTAACTACTAGAGCTAGACAAGGAATAAAGACTACTCTAGATATTTTTTCAAGATATCAAGAAATTTTTGGAGAGAGATTCCATCTAAAAGTCAAAGACTTTGCACCCTATAGAAACTCTGAAAAGGAATAAGGACTACTCAAAAAGGCATACATAAAAAACATAGCCTACTAGATCTAGACAAGGAACTTCAGATAATTTTTAGGATATTAAGAAATTTGTGGGAAAATGTGAGAGAGATTTCATTCAAAAGCCAGAGAGACCACACACCCTATAGAAACTCTAACAAAGGAAACTCTAGCAAAGTAGCCCCAATAATCAACCCCAAGGATTGCGTAGGGTAGGGGCACTGCCTCTCCTGACAATTGCCTCCTAATGATGAGCCCCAAGTAAGGAGGTGAGAACTCAAGCAATGAGCAGCAACCTTGCTAGAACTCCTCACCAATGACGGCACGACTGGTAGAATAAATGAGAAGGGAACAATCGGAGCCCATGGTACCACCCCCTTCTTATGGATGGATGTTTAGCACAAGAACCAAGCAAAGGAGAAGGGAAATAAAACCGCACAATGGGTTAACCCAACACTAGGGGTTGGGATAGAATCTAGCAGAGGAGACAATTGTAAGCCTCTATCTAGAAAAGTGATCCATGGCAAGGGATGCATCCACGCATCGGGCATGGTGATCATATTATACCACCGTATCTAAATAAGAAAGGATAAAACTGGATATGGTTTTGAATGTGCTCACATAGATAAATAGAAGATTATTGTGAGAAAGAAATGGAGGTTCACCAAGTCTACCCGGATAGATTACCTTAAGTGGAAAGAAGAGAATAGACTTTCCTTGGTTAAATCCAAAAAATTTACCAAGAGAGACTACCTTAAGTGCAAAGAACAAAAGTTCACAAAGGAAATATCCAGAAATACTAATGAAGAAGAACTATATTAACTATGGCACAATGTCACAATGTCACTAGGCTCCATTAATCCATTGCATGAGGTGTGTGCACATGAGCGTGCATGTGTGCGCTTAAGATCCTTCTGTGTCATTTACTTTGCTGAAAGTTGTTTCATTACTCCCTTAAGGCATAGCCCCTTTAGGATTATTAGACTAATAGGACATGTTTTGTCACCTTATTACATTGGGCATAGCTGGAAAGCTCGGTTAGTTAATGTTGTGGCTATGTGGCTTAGAGTCACTAAAGTGTTTGGATTGTGACATGCTTAATCTTATAAACCCACTTCGTACCAATGGCCTTTTTACCATAAGGAAAATCTAATAAAGACCAAGTATCATTTTTTAAGGATTTAGTTGTAAATGGCCTGCATCATCCACCAATGATCATTTTCATATACTTCCTCAAAGGAAACAGGCTCCTCTTCATTGCATATATTAGCAAAGAGATCTTGACCCACAAAAGAATGCGATACATGATGAGAACGTGCACATGTCCTGCTAGGTAAAGAAGTAGCTAATTTGATGTCTCACAATGTCTACACTAGCAGCCATTTCCTCTTGGATGCTTGTATGGCTTCCCTTTCCTCATCCACCACTACATCATTCACAATTGCCTCATCAAAAGGCTGATTTATGGGCTAAACTTTGAGCTAATTTTAGTTAGTATGGGCTGATTTATAGCACCTTGTTGAGCATTGAATTGCTCCACATATGGATGCTCGGCATTGTACAAAAGGTATAAGTGTATTAAAGATGTCCTATGAACATATATTTTCCTATTTTTTGTATAAAAGTGTGGGCTGCTGAACTGAGTTCTCAACAAAGAAAACATGTCATCCCCAAAATCTGCTTTGTGGCCCTGGATGCTACAATATATTAAAGATGTCCTATGATCATATATTTGTGATGTTTTTTTCCTAAAAGTGTGGACTAAAACAAAGAAAACATCTCTACTCACCAAAATCCGTTTTGTGGCTTTGCTTTTTAAGTTGTATCCCACAAAAGTACATTTTACCGCCTTATCATCCAGCTTACATTGTTGCTCAAGCAGAAGAGCATAAGCAAGATTTTTTTTTAAAAGAAGCAAATGAGCTATAGATGGCTTCCTGTCATTCCAAGATTCGTATCAGGGGTAACTGTCTATAACATTTTGGTGGGGCATCTATTTAGAACATAAGTGGCACACATAAATGCCTCTAACCAAAAAACATGAGGCAAATCCTGGCCTTTAACCATGCAACATGCCATCTCCATAAGAGATATGTTCTTTCTCTCAGCCACACCATTTTGCTAAGATGTATAAGGCATTGTGCATTGATGTTTTATACCTCTTTCAGCATATATACATGAAACTCCTTTGACATTACTCTCACCTTTCAATCTATAAAAAGGGTGCTAATTTTACATATAGACACATATTTGGCCATAGATACAAAGTGTATAAAGTGTATAAAAAGCTCTGACTTTACTTTCAATGGATACACCCAAGTGTGCCTAGAGTAGTCCTCAATAAAAGTCAAAAACCTAAGAGATATCCCCCAATGGATGGTGACTACATACATCACTATGTATGTAACCTCTCATAGGACTACATACATCACTATGTATGTGTCCTCTCACATAGGACCACATACATCACTATGTATAAGTTGTAATTTCTAAATAGCCCTTATTGATCCAAAATGCACCCCTTATGTACATGTTTGACATGGGCCTCAAGCTTTGGTAACTCTAATACCATCTCTTGCCTTTTATGATGCAATAAATTGCCACAATTCAAGTGACCAAAGTGGGCATGCCATAGCTCTACATCACTCATAGCACATGTGGGAGTAACTAAACAAGAATTATGTGCCAATATCTCATACTTGTCCAACCTGTAAAGCCCAAGGTTTAGAGTATCGGATATACCACAATGATATCTCCATCACTCTGGTCATAAACTGTGCATCTATCACATCAACAAATTTGACCACTAGGCTAGTCCCTTGCAATGGTAGAGACTGATAATTTTACGATCGAAAATGCGTTTCGGGCGCATTACGACCTCCGTTTTTTAGAAAGCAGGCAATTTCGAGCACTAAGGGTAAGTCATCGATTCTCTGTAGAACTCTGTTTTAAAAACTGCAGGAAGACAAGTTGGTTGTGCAGACATTGTGTGTGCTATAAAAGAGGTCAACAGTTGCCATTGGGTGTATATATGCACATTGAGGACACTGGTTGTGGCATTTGAGTGTAGTACAGTACTGCTACAGAAAATACAACAGTTTGTGCAAGACAAACCAGAGTGCTATTTCTGGTAAATTTGTGTATCTGGCAAGATGTCAAATGATGGCATAAACTAGATTGTTGCTGAGAAGCTTGATAAGAACAACTTCCATGCTTGGACGTTCAGGTTGACGAATTTCCTGATGGGAAAGGGTTATTCTTGGGACTACATAGAAGGTGACCATGAAGAGGCACCGGAGATACCGAAGATCAATCCGACTGTTGCAGATGTGAAAGAGTTCAAGGATTCACATACAAGATGCCAAGTCCCCCAAGGAGGCATGGGACACCTTGGTAAAGCTCTATGAAACAAATACCAAGGCACGTAAGATACAGTTGAAGAATGAACTTCATACTGTGGAGAAAAAGAGTATGTCTGTGATATGCATTGAAGATCAAGGGTAATGTGGAATCCCTTGCATCTATTGGCGTTTCAGTAGATGATGATGATAAGGTGGAAGTCTGTCTACGTGGTCTCGGGCCACAATACAAGGCGTTCAAGACGTCTATTCAGACTCAAGAAAATATTTCCAATTTCACAGATTTGGTGTCTATGTGATTATAGAAGAGAAGATCTTGGATAAAGATCAATAGTCTTCACAAAACAAAAACAGTTCAGAGCAACAGGCCTTCTACACAAGTTCAGGAAGAGGACGAGGTAGAGGAGGCTGTGGATGTGGCCAAGGAGGTGGCCGAACAGGTAATCAAAGTTATGGCCAACAGAAGCAGCAACAACAACAGTCCCAGCATTCACAAAACAACAACAACAACAACACATAGGTGAAAGAGGCCAATTCAGAGGCAGGGGGAGTCAAAGAGGTCGTGCAAATTGACAAAGGCAGTATAATGATACACGTGGATGCTTTTATTGTGGTAAGCCTGGACATGTGTAGGCAGATTGTTATAAGAAGCAGGCTGATATGCAAAATGGAAAATTGCAGCAAAACAACTATGCATCCTCGAGCACAAACAATGAGGATAATGAAAGGTTGTTTGTTATGCAACATGTTGTTAATGCCATGTCTGAAAATGTTGAAGCAGCACATAAAGATGATGTATGATACGTTGATTCAGGTGCTTCGAACCACGTGACAAGTCATGGGGAGTGGTTCAAGGAGATGAAAAACCTTGAAAGAACAGGTTTTGTGAAAATAGGGGATGACACTACTCATCCAATTGCCCATGTTGGAGATGTGCCAATGTCTATGCGCAGGATGGCAAAGTGAAGTACCTTGCAGATGTACTTCAGATGATTGAGCAGGGTTTGCAGGTTTGGTTTAACCCCGATGGTTGTTATGTTGAAGACTTTAAAGACAAGTGCAGGTTGGTTGCAAAAGGCAACAAAGTGGGCAGAATGTTTACATTGAATGTAAACATGCCTGAAGTGAGTGCTGCGATGTTTGCAAATAGTTCAGGAATTGTTGCAGATACAGACATTTGGCATAAAAGAATTGGACATGTGAATGTGTAGAGAATGAAGTCTATGCAGACTAAAGGAATTGTGACAGGGCTGCTAAAGTTTAAAGTTGAAGGTATGTAGAGAATATGTGAAGCATGCCAATTTGGAAAGCAAACAAAGCATGTATTCCTACGTAACAGAAATGTGAGCAGAAATGCACTAGATGTTGTGCATTCAGATGTATGGGGTCCTTCGAAGACCATGTCTATGGGAGGCTGCAGGTATTATGTGACATTTATTGGACCACACAAGGAAAGTGTGGGTATACTTCATGAAGGAGAAGGGTGAGATGTTCACTCATTTTCAGAATTTCAGAGTTATGGTTGAAAAGAAAACAGGAAAATATGTAAAGTGCCTAAGGTCAGATGGAGGGGGAGAGTACTTCTCCAATGAGTTCTCTGGATTTTTATAAAAGAATGGTATTCAGAGACAGTTTACATGCAGATACACTCCGCAGCAAAATGGCATTGCTGAGCAGAAAAACAGGCACATTGCTGAGATTGCGCGAGCATTGATGGAAGAGAAGAATATGCCGCATAGCTATTGGGTGAGGCTGTTTCTACAGCAGTTTACATCATGAACAGGACTCCAACTGTAGCCATACATGATGTAACTCCAGAGGAGAGGTTTACTGGCAGAAAACTTGATTTGTCTCATCTGAAAGTCTTTGGATGCATTGCATATGTGCATGTGCCAGATGAGCTGAGAACTAAGCTGGATCCAAAAGCTGAAAAATGTGTGTTTATTGGGTATTCCCTTGAGCAAAAGAGATATAGGTGTTATAACCCTACTACATGTGGAGTTGAGGGTAAGCAAGGATGTTGTTTTTTATGAGATGAGTAGTTGGTATGCTCCTGAAAAAGAAGCTGTTGGGACTGATGTGAGTGGAAATATGGTTGCACAGAATACAAGTCAGCAATCACAGTCTTTGAGTGGACCAAGAGAGTTCTCATCTAGTGGTTTAGTTTTGATAGACCATGGAGTGACAGGCTCCATCATAATACCAGTCCTACAAATGTGATTAGTACATCACATAAAGGCAAAGAGAAAGTGGTTGAGCCCCTTAGTATGCCTGACATTTCTACAGTTCTCATGTTGATGGAGAGTCTAGTGGCTCAGAGATGAGCCTTGATGAGGAGCTTGGGATACCAGCTATGAGAACACCTGGTGTAAAGAAGGCTATGGAAGCCATGAATGCAAAGCTGTGAAGATCTGGGAGAGTGAAGAATCCTGTGCAGAGGCTTACCTATGATGGTTATGTGGCACATCACTATGCATACATGGCAGAAGTTGTACAGGTTGTAGAGCCTACATGCATTGATGAGGCTGTTGGAAATGTGTGTTGGGAGAAAGCTATGGATGAGGAGATGGATGCACTATATGGAAATGAGACTTGGGATTTAGTGCAATTGCCTGAAGGCAAGAAAGCCATTGGATGCAAGTGGATGTACAAAGTAAAACATAACATTGATGGAAGCATAAGCAGGTACAAGGCTAGATTGGTAGCAAAAGGATATGCGCAGACATATGGCATTGACTATGAGGAAACTTTCAGCCCAGTTGCCAAGATGGCAACAGTGAGAGTTGTGATAGCAGTGGCTGCGTCAAATCAATGGTCTTTATATCAGATGGATGTAAAGAATGCATTCTTGCATGGGGATTTGTAGGAAGAGGTGTATATGTTGCAGCCACCTGGTTATGAGGATGTTTTGGATTAATCTTATTGGTCCATAGGAACCTTAATTAGAGCATAATTCAAAAATTTCTGAAAATTTGGACCCAGGTTGAAGAAAGCCTTGTATGGCTTAAAACAAGCACCAAGAGTATGGTCTGACAAGATTTCAGAATATCTTATCATTATTGGCTTTCATGTAGCTAATGCAGATTTCTCATTGTATGTGACACAGTGATAGAGGGGTTGTGCTTGTTGTCATCTATGAAGATGACTTGATCATTATGGGGGACCATGATCTGGGGGAGCTCAAATCATTATGTTGAGTGCAGATTCAGGAGAGATTTTGGAGGATCCTACTATGTGTAGGCGCATAGTAGGAAGCTTGATCTACATGATGATCACCAGGCCAAATTTGAGCTATGCTGTTGGGTTGGTGAGTCAGTTTATGCAGGTTCCTCGGAAGCCGCATTTGGATGCATTGAGATGCATACTGAGGTATGTGAGGTCTACTTTGCATTGTGGACTATTTTATGAAACTGGGACAGAGATATGTGTACATGGGTACACAGATGCTGATTGGGCTGGTAGTATCTCAGATAGAAGATCTACTAGTGGCTTCATGTTTTCTTTGGGGAGTGCTGCTGTGACTTGGAGTAGTAAGAAGCAGCCTACGGTTGCTCTATCCAATATAGAGGCCGAGTACAGAGGTGCTGCTATGGTAGCATGTGAGGTAGCTTGGTTGAGAAAGCTACTTGCAGATTTGGGTCTATTAGTGGATAAACAAATTGTCATTTTTTGTGACAACATTAGCAGTATACAGTTGGCCAAGAACCCAATTTTTCATGCTCGCACGAAGCATATAGAGGTCCACTATCATTTTGTTAGAGAGAGAAGGTTTTGGCAGGAGACGTTGACCTTGTTTATGTCAGCACACAGGATCAGGTCGCTGACATCTTCACCAAAGCATTGGGTACAGAGAAGCTCCGCAGATTCAGGGCTTCACTTGGTGTACATGAAATGGAGTTGAGCTCGAGGGGGAGTGTTGAGATATCGAGCTCATCTAGTGAGGCAGTGGACACTGACTGGGGGATAGGCCCCACACTTACACCACTGGCATGGTTGGTGAGATCATGGGCGATATGCGGCCAGTGGGATGACAGGCTGTGTGTGACAGCCATTCTAGAGACTGGCATAGTTATAGCGCCAGCTCATTTAGTTGGGTTCACACTATAGAGAACCCTAGTATGTATTTGGTTGAGTACCTTGTCATATATGTGTACTCTTATCTTTGTATATGGTGTGTTGAGTGTTGAGTGAAGAAGAAGAAGATTTTCAGCCTCTCACCTTGTGTGTTCTCTTTTAGGGTTTTGGTGAGTGTGTGTGTGCTTGCAAGAGCTCAAGCTCTCTTCTCCCCTGCATCTTTTCACATGACTGGTCATTAACGATTAAGTTTATTCAATTCTTATATCCTACTTTTACATATTTCAATCAAAATTATGATGTATAACAAATATGGGGAGCATCTGCCGAAAGTTTTTAGATTTTTGCACAGCATGTAAATTCATTGGAATTTAAAATTCTCAGTGATGCATGACCAAAATGACTTAATATTTGGAATGCAAGTCCGTAGTCATGTTCCAACAGGCATGCAAAACCTTGTCTCCCCATCTAAGACCATTCACTGACTATTTTTAGCATTTTATGCTAAATCAAGCTATTTTGCATAAATTCAAAGTTAACTACATAACACAAATGATGAGGATTGGTCATAGAAATGGAACGATGTTTACTTTGGATGTGAACATGCCTAAGATTATAAAGGTATCCATGTTTGCGCTCGGGACACATGTCATTATAGATATTGACATATGGCACAAGCATATTAGTCATATGAATATACAACATCTAAAGTGTATGCAAGCCCAAAAAATTATTACAGGTTAAGGTTGATGGTATGCATAAAGTATGTGAAGCATGCCAGCTTGGTAAGTAGGCTAATCATGCTTTCCCACATGAAAAGCATATCAATGCAAGTCCATTAGATGTTATACATTCGGACGATCTAGGGACTGTTATGAGACTGACAGGAAACATTATAAGGCAAGGCTAGAAAAGATTATTCATATGTAAAAGGTTTGCATATAAATAAGGTTCAGGGATTTTAAATGGGAAAGACCTAAAGAAATGGTTAATAAGAATTAAGGTCAATGTAAAAGGGATGTAGATGGTGCATAAGGGAAGCCCAAAGGCCACATAAGTAGGCGCCCCCTTCTAGGGGAAGTTGATGAGGCATTGAACAGATTATTCATATGTAAAAGGTTTGCATATAAATAAGGTTCAGGGATTTTAAATGGGAAAGACCTAAAGAAATGGTTAAGAAGAATTAAGGTCAATGTAAAAGGGATGTAGATGGTGCATAAGGGAAGCCCAAAGGCCACATAAGTAGGTGCCCCCTTCTAGGGGAAGTTGATGAGGCATTGAATAATGAAATTGCTATGTCTAGACATTGAAAGGTCAAGGGGCTAAAGATGGAAGGTCATGTGTCACCTAGGCCTATATAACCATGTGTTTAGGGTCCATTTGGGATATGGTTGGGTGTAAAATCAATGTTCTAGTCTTACAAGTCCTCAAGCTATTCATGCAAGGAGCTTTACATTGGTATCAGAGCTAAGTTCTATCTCTTTCATGTTTCCATTGAGCTACTCATTGCTAACTCTAATCTCTACTCATTAATCTCTTCTCTATTCATTTCCATAATCCTCATATTTCTCAAAACTTATCCATACAAATACTTATTGCTTTAATAGATTGGGCATACCTCTTGCCTAATTGATTGAGCATATCTCTTGTCTAATAAATTGGGCATACTTTGGAGATTCTACATGAATCAAGTGGAGTACATGATGACCTTGAAGAATCATTGAAGCAAATATCAACAAGGAGGAATCAATGGAATTGTTCTTCACATCAATTAAGACAATTCATAATTATCCAACCAAGTAAGGTCGTTGTGTTGCATGTTTTTTGCATTGTAAGGAACTTCCCATGTTGCTTATTATTAGAGTAAATGGCTTCTCTCGCGATGGGAAGGATGAAAATGGGGAGAAGGGAGAAAACTTAATGTTCTCTTTCCACATGGAAGAGGATATTACAAAAACAAATGAAATAGATATGTAAGATTTAGTTGCCAACTTGCTATCCCTCATCAATGTCTACACAAGCCATTTTGGCATATGCCTAGATTATTCTATGGCTGCTCTCTCCTCACATCTCTCTCCTCATGCACTACATCCTCAATAATTGCTTCATCAAAAAGCTGATTTGCAGGTTGATTTTGCACTTGCAAAGGCTGAATTTCAACACTTGGTTGAGCATTCAATTGCTATACATATGGTTGTCCTCCATTAAAAAAAGGTAGAAGTGAATCAAATATGTCCTCTGAGAACACAATCTCTTGTTTTTTGCATGAAAGCATGGGATGAACTGAGTTTTCAACAAAAACAACATCTCTACTTACTAAAATCCGCTTTGAGGCTAGATGGTAGAGTCTATATCCCTTGCTTTCTGAAGTGTATCCCATAAATATGCATTTAATTGCCTTATATCAAGCTTACTACGTTGTTGCTCTGCACAAGAGTATAAGCAAGACAACCAAAAACACGTAAATGAGCCACAGAAGGCTTCTTGTCACGCCAAGCCTCATAAGGAGTTTTAGACTACAAGGTTGGTAGGGCATTTGTTCAACACATAGTTTGCGCACATAGTTGCCTCTAACCAAAAACCATGAGGTAAATCTTGGGTTTTCACTATACATCATGCCATCTCCATGAGAGTCTTAATCTTCCTCTCAGTCACACCATTTTGCTGAGGTGTGTATGGTACTGTACGTTGATGCCTTATGCCTTTTTCAGCCATATATGCATGAAATTCCTTGGAAATATACTCTCCCCCTTGATCTGAATGAAGGGTGCCAACTTTACATTCACATGCATTTTCAGCCATGGATACAAAGCGCCTAAAGCACATAAAAACCTTTTGAATTTTGCTTTAATGGGGGATACACTCACCTATATCTGGAGTAATCATCGATAAAAGTGATGAAGTAGAGATATCCCCCAATAGATGGTGTCCTTATAGGACCACATACATCACCATGTATAACTTGTAATTTCTTAATAGCACTCACAGATCCATCCTTTGGAAATCATGCCTAATGCATTTTACAAAGAATACACCCCTCACATACATGTCTAGTAGGAGGGGTCTCAAGGGTTGGCAACTTAGACACCATATCATGTCTTTGAAGGCATAACAAACTGCCATAATTCAGATGGTCAAATCGCGCATGCCATAATTCTACATCACTCATAGCACGAGCCGTAGAGACTAAGCAAGCATCATGCTACAACTTCTCAAATACATCCATCTTGTATAGGCCATGAAACAAGGTACCTGAGAGGTAATGATAGAATAACCATTATTTCTATCCTAAAATGTACATCTGTCATCCACAAATTTCATCGTCAAGCTTGACAAGGCTAAGGTTGTGAAACTGACAGCAAGTCCTTCTTGATGCCTGGAACATATAAAACTTTTGAAAGAGTAAATGCACCCCCATTTGTAGCAGTGAGCACAACTCTACCAACTCCTTTGACAGGATATGCAGGAACCATTTGCACATGTGAAAGTTCCTGCACTTGGGACAGATTCTAGAGATAAGAACAAATTTTTTTGTGAAGTAATGTGCTTACTAACACCACTGTCAGAGTAATGTGAAGTAATGTGCTTACTAACACCACTGTCAGAGTACCAAGCATCCGATTTTGCCACCACTGATATGCATACATCATGAACAGAAGAGCCATAACTGTAATGTACAGTCCATGCTCAATCATCTTGAGCAAAACTTGCAGATTCCTTCTTCTCTACACTTGGTGGTGCAGATGCATCAGCCCCACAGACATGCCTGATTATTTCTTTTTCTCCTCGAGTCTTTTCTTACACTCATGTATGTAGTGCCTTGGTTTCCTGTAATAGTGACATTTGCCCTTCTTTTTAGGCTTATCACCTTCTTTCTCTGCATCCTTACTTGAGGATTTTGGTTTTGGCTTATAGCTATCATGCGAAGAAGCTTTACCTTTGCCTTTTTGATTGGCAACAAAAGCTTGGTTACCAACTTGCATATTAGATCTGTTTTGCCTAGACTTCTCTTCTTGCAAGAGTATTGAAACCAGCTCATCAAATGTAAGGGCATTTGGATTTCCCTTCATCATTAGTCTAAGGGTAGAGACAAAACTCTGATAAGAATCTGTCAATGCATTGAGAACTATGGGCACCAATATACTATGGATATATCTCATCCACACTAGCAAGCTGCTCCTTAAAGTCTTTGATCTTGGTCAAGAAGTTGTCCATTGAGTCTACCTCATTCATGTGCTCATCCAACTGTCTGTGTAGATATGCAACACGTGCTTCATTGCGTACTTGGATGGCGTGCTTCATTGCCAATTGATTGAATCACCTGCAAAGTGTATGAAAATTAACACAGAGTAGAGAATAGAGTGTTACTGGTGAAAGTATGATGGTTAATGTTGTTGAAGACACTGTAGATGCTGCTGCACACCAAATCTTTGTTGCTCTACATAGCCCAAACACCCAAAATTGAGCAGAACCAATCCAAAATGACGCCTCTCTAGAACGTCTACAAAAACCTTGCGGTGCCCAAAATGCGCCCAAATCACACCGAGGACCCCAAAAACATTGTATACTTTGTATATAGCACATTACAGTATATACTTTCTTCTCCTAAGAGGGTATCTCAATCGAAGACAAAAAAAATAGGGTTTTGAGGAGGGAGGCAGACTACTAGATCAAGTGTCAAGGAAGCTACCTCTGATACCAATTGTTAGAAATAGGATTAGGGTTGCAACAATGCACACACACAAGATAGAGAAGCTTGAGAGCACACAAACTCACTAGATTAGAATAAACAAATGTGTGCCAGATACAAAAGATAAGTACACACCCCAAAATGAGTAGATAAGAGTGTACATACACACGGGGAAAAAAACTCCTAGTGAGGGTAGATAAGAGTGTACACACCCCAAAATGAGTAGATAAGAGTGTACATACACACGGGGGAAAAAAACTCCTAGTGAGAGAAACAATGTCCCTGTGGTCCTAAGTGTATTCACACACATCACTACCATATAATGCTATATGGTAATCGTAAAGAAAAAGATAAGAATTTTTCATATAAGCCTCATGGAGAAAATTTTGGCTCTAAAAAAAAGAGGGGGTTTTTTTTTAAAGATGAACCTTCAAAAAAGTAAAAAGCCACTCCTAGTAAGTTTCTAAAAAAGCAAGACTTTGAGTGCCGTTAAAGAAAAACTTTGTTTCTCTTGTCTTGAGTGAGGACATGATAAAAAGCATTGTCCTAAGTCCCACAAGGATAAGAACTTACTGGGAATGGTAATGATAAACCTAAAGGAAAATCAGTGCACAATATTCAAGTGTTAATACCTAAGGATTCTCCGAAATATAAATCAATCGAGGTTTGTCATTCTAATGTGAAAAGCATTGCTATATGGTGGCAAAATCTATGTGGGAACCATCATTTGGACCATATGATTTGGTTCGAGTGCACGGAAATATTAAAGATTTGGTTCGAGTGCACGGAAATATTAAAGATTTGGTTCGGGTGCACGGAAATATTAAAGATTTGGTTCGAGTGCACGGAAATATTAAAGATTTGGACCATATGATTTGGTTTGAGTGCACGAAAATATTAAAGATAAAAAAGTTAGAATCCTCATAGCTGATACGGCCACACACAACTTTTTAAATTACAACTTGGTTAAGAAACTTATGTTGCCTCAAGTCCCAAGTTCTCATAAGTATATAGTATCATAAGCCAATGGCTATGATAAAGATGAGTGGGATACTATGGCAAACCAAGTTGGGATAAAGATTTAAGAGTACAAAGCACTTTTGGATTTTCAAGTGATGCGTCTATCAATCACATATGTAATTCTTGGGAGAGAATGGTTATTTTCATTAGGAAAAACACTTTTGAGAAGCTATTTGCATAATATACTAACATTTGAGCATAAAGAAAATTTTATTACATTGTAAGGAGAGCACAATGTATCATCTTCTCCTTTGATATGTAATATTGAGCTCCAAAAGCTTCATCAAGAGAATGGAATAGAACAAATGTTTTTGTGTTATGCAATGCCTCAGTTTAAAAACCATGGTGAAAAGTTTAATTCAAGTATTTGTGAAGTAGTTAATTTTTCTTTGAACAATTTATTAGAAGAATTTAAAGATTCTTTTACAGAAACATTGCCAAAAGGTTTACCTCCAAATAGAGGGATAGATCATCCCATAGAGGTTTTAAAGGATTCAAAACCAATTAGTAAGCCACCTTATAGAGTAAGTTTAACTAAAAGACAAGAACTTGAAAAATAGTTGGCTGAATATTTAAAATAAGGCTTTATTAGGCCAAGTAAGTCTCCTTGGGCTTCACCAATATTATTGGTGAAGAAAAAATATGGATCTATGCGCTTGTGCATAGATTATCATGGATTGAATGCAATCACAATAAAAAATAAATTTCCTATTCCCAAGATAGATGAGTTGTTTGAATGCAATCACAATAAAAAAAAGATGGATCTATGCGCTTGTGCATAGATTATCATGGATTGAATGCAATCACAATAAAAAATAAATTTCCTATTCCCAGGATAGATGAGTTGTTTGATCAACTCAAAGGTGCTAAATATTTTGAAAGATAGATTTAAGGTCTGGATATCATTAAGTAAAGTAAAAATTAGAATTGAAGATGTGCAAAAAATAGCATTTAGGACATCTTTGGGCACTATGAGTTTTTAGTTATGCCTTTTGCTCTAACTAATGCTTCTACTACTTTTATGACCATAATGAACACTATACCTCATCCTTATTTTGGAAAGTTTGTGGTGGTTTTTATTGATGGTATATTAATCTTTAGTCAAAATGAACAAGAACATATTGAGCACCTTAGAAAAGTATTTCAATTATTGAGAAAAAATAAATTATGTGATAAAAAATCTAAATGTGATTTCTTCAAAAAAGAAAGTGCAATATCTTGGACACAGTGTGTCTGAGAAAGGGATTTGTATGGATCTTGATAAAGTTGAAGCTATATTGAGATGGAAGGCCCCATCTAATATAGATGAGTTACAAACCTTTTTAGGACTTGCTAGGTTTTATCGAAAGTTTATAAGAAATTATGCTAAGATAGCTGTTCCACTGATGAACCAGCTTAAAGGAAAAGGAACACAATTTAGTTGGACTCATGATCAACAAACTAGTTTTGAAAAATTAAAAGTAGCAATAGCCACTACTCCTATTTTGTAAATAGTGGATCCAAATGAACCACTTATATTGGAAATGGATGCTAGTAATTTTGCTATAGGAGCAGGATTATTATAGAAGGGAAGGCCAGTTGCATTTGAAAGTAAAAAGTTGGACAAAGCTCAAAGTAACTATTCAACTTATGAGAAAGAATTGTTGGCAATTATGCATGCTCTTAAAAAGTGGCGTCTTTATTTGTATGGTGCCAATTTTAAAGTGTTATCTGGCCATGAAAGTCTTAAATGGTTAAGTACTCAAAATGAGTTAAAAGGTAGGAAGGCTAGAAGGGCTGAAATCCTACAAGAGTTTGATTTTCAAATCAGATAAAGAAAATAAAAATTTAATGTCATGTGGCAGATGCTCTAAGTCGAGCACCCATGATAAATGAGTTGAGTTTTACTCAACTAGAAAGTGAGTTGCTAGCTCACTTAAAAGGAAAATGTGCTAATGATCCCAAGTAGTTTGGAATTACTTGATTAAAAAAGATAAATCTCAAATAGAGGGTAAAGAAAATGCAGCTACTAGTGATAAAAGAGTGTCACTTAAAAAAGATAGTGGTTCAAAGGAATCACTTAGAGAAGGGTCAATAACTGAAAAAGATCGTTGGAAAAAATTTTCCATCGATAATGGGTACTTTTTATATAAAGGTTGCATTTGTGTATCCAAAGAAGAAAATATTCGCGAGAATATTTTAATAGAATTTCATGACAATCCAAGTGCGGGGCACCCGAGAATTTCTAAGACCTATGCACTTGTTAAAAGACAGTTTTATTGGGCACGTTTAAACAAGGACGTCCAAAATTATGTTATAAAATGCCCTAAGTGCCAAGTCAATAAAGCTGAGCACCTAAAAGTAGGTGGATTATTACAACCACTACAAATACCCGAGGGGGTAAGTGGGAAAGTATTTTTATGGATTTCATAGTAGGACTACCCCAAACAAGTAGGGGGCATGATTTAGTGTGGGTAATAGTGGATAGATCAACCAAGTTGGTATAATTTATACCAACTAAAAAAGATGTAAAAACACCAGAATTGGCTAGAATGTTTATCCATCATCTATATAGATTGTCTGGATTGACATCAACTCTGATATAGTAAGTGACCAAGATACAAAGTTTATAAGACATTTTTGGAAGGAAGTGTACAAAAAAGTTAGACACCAAACTTAGTATGAGTACGTATGAACATCCACAAAGCAATGGATAGACAGAAAGGGTTAATCAAGTCCTAGAAGATATGCTTCAAGCATATGTTAATCACAAGCAAAATAATTGGGATGAGTATCTTCCATTATTAGAGTTTGCTTATAATAGTGTTAAACATTCTGCTACCAGTTTTAGCCCATTCATGCTAATGTATGGATTTTCAACCTAGAGCACCTATAGTTTTTGGGTTACAAAAACAAAAATTGCAGTGTAAAAGACTTTCTCAAAGACATGCAAGACATGTTAAACATTGCAAGAAGCAATGTTAAAAGAGCGTAGGATTGTTCTCTTAATTATGAGAAAGGTAAAAGAAGACTAATTAATTTTGAGGAAGGTGATTTGGTCTATGTAAAAGTTTTCGAAAAGTCAAAAACTTTCAAAAACTTTAAAAAGTGAAAAAGTCTCAAAGTTAAGTCCAAGGTATTATGGTCCTTATACAATACTTAAAAAGATTGGAACTGTAGCTTACAAGGTAGCTTTACCTGAAGGATCCAAAGTGCATCCTATGGTTCATGTTAGTAAACTAAAATGCAAGATAGGAAACAATGATAACATAATTAGAAAAGAACCAATAGTTGATTTCATAGAACCACCTATTCTTCCACATGAGCCTGAAAAGATTCTCGAATATCGAGAAAAGAAAATTAGGCATTCTATGTTTAAAGAATGTTTAGTAAAGTGGAAAGATAGATCAGAAGAAGGATCAACTTGGGAAAGAGTGGCTACACTGAAGAAAATGTTTCCTAAGTTTGTTTTCGAGGATGAAAACTTTTCTTTTAAGGAGAAGGAAATGTTATGAGACTGACAGGAAACATTATAAGGTAAGACTACAAAAGATTATTTATATGTAAAAGGTTTGCATATAAATTAGGTTCAGGGGATTTCAAATGGGAAATACCTAAAGCAATGGTTGATAGGCATTAAGGCCAATGTAAAAGGGATGTAGATGGTGCATAAGGGAAGCCCAAAGGTCACAGAAGTAGGTGCCCCCTTCTAGGGGGAGTTAAGGAGACATTGGACAATGAAAGGGCCATGTCTACCCATTGAAAGGTTAAGGGGCTGGAGATGGAAGGTTATGCATCACCAAGGCCTATATAACCATGTGTTTAGGGTCCATTTGGGATATGGTTGGGTGGAGAATCAAAGTTTTAGTCTTACAAGTCCTCAAGCTATTGATGCAAGGAACATTACAGGGACTGACCAAGATTGCAACAACTGTAGGTTGTAGATATTATGCTATATTCATTGGTGATCACGCTAGGAAAGTGTGGGTTTATTTTATGGAGGAGAAAAGTAAGGTGTTTGCTCACTTTCAAATATTTAAAGGCTTGTTCGAGAAGGAAAAAGGTATGAAAATAAAATTCTTAAGATCAGATGGTGGGAAAGAGTATTTTTCCAATGAGTTTAATGATTTCTTGAGAAAGCAGGGAATCAAGAGACAGTTCACATGCAGGTACACTCCGCAACAATAGAATGGTGTTGCAGAAAGAAAAAATAGACACATTGCAGACATGGCATATGCTTTAATGTTTGACAAGAATATGTCAGACTATTTTTTAGTAGAAGCAACAACAACTACTACACACATTATGAACACCTGTAGAGTTGTTCATGGTGGTATGATGCTTGAGAAGAAGTTTACAAGCATAAAACCATATATGTTTCACTTAAAATTATTTGGATGTATTACATATGTGCATGTTCCCAATGATGTGAGAACAAAGTTGGATCTAAAGGTAGAGAAATACATCTTCATTAGTTATGCTTTGGAGTAGAAAGGTTATAGATATTATAACCCTACCACTCATGAGATGCGAGTAAGTAGAGATGTTATCTTTGTTGATGAGATGAGTAGCTGGTATATACCAGTGAAGGCAACATAAGATGTAGATGTAAGATGTAGTCATGTAGAGAAGAAATAATAGGTTCTTAGTGGACTTAGAGAGTATTCTAGCAGTGGATCCAGTGTCAATTCATAGTTAGGCAAGTTGAGGATAGATGTAGGTGTGTATCACACAAGGGGAAGGAATAGGCAAATCAACCTTTTGTGCCTGATTTGTCAACATGTCACTCATATGTGGATGGTGACTCTAGTGGCTTTGAGCATAGCCTTGATGAGGAGCTTGACACTCCGTTAGCATGGTTACTCTTAGAACAAGGAGAAGTACGGGTATTTTGAGGACACTGGCAGTGATCCAAGTATGTGTAAGTCTACGAGGGTTAGATACATGGTTAAATCAATATAGGAATTGGATCCCAATTATTTTGAGAAGGCACTTAGGAATGAAAAATGGAAAGATGCCATGGATGAGGAGATGGCAACATTGGATGTAAATGCAACCTGGGAGGATATTTTTTCAATGAGTTACAGTGATTTCTTGAGAAAACAGGGAATCACGAGACAGTTTACATGCAGGTACATGCCCCTACAAAATGGTGTTACTGAAAGGAAAAATAGGCACATTGCAGAAGTGACTTGACCTTGATGTTTAAAAAGAATATGCTAGATTATTTTTGGACAGAAACAATAGTAACTCTGCTATTTACATTCGGTTGTTTACATTATGTGAATAGGACCCCCACTGAATATGTTCATGGTATAATGCCTTAACAAAAGTTACAGACATAAAATGAGATATGTCACTTAACTGTTTAGGTGTATTCATATGTGCATGTTCCTGAGGAAGGGAGAATGAAGTTGGATCCAAAGGCAGAGAAATATATCTCATTGGTTATGCCTTGGAGCAGAAAGGTTATAGATATTATAACCCTACTACTTGTGAGATCCGAGTAAGTAGAGATGTTGTCCATTGATGAGATGAGTAACTCGTATGCACCAGTGTGAAGGCAACATAAGATGTAGATATAAGAAGTAATGATGTTGCCCCACATGTATAGTAGTAATCACAGGTGCTTAGTGGACCTAGAGAGTGCTCTAGTAGTGGATCCAATGTTAGTCTATGTTCAAGTAGGTTGAGGACAGATGTAGGTACACATGTATCATACAAAGGGAAAGAAAACGTAGATCAACTTTTTGTGCATGATCTATTAGCAGGTCACTCATAACCCTCTAGTGGCTTCAAACAAGGCCTTGATCTATCAGCAGAGGTCACTCATAACCCTCTAGTGGCTTCAAACAAGGCCTTGATGAGGAGCTTGGTATTCCATTAGCAGTTACTCTTGATGTAAGGAGAACCAGGGCTGTTTTGAGGACACTTAATAGTGAATCAAGTGTACACAAGTCTATGAGGGTTAGATACCATGTTGATAGGCTGAGATATAATGGATATACAAGCCATCATTATGCTTACATGGTTAAAGCAATACAGGAGTTGGAGCTCACTTTTTTGGACCAGGCACTTGGAAATAAAAATGGGAAGCTATGAATGAGAAGATGGTAGCATTGGATCAAAATGTAACATGGGAGTTAGTGCCTTTGCCTCCTGAAGAAAAGAAGGCAATTGGATGAGGTAGAGAGAGAGAGAGAGAGAGAGAGAGAGAGAGAGAGAGAGAGAGAGAGAGAGAGAGAGTGTGTGTGTGTGTGTTTAGAAAGAGAGGAGAATAGAGAGTTAGAATTAGAGAGATTTAGTGAGCGAGAGAGTTAGAGAGAAAGAAAGAAAGAAAGAAAGATTTTATTAACGTCTTCCAAAAGACCGAACTCGGCCTATGAGACAAATCGGAGTACCTGTATGGGGTATCCTCTGTCATCCCAACAAAATGAAAAAGTACTGAATAAAAAAAGCTGAATCTGGGTGTGCAGGGGATGGAGCTCTACTACTAGGAGAATGCAAAGCTATATGCATGGAGTATACAATCATGATATGCAACCTAGCTAGCTCCATCCTGTACCATACTGGGGATATAAAATGGTATACATCAGTGAAGGGGGTGTCCACAGCTCCCTGAAGAACATGCCTGGGTGTGCTCTGAAGCGAGCCAGTCGCTCCGCACCCTCTCTGTGAAACTAAGCTCTGATCTCTGTCATCTCTCTCTGGTATAGGCGTGGTGTCCGAAAGCCAGGTGTCCTCTGTCTCCTACGGGCTCTAAGTGTCTCTGCTCTCTGGAGAGTAATTCCCTGCCGTGTAGGGGCTGGGAGAGGTGTGGATCTCTGAAAAAATGTAGTAATCTGTGTCTGTCGCCCCCCCTCTGGAGCTGTCTGAGCCTGTAATAATGTCTCTCTGTGGCGCTGTATGTCTAGAATGTATCTCCCCAGTATGCGCTGGGGTGGTCTGCTGCCTCAAAGATCTGGCATAGGGAATGTGGCTCTCTGAATAAAATGGGATATCTCTCTCTGATGGCTGTATATGCTCTGCATCTGCATACATAATGCTCCTCACTCTCCACCTCCTCTCTGCACAATCTGCATACCCTCTCCTCTCGGGGGATCCGTGCTGCTCTGCCAGTCTCAATCTCCAATCGGTGTGATGAAACTCTGAGCTGACCAATAGCCACTCGGGAGCCATGTGGTAAAAAGCCCTCCATGTATCTAGGCCTCTCTATGAATCCATCATCAGTGATACTCATGAAGTGATCTCTGTAGTATAGCATCTTCGGTAGAAGAGGCTGTGTAGGCGATATCCATGTCTCTCGTGTATAGAGCTGCCATAGATCCTGTCTCAATACTCTGTTCCTCTCATTATGAGAGAGACGGATATGTGGTGCATCCCTGTCATACTGGAATGGTGGTAGATGATCCATGTCTAGGCCATGCTGTGAGAACCAATGTGTGACCTGTGCATACCATGATCCTCTGTCTCCTGCCTCAGCCAACTGTCTAGATGCCTGAAAAGCTCTGTATGATAATCTGTCCTGTGGCATCTCTCTGAATCTGTCTAGCAGGCATATAGTCTGAAATATGGCCTCTACCATCATAGGAGGCGCAGCAAACTCTGCTCGGATAATGTCATGAGGTACTGACGGTTTGCTGCGTATCATGCGTGCCATCATGAGGGCCTGTGGTCTCTCTATCTGTGTCCACCAATGGGTAGCAAGGCCTGGCGCCCATACTGCTGTTCCATACATCAATGCCGGTGTGACTAATGTGTCAAATAGCCACCCCTTCGTCCGGGGCTCCTGAAAATGCGCCTGGTGGCACTGTCTCTCTAGCATAGCCAATGCTGCATATCCCCGTGTCAATCTAGCTCTGGCTGCTGAACCCATGGTAAAGCGTGTGGCTGCTGCAGAGAAGGTAACCCCTAGGTACACGCATGATGTCACCACCTCCACCGGGCATCCTACGAGACTGAATGTCAGCTGACTCCTGCCCTGTCTCGATGTATGAAAGACCATAACCTTGGTTTTCCCAAGGTTCACAGTAAGACCCCTCTGTGTGCAGAAATCATCGAGTGCATGTAGATGCTGCTGTAGACCACCTGGGGACTCAGACATTAATACAATATCATCAGCATAGAGCATAATATGTACTGAGGTACCTGCTAAATCAACTCCATCTCCGCCTCCCCGTGTAATGAAGTCAGCCACCTCATCAATGTATAACCCAAATAGCGTGGGGGAAAGTGGGCATCCTTGCTTCACACCAATGGTGCTAGCAATAGTCTCGGACATACCTCATGGACATCTGACTCGCCCAAAAACCTGCTCATATAATGCATAGATGCCCCATGTCATATCTGCTGGTATGCCAAGAGACTGCAGGCGCTGAAAGAGCCTCTCTCGTGGTACTGTGTCAAATGCCTTGCGGAAATCCACAAAGCAGCATTAGAGCTTTCTCTTCCTCACTCTGGCCTGATCAATCATACATCTCAAAGTGAATACATGGTCAGTGGTGGTAGAGAAAGCTCTCCTGAAGCCTGCCTGCCCTGATGAGCGTAAACCTGCTCGCTCAGCATATAAGCTAAGCTCTTGCTCCAGCACTGCACCATAGAGTTTGGCCAGCACGTGGCCTACCATAACCGTCCTGTAGTTGCTCGGATCGAGCATATCCCCTGTTTTGTGAATCGGCACAATGGTGTGCATCGTCCACTCCGCAGGCAAACCCTCTGCTAGTGCCCTGTTAAATAGGTGTGCAAGAAAAGGAGCTAAAGAATCTACTGCATATATGAGATGCTCACCCTGCAGGCCCATATGGTCGGCGGCCCGTCCATGCTGTAGGCGGCGGATAGCTTCCTGTACCATCGAGTGGGTAAAGACGCTAGCTGTGGTAGGTCGAGGCTCCTGTGGGGGCTGAGGTATAGGTGGCTGCTGTGGGGCATGGTATAGACCCTCTGCATATGTGTGCCATGTCTGTGGGTCTGCAATAGGTGTCGGGGTCCGGGGCTCTCTGAAGTGCCGCCATGAGACAGGGCTATCTCTGCTCATGAAGAAATGAAAGATCTCTAGCTCCTGTGTCTCTGCGAAGGCCTACCTTTTGCGGCGAGTAAGTCTCCTCATCTCTCTCCTCGACTCCTGCTCTGTGATGGCTCCCAAGGCTCTCTGTATGCGGAGCCGTGAGTATAGGGCTCTGCACTCGTCATCATACCATCTGTTCTGGGGCATAGTCCCAGGTCTCGCAGGCTCTCCTGAGTGTACACGATGTGGGAAGCTCTGTAATGCAGCCGTGTGTAGGAGTGATGCGAGCTGGGCTGTAATGGTATCCATAGATGCTAGGGGATCCATGAGTAGGAGCCCATCCTCTACTCTACCAGTGTATATGTCTGCCATGTCATGTGTGAAGTAGATGGTAGTGTGTGGCATTGGTATGTGGGGGGCTGGTGATACTGGTGATCCGGCTAGTGAAAATGCCAAGTATGTATGATCTGCCCCAATAGGACGAGGTGGAATGGAGAATGAGGTGACAAGCTGTGATGCCTCCAAGACCCCATAATGTAGTCTACCACCGTGCCTCCGGTCCGTGTATGACCCCCATGTGGGAAGCATGTCAGCCCTCCTGATCCCGGCCACTGTAGCATCCCGTTATAAATAACGGGACGATGCCTGGCTCCCAACTCTAGTAAGTGGTCCCCATAATGTCCTCTGTCTGGTCCAGTGTCCTCTGATGCCCGACTAGCCCCTATCTCCTCTGGATCCATAGGGTGGAGGATCTCCATGTCATCATAGTCATACACCTCACACTGTCTGCTCTGTGTGTGGGCATTGAAGTCGCCCGTAAGAAATACTTCCCCTAGTGTAGAATAATGCATAATCTCCTCTGACAGACAAGTGTATGGCGAGGCTCCTGTCTCCTCCTCCTGTGGCATGTCCTCTGTAATGACATAGGAGGATCCTGATGGAAAAAAGTAACATAGAGCTATGTATATAACCCTGTCCTGTGAGAGCTGTAAGCTGATCCACATGTATCTGGCCTCTGGATCCTGTGCTACCACTCTCAGTCTCCCCTGTAGCTCCCGTCTGAATAGGACTGCTACTCCCCCCGACCCTCTCGAGGTACCCTGGCGTGTGGTCCTCCTGTATGCTGACTCCCACTGGAATCCCTCTACTCGAGGTAGCCCTCTCGAGGTACCCTGGCGTGTGGTCCTCCTGTATGCTGACTCCCACTGGAATCCCTCTACTCGAGGTAGCCCTCTCTCTGGGCTCTGATGTGTCTCTGTCAAAAGTATGATGTCTCTCCCCACCATAACATGCTCCAGTCGTCCAGGCTGCACCCATAGTGAACCATTACAGTTCCACACTGCTATGTGTATTTCTGTCAGTGGCCTGGTCTGTGTCCCATAGGCCCCAAACCGCTAATCCATGGGCCGGCCATCAATGATGACCCGACCATCTCGATAGAAGGCCTTCTTGCCTTCTCTCCTCGCGTGTAAGACTCGTGGCATGCAAGTTCTCCTATGCTCAAGCTGCATCCTCGTGAGATCATCATCCAAGAAAATGGGAGCTCCCTCTAAACCCCGTAGTATGACCCTCTTCCTCATGAAGGTGACCCTCTCCGTCTCTCCTGCAAACTGTAGGATGAGGGCTCGCTTGCGTGTTGAGTCTTTCCCGGCTCTCCATGCTTTGGTGAAGGGGAGAGGGTGCTCTACTACCTTAACGAGCTTCTCAAACTTTGGCGAGTTTGGAGATCTTTTGCTTGAGTTGCATGGGGTTAGCTCATCAGAGATCCAAATCTTGGCATCCTCAAGAGCTCTTGATTGTCAGAGAACTACCACCTTAATAACTTTCTTAAAGTTATAGTTCAAGATTTCCTACGTACCTTTTGCCACAATGCCCCCCAAGGGGATCTTAGGTCAATATATGGTAGAGCCTTGCATAGTCTTCTTTTCAGTAGCTTTGTCTCTAGGATGTTATCTTCTTCAACTTCAACTTCACATACATCTTGTGTGTGCCAAGCTTTGGGTAGGTTGTGTACTCAAATATGGGTGGACATTTTTTCTTGTAGCTCTTCCTCTTTGATTGTTGAGATGACATCTATTTTCATGTGTTCATGCATATTGTCTTTGAACACCTTGAATTGCTTCTTCACAGCTTGGATCTCTTCTTTGACCTCTCTCTCTCTCTCTCTCTCTCTCTCTCTCTCTCTCTCTCTCTCTCTCTCTCTCTCTCTCTCTCTCTCTCATTAGTGCAAGACAGAGTAAGAGAGCTAGAGAAAGAAAGAGAGTTAGAGTTAGAGCTACATAGAGTTAAAGTTTAACACAATTAGAGTTAGAGAGATTGACAAAGTTAGATAGACAGAGAGAGTTAGAGAGAGAGAGGGTGAGTTATAATTAGAGTTAGAAAGAGAGTTAGAGAGAGTGAGAGTGACAGACAGAGAGACAAAAAGAGAGAGAGAGAGTTAGCGAGAGAGAGAGAGAGAGAGAGAGAGAGAGAGAGAGAGAGAGAGAGAGAGATATTCAATTGTGGAGAGAACTAAAGTTAGAGAGAGAGAGAGAGAGAGAGAGAGAGAGAGAGAGATATTCAATTGTGGAGAGAACTAAAGTTAGAGAGAGAATTAGAGAGTTAGAGAGAGACATGTAGAGTTAGAGAGATTTAAAGTGTGTGTGTGTGTGTGTGTGTGTGTGTGTGTGTGTGAGAGAGAGAGAGAGAGAGAGAGAGAGAGAGAGAGAGAGAATTAGAGAGTGAGTTTGAGTTAGAGAGAATGAGTTAGAGCTAAAGAGAAAGTTAGAGGGTAGAATTAAAGAGAGATAGAGGGTTAGAGTGTGAGAAAATTAGAGGTAGAATTAAAGAGAGATAGAGAGAGATAGAGGGTTAGAGTGCGAGAAAATTAGAGAGAGATCGAGAGATAGAAAGAGTTAGAGTGTCAAAGAGAGTTTGGTATATATATATACACATTGTATGTATATATGTATATATGTATAAAGAGAGAGTTAGAGAGAGAGAGAGAGATAGCTAGAGACATTTACAAAGGCAATTAGAGAGAGAGAGAGAGAGAGAGAGAGAGTTAGAATTAGAGAGAGAGAGAGAGAGAGAGAGAGAGAGAGAGAGAGAGATGGAGATGGACCTTTAGAATGGTACGTGTACTCTTATTGTCAATCATATGTATTTATTCATTCACATTGCTAGCAACGTCTCTCCCATTAAAAACTTGTAATTAAACATTAACAAATGAAAAATGATACAATCTATAAAATTTGAAAAATAATGCACACGGTGCGACAATTATACAACCATAGATGGAGGAGTGAGGTGAGTGAGTCAAAAAATATATTCATGTATATCTATCTATATACGAAATGCATATTAAAAAGCTAGGTACAAAATGTTACGCCTTGATGTTTAGGCCAAAAAATATATCTTCACATTTCTAACAATGTATCAAATGTACAATGAGAATATCACTTTACATTGAGATGCAACAATAAAGCATATATACATATATGATAATCAAGTGTGTGTCTTATCACGCCCTTCATTCGAGTCATTGTTGTCATCTCCATCTACACGTGCTTCGTCCCCATGATAATCCTTCTCTCATCTCACCATCCCTACCTCCATTTGTTTGCATGTGTTCATCCATCTAGCCATGAGAGAGAGAGAGAGAGAGAGAGAGAGAGATAGAGAGAGAGAGAGAGAGAGAGAGAGAGAGAGAGAGAGAGAGAGAGAGAGAGAGGGTGAAAGTTAGAGAGAGAGAGAGGTGAAGTTAGAGTGAGAGAGTTAGATACAGAGAGTGAGTTAGAGAGAGAGAGAGAGAGAGAGAGAGAGAGAGAGGAAGAGAGAGAGAGAGATAAAGAGAGAGACACATAGAGAGTTAGAGAGAGAGAGACGTTGAGAGATAGGTAGAGAGAGAGAGAGAGAGAGAGAGAGAGAGAGATAGAGATAAATTCAACTGTTATTAATCAAGTATTAAGACTTAATTATTATAATTAACAATCAATGAATAATTCAAAGCAAAAATTAAAGTTGTAACTTACGATTGGGGGTGGAATTTGACACTTGGAAACACACATGCATTCAAATCACATCATTATGTGCGTTTGCATTTAAAAGTTCACTACATTACCAAATTGTATACAACAAGACATTGCCAAATAGAAGTACATTAAGCTCAGTAGGTGAGACCTTTGCAAAAATGGGAGCAAGCATAACAAATCAACAAATCCAATTGAGAGGTTCACTGGGGAAGGGTTTCACACCTGAGCCACACAAAATGAAGTATCTTCTCATGCACAAGAAGCTATGGAAATTAATTAAGGAGAATGTACCTATTAATATAACTGATGATTGAAATGAAAGAGATAAACAAGCAATGTTGTTAATTGGATTGCACTTGGGCACCAACTTTAGTCATCATATTGATTCCAAAACCACAACCAAACAAGCATGGGATGAGTTAAATTTAATATTTGGCTCCAGGGCCAAGAATTAAGAAATTGATTTGAAAATATAATATTATGGCATAGAGATGAAATTTCATGGATCACTAGCACAATTCATAAGCAAAATGAAAAGCATCATGACCTAGCAGAATGGAATTAATGCAAAGATAGGTGAAAAGGATGCACTTGCCATACTTCTAAAAAGCATGCATGAGGAATATAGTGCACTAATGTGACCACTCTCTAAAGAATTTACGTGAACCAACTTTTGAGGCCTGTATTTTGTCCCTACTTGAAGAAGAGAAGTGGCTAAAGAATAGAACACAAGGAACCACAAGGGAACAATCATTCTACACCAATAAGGGCACAAAAGAATGCTACCATTGCAGAAGGAAAGGACACTTCAACAGCGAGTGCAGACTCAAACACAAGCCAAAATGTGGACACTATAACAAACTCGGGCACAAAGAAGAGGAATACAGATTGAAGAATCAAGAAGCCAACTACATGGATTCTTCGTCAAGCAAAGAGAAGACCCCTGAGATGAACACCTCTTCTAAAACTAAAGCTACATCAACAAGTCTCACAACCTTAGCCTATGGTTGTAAAAAGTCACCAAATGAGTAGACCTAGGCTTTTGTTTTTTATCACACTTGACCACCTGAGAGTAGCAACTTATGCACCCAGGGAGGTGATGACATATGGTAATACCATACTTGACCACCTTAAGTAGTATGTTTCACTTTGGTAGGGTGATGGTCCATGGATCTTTTGTAACTCGCATCCAACCACCTTGTAGTAGCCTACACATCAAGGCACCAAGGGGGGGTGTTGAGACTTGTGGTGCCTTGAACACAAGATAGAGGCAAGGCATGAGTAGAGGACTAGGATCAGGAGCATTCAACCACATTACACTTGGGCATCATCCCACAACCCCATATGCAAAAGGTCTACCTCTCTCATATAAAAGGGGTCATTTTCAAAAGCAATGCAAAAGGTCTACCTCTCTCATATAAAAGGGGTCATTTTCAAAAGCAATGCAAAAAAGCTACTCTCAAGTCTTTCTATGAGTACAAGTTTCCAACTTGTAACCTAACTGAACTTAAGTCAATCTTTATTAGTTTAATTAGTTCATCATTATGTTTGTAATTAGGCTTCATCTTCCATAGGATTAAATTAAGTTAATAAATGTGATTAGGGTACCATGAATTTCATCGAGAGAGAGAGAGAGAGAGAGAGAGAGAGAGAGAGAGAGAGAGAGAGTTAAAGTTTAAGACAATTAGAGTAAGAGAGAGTTAGAGAGTGATAGAGTTAGAGAGACAGAGATAGATTTTAAGTTATAGAGAGTTAGAGAGAGAGAGAGAGAGAGAGAGAGAGAGAGAATTAGCAAGAAAGACACACAAAGAAAAAGAGTTAGTGAGAGAGAGACATGGGGACAGAGAGTTAAAAGAGAGAGATCTAGAGAAAGATGGAGTTTGATATATATATGTAGAGAGAGAGAGAGAGAGAGAGAGAGAGAGAGAGAGAGAGAGAGAGAGAGAGAGAGAGAGAGACTTGCATTTTGGATGGGTTTACAATGCCTCCAACAATGAGCTTGTTCGCACCCAGACCCTCTTCAAGTATGCCATTGTCCAGGTTATGCTGCCCCTTTCCACCAGTGGTATAGCCAGCACTATGGCGTGGAGGAATCTGAGGAAGGAGAAAATCCTGCTGAAGAGGAGGAGAAGAAACAAAGTATGCATGTAGTGCGAAAGATTGCCAAAGCGTCAAGAGAATCACAAGCTTGATCCACATCTTGTGGATCAATTTGCCCCAGTGGATGCTTGCTTGCTTCCATAGCTTCTTGCCCTTGATAGTGTGGCAGGGCAGATGACTATATACTTGAATGGGAAAGAGTTAGAGTTTTACTAGAAGAAGATTCAAAGAAAGAAAGGGAAAGGTGCTAGTGTGCCATTGCTTAAAGAGAGTTATTACTTGGGTTCATTTGTTGCATGCTTCCTGTTAATAGTGTGTACGTTTGGCTTCTACAGCAACACAAATTTAGGAAATGCCACTTTGGAACTGTGGTCTCATGGGTGGTTAGTTTTTTTGTGAAATTAAAGGTGCTATGATTACTGAAGAGAGAGAAAGAGAGAGAGAGAGAGAGAGAGAGAGAGAGAGAGAGAGAGAGAGAGAGAGAGAGAGAGAGAGAGAGAGAGGATTAGAGAGAGAGAGAATTAGAGAGAGAGAGAGAGATAGTCTTTGTGTGTGTGTTAGAGAGAGAAAGAGAGGGAGCATTAAAGTTAAAGAGAGATAGAGATAGTTAGATAGAGAGAGATAGAGATAGAGATAGAAAGAGTCAAGGAGAGAGAGCAAGTTAGGAAGAGAGAGAGAGAGAGAGAATCACATAGAGTTAAACTTTAAGAGAGTTATCGTTAGAGAGAGTTGAGGGGAGAGAGAGAGAGAGAGAGAGCAAGTTAGGAAGAGAGAGAGAGAGAGAGAGAGAGAGAGAGAGAGAGAGAGAGAGTGAGTGAGTTAGAGAGTGTTAGAGATTGAGAGAGAGAGAGAGAGAGAGAGTTAAAGAGAGAGATAGTTAGATAGAGAGAGCTAGAGTTATAGAGAGTTACAGAGTGAGTTTGAGTTAGAGAGTTAGAGAGACAGTTACGAGAGAGAAAGTTGAGAGAGAGAGAGAGAGAGAGAGAGAGAGAGAGAGAGAGAGAGAGTTAGAGATAAAGAGATAGAAAGTTAAAAAGTTAGAGAGAGCTAAGAGAGAGAAAGTAAAGAGTGAGAGAGTTAGAGAGAAAGAAAGAGAGAGAAAGCTAGAGAGAATTAGAGAGAGAGAGAGAGAGAGAGTTAAACAAAGAGAATTACAAATGGACAGTAATAGAGAGATGGAGAGACAGAGAGAGAGACAGACAAGAACAAAGAGAACTAGGGGGAAGAGAGAGAGAGTAGAAGAGAGTTAGAGAGAGAGTGTTAATGAGAGAGAGAGAGAGAGAGAGAGAGAGAGAGGGAGCTAGTTAGAGTTAGAGAGGGAGTTTGAGAGTGTGTATGAGAGAAGAGAGAGAGAGAGGGAGTTTGAGAGTGTGTATGAGAGAAGAGAGAGAGAGAGAGAGAGAGAGAGAGAGAGTTAGAGTCTTCTTCTTCTTCTTCTCTTCTTCAAGATATGAAGTAAAAGTGGAATCTTGTGATGCAAATTTGGCTCAAATTACTAATAATGTGGAGCTAAAAAGTATTTAACTAGATATTGAACTACACCTAAGGAGAGCTAATCCTACTATTATCCACACTATTATGCTGGGAACTGCCTGAGGCAGAGCATGAGGGAGAGCACCAATGCATGGGTCACTAAACTAGTCCTATTAAAAGAAAATCTTAGGTTATATACATTACTATTAAAAAAATAGTTAAATATTAAATGATATACATTCCTTAACTATACAAAATAAGGAAAGTTAAAACATAAAAACAATTAGATAAATCTTACCTCAAATATTGGCCTTACTCCTATCTTGCTCAACATCAAACTGAGTATTCTCTTTCTATGGAGAGTAGCATGATGTGTCTCCATAGTTGTTAGCTCTTAACCATAATCTTCAAACTAAATACTTATATACTTTTAGAAATTAATTACAATTATTTTTATGCAAAGAAGTCACTAAGATATAAAAGAGTGGACTCCTTCCTCCCCTAGATGGAAGATAATGTGTCGCTAACCCTATACACTCATAAACCTCCTTCCATTGCATCCGCGTCTTCTTTGGACTATAGCTACTTATATGGTAGTGATATGTGGATGTAGGCTAATAATAGGTCAGGGCACTTTTTCTCTCTTTAGGAGGTTTTTCCCAAGAGTGTATGTAAGCATTCTTATGAATGTGTGTAAGTGACCTTATCATGTCACCACTTGTACTTCAATTATTCTTCATCAATCTACTTTGAGTGTTGTGCTTCAATCTCTCTCTCCTTGATTGCTGCTTTATGTCTGTGTTGCTACCTTGATGATATACACTCCAAGAATTGGTACCAAAGCAAGTTCTCTTGGGTTTGTCATCTTCTCCTCAAGCTACTCTTTTGATTGTCTTAGATTGAGCTATCCTCTTAGGTGGAGAAGGTATATCCTATAGTGTAGAGTTAACTACATTAACAAATTAGAGAGCGTTTCAGAACATTTCGGACACGTTTTTGGGCTCGTTCGCATGTTGTAAGGTTTTTGCAAACATCTAAAGGCAGTGTGACTTTTAGCTATCTTTGTTTAATTTTGATTTTTTTGCATTATAGCAACATTTGTTGGTGTGTAGACATGGCCATCGTGTCATCTTTAACATCACATCTTCGACGAGCTCACCTTCAATAGTTTCAATAGCATCATCAACATTATCATCTATTTTTGCATTTGGATAAGTATCTATACTCTACAATCTATAATTTTTCATACAATTTGTAGGTTTCCTTTATCATCTGTGATCTACTACTAGCAGCCACCTCGATCACAATTAGTGGGCATTGAAATTACTTGCGGTAGTTGGGATATTTACATTTTGTCAAGATTAGTAGAGGCAATGATGTATTTAGGATGTTTTTCGCATTGAGGTTAAGCTTGACGAGACCAACTACCCATTATGGTCATATATGATGCATCATGTATTTGTTGCCAAAGGGCTTTAGAATATCTTCATTGGCATTGAGGTATGCCGTATCTCGCTAGCACATAGGATAGTACAGGTACTTTGGATGGTAACACTAGTTCAACTTCAGCATCCACCTCCGCACCTCCCATAATAGAGCAAGCTAGGTGGGATGGCAAGAATGCACAAGCACATATATTGGTGGCACGCTATGTGAAGAGGAGCATTATTCATCATATTTTCTCATGTAAAACTACCAAAAAGCAGGCTTGGGATGTGCTTGTTGCACTTTACCAACAAGTGCAACAAGGCATGAGTGGCCTACTTATAGGGGCAAAGAAGTTAGAGTCTAAGCGTATTAGCGAGGGATATTTAATGAGGATGAATTCATGCTTCCATATGTCAAATGAGTATTCTATTAAGAAAGCCACCACCTGTACATCAAGAAGACCCACCAAGTGAGGGTTTTTGAATGGTGTTGTTTGTTTCATAGGCTCCCATAGGTATCTGGCTTTCCATCTATGTTGTTTTACATGCTCGGCCATGTCACCCCTAGGAGGATAAGCCAAAAAGGGCCTCTTTTTAAGCATTTCTACAATTGGCATCTTGACACCTCTATAGTAGGATCATAAGGGCAATGAGGATCAAAAGTTGTTACCTACATGAGTGCTGGTTGTGGCTTCAACCAAGGGTTTCCTTCCTTGATTACTTCCAAATATGTTTCCTTTGGCAACTGCTCAAACATGTCCTACTTTGCAAAAAGTTCAGCCACCACAGTGTCAGGAGCTGTTGGTGCTGTGTGGTAGATATTATACCTAGGCTACTCTTTAGCTTTTGAGTAATCAGTATGATCTGGAAAATCTCTTGCTGGTTCAGTTAATTCAGTGGTGGATACGTTTGATTCCTATTCCAACCAAGCTGTATCATCTGGAATATAGGCATTGTTCTTTTCGTGTTGTAGAACCTCACTTTGCACCATCTACAATCCTCCAGATTCTGGAACTATAGGTACCACCCCCATTTATTCCTTTCCACCAGGCAATGAGAAGTAAATTATGTAAGCCTTTACTCATCTTCTTGAGAGTCCGGCTTGAGGTCTCAGAGTTGGATGTATAACAAAATGTAGATGTTGGGAATCTTGTAAGGGTACATCAAGTTCTCCCACATGACTTAGTTGTGTAGCTCCAGCTTCATTATTGTTACCTTTACTATGGCCTTTTGAACCGCCTTCTGTTGACATCTGAGTTTGAGTAGACACAAGGAATGTAGCGACGTATGGGTATGTTAATCTGTTGAAAGCTTTGCCCTTCCCTTCATCTTCTTTTGGGTTAGGTGGTTTGCCATTGAATTGTTGTTGAAAATCAGCTTCCCATTGAATGAGCTCATTCTCATCAATGGAGGGGTAATTGATATGTGGCAAATCACATTCTAAAGAATTTAGCTGTTTGTAGGCTTTCCAGATGCATTGTAATGATTCTGAGAATAACTTCCAAATACCTAAGGGATGATAGAGATTGCTTTGAATAGCCTTTAAATACAAGATCAATCCCTAGCCTCAAAAGGTCCAAAGAGTTTCATCCATGAAAGGCTATGTTCTATGTAGTCTACAGATGTTTGGGCTTCAAAAGTTAAGTCCTCTAGTAAACCCACTTCTATAAGTTTCCCTTCTTTAGAAAAATCTTGCGAATCGAGAAGAAGCACCCTAACCCATGCCCGGAAATTGATTACTATAAGATGTAGCAGGGCATAGAAAAGATCACAAGGGTTGTGTAGACTAATGTATCCACCCCATGAAGAATGGCCATTACAAAGGTTTGGGGAATTTTGTCTAGACATCTTTTTAAAAACCCAATGCACTATCTCACTTGTCACAGGAGTCTCAAAATAAATATCCTTTACAGTCATAGAGAGAAAGTGTAGAAGTGAAAATTTTTTGGGTCTTTTCTGGGGTTCTTGGGAAAACAACTAACGTAGCTAGAGCTAAGGCATGGTTAGAGATGGTGTCAAGTAATGTACCTGCCCCTTGTTCCACTGGAGAAAGCTTTTCTTTTTCGTGTTGTTTTTGCTTCTGGAGAGTAGACTCTAGTTCTCTTGCTGGGTCCTTAGCTTTATTTTGATACTTTGAGTAGTCTTGCTATGCCTTTTTCAGCTAATGGAGTAAACTTTCCTTTTTTGCTTTATGCTTGAGGTTTAGGCGGACTTCTTTATTCTGTTTGTGAAGCTCATGAACCAGGCTTTCCTTGTCTTCTTGTAGTCTATGCTCCAAGTCACTACATTGTTATGTTAGCTTTTTACCTTAGCCATCTCTACATCCATCTCTACATCCATCTTACCACCATGAATCTTATTCTTGTCTGCTATGAACAAGGTAATTTCATTGCGTGAAGTTTCTAGCTCTTTTAGCAAATCCTGCTTTTGTTTATTTACCTTGTCCAAACGTTCCTTTTAGTAGATCTTGCTTTTTTTTGTTTCCCTTGTCCAAACGTTCCTTTTGATTTTTAGTGTCTTATTAATCCAATTCTAGGATTAACAAGAGCTACCGCCATTATCTTACATCAAGGAGTCATGGTAGATACACTAAGGGTCATACATTCAAGATATATAGCAATAATTTCCAAAGCTACAACTTGGATAGGCGCTCATAATGGTGTGATGGAGTATTTATGGCGATTCTCGCTCCAAGAGCATCTGGTAGCAAGATAGGATGAAGCCCTAAGTGATGTACTTCATGGATATATTATGAGAGTAGTCATTGTAATAGCATTAGGCATCTTATGAGCCTAAAGTGCCCGGTCGGCCACAGTTTAAGTGAGTGTGAAAACTTATGGCCATGTATATAAGTGAATTTCTCTCATAATACAACAGATTCTCCCATTGTGTAATTGAGTCTTGCTCTTGCTAATCCTCTTGCTAATCTCTCTTCCTAATGCATGCTAGTGAGTGTGTGTGAGTGAAGTGACGTGAGAGGAGGGACGAGGACTCGAAATGCAATGCAGTGGTGTGACAACGCTCACAGGAGATGCAGTGGAATTGCTTCTCAAGGAGATGTAGAGCTTGGAGATCTCAAGGGTTACAAGCTCGGCCATTGGAAAGATCCTCATCATCACGACACTTGCGGTTAACCAAGTAATCTCTTTTTGGATGTGTTTCAAGGAGGGTTAGGGTGAGCCACAATATTTTTGGCGCCACCCTTGGTTTTTTTCATCGTTTTGCCTCTAATCTATGCATAACCCATTGCCCATTATCTTGATTAATGCTTTCCCATGAAAAAGATGTGGATTTGATGGTGATTTGTGTGAGATTTGGTGTAGAATAGCTCTCTTTTTTGTTTTTGAAAAGAATGTTTTTTGCTTAATTTTTTTTATTAATTTGTTGTTTTTGTTGTTGTTTTGGTGGTTTTTCATGAAAAATATGTGGATTTGATGGTGATTTGTGTGAGATTTGGTGTAGAATAGCTCTCTTTTTGTTTTTGAAAAGAATGTTTTTTGCTTAATTTTTTTGATTAATTTGTTGTTTTTGTTGTTGTTTTAGTGGTTTTTCATGTTCTTAGGGCTTGCACATAGTTTGTATTAAGCTTAGTTTGCATCCATTGTATCAAACAATGCAATAGAATGCAAATCTTAGTGAATGTTAGCTCTCTTTAGTTTAAACATAGAACTAGATCATTAATTTTAGTTTAATCGTGTGTTTTTTATTGAAATTATTTGGATTAGAGTATTAGTAAGCATTAGGAGTAGTTTAATCTTTCAAAAAATATCAAAAAGCCCTTGAATTTGACTAATTTCTCTTAATGGACTCGTTTTTGTCATTAAGGGTGATTAATCTTGTTCAAAAGGCCAAAAAATTAGAAAATGTGTTAATTGGGGTCTAAATGGATCATTTATGAGTAGTTCAAATTGGTATTTTTGAGTGTTTTGAAAGCATCTAGATGCATCAAAACACCTATTCACATCAAATTTTTCATCAATTGGAGAAATTTGAATCTCTTTGCTTAATTTTGCCTTAAAAGAGGAGACCATAATTAAGAGTCTAATTAGTCTCCTATTTTAGATTAATTTACACAATTGTTGATGCACAAAGATTAGCATTCCCTTGCTCTATCCAATGATGTGCTCAATTGTGTGAATTAATTAGAGATTAGTGGTTAATTAGAGTCCTTGATTAGTATAAAAGAGAGAAATATTAGTAAAAAGATTAATCTTGGATTAATCTTTAACAACTTTTTTCATAACTCATTAAGGCTAATGAGCATTCAATGAGTAGATGCTCATGAGTTATCAAAATTGTCCATTTTTGGGGTCATTTATGAAAGATGTAAGGGGTATCATTAAAAGGTTGACTTTTTTGATTCCCACTTACCTTTTTTGGGAAATGCCCATACCCCTTTCATTTTAAATTCAAAAATATTTTCCCCTAAAAAGAAAAATTTGTATTTCCCACTAGACTCAAAAAACAAAACTGGTCGTGGAAAGAAATTTCGGTGAAAACAACCGGCCGCGAAAAATTCCAACGAAAAAATTTCGACCGTGAAAGAAATTCCGATGAAAAATTTTGGCTGTGAAATGAATTCCGTGGCGACAAATTCTGGCCGCGAAAGAAATTCCAATGATAAAATTCCTGCCGTGAAAGAAATTTCAATGATAAAATTCCAGCCGTGAAAGAAATTCCAATGATAAAATTTCGGCCATGAAAGAAGTTTCGGCTGTGAAAGAAATTTTGGCGAAACATTCTGAGAAATTCCGGCAAAAAATTTTCGGACGTGAAAAATCAGGCGCTAATTTTTTTTTTCGGATTTTCCATGAAGAACAGTTTGGTTCACAGCATGAATTTAAAGTTTCATTGCATGAAACTTTGAAGGCTCGTATCTCCTAAACCGTATATCCGATTAAGGTGCTCTAGGACTCATCGGAAACCTGACATCGAGCTCTTTGACTTTGAATGTTGTCCATAGTCAAAATCAATCATTTTGGCCTCTGACCAACAGCCTCAAAATTTGACCCGAAAATCAAGGCAAAAAAACAGCTCAAAAACCACAAAAAATTGTAAAAAAATAACGCGAAAACAACAACGAGTCATATTCAGGCTACTTTTTGAGGGTCTAAACAACAAAATCACGGATGACTCAGGGAAACAAAGTTGTAGTACTCCAAAGATATTACAACTCCCTCATACAGAATTTTTCAAAATTCCTATTGGAACACCCTCAAAAACGTGCTACAAAACAGGGAAAAAATTCCAAATTGTTTTTGTCTTGAGACAGGGATGGAAAATAGGTTTTAGGACCTCCTCTTCCATCTGGGAAGTTCCTAGCATACGCTTTTTTTGAAAAAATATCTCTAAGAGGTCATTCACATGCATATAGCACCTAAGCTAATTAGGGCGAACGGACACCCGTTTGATCCAACGAAGAGTACGCCAAGCCTCTTGAGGCTGTAACGAGCTATGGGAAAGTATAAAAAGCAAAAAAAAAACTGTGATTGCTCATTAAGGAGCATTTAGGCACTCTGACATGGCCACGATAGAGGGATTGCCAAGGATCACACAAGGACTGAACCCAATGGCTGATATCTTTGAGCAATTGAGATCTATGCCATAAATTCACCTCCCAATGCCATTGGCTATGCCTATAACAAGCATGTCATCGGGTTTTAAACCCCCTATCACTTCGATTCCACCGGGCCTTGGCCCTTTGCCTAACATTCTCACAAATCCTATAAGTACCAACCCTTTCCTGAATGCCCACACCTTGGACATACTAACTAGTCTAGGAAGGGGGGTGACCCAAGGACTCACTGAGTCTCTTCCAACAAGAGCACTCATGTACGGCCTCAGTGACTCATATAGAAATACAACCGTACAAATTTTTAAAATTATGGGCAAATACGATGGAACAATAGACCCTGTTCAATTCATTCAAATGTTTGAACAGAGATGTGAAGCCTTTGGAAATCCCAACTGACCCACTAAGGTATATGCGTTGAACTTATGCTTAGAGGGAAAAGCTAGTTGATGGTTCATCGCATCATTGATGCCAGCGGGTCAAGACCAACTTCAAAACATTGAAATCAGCCTTTATACATGGCTTTTCCAGACAAGGTGATTGGTGGAGTGCAGTAATAGAACTCTATTAAATTGAGCATCAACCAAATGAATCCATTAGAGATTTTATCCTTAGGATAAAACTCTTGGACTCACATTGTGAGTCATGGGAAAAATTTAACGATATTCAATTGAAGAGATGTTTCATGATGGGCTTGAAGAATAATAGCTTACACAACTTGATCATTATATCCAATCCAGAAACATTTGATCAATGTTGTAAAGAAGCAATACGTTTAGATGACAACATGCTAGAAGATGATCATGCTACAAGGTGTTCCTCATCTAAACCAAGTGAAGCAATGGTGGCAAAAGAAAGATCAATCTTGGAATTGACATTCCCAGAATTTTATTTAGCTTTGCTTCTTAAAACCTTACCAGCCAACATCTCTAAGAGAGGATGAAAACCTTCAAAACCAGACATCCTTGATGCCTTTAAAAGTGAGAAACAAAATGCCTTGTGTTGAGTGCAATCACTACGATTATCTCAATCCTCATTGTACATACAAGGCACCTGTTCTTCTATATTGCATATATTGTAAAACCTTTGAACATTATACTAAAAAGTGTCCCGCTTCATCCACAATGGACTCAAAACCTCCATCTTCCATGCACTACCAAAGAGAAACAATCTAAAGGGTAGAAACTGCTCAAGAAGCAGTTAATCAGACACTTCAGTGTTTCTATTGTCATGGACCTCACAAGGTGGCAGACTGCATAGTTTGGAATACTTCCATGCCCATAGTCACTAACACCTTGCGAACCAATGTGTAAATGATGTGGCATTGATCACATGTTCCAAGATTACCCAAGGTGAGTTGCTTCAATGCAACTTGTCTCACAAAATACAACTCTTAGCATCTTAAGTGTACAAAACGGGCAACTGGCCATGGTACCCTTGAATGTGCTTACACGCTTACAAGCCAAGGCACGAGAAACAATAAAAAGGAATACAAAAGATGATACCTCAACATGGGTAGAAGAACATGCTTTAAAATAGGACCCAAAAGAAGGAGAAAAACCTTCTAAAACAAAGAAAAACAAAGGACAACAAACTGTCGAAACCAAGGTCAAATTAAAAGCAAGGGAAAAGGAATCTATAGAGGACATAAACCCAAAAAGGGACATAACATGAAAGAGTCAAAAGCTATACAGGATGCAGAAGCATCCACATCAAAGACCACCACGCAAACCACAACACCCATATGTGCAACACAGGATACAAAAACCCAAAAGAAAATTCGATCTCGTCGCATGGGTAAATATAATGAAAAACTGACACACCAAAGAAAGTCAGAGAATGAAACAAGTTCTAGTACATCACTAACTGATGATGAAACAAGTTCTTACTCTTTGTTCAGTGCACCACAGAGACCAATCAAGAAACTAGAACCCACCCAACCACCCCAAATGGATAATAATAATCACATGACAAATGCGGAACGCAAAAAGCAAGCTCAGGAGAGCATGCTTAGCTTGGTTGAATGTCTTACAGGGTCACCAGTTGTGATTGAACCTCATAATGCCAAACCTAAAACATTAACTAAGATACAAAGCCTAGAGGAGTACCGCTTTCCATTTCAAGAGGAAGACATACTCTCTACAGAAGAGGAGTACCGCTTTCACTTTCAAGAGGAAGACATACTCTCTACAGAAGAGTCATTTGAGATAGATTGTACGAACTATACGCTTGAGAAAGCATGTGAGGAATTCGATAATTCCCTTACAAGATTAAAACAGTCTCTTAAAACCTCATTCGGAGGAATGCTCTTCTCTCATTGATAAAGCCAACATCACATCAACACTTGCACCTTTAAGGGCTCAACCTAAGTTATACCAAGACATAAAGAACTCCATAAAATAGGACTGTGAGGATTCACAAGTTTCCAAACAGACCTCATTAAAAATTGTCAGAGGGCCAAGTGTGCTAGTGTGCGCATTAGATACTCTTGAAAAAGCTGAAAGCCGAAATGAGGATGAAAGTGAATGGGAGTATGAAATAGAAACGGGATCTGAAGCGAAAACACTTATGGTTCCTTTGGAAGAATCTATCATGGTATGGTTGGATTTCCCTACATGAAATGATGTTAAACGCAAATGCGCATTGATTAGCCCTCGAGCTAGTCACATAACATCGTGACAATAGACACTTGGGTATCATTGGGACAACCTAAACTCATCGCTACAAGCAATAGTCTTGCTGCAAGAGGAGCCAATGGACAAAACATGGAAGTTCCAGGTTACTTTAGATACACTACTCAAACAATCAATGGGTGATATGCAATTTACATTCTATGTTACCCTAGATTCCCTTAAGTATGATGTTGTCCTTGGTGGAACTTGGATAGGTGAATCGTTGTATTCACAAGATGAATCCATGAAAACAATCACCTTGAACACTCCTGCAAGTAATGTAAAATTGCTATTACGGGAGGAAGAGACCTTGAACACTCCTGCAAGTAATGTAAAATTGCTATTACGGGAGGAAGAGACCTTGCAAGAGCTGGGATTTCCAACATATCTTATTGAAAAGATCCCTAGGATTCTGGCTGGATTAGAAATTGCAAATAAAATCACCATAGCTCAAGCATAGCTTTACCCAACACGAGAACACAATCTCATGACCCTCGAGCTATGGGATTTGTTAGGTCAACCAACACTCACGACACATCCTGAAAGGATTACCTTTACACAAGACTTGAACATGCCATATTTAGGGTATTTTGAACATACAATGTTTATTGAAACTAACCCCCTTGCTTGCAAGTTTTTTGTGCTTAAGTATGTGTTGGAAGCAGATTTGATCTTGGGGTATAAATGGACTATTGCTGCCCAAGCACCACTGTGCTTTGCTAGAGTCATCATGATGGTCAATGACAAAAAGTTGACAATACCATACTGCAAGGAAGAGGATCCAACTTTAATGGATTTCTATGATGCTAAATGCAAAAGGATACAAGCCTCTTCCATAAAAGCCCCTCTACACAATGACCTACTATCTACATCAACGACCGATCTCTGATAAAGCATCTACTCCTTCAACCCATCCTCACCTACGAAGTTCGATGCCAAAACCTCGCAATCAGCAACTATTCCTAAAGAAGTTCCCAGAGCCAACCATCTATCTCTAATAAGGAATTCAAATGAAAGACCCTGGAGCCTATGCATCTTCATTGCTCGCGAGACAAACCTCACCAAAGGAGACAACCACATGCTCAAAGGCCTCGTCCTCATCGACAGCCACTCTAAGAGAGACTCTAACCTCATCATCATCAACAATTCCCATGAGTCTCAAACTTGCAACCTCAGCACCAGCCAAAGTTAAGGAGGGCCCTAAACCTTCCACACCAACCCAAAAGAAAACTCCACCAAGACTACCACAATCACGATATCTTAATAGTATCAAACTGTGGGTGGAGAAGTAGCTACTTGTATCTCAAGGCTACTATGAAGGTGCCAATCAAATTTGGGTACCTCGATAGTCAAAACCTCTTCCTCAACGCAGCACTTAGAGGAGGCCAAGGAAGAAGAAGAGTACTCCACAACACCGTCCACGAAAGCCTATGCAAGTTCCTCAAAGAACTTCACCAATGCAACAAATGTGGGTACCAAAAACACTACTGTAGGCACGAGGGTACTACCAAAGAAATACCAAAACTTGGGTCCCCAAGCGCATCACAAAGACCCCTAATCTTGCATAAAGAAGAAAGCCTCAACACCAAGCACATCGGCCCGCCAGTTTACAGTGTTCATCAATGATGGGTGCATGTGCCTGTGCTTTAACAACAAGGATACTATGATGGTAATTCCATCATATGGTTGCCAAAATTGAACAATGTGAAAAAAGCCTCACCACTGACTTCAACCCCATGACTTCACCTAAAGCTCGACAAGAATGGAGGCCCAAGCAACGACAAGCAAATCACTCAACCACTCTCATGCATTCAGCACCAACACAAGAGCTTGTCTGTTCAAGCAAACAATCAGCAGTCTTTCCTACTGCCTCGACAACATTTGAGCAACAAATTGAAAATCAATATCCACGTCTGCAAAACAGAGACATATGAGTGCATCAAGAACAAAATAACAATGCTCTTTGTCACCTCTCTGGATGTAAGAAATAAGTGCATAAGATGCTATTGTTTGCAAGTCATGACCTAGATGACCCATAAATTTTATTTTTATTTTTTAAAACCTCGGGGTCAAAACTTGCAACTTCATCGCGAATTAGGCCATTTTATGAAATAACCCTTCACAACCAAAAATCTTGCAATCTCACAAGTTCAAGTTTCTCACGAATTATAGTCTCATAGCTTAAAAACTTGCACTTTCACGATTTTAGCCCCATCACGGATTAAGCCATATCACGCAATAGCCACTATATATTTGTTAAGATTATTGCTTACTATTCTTTTAGCTAAATTAATGTAGTAGCTGCTCCATGAGTATATATCCATACTCATGCACTGGAGAATATTTTCACCAAAGCCTCACCATCAACAACTTCCAGCAGGTACATCCCTGGATGGAGGAGCCATGGTGGTGGGCAAAAGTCTGGTCAATGGTACAACCCATCGCCTAGAATTTTTCTTCAAATTACAAACCTCTCTTGACAACACCATCTTCACAAATCAATGATCTTCAATCCTTAGTGAAGAAAACTATATTAGCCTTGCAAGTCAATGTAATTCTTCCAATCCTCACCAACAAGTGGCTACTTCAACACAGAGCAGTTTAATAAGAGTCTATATGACTCAATTCTTGTACTTCATGTAAATCTGCTTCATAAGGCAACTTAAATATACATAAAAACATAAAAATCACATAAGCAAAAAAAGTCAGGATAGGTCCTACTCAACAACATTTGACAAGAATTCTGCCGCACAAAGGGACAGCATCAAAATCCAATTATTTCAAATGATGAATGTTGCTTTAATGAATCAAATGAGCAACTGAGAATCACCATCTCGTTCTGATGATACGTTCCTCCAAATCTTTCCCTCTCTTCTCTCCCATTATTAACATCTCTTAGTGTCTCCACTAACAAAAATCAAATATAACCTTGCCGAGGATTGCCAAAAACAAACTGAGCAAAAAAAAAAAAGAGGGAGGGGCTCACACAAATATAAAAATGCAATCATTCGCAAACCCCCCACCCTGTTAGGAATTCCCAATACACCACTAACCTATTCATTCATTAACTAGCTTTTCTTATTCCTTCCATAGAAACAAAGACCATTGAACATCATTCAACATCAAAGCCATCAACAAAGCTTGTTCATTCTCCCCACATAAAGGTGTTCAACGATAACGAGGATATGATCGCCATTACGAAGGGGGGCATGTTAATCCAATTCTAGGATTAACAAGAGCTACCGCCACCATTATCTAACATCCAAGAGTCATGGTAGATACACCAAGGGTCATACATTCAAGATATGTAGTAATAGTGTCCAAAGCTACAACTTGGACAGGTGCCCGTAATGGTGTGACAGAGTATTTATGGTAATTCCCACTTCAAGAGCATGTGGTAGTAAGATAGGATGAAGTTCTAAGTGATATACTTCATGGATATATTATGAGAGTAGCCATTGTAATAGCATTAGGCCTCTTATAAGCCTAAAGTGCATGGCCGGCCATAGTTTAAGTGAAAGTGAACACTTATGGCCATGTATATAAGTGAAAGTGAACACTTATGGCCGGCCACAGTTTAAGTGAAAGTGAACACTTATGGCCATGTATATAAGTGAATTTCTCTCATATTACAAACAGACTCTCCCATTGTGAAATTGAGTCTTGCTCTTGCTAATAGTCTTGATAATATCTCTCCCTAATGCATGGCTAGTGAGTGTGTGTGAGTGAAGTGAGGTGAGAGGAGGGACGAGGACCCATAGTGCAACGCGATGGTGTGACAACGCTGACGGGAGACACGGTGGAATTGCTTCTCAAGGAGAGCATGGAGTCCTGAAGGGTTACGAGCTCAGCCAGGGGAAAGATCCTCACGACAGTCAGTGGTTCACTAGGTAATCTCTTTTTGGATGTGTTTCAAGGAGGGTTAGGGTGAGCCATAACACGTTTGCGACCCTTTTTAAAGATAATAGTTTTTCCTCTTCCAAATTGGTCACCAACTCGCTGATTTTATCTGTTTGGTTGGACGATTCCTGGAGTTGGGTTGTAAGTTGTGTAATTTGAGAATGCTATTTTTCAATGACTTATTTCTTTATGAGTGCCTTTTGGTTGTAAAATTTTACAGCCTTCTTGATGACTACCCTTGTCATTTCTAACAAATGTAGCCTTGAATACTCTTCTACTTCTTCTGTGTCCATTCCAACAAACAGAGTGACTACCTGCTCTTATACTTGTTGCACTTTAGGGTTTAGGATGTTCTTTGTAATTCTCGGCTTCTTTTTCAGAAGGTCAGCATGTACTAACACTGCTTTCGGGCATTTGAGTTGTCATTCTTGAATCCATTTTTCGTTTACCCTTAGGGTCAAATATTGTTGCTGCTGCTAATTTAGATCATGCATGTGGAGAAATTGCAATGGGTGTTGTCATGCACATGGATGAAGATTCATCTTGCACATGTTGAATGTATCTGCCCTAAGAGCTTTGAATTCCTTGGTCTTTCTTTGAGCCTCTTGTCCTAGGAGAGTTGGAATATTGACCGACCCTTGCTTCTTTAAGGACCTTTCTTGCCCCATAGTCCAGAACTTGATGTAGAAGATAAGGATTACCAATGGTATACTTATGGTCTACACAATAAGCAGTGAGGTTGTTAAAGATCATATGTGCCCAATCCTCCTCATTCACAGCCCTTTGCCACCATAAAAACAGCCCTGGAGTTTATCCTATCATGTCTGTGAATGTGTTTCACTTGGATGATAAGACAAACTACTCTACAAGCTATTTCTACTGTAGGATCCTTGATCTGTGCATAGAATTCCCCATGTGGTGACTCAACCCATTTTTTCATATGTGCACTCACATCTATGGTGCTTGGTTTCACCTTTGAATATGACGCCCTTGCGTGAATGCTTCAATGATCAACTTTTTGTGTAGCTTAAACCTCAGCCGCATACTACACCCATCTCTATGTTTGTATCATGAGACAAGGGCATAGTAAGGATTCTAGGAAGCTGCCATCTCACCCAAGCTAGTTGCCTACAATTTCTTCATTACACCATCTTCCTTAAGAACTAAGTAGCATTTTGGTGCATGGTAGGTAAACAACCAAGGCTCCTTTCCTGTATTCCTTTGGAACACTCTAATACATATGTGTTCTCCATTTGTGCTCGCATCACCTAGCCAACTAGATGAATGACCATGTTTAGATACCCATCCATTAGCGTCTTGTAAACAACTTCTCCCTGGTACCTTTGGTATTCCTTTTAATCCCTTGGGTTATCCCTGTCGTTTTGACTCTTTGGTAGACACATGTTTCCTTGTCATTTTTGCATTTAAGTCAGTGCTTGCTTGGATTTTCCAGGACATTATTACTACAAACAAAACTGAATATTAGTGATGAAAGTGTTGGATTTTGTCTTCGCTACCTTCCATTAGACTTTTTCATGCAATGCAATACCCAAGTTACCCGATGAACTACACTAACCCCTTTTATATAGGATTGGAACTTTTGGTTGAAAAATTAATAATATCCCCCTTTTGGGGTGAGTTCGAATGGCCCTTTTCCCACTTCTTGGCGTTAGAAAGTGGTGGTCAAAATCCTGTAGGCTGAAGACCCACAAGATGTCCCTCCCCCTGCCTAGACCCACCAGTACACTCCTCTATGAGTATGTATACCCAAATGAATGCAATCATTACAGCCATTGAGTTTGGGTGGACAAGAATGGTTAGGTTGTTGAAGGGTTAAGAATTGTGAAATTAGGAGTGCAAGTAGTCCATGCATAGTGACTCCATACCCATGCGACCTCTAAGTCAAGAGTTTGTAGCAAAATACAAGATTTTGCATATTGGGAAAAAATTTGGAAAAAATTCAGCAAAGTCTCCTTTGTATTTTGGACAAATTCTCAATTTTAACTTGACAAAGAAATATGAATTTGTAATAGATGACAAATAGGGAAGGAAAAACTTACCCATTTGAAAAATAACAAGATCAAATACATACGAGAGTGTGAAGTATATGATGAGTGAAAGCTTAACTTTTACCAAATGCGCAACTATGATTTGGTGCAGTTTTACCTAGTGTCAAACCAATATCTTTTACCAGTCTGAAGCCTCATGGAAGCATCATGAATCGAATCGGGGGTGGTGAGTCTATGGTCATTGTTATCTGCTGTCTTGAGGAGACGTCCTTGTGTTGGACAAACTGTAACTTCTGACTGATGAGCCTTTAATCTGACTCACTGACAACAGTTGGGTATGCATTGGTTTGCCACACCAGACATTGAAAATAAGTTGGAAGGAGGTTGAGTGATATTGTCTATACCCGAAAGAGGCATTGAACTGGAGGTTAGGTTGTGGATGAGATAATCAGTTATCTTTAGGTCATCAACTGATAACTCTTGATCCACTACTAGTTTACCCTTGTCTGTCTGATTTTTTGGGCACAGGGTTTCCTTGTTCCTTGTATTAGCACATAGCTTGCCTGTTGGTTTCCATCGGTGAATAGTAGTTTTACTATTGATGGCACTGGAACTTGCTTCCATAGACTCAGCCTTGACTTTGTGTGCTTCCACTATTTGCAAATCCTTAGCTGATGCTTTCCAAGTAATAGGACATAGGTTCCCTGTTTGGATCCACTTTGTAGATTTAGTGGCGTAGTTTGGCCAATAAAGTCTTTATTCTGGATAGGGGTGGATTTTATCCTCCTTCCATACGGAGTTGGTTTGAAAGCATGTGGACTCCACTAATCAGTTTTAGAGAGCCTATGGGTTTTAGACTTGGGTGCCCAAAAGGAGTTCTTTGTTTGTGCCTTAGCTAGATATTTCAAGTCTTTCTTGGGGCAACCCATTTGTATTTCTGAATAGCCAGTGTGAGGACACCAATGTTGGAACTGAAGAATATTTGTTATGGGTAGGCCATTCATTGTTGCTTATTAAAATTTGCCTTTCCTTGGGCAACAAGACTTCCCAGTCTAGTTCAAGTGGTTCTTCTTCATCTGAAGAGTAGTTGTCTAAAAACCTTTCCTATTCAATGGGTGCACACATGTGTATGATACATTGTGGCGTCTGGCATCTCATTCAACAAATAGATAGTCTGATTGCCTGAAGGTTAGAAAGTCATGAATGTATGAGCTTTCCATTGAATGTTAAGACATATACAACCATCCAATTTCTACATAGTATGACTACCTCTTTCATTTCTCCTGCATTCATGACATGAAAAATACCTTTCACACAAGATCATTGTTGATATAATAAGACACAATTAACAAGCCGAGGCATTTGGAGACACAACCATTGAACGAGCTCAAGGCTACGCTAGAATATTGAAGTATCAGTTTACCCATTAAGGCCCATGTTTCATAAGACATAAGGCCCATGTCAAGTAAACACAATGATAGATACAGTGTGTTCATGGCACAAAATCCTAGGTACACACGTCCTGGTAGTATATAATCATCATTTCCCCAGTTGTTGCTAGCCACATGGTAGTTGTTAATAGATAGCCTTTTGGATTGGTGCTTTCTCTTCTCGGAATGAGCCTTAGCTTCTAGCCAAGCTAGCTTTTGTTTCTCTTTTTCCTCATGTTTTCTTTATTTAGCCTCATGGATTGCTGTAAGCATGGTTTCTGTAAGTGGTTCATAAAACCTCCCCAACTTGCTCCCATTTACATAGGAGTCAAAAGGTATTCCATGTAAGGTCTCTAATCTGGCCGAGCCTAAATTACTGAGTTCAAAAATTTGAAATGGACCCATGCCCAACATCTTGAGTTTTTATTTGTTTTATTTGATTGCGTACATTATACTAATTCACCTTGTTTGAAGTTTTTCTGAAATGCGCAATCTGCGGGTGCAGGCCCGCCAACCAGCACTAGACAAGGTGTAAGACCAAAAGTACCAACCCAGCCTTCAAGTTCTAGGCTGTCTAACACTGGAACTCCTAGGATGAGGAGGGACATGGAAAGTGTGGCTAGGACTGATCAATTCTTTTTCCCAACCTCAGAGGAACTAGAATTAGACTGGAAGAGGGCTAAAGTACAGTGACAACTGCCCTAAAAAAGCTTCAGTCCCATCAAAACTTTTATCAACATGAGTTTTGGCAACCAGTTCTTTAGAACCTACATTAGGTAGGGGGGATGTTAGTCCTATGTTAGATTAACAAATATGCTCCTCCATTTAAGGACATAAATAAGTGTCATGCAAAGGCACTATAAAACTTGTACATTATTAGATACTGGCCACCCAAGGGCTTAGTTAGTAAGTTTTGGGCACCCAAGTGTGAATAAGAGCCAGTTGTATATAAGCTATTTTCTCATAATGAATGGACACAATTCCCCTTTTTGCTATGAGAGCTCTTGCCTTATCTTGAGAGAGAGTGTACTCTAGTGTATGTGCCTTCTCTATGCTTGTATGCTTGTGTAGAGGAGTAAGAGAGAGAGATTGCCTTGTGTGGTGGTGCGAGCGACTTTACCGTGATAGCATGGAGGAGGATCTTGGAGAATTAGAGCTTCTCAAAGTGAGCTTGGAGACCTCAAGGGACATGAGCTCGAAGCATTAGTAAGTACCCTACCTCTTGGAGACCTCAAGGGACATGAGCTCGAAGCATTAGTAAGTACCCTACCATGGTTGTGATCTATTGCTCCTTTCAATGGTGAATGTTTAGAGTTACTTCTTGGGAGGTGTGGTAGTCCATAACAACCTATAGTTCCAGGATTGTAGTCCATAAGTAGGATTACCCTCATACTAACCCGTGAAAAAAGTGAACGTTTCTTGGGGTGATTTTGAGACCCCCGAAAAGGGCTATGTGCCAACGTGGTTGGCTGTAAATTTTAGCCATTCCAGCCTGAATTGAGGCCTCTTTTCACTCGCTCTTATTTTGAGACCCCCGAAAAGGGCTATGTGCCAACGTGGTTGGCTGTAAATTTTAGCCATTCCAGCCTGAATTGAGGCCTCTTTTCACTCGCTCTTATTATTATAAGTAACACATTTTTAACCGGGAAACCATTTGCATAGGGGTTAGTCCTAGACTAGCTTTACAACCATGTCCAATGAGAACTTAGTTCCGACAACCGAAGTTGAATCAGGGTCATGCTAAATATAGGGGTTTAGCACTTGCACTTACCTAAATTTAGCCCTAAATTGCTATTTTGGTGTCGGATTGAGAAATCGAGCATACCCATGCATAGATAGCGCCTGTGTGTGAAATTTGGGCCAAAAAGGATCACTAGCTATTTTTAGTGTCCCCTGCTAAAAATAGTAAACTAGACTTAATTGGTTTATTTTGATGCAAGAATTGCCTCGGTATGCTTGCTTTTTTATTTAGATCCTATAAGAACCCCAAATTCACACTTGCTATTTTTAGTAAAATTATTTTTTAAGAAAAATAAAGTGAAAAAAAGAGACTAGTTTTGAATTGTTGTCCAAGCCAGGGCCAATCATCCTTGTGCACATCTAAAAAGCTATTTATGCACCTGAGAAGTGGTCAAGTGATTTTGCTGGCTCTTTGAGAAGCGCATTGGACAAAGCTTCACATGCTCCTACAACAAGTAGCAGTGCAAGCAAGAATCAATTAAAAGAATCAAGTGATTTTGCTGGCTCTTTGAGAAGCGCATTGGACAAAGCTTCACATGCTCCTACAACAAGTAGCAGTGCAAGCAAGAATCAATTAAAAGAAGCTTTGTTGAGGCCACGACTAACCTTGGGAGATCTTAGTGAATTGGATCGCTTTTCCTTCTCAAGTGAAGATTCTTAGTTCTAGGAACTCATTCCTAACCAAGAAATCGAGACTTCCAAAAAAGGAAATAAAATGTCGAAGGAACACTTGAATCCTTTCCTTGACATATCAGGTGAGCCCCCTCGGAAAACTTTGAGTGAACCAATACCATGAGAATGGGCAAGAGTCTTGGACAACACGATAGTGTTGAAAAGACACTACATGGCTTCCTTGAGTAAGCATGTGAATATGGATGAAGCCTATACATAGGGTCTTTAATATAGTACCTTGTGAAGGATCTCGTGAGGTAAACCCCTTGAATTCCATAGTTTTCAAGATTGAAAATCTAGATTTGGGATTCTATTTTTACAAAGATGTATGGGAGAAAACATATATCTTCCTTGTGAAGAACCTGAAATTGAGCAAGTCACGGTAGAACTTATAGCCAAAGCTTGTGAATTCTCAGTTGTACCTGATTCCATGCCAACAAAATCAGGATTTAGAGAATCATTTTACTAGGAACTTGTAAGGGAAAAGACATCTGTCTAAGAGAGTGTGACATCAAAGTGATCTCCAGCATCATGAAGACTCAACTTCAAACCTGTCTCCATTGGAGTAGCAAATAGGCTTGCAGTCTTCAAGGCCAAATCTCCGCAACAATGTCTCAATATACTTTGTGTGACACAAAGCAATACCTCCATCACACTACTTAAATTGTATCCCCACATAATGATACAAATGCCCCAAATCTAACATCTCAAAAGAGGCATTCAAATCAGCCTTAAAATCAGCAATATGACTCTCATTTAGTCCTGTGAGCAGCATGTCATCGACATAGAGAGCAATAATTAGATGTACATCATCCACACGTTTAACATACAAAGTGCTTTCTGTTGGACTATTCTGAAAACCATGTGCAGTCAAATATGCATGTATCTTTTCATACCAAGCTCGTGGAGCTTGCTTTAAACCATATAAAGCCTTTTTCAACCTGCACACTTTGTTTTCCTACCCTCTTTGAACAAAACCACAAGGCTGCGATACATACACCTCCTCATGCAAATCTCCATTCAAGAACGTAGTCTTTATGTCCAACTGATGTACATTCCAACCATTATGAACTGCCAATGCACAAATGCTACGAATGGTAGTCATAGGACAAGTGGGAGCAAAGGTCTCATCAAAATCAATGCCCTTTTCTTGAGCATAACCCTTTGCAACAAGTCTAGCCTTATAGCAATCAACACTGCCATCTGGCTTTCATTTCAACTTAAAAACCCACTTACATCCAATGACCTTTTTACCAATAGGCAAATCACATAAAGACCATGTACCATTCTTCATTATAGCATCATATTCACTTTGCATTGCAGCCAACCAATTTTCTGATTTTTGTACCTCATCAAATGAAAGAGGTTCTTCCTCTTCACACATACTAGACACAACCAAAGCATAACAATCTGATGCATAAGAGGCATGCTGAAAACCTGAACGAGTACGACTAGACATAGATGCATCAATTTTACTATCACGCAAGGTTTGCACCAGCCATTTAGGCATACCTCTAGCCTACTCATTTTCAGTCCTATCCTCATAAATTACATCCTATAAATCTGCATCAGAAATAGGCTAATCTATGATGTCGTTTGAAATTTGCATAGGCTGAATACTTGCCTCATTAGGACTTACATTTGAATTCCCACCTATAAACAGAGGCAACAACATATCAAATACATCCTGTGAGCTCACATCTGTCTCTTTGGTACATGATAACAAAGGCTGCACAACATCTTCCACAAAAACAACATCTCGACTAATCACAAGATACGCTTTGACTGCGGATGATACAATCTGTAACCCTTGCTCTCAGCACTGTAACCAACAAAAATGCATTTGACAGCCTTATCATCCAATTTTCTACGTTGTTGCATAGGCACTAAAGCATAGGCCAAGCAACCAAAGACACGCAAGTGACCAATAGAAGGCTTCCTGCCATGCCAAGCTTCGTATGGAGTAACAGACTGCAAGGCCTTAGTGGGACACCTGTTGAGTACATATGCAGCACACATGACAGCCTCAAGCCAAAACGCATGTGGCAAAGCTTGGCTCTTGACCATACATCGTACCATCTCCATAAGTGACCTGTTTTTCCTCTCAGCAACACCATTTTGCTGAGGGGTATACGGCACTGTACATTGGTGTTTTATCCCACGACTAGCCAGAAATGCATCAAACTCTTTAGACATGTACTCTCTCCCTCGATCAGAACGGAGGGTGCCCACAGTACAATTGGATACATTTTCAACCATAAGCAAAAATTGTTTGAAGCACAAAAACACTTTGGACTTTGCCTTCAGTGGATATACCCATGCATGCCTTGAGTAATCATCAATGAATGTCACGAAGTACAAATGTTTACCAAATGACGGAGTTTGCATAGGCCCACATACATCACTATGTATAAATTTCTGCAAATGCAGCAAATTAGCAAAGTTTAGATGACCAAAACGAGCATGCCATAGTTTTGCATCTGAAACTGCCTTTTCATCAGAAACTGCATTTGCTGAATCTTCCCCACACTTGTCATAAGAATTGAGCCTATAGAGTCCACGAAACAAGGTGCCAGATAATAATTGTATCACCAGAAGTCAAATCATGAACAGTACATCTGTCATCCACAAATTTGACTACAAGTCCAAGTCTAGCAAGCACAGAGACAGACAATAGATTCTTCTTTATCCCTGGCACATACAAAGCATCTGAAAGTGTGAAAGCGCTGCCATTTGCAGCAGTAAGCATAATTTTACCAACGCCCTTCACTGGGTAAGAAGCATTATTGGCACATGTGACAATATTTCCATTAGGGACAGCCTCAAGACAAGTGAACATATCACGATGCGAGGTAATGTGCTTTGTAGCACCACTGTTAAAATACCATACATCAGAGTCAACAAAAACTGGCAAACATGCATCATGTACAGATGGATCATACTGGCAATACACGCTGAACGCCCATTCTGTATCCTGTACAACATTTACAGAATCTGCATTTGTAGAAGCATCTGCTATTATGGCTGCATTTGACTCTTTCTTCTTTGCCTCTTTAGCCTTTAGCTTAGGGCAATTCTTAATGACATGATCAATTGCCTTACAATAGTTGCACCTGATTTTTTTCTTGCCTTTATCAAGAGCCTTCTCAGACCTATTGTTGCTACTTGTGGAAGGAGAAGAAGTTACAGACCTACTAATAGGAGAAGAAACAGTGGAAGGGGCTGCCTTACCACTTCTTCTCTGCTGGGGCAACAACAAATGCCTGATCAACTGCACGCTGCCTAGCTCTGTTTTGCCTGGATTGCGCTTCTTGCAAGAGCTTGTTGACTAAAGTATCATACTTGACAACATCAGGTTTGTCCTCAGTAACAAGTCTCCACGTGGACGCAAAAGTCTAATATGACTCAGGTAAAGCATCAAGAACAATCTGCACAAGAGAATGATCAGGAATAATCTCACCTGCAGAAATCAACTGTTCCTTGAGATCTTTAATCTCAGTAAGAAATACATTCATGTCATCATCTGCCTGCATAATCTTCGATTCTAGCTCTTTACGCAGGTAAGAGATTTTTGCCTCGTTACGACCTGCATACAAACCAGCTAGAATATCCCAAGCCTATTTTGCTGTTTTAGCTGAATGAATATGTGGAGTGATGTTATGTTTGACAGAAAGTGCAATCAAGGCATGAGCCTGTGCATCTTTACCATCCCAACGAGCTTGTTCAGCAGTGGGTAAAACAGCAGCAACAGTAGAGCTGCTAGAACCTGCAACATCCTCAATAGATCCTACATCCACAGAACCTAGACATACATCCATACCCTGCACAATGTTCCACACTCCTTTTGCAACCAAAACATGTTGCATCATGTATGCCCAAAGTGGGTAGTTGCTGTCTCCATCCAATTTGTCATCAGCAACAACATGCGAAATACATCATTGTTGCTGTTATCAGCCATGGCCACTGACTGAAACTGATGCAAAAGCTACCTGTAATGAAGCAAAGACTGAACAGAAAACAACTCGTGCTATGTAGCACGGTCCGCAATAGAATACGTATGCCTGTTTCGCAGAAAACTGCACTGTCAAAATTTCTGCACACAAAGTGACGAAAACACTTGTACAGAACTTGTAATGCAAAAACGGAGCCCGAAACCACCTCAGATGCAATTTCTGAGAACGCCAAGCTCTATGGGCTTATCTACAAAGTATAGGGACCTGCAAGCGTTCGTGAAAGCTCACCTTAATCGGAGAATGTGAGTCGGAGGGTGCCAGCACGGCGTAGCCCTGGGAGCCAATGCCTGCTCTAATACCAATTGTTGGAATTAGGGTTGCAGGAAAGCACACAAAGCTTGGAGAAGAAGAAGCAAGAATGCACACAACACACAATGTATTAGATTGTGTCAATGTACAAAGATAAGTTAGCCCTAGAATAATGGGCGTTATATACAAGCCGGGGGAAAAAACCTCCTAAAGAGGGAAAAAATGCCCCGGCGGTCCTAAGTGTGTTCACACACATCACTGCCTATATATATGGCAACATTTGGTGCATAGCTGGTCCGAGAAAAGAACATCTGGCCAAAATGGTCCTTTTGGGATCAAATTTGGTGTGAAGATAGGCCATTGCACAAATATGGGTATCCTATGCTTACTTTCCTAGAATAGATTCCAAGTGACCTAATTACAACCTTTAGTCCTCTTGATCTTAAGTGGCTCCAGGTGATAAATCGTACGTATCGTTTGAATCGTAGATAGGTCATAAAAACTCGGACTGGGACCAGACTTGGTAGAATCCAAGTCCCTATGGTCAACAACAACAGGTAAAAGTCAAAAATCAATTTGGATTCATGGTGTGGTAGTTAGCTAGGCGTGGGTTCCCCAGGCTATCACTTAGCTAGTGACCTTTTGGACAGGTTCACTTTCAACGGACTATAACTCTTGACTCCAATCTCCAATTAGTCAAATAGTCAAAGGTTATCTATAGAAAACAAAGAATTCAAATCTACAGTTATTGTATAAAATTGGGTTCTCTGCCAAAAGTTATGACAGTTCAGGGATCTACATTTTTTGACCTTACAATTCAGACAGGGTCAAGTTTCGGGCCGTAGCTCTTAACTACGAACTCTACTTGGGGTGTTCAAATAGTCAAAAGTTATCTATAGAAAACAAGGATTCCAATTCTAGAAAGACTGTGAAAAACTTGGTTCTCTGCCCAGAAGTTATTGCAATTCAGGGAACTGCCATTTTTTCGAAGCTTAGACATTTTGAGTTGGATAGAATAAAGCATGGATGAAAGTCTAGAGCTTACTTAAAGGGTCCTTTTTGTTCCAGGAGCTTGATCTAATCTTGCAAAAAGGAGCTTCCCAATGTGCTTTGTCCTTTAACTTCTAGCTCCAGAAAATGGTTCCCTCCCTTTTTTTCCACAAGATCCAAGGCTCCAAATCCACCTACCTTATGCAATCTTGGATAAAAGCTAGAAATTTTGGCAGCATTTCAATACTAATTTGTGAACATGGAAGCCTGAGGTTATGCAACGGTGACCTAAAAGAGTATGTTGCCAAATTATGGAAGCTTGAGTGAAGGGCTCAAGAGAACATACCAATGCTTACTATACCTCTTATGCTTACTATACCTCTTATGCTTGTGAATATGCTTTGGCTAAAGTCCTCTCAATGCTCTTGTTAATATGGTAGATCCCCACACATGCCCAACACCACTTGCTCGCCCAAAGAGTGAGACGGCCAAAAGCTTATGCCCTTTACAATAGGATTGCGGTGTTTGAGGGGGTTTGTATACCCTAACTAAATGCATTCTCCTCAAAGAGAATGAGCTTTGGAACTTACCTTTGCTTACCTAATTGGTGAACGTAAGTCCCATAAGAGATAAGGTTAGTCCCTTGAGATAATCCTGAAAGTGGCCCAAAAGCAAGCTATCAACATCACTTAACCCATTTAACACAAGAATTTCCAGCGATTAAGTGAATTTGTGAAACTTCAAAATGGCTCAAATGGACTTAGAGAATGATAGATGTTGTCGAGCTAATTCCGAATACCTCCCCGAATACCAGATCGGATGCTCGGTCAGAGAAATAGGAGTGCCTATTGGCAACCTTTGTTCAATCTGTAAAGCCTGCAACTCCCTCAAAATCTCATGGAATGGGCAAAGATCAATTAGATATAACCCAAACTCTAAATTTATTCTAGAGAAGCCCCAAATATGATTAAGTTGAGCTAATCTCAATTAAGGTTTTAATCCATCGATTAATTACCTCAAAATTAAAGAATCATTAAAAGTAGGTTTGAGGTATAAAATAACTCAATTTAGGTGCCCTGATTCCAAATCCAAGCTTGGATTTTGAGTTAGCATCCAATTTTTTTGAGTTATTCAAAGATTTGCATGAAATGCAAGTTTAAATGCATATAATGTGCTTGGAATGCATAGTTAATGATTAATATATAGATTAATTAGTTAATTTCAAAGCAAATCATCCAATTTTGGGCTAATTAGGCCCTGTGCAAAAGGGCTTTAAGCCAAAAACAAAAATCAATTTTTTGCCCAAATTAATGCAAATGTTGAATTAAAAACTATAAAAATGTTAATCTAATCATTAATATAATTATTAGAAAGCATTACAAAAGCCTAAAACCTAATTTGGAATAATTAAAGGCATTTGGAATGGGGCTAAAAAAAGCAAAATTGAATTTCTTTTATCTTTTTTATTTTTTAATAAATGACTCCCTCACCCTTTCCTTCTCCTTCTCCTTCTCATTCACGGTAACCCCACTATTATGCACACAGTGTAAAAAAGATAGAAGAAAATACAAGAGAGAGAGGAATGAAAGAGAAAAAACAACTAGGACTTGGCTTGCCTCCCCGGCAGCGACGCCAATGTTAAGCTTGTCTTAACCTACTCTTTGCAGAACACAACTTCCATGAAGGCTCAACAAAAGAGAAAGAAAGAGACTCACCTATAAGTCGTGGAGGATGCAAAAGCAACCTATCTTGAGCTTCCCAAGGGAGGCCCTACAACCTCTTGAGCAGAGGCCAATCCTTTCTCTCTTCTAGTGTTTGTCACCAACACTGTTGCAAGCTTTCTTGGACAACTCCTTTCACAACTCCATAGCCATGGTGGTGCAACTCAATATCCTGTTGCAAGCACACTCACTCTCTCTCTCTCTCTCACACACACACTAGCAAGAGGATAAGAGAACAAGAGGCACACAAGAGCTCTAAGATTACACAAGGGAAGTATACTATAGAGATGCCCCACCACGAGTTGTGATTTGAAGAGTAACCACAAGGCCATTCTTCTCTCCATTGTATACTGCTACCACAAACTCATATCACATCATAGGCTTCAACCACATGGCTTTGGTGTACTACTTCCAATAGGCCAATGCTATAGAGTGTTGTTGACAAACCCTTTGTGCCAAGGTTGTCACCCTTCTTACCCACCTATTTGGTTACTCCATCCTGGGAGCTTTGGCTGAAGACAAGCACGTGCATGTCTGCATTCATCTAGCTCTGATCTCCCACACAATGATGCTTTGCTGCTCTACGCCTACTTGTGCTTGTGATGATGGCATTTTGCTATTATGTAATAGAGTTGAGCACTGATGGCCAAGTCTCAAACAATGAAAAGGTTGTACTATCGTGCTTATCTCAGTAGTAGCCAAAGGTAATGATGTATTCTGCCTTGTTATGGTTGGAGACGTTATCGAACCCCAAGTGCGTGCACTATGACATGTGCTCAGCCTTGAACCAACGAGGCAATGAAGCTACCAAATTATCTATCTAAACGATGAAGCGTGGGCACTGGTCTCTTCTTGTTGAGAAAGAGTAAGGTTTGTCTCACAGAGACTATGTTGTTGTCACCTTCTGTGGACCTTCAAAATGAAAGATTTTGACTCTGTTGCTTCCCCTTCTAAGACCTTTGTTGAGGTCTTTATTTGTAGTTTATGCCTCTTCTGCACAATTGCTTGATACACACAATACGTAGACATGCATCTACATCAACGTATACCCAAGCGTTTTGTATTTTCTTCCACCTGTTTTTCTTTTTCTCTATCCATTGCAGCTTGTGTTCCTTTACCTTGTTATGGAGTTTTCTTAGAAAGTTTTCCAACCTGTCTTTCTTCCTATGTTGGATATTCTATTGTGGGAGTTGGTATAGTCTGCAGACCCCTTTCAGCAAGTGCCTTTGCTGCTCCAAAGTAAAAATCTTATGTAGTAAGAATGGATTGGCTACTGTATTCTTGTGTTCTCTATAGTAAGCTTGTATATCCTTGTGAATTTAAAAACTCCAATCATCTTCTTTTCCAACTCTGCTAACATGTACATTGGTCTTGGGTTAATTCTATTGTGTCTGTCTGTGTACTTAACTTGCAAAAGCATGCATAGAGCCTAGCTTGCTTTTATAAGCATTGGATCTGTGATGACGTTAAAAGGTACTCTGAATTGACCTTTTCAAATTCCTTAAGTACTTGCTCAAATCCAAGCTTTCCATTGTGAGTTTTGTGTATGGGGGTGAGGGTGGTAATTGGAGGGCTTCTAAGAGAAGTTCTCTATCGATGGCCACCTTCACTGTGTGACCTCTCAATTCTACTATTCCCATATTTGAATCTACATCATAGGTGTTGAGGAATTTTAAAATTCAAATAGGATCATACTGACAAAACCTGTGGCTTGTAGCTTCTCTTGTACTCCAGGCTCTTGTAGAATTGAGTAGCATACAGGTGAATGGTACACAAATACCCATTTTTGCTAGTTATGTAGGACCATATTTCATTAGTCGCACCTGGACTCTCTCTCCATTTTCACCTGCGTCACCTATCCAAGTTTTTAAATAGTTGTGTTTGATAGCCCATCCTTTAGCATCCAAGGTAGATGGATCAAAAAATTATGGCCTCCTCTTCTTCATATAGTTGCTTTTTGAGCTTGTTGGTAGACATGATTTCTACATTGACCACTTTATGGTTGATACTGAGAAGCAACTCACAAAAATTCTTTTACCCCAAAACCCATAGAACTCGAACAGGGATTTGATACAAATTTTGAATAAAATTTCACTTTCGTGGCGAGTTCTTATGGCCCTTTTCCTTCTAATTGAAGGTAGTTGAAAATCTTGGGAGCAGGAGACTCACAAGATACCCTTACCCTTGCCTAAACGTTTCACATTGTTCCATGAGTGTGGAAGCAAATTAGAAATAAAGGGGTGAGGTTGGGTTTGAAAAGAAATGGTTATGGAAATAAGGATAGCCTTCCAAAGCAAGATGTAGTCAAAAAGGTACTTGTCCAACCAGCCATGGTCAAAGGTGATTTTGGTCCAAAAAAGCCACTGTCTAAAAATAGACAATTAAAATTTTTGCTGCGAAAACATGAGCTCATTTTTTTTTGGATAGGACAATACAAATTATGTAAGAGTTTGCCATGAGTAGGAGCAAACTAATTGTTTTCGAAGAAAATGGTCAAATTTTCCAATATTGGCCCAAAAAATAATGTTTGGGGTCCTGGCCACCTGGTGTAGAGTATAGCAGATGACTTGCAATGGATATGAGATTTGGTAGGCCTGTGGAGGGTACTGAGACTTACATAAAAGCGATTTCACTGCTCTCTAACTCTAATTGTCTCTCTCTTTCTCTCTCTAATTCTCTCTATCTAACTCTTTTTAATGCTCTCTAACTCTCTCTCTCTCTCTCTCTCTCTCTCTCTCTCTCTCTCTCTCTAACTTTGATTCTCTCACTCTAACTCACCGTCTTTCTCTAATTCTTCCTAACTTCCTAACTTTCTAACTCTCTCTCACTCTCACTTTCTAACTCTCTAACTCTCTCTCTAATGCTAACTCTCTCTCTAATGCTAACTCTCTTTAACTTTAGATCTATAGAACTCTAAGTCTAAGTCTCTCTCTCTAACTCTCTCTCTAATGCTAACTCTCTTTAACTTTAGATCTATAGAACTCTAATGCTAACTCTCTTTAACTTTAGATCTATAGAACTCTAAGTCTAAGTCTCTCTCTCTCTCTCTCTCTCTCTCTCTCTCTCTCTCTCTCTCTAATTCTCTCCTAACTCTCTAACTCTCTCTCTCGCTCTCCTACTCTATAAATCTCTCTACCTCTCTCTCTATCTAACTCACCCTCTCTCTCTACCTCACCCTTTCTTTAAACTCCCTCACTCTAACTATCTCATTCTCTAACTCGCTCTAGCTCTAACTCTGTCTCTATCTTTCTAATTCTCTCTCTCTCTCTCTCTCTCTCTCTCTCTCTCTATCTATATATATATATATATATATATATATCTAACTCTAACTCTCTCTAATTCTCTCTCTCTCTCTCTCTCTCTCTCTCTCTCTCTCTCACACACACACACACACACACACACACACACACACACATGATCTCTCTCTCTCTCTCTCTCTAACTCTAACTCTGTGTCTCATTCTCTTTATAACTCTAACTCTAACTCTCATTCTCTCTATAACTCGTTGAGAACCGCACTTGCACTCTCTGTGAGTGACAACCAAGCAATCGAGGATGAGCATCACTTGATGATTGCTTACCCTGCGTACGATGAGATTCAATGAGGGTTTTCATATGTCCTCGGGGGTTGTGCTAGTGTCCCATAAATCCTTGAGTCTCACCATCGAATATGTGGGAGGTATGTATGGATGCTTTTTGAGCATCACCATCAACTAATGGCTCACCAAAAAGAGTGTAGTCGCACTACCCTCCCTCTTTAGGGTGGAGACTATTGTAACACAATGTGGTCCCATAGGTCAATATTTGATCTCGTGTGAACGATAAACATCATCATCATCATCATCATCATCTCTCTCTCTCTCTTTCTCTCTCTCTCTCTCTCTCTCTCTCTCTCTCTCTCTCTCTCTCTCTCTCTCTCGCTCTAAATCCCTCTCTCTCTATCTCTCTCTCTTTTTTATAACTCTCTCACTCTCTCTCTAATTGTGTCTCTCGATCTCTTTAACTCTCTCTCTCTCTCTCTCTCTCTCTCTCTCTCTCTCTCTCTCTCATTGTCTCTCTAAGAGACATTGCTAACAATGTGAATAATTAAATACATACGATTGACAATAAGAGCATGCATACCTTTAGGAAAAAAGAAACAAGAAAAATATTTAAATACATACGATTGACAATAAGAGCATGCATACCTTTCTAAAAAAAGAAACAAGAAAAATAACTAATGAAGTTACAAATACCTCTCATATATGCGTGCACACCTGTAATGTCTCAAGAATCAATTGAATTGATAGGCCGTGCATGGTGCAAAAGAATCAATGAACTTATAGGTAGTGTGCCAATGGAAAAGGAAGTCAAGTGTGTGTGTATGTGTGTGTGTGTGTGTGAGAGAGAGAGAGAGAGAGAGAGAGAGAGAGAGAGAGAGAGAGAGAGAGAGAGAGAGAGAGAGAAGTTAACAATGCCAACAATGCAATTTTTTGTTAGAGGAGCCATTGTAGAGTGCCACTTGGCAACATTTAATTAAGTAGAATTATAAGCATAGCTAAGCGATGTTGTACACTGTTGTTTGCACACTTGAAGGGACTCATACAGTGTGATACTAGAAGTGACATCCTTATTTTATAAAAAAATCATGCTTTAGTGTTCCTTCGAGCCTAAATGTTATAGTGTTTCTCACAGATTATGTGGTTCATAGAGAGTCTCGTGTGCTAATTTGTGAAATAATGGCACACGACTCATACACAAATTTAGTGTTAAAGTGTTCCTCATAGATTCTGTGATTCATAAAGAGTCTCATGTGCTAGTTTGTGTAACAAAGGCACATGACTCATGCACAAATTCACCTACATAATGGTCCATGTGTATAAATTGGACAATCATACATCAACTGTCTCAATAAGTTATTCTTTATTTGTAGAGTAAGATGGTGGATGCCTTTTTTTTTTGGGAGGGAGGGGTAGCCGTGTGGATAAGCCTCACATCACAAGGGGGTGAAATAAAGCGTGTGTGTTCCTCCTCTAGCGAAAAAGAAAATGAAAAGATGGCGGATGACTTAGAATGTGACTTGAGACTCATACCTCAGATTATTATATGACTCTTTTTCTTACACGAAGATAAGAATATGAATATCCAGACCTTGTAGTCTTTGCCTAGACCACCAAATCATCATCTTCCATAGGTTCACCAATAGATGCAAGTGCATCTGCACATATGCGCATGGAGCAAGCCTTGTGTGTAGTGGTATACAAATCATTTACAACACATCATGCAGCACCTAGACTTTACACATCACCTTGCCCAGTGCCCACCATGGAAAAGGAAGGGGGCCACAAGAGACTCTTCTAGAACTGAAACGTTGAAATTTGAGTTCCAAATTAATTATGTGGGAAAGCAGATTACTCCATCGGCTCACACAAACTACCCTCGTCACGTAGCTCACTTGCATTGAACTCGGGCGCCATAATGGGACCCAACCGTTCTACCAGCTAGACTACACGTCCCCATGATAAGACCCAATCGTTCTACCAGCTAGACTACACGCCCGAGGGCATTAATTATGTTGGTTTATGGCTTATTATGTTGCTGGGTTGTGTGGCTGAGGAGGAAGAAAGGTTCCACGATTATTCCATTTTTCAAAAGTAATCAAGAAAAAAGACCTTTTTCGGAGAAAACACCAACAGAAATTCCTTTTTCGTAGCCAAGAAAATAGACCCTATCCGATTTGGCATGTCCCTGCAAACGGTGTGAGTCGGAGCGCCTGATTTCAGACTTTCATATGCGCGCTTTTTTCTGGGTTTTCTCTGCGCAGCATCATCGTGGAGTTGCGAAAACCTAGGCAAGAAATTTTATATATTCTTTATTTTCTGGCTTAGGGTTGTGAACTGTGTGTGTTTTTGGGTTCTCTATATCAGGGTTCAACTGGTTCTTACTGTGTGCTTTAGGGAGCTTGAGCTGAGAAGCTTTTCTGTCTTCTTGTGTGAATTGAAAGGTTTTGGCAGACAAAAAGCATGAAACAGCTCTGATACGGGTGCAAGAGAAACAAGAAAGATCCCGGAAAAGGAAAAACAAGAAAGAAAGATGGGGAGGGCCTTCAGGATTGTGATCTTGGGGGGAGGAGTGGCTGCTGGGTATGCAGCGTTGGAGTGTGTTAAACACGGGATTAAAAATGGAGATCTCTGCATCATCTCTGAAGAATCTGTAAGCATCCCACAACCCTGATCATTTTGTTATGTATTTGGACAAAACCACATGTAATAATTATGTATGTGTACCGAGCACATGCATGTGTGTGTGTTTATGTGTGCATCTTTCTGTCATAGATTCACAAATTTTTGAACCTTTCATTAAACATGCAGGTGGCTCCCTATGAACGCCCAGCCTTAAGCAAGGGTTGCTTACTTCCAGAAGGTATTTTTCACAAACCTTTTTGGGTTCTCTGGTTTAGTTTTGCGAAGTAGGCAGTGGGGATGTGTTCTTTCTGGGGTTATGTAACAATACGATGAGGTTCGGATGTTCAGCTTTCCACATCAATTCAGATAGTTCAACACAAAGCTACCACATCATGGTGTAAAATTGGTTGTTAGGATTTTGGATGGAAAAGGGGTTGAAGCTTGTCTCATGTTAGCAAACGGTGCGCCACTGCATGTTTTCAAGACTCTCGTGGTTTAGGAGGGGCTATACTTTGATTTCGTGGGCTAAGGAGTTGCCTACTATTAGTGGCATGTACTAGCTCATTACAAAAGAGTTCTATTTAATTAGAACCATAGTCACATGAAAACGCGTTTTCTTCATATTTCATAGAAACGTTTCGAAACAGCACGGAATCGTCTGGCCGAAATGGCATTTCACTCAAAAGTCATTTTTAGGCGAAGGTTTTTTCCTCCCAATTCTTAGGTTTGAACCTTGCATACACATACATATATATTCATAGATGTAGATATACACATATATATATGTTCGAAGGTTTGACAGAAACTCAGTACGAAGGGCTTTGTGTGAATATATGCTCTTACGTGTGTGTGTGTGTGGAGTGCGTGTGATGTTCGAAATTGAAGTCAAATAATGACCAATATCGCTTGATATTATCCCGAATGTCTCATTTAGCTTTGCAATTTCAAGTAATTGCACACCCAATTGCTGAAATTCTTTACTAGGAGTTCAATTTCTTACTTATTTTTTACCTCCATTGCAAATTCCAACCCCTCTTCCATCATGCTTCCCCGCAAATCCCCTAATAAACATGACAGTTGGGATGATTAGCAAGTATGGGACTTCCGGCATCGTTTGCAAATTTTGTGGAGAATGTGTTTTGAATGTTTCTCTTTCTATGTCATAGACTTAAATGTGACTCGTATCAGTTACGAGCATGCTTAAATAACAAGTGTCACTTCGAAACCTATCCATTTCTTCCAAAGAGACGAAACGAAACGAAACAAAACCTTTCAAAATGACAAAACGGATGAAACATTTCTTATGACTATGGTTAGAACTACAACTTTCTCCAACTTGGACCCCCTCGCTTACTGATGAGATCTGAAAATCACTATTCTCGAAGGTAATGGCTAAATATATAGCATGTGTTATGTTCATGTCGCCATGGCATTATTGCTGAACGATAGTGGCCGATGCAACAATGGAGCTGGGTCAAGAAGCACTTCGTTTTGTCGATTGTGTGGCTGCCTTCCTGTAGAGAAAAAGCATTTCTTGCTGCATTCTTCTGAGGAAGCCAATCCTTCCCGTTGTCTCGGGAACATTGTAGAGTGGCCGATGCAACAATGGAGCTGGGTCAAGAAGCAGATCGTTTTGTTGGTAGGCAAGGATTGTGTGGCTGCCTGCCTGTAGAGAAAAAGCAATTCTTGCCGCATTCTTCTGAGGAAGGCAATCCTTCCCGTTCATAACCCACGACCCATACCGAACTTATGGGCATATGCGTAATTTTCCCTTTGAAACTACGTAAGGTATTCAAAACCTTGATCAGTTTGTAATCCTTTATTTTGATGTCCGCAGGTGCTGCGACTTTACCATCTTTTCATACCTGCGTCGGGGTTGGCGCAGAAAGACTAACACCAAAGTGGTACAAAGACCATGGTAATTTTGAGAATACATTCTGTAAAACAGCAAAAATTCACAATCATTAAATTATAGATGGAAGTGTAGAGTTTTTGCTAATCTCTCTCGTGTCATAGTGCAGGAATTGAGCTTGTGCTCAGCACCCATGTTAAGTCTGTTGACGTAAGAATGAAGACTTTGTTGAGTGCTGCTGGAGAAACGATCTCATACAAGACACTTATCATAGCCACAGGTGCCCGAGTATGTCTAGATGCATCCCTCTTCCATCAAACCAATTCAAGAAGTTCACATCTGAAGTAGATGCCGTTTTGGGAGTGCTTTCCTCCCCTTCTCCTTTGATTTTCTTCGTGTTACCTACCATCATATATAGGAGGGTTGTTTATGCACTTGTCTTGTTTGAATGATTGCAGGTGCTAAAGCTTGAAGAGTTTGGTGTAACCGGTGCAGATGCAAAAAATATATGTTATTTACGTGATCTGAATGATGCCAATAAGCTTGTGGAAGTAATGGCATCATGCCGCGGTGGAATGGCAGTTGTCATTGGCGGTGGGTACATTGGTATGGAATGTGCTGCCGCCTTGGTAACAAACAAAATCGGGGTCACCATGGTTTTCCCAGAGCCACATTGCAGTGAGTTTTATCTGGTCATGCTTCTGTAAAAAAATAAATTTCCTTGGACAACCTCCTTATTCTGATGTTTCTTTGACAGTGGCCCGCCTTTTCACACCGAAGATTGCGGCCTTTTATGAGGACTACTACAGGAAAAAAGGGGTGGAGTTCATCAAAGGCACTGTCATGGCCTCTTTCGAGAGTGATGCCAAGAACAAGGTGAGAGCAGCTGAGTCTATAGTATCAGCCCATTTTTATGGGTGTTTTCAGTGCCTGTATTGACATATAATATAATAGTGTGCTAAACTCGTAATTTTTGTTATGGAGCGGGTGACTGCTGTTATCCTGAAGAATGGAACACGTATCAAAGCAGACATGGTGGTTGTGGGCATTGGAATCAGACCAAATATAGGGTTATTTGAAGGTCAACTCACTCTAGAGAAAGGTGGCATCAAGGTGAATGGGAAGATGCAAACTAGCAATTCCTCTGTATATGCCGTAGGGGATGTCGTGTCATTTCCATTGAGGCTATATGGAGATATGAGAAGGTTGGAACATGTGGATCATGCCCGCAAGTCGGCCGCCCATGCCGTCCAAGCCATAATGTCACCGGAGAGTGTGCATGAATATGATTATCTTCCATACTTCTACTCACGGGTTTTTACTCTGTCGTGGCAATTCTATGGAGATAATGTTGGCGAATGCGTTTTGTTTGGGAATCCAAGTGACAAGAAATTTGGTGCTTTTTGGGTGGATAAAGGGCTCTTGGTGGGCGCTTTTTTGGAGGGCGGTAACAAAGATGAATATGCCGCTTTAGAAATGGTGGCCAGATTGAAGCCGCCCATCAAAGATAAGGAGACACTCGGAAAGCAGGGATTATCGTTCCCCTTCTCTCTCAAAGAACCCCCTAGCCATTCTTCTTCTCTTATCTCATCTGTAGCAGAAAAAAGCCACATGCTGCTAGAAAACCCCTCATCTTTTGCTATTCAAGTCTCTGCAGGTATCGCTGTTGCTGTAGGGGTTTCTCTATTTGCATTTTGGTATGGCAAGAAGCGACAGAGATGGTAGGTCTGAACGTTATGTGGAATGTATTAAAGGTGTGCCTATTAGTGAAAGATTCACTAAACGTTACATCATTGTATTTTTATGATTTAAGAGAGAGAGAGAGCGCCTTAAAACTTGAAGTTTACTATAAAATAACATTGTGTTTGTAGAGGAAGGTTCCCTTTTACAGCTGGTCATATATCTCTGCCACAAGTCATCTCTTCTCACTGTGATAAGGATTCTGTTACTTACAGAACCTGGCAATCCCTCAATCATAATAAAGAGGACCACATTTGCAGAGGGTGTGGCTTGACCTTGCCTCAAAAGCCTTGACTCACTGGCATCACGGTATCTCAATGAGAGAAGGATCGGGCTTCATTGGCCATGCCATCGATAGACATCACAGTCATTTCCACAGATCCATCCAACAAAAAATAAAATTGAATGAGGTTTTGATAATTACTGTATTTGTTCAGATAAGGAAATAAGGTTAGAAGGCCTTCAATCTGAAGATAGTGACCACATCCGAGCATGCATGTTTGCTAGACACGGTGAATCCATTCCTGTGAGCTGTAGGTGCTCAAGTGGAGTTGCAAGTGATCAGCTCATAAAGAAGACTCCTTAGGAATAAATTGAAGACCTTGAAGATGAATTAGACTCCAAATTTTATGTATGGAGGAGGGCTGTGCGAAGGGTCATACATATGATCAAATGCAAGTTGTGCCTGTAGATCTGCAACAGGTTGTCGAGCTAGTGTGTGATGGGTGGCAACCCATTTAGAGGTTTTAAGCCAGCATCTTAAAGGTGAGAGGGGGGGAGGGGAACATGTCATGAAGTTTAAAAGAATATATTTAAGGTAAGCTACGAAAAGAGCAATCCATCTAAACCGGGTGGGTAAGGGATCAATAATGATGAGCAAATCCACAAGGCAAGGGAGGCATTAGCAAAGAGGGATTTTGATGACTCAAGCAAGGAGAGATTGTATGTTTCTAATGCAAAATGCTAGGACACATGGTGAGGGCATGTACCAAGAAGGTGGCAAACAACAGTTACAAAACCCAATCTGTAGATACGCATGAGAAGATACCACCAAAACCCATCTATGCAGCTTTTTAGTACATGGAAGTATGAGTAGCCAAGTATGGTCATATCTTTTTCCATGTTGGGGAAGTTCAAATAACTAATGCATGTGCTCAACATATCAATCAAGTTGTAATGACCAATAGGGTGGTAAACATAGACTTCAAAAAGAAATGAGTGCACATCCCATAAAGAAGAAAAGGTGATGGATGTTGAGAAATTATTCTTCAAGCGTACATCAGGAGGTTGACAACAAAATTAATTTACAGTCTGCCTGCCCATGAATGCATCCCCAGCACCCATTTGATTTTTTCATCTTGCCCATCCATCCTCTTTTTCCACTGGCCATTGTACTCAAGTGTGTAAACTCACTTAGTTGCACGGAGGTTCATACAAATATAAGGAATATATTGCAATGATACATTGGACATTGAGCATCAATGATCAATGTTAGTATAAAACACATCTCTAGGAAATGTGCGTCATCGAGAGTGCACATTTTTCCATTCTTAAAGGGCAAAACTCTTGCAAGAGGGATTATTAAGCAAATAGAGTCCTTTCCTATCTCAAACATTGTTGGAGAATTATTCTTTATTTTCGTTGATAGATTGACAATAATGGCCCACTATATACCTATGAATAAGTTGGATACAGCCTTATAATTTGCCAAAAAAAACAAAAAGATTGTGAACTAGATCTTTAGACTATATGGAATCCTAAAGGACAGATTTATATAGGAATTTCCTGTTGAGTTATAGAAGATACTTGAGAATGTGTACACTTGCAAACAAATGGAAATATGAAGAGGCCAACTTAGGTATTATGGGATATTCTTAGTGTATGTGTTAATGAAAACAGACAAATTGGATTGCATATCCACCATTGGTGGAATTTGCTTTTGATAATATATGTCAATCATCCACAATGAGATATCTCTTCTTCAAGCACTATATGGTAAAAAATTGTAGTTATACAAGCAATTTTTTAGAACCAATAAGTAGAGTAGAAGTTTAAAAAAACAAAAAATAGAAGTTATTATAAATTCCACAAAAAAGTCCCAAGGTAGGTAAAACAGTTACCATATTTAGAAGAGAATTCCAAGAGTTCAAGGAACTCCATATGATAATTTTAACAATAGTCTTGACATTGAGCCATAAAAGAGGCTTGAGCCATAAAAGAGGCTTGAGCCATAAAAATGTTTTAAGGTTAATTTACAAAATTTTAAAGAAATAAAGCGGTAAATAATCTCAAAATTCCTTGAAACTAATTGAGGATACTTTGTTTTCATACAAGCACATATGGTAAACCATGTACCTAGAAAATTTATGATTTTGAAAAATACTAAAAATAGCCTTACCTTTGATGAGAAGTATGTTTTGATTTGGTTAAGAAATTGGAGGTAAATAATCTCAAAATTCCTTCAAACTATTTGAACATATTTTGTTATCGTGCACCCACGTATGGTAAAAGCTATGAGAAAAAATCATGTATCTCAAAAATTAATGATTTTGAAAAATACTAGAAATAGTATAAAATTGTGGTAATAGCTTGAGACGTATGGAAAATAGTATCTCTTTAGTTGATGGAAGGCATATACCAATGGATTAAGTATTTGATGGAACGTTTAGTGAAATTTAAAAAATCAAACCTTTTTAGCAAAAAAACTGTCTACATGATGACTATGGGAATTTTTTTGTAAACTTTTTTAGTGATAGTTTATTTTTTCAATTGAAATGTTGTGTTAGAGAGTATTTTACTGAAAGGGATTTCTTTAGGACATTATAGTTATAGTGAAATGATTTTTTAAATAAAAAGTATCTAAAAAAAGCCACAAAATTGGTTTTTTAAAACAAGAATGAGAATAACCTGAGAGTAGGGAAAGTCAAAAGACTATCCTTTACTAGGGAAAGTCAAAATACTATCCTTTAGAATCAGAGTAACTTAAAACAAGAATGAGAATAAGTTGAGATTAGGTAAACGTCAAAAGACTATCCTTTAGAAGAATGAGAATAAATTGAGACTAGGTAAAGTCAAAAGACTATCCTTTAGAATGAGAATAACTTGAGACTATGTAAAGTCAAAAGACTATCCTTTAGAATGAGAATAACCTGAGATTAGGAAAAGTCAAAAGACTATCCTTTAGAATGAGAATAACCTGAGATTAGGAAAAGTCAAAAGACTATCCTTTAGATATAATGTTTTGAGAGAAGAATGTGGGGGAGAGAGTGAGCTTGAGCTCCTTTGCAAGCGCGCACGTGCACACACACACACACACACACACACACACACACACACACACACACACACACACACACAAGATTAGACAAACACACAAGAGAGATGGATGGCTGAGTTTTCTTCTATTCTCTTTTCTTCTCTACAAGAGAGAGGGTGAACTTGAGCTCTGTTGAAGTTCAAGGTGGATCAAAGACAAGCATTAACATGGTGGATTAAGCCTAAGCATGCACATCATTCAGTGCTTATCAATAATTAGAGTAATCAACAAATGACCAGCATAATGGTAAAAATATGGAGTTGTTTATTCATGAATGTGAGCCTCATTATATAAACTTTGAGTACATCTGATTAGGTAACCCTAATCTTGGTTAATTCACTAATGAGATGCTTCCACATTCTCTTCCTAATTCTAGCCCACGATCTCTCACCTACCAGATTTCCCATGAGTTGTTTTCACCTACTTGGATGAATCCTTTTGATAGTTTACTACTTGGTGATTACAACTTTGACCTTTGCACATATTTCCCCTAAGTTTATGCTTCGTATATTATCCCTCATCCCCATGTATACATCAATTTTATCCAACAATCCCTCCCTCAAATTGATCACCCACAACCCTGGCAGTCCATGGGAAGCTTCATGGCTTGTCCACTCTCAGCAAGAGCATAGCAGAGCAGTGATAACACCTATGACTTGAACCTGAAACTCACTCCAGTTGCATTGGTAGTAGACTCCTTATATCTCACTCCAATTTTGGTCTATTGGTTTACAAAATGAGAGGATTCAATTGGCATACATGATTTTCATATGAGTTAGGATCCATATGAGCACTTAGAGGACCCAATCAGTGTCAGCAAAATTGGCCTCATGAGAGGTCACAACATCAGTAGGTTCTTCTTCGTCTTCGACCTCTACCAGGTTTGTAGATAGCCTCTTCTTGGTGTAACGATCTTCTCGAAGTGTCTACATTTACCACATAAGGTTTTCCCTTCAAATTTATCTATCTTGGTGGCCATTAGGGAAGGTCTTACCTCAGAGAGGTAGCGTCTAGTCCCTTTACAAAAAAAAAAATGATTAATGCAAAGCTTAATACCAAATGGTTTAAGTAATGAGCCCTCCCAGAATTAGATATGCATAAGAATAAATGTGGAACAAGATCTGATTTTGAGAGCTAACTTCGACAGTTGATTTTGACAGCTAATTCAGATAGTTGACTCAGATATAGCTGACTCAGTTAGGTGACTTTGACAGCTGACTCTCCAACATCTAACTCTGGTAGTTGACTCCGATATCTAACTCAAGTAGCTGACTTCCACATCTGACTTCGTCACCTGATTTAGAGAAAGTAAACTTGGCCAAAAAAGTAAACACGACCAAAAAGTAGGTGTCAACAGCAAGTTGTTGGGGGCTGTCAAAGCAAGTTGTTGATTGTTAGCGGCTAGCCAGCAGGTCATTGATTGTGTGCAGGCAGGTTGTTTGACTCATAGGTCATCGATTGTCACCAGCAGGTTTATTGGCTAATTCCAAGTTTGGATTGTAATTTGATGCCTCTTGGATTCCCATTTTGGTTCTCGTCGTGAGCCTAGAACATACAGAAAATAGTCATAACCAAACATCATGAAACATGCAATTTAGGGTTTCTTACTTGAATAAGCTTCTTGAGGTGTCATTCCCTTCACTATCTTTATGTAATTCCCTTCACTACCTTTATGTAACTCTTGTTAAGGATATGCATTGTAGTGTTAATTGCCTCAACCCAAAAAGAATTTTTTAATCCTTTACGTTTGAGCATACTCTGTGCCATCTCCCACAACTGTGCGATTCTTGCACTTTGCAACACCATTCCATTGAGGAGTATGCGTAACTCAAATCTCTCTTGATATCCTGCTCCTTGTAGTAGATGTTAAACTCACTTGATGCGAATTCTTCTCCTCAATTTGTTCTTCAACCTCTTTCTTGCCTCATTATCAAGCAATGGAAGCTACCATCATTCAGTCATTACTTGAAAATCCACATACATTCTCTTGCATAATCTGCCTTATTTTTTGATCTCCCATAGTTAATCCCTCACGTACTTCACGTGATGCTGGCTTGTTTTTGCACTCAAAAGTTTTATAAACCTTTTGTACACAATGGAAATCATGCCGCACCTTTTCTATCATCTCTGGGAACAAATATGTGACCCATCTGCAGTCTCTTATTCTGCATAAAATTTCCCTTCTCATCATAAAATGGATTTGTGAGCCATCTTGTGACTACAAAAAATTTGCAAAAGCTTTTTCAAAGAAAAGATACTTTTGGTTATATCACAAAAATAGCAAATAATATGTATCACCTAAGACCTACAACATCCGCAATTAAGTGCAGATTGCACAAACTATGCTCTGATACCAACTGTGAGACGGTCTTGAATCTAATCATATCTTAATCATACAACTTAATCTAAGTAAACATTAAACTCACTTAATCTTGCTATTTCTACATAGAAATACAATCAAATCAACCTTCTCAAATAGCAAACAAGCATGCATGCCATATCCAAGGTTCTTATCACATAAGTAAAGAATTATGTAATCTCAAACAAACATTCACATGATATAGATCTCTATCAATTACAGCATAGCATCTCAATCAATCATAATGTATGTCTCTATCTCAAGATTATATCGTCATCACCATGCTCGACAACATGGTTAGTCATAATGACCAAAATCCAGCCAATCTAGGGCTTTCTCCAATGCCCGTCCACCCAACCTCCACACTGAACATCGCGGCTATCCCGGGTATGCCTCTAGTAAATCTCGTCCACTATGGGTTCTACCAAATGGCTCTCCCAAAGGGCATAAATCACATTCTCTGTCCGACGTTCCCTGTCTAAGGACGGCCGGCCCGAATCTCAAAATCTCATGTTGAGTCTCATCATACACATGCATATCAATCAGTCATATATGTGCATATCAATCATTCATCTCAAAACAAAGCAATCATAACTCATACATATCATCTCACACTCATCTCTATCCATAATCTTTCAAGGCATGCATATTCAAATCAATCACAATCAATTTCCAGTATAAAACAAGCTTTTAATTTAAACAGTCTTTAACTTCTCTTTATCTTTTAAGTCACATGGGAGTCCTTGTTTTTAATATAATCAATTATCATGTTCTAATGAGTGAGGTCATCTCTAGTCACTATTGTTGAGATATCAAGCTCGTCTTAGTGAGGCGGTGGACACTGATGACCCGCTTGGGGGATAGGCCCCACACTTACACCACTGGCATGGTTGGTGAGATCATGGGTGATATGCGGCCAGTGGGATGACAGGCTGTGTGACAGCCATTCTAGAGACTGGCATAGTTATGGCGCTAGCTCATTTAGTTGGGTTCACACTATAGAGAACCCGTGTATGTATTGGTCGAGTACCTTTCATATTATGTGTACTCTTATCTTGTATATGGTGTGTTGAGTGTTGAGTGAAGAAGAAGAAGATTTTCAGCCTCTCACCTTGTGTGTTCTCTATTAGGGTTTTGTGAGAGTGTGTGTGTGTGCTTGCAAGAGCTCAAGCTCTCTTCCCCCTTGCATCTTTTCATGGTATCAGAGCCTAGTTCATGCTAAGGGCTGAGCTGCAAGCAAGAGAACCATAGGAAGCGGTACGAGGGTAAGAGCTTCAACTACTCTTCCCTATTTGTGTTGGTGACTACACCCTTGTCGAGAGCTCTACAGGAGGCACCGGCAAACGATCTTTGATTGAGGAGCTTTCTTCGTGGGAGTAAAGCTATAGGTCAACTATAGGGTCCTATCGGATAAGGTTTTTTGGGCCGAAAACGCGTTTCGGGCGTGTCTAGACCTCCGTTTTTCAGAAAGCAGGCGATTTCGAGCATTGCGGGTAAGTCATCGATTCTCTGCAGAACTCTGTTTTAAGAACTGCAAGAAGACAGATTGACTGTGTGCAGACACTGTGGGTGTTGCAAAGGGGTCAACAGTTGTGCCATTGGGTGTATGTATGCACATTGAAGTCACTGGTTGTGACATTTGAGAGTACTATAGTACCGTTGCAAAAAATACAACAGTTTGTGCAGGACAAACCAGAGTGCTATTTCTGGTAAAATTGTGTGTCTGGCAAGATGTCAAATGATGGCATAACCCAGATTGGCTGAGAAGCTTGATAAGAATAACTTCCATGCTTGGAGGTTCAGGCTAACAAATTTCCTGATGGGAAAGGGCTATTGGGACTACATAGAATGTGAGCATAAAGAGGCACCGGAGATACCAGACATAAATCCGACTGCTGCTGCAGATGTGAAAGAGTTTAAAGACTGGAACCAAGGAGCCAGGAAAGTTATGTATTGGCTCTCCATTAGTATACAGGACACCATGATTGGGCACATTCAGGATGCCAAGTCCCCCAAGGAGGCGTGGGACACCTTGGTTAAACTCTATGAAACAAATACCAAGGCACGCAAGATACAGTTGAAGAACGAACTTCATACTGTGGAGAAAAAGAGCATGTCTGTGAATGACTATGCATTGAAGATAAAGAGTATTGTGGAATCCCTTGCATCTATTGGTGTGTCAGTAGATGATGATGATAAGGTGGAAGTCTGTCTACGTGGTCTCGGGCCACAATACAAGGCGTTCAAGATGTCTATTCAGACTCGAGAAAACATTCCCAACTTTACAGATTTGGTGTCTATACTGATTATAGAAGAGAAGAGCTTGGGTGAAGACCAACAGTCTTCACAAAACAAAAACAGTTCAGAGCAACAAGCCTTCTACACAAGGTCAGGGAGAGGACGAGGTAGAGGAGGTCGTGGACGCGGTCAAGGAGGTGGCCGTACAGGCAATCAGAATTATGGCCAGCAGCAGCAAAAACAATCCCATAGTACACAACAACAACAACAACACGCAGGTGGAAGAGGCAAATTCAGAGGCAGGGGGAGTCAAAGAGGCCATGGAAATTAACAAAGGCAGTATAATGATGCACGTGAATGCTATTATTGTGGTAAGCCTGGACATGTGCAGGCAGAATGTTAAAAGAAGTAGGCTGACATGCAAAATGGAAAAGTGCACCAGAACAACCATGCATCCTCAAGCAGAAACAATGAGGATAATGAAAGGTTGTTTGTTATGCAGCATGTTGTGAATGCCATGTCTAAAAATGTTGAAGCAGCACAAAAAGATGATGTATGGTATGTGGATTCAGGTGCTTCGAACCACATGACAAGTCATGGAGAGTGGTTCAAGGAGATGAAAAAACTTGAAAGACCAAGTTTTGTGGAAACAGGGGATGACACTGCTCATCCAATTGCCCATGTTGGAGATGTGCCATTGTCTATGCAGGATGGCAAAGTGAAGTACCTTGTAGATGTACTTCACGTTTCGAACATAACAAAGAATTTGGTTTCAGTTGGCCAGATGATTGAGCAGGGTTTGAGCAGGGTTTGCAGGTTAGGTTTAACCCTGATGGTTGTTATGTTGAAGACTTCAAAGACAAGTGCAGGTTGGTTGCAAAAGGCAACAGAGTGGGCAAAATGTTTACGTTGAATGTAGACATGCCTGAAATGAGTGCTGCGATGTTTGCAAATGGTTCAGGAATTGTTGTAGACATAGACATTTGGCATAAAAGAATTGGACATGTGAATGTGCAGAGAATGAAGTCTATGCAGACTAAAGGAATTGTGCAGAGAATATGTGAAGCATGCCAATTTGGAAAGCAAACAAAGCATGTATTTCCACGTAATTGATATGTGAGCAGAAATGCACTAGATGTGCATTCAGATGTATGGGGTCCTACGAAGACCATGTCTATGGGAGGTTGCAGATATTATGTGACATTTATTGATGACCACACAAGGAAAGTGTGGGTATATTTCATGAAGGAGAAGAGTGAGGTGTTCACTCACTTTCAGAATTTCAGAGTTTTGGTTGAAAAGCAAACAGGGAAATATGTAAAGTGCCTAAGGTCAGATGGAGGGGGAGAGTACTTCTCCAATGAGTTCTCTGAATTTTTGAAGAAGAATGGTATTCGGAGACAGTTTACATGCAGATACACTCCGCAGCAAGATGGAGTTGCTGAGCGGAAAAACAGGCACATTACTGAGATTGCGCGAGCATTGATGGAAGAGAAAAATATGCCGCATAGCTATTGGGCTGAGACTGCTTCTACAGCAGTATACATCATGAACAGGACTCCAACTGCAGCCATACATGATGTAACTCCAGAGGAGAGGTTTACTGGTAGAAAACTAGATTTGTCTCATCTGAAAGTCTTTGGATGCATTGCATATGTGCATGTGCCAGATGAGCTGAGAACTAAGCTGGATCCGAAAGTTGAAAAATGTGTGTTTATTGGATATTCCCTTGAGCAAAAGGGATACAGGTGTTATAACCCTGCTACACGTGAGTTGAGGGTAAGTAGGGATGTTGTCTTTGATGAGATGAGCAGCTGGTATGCTGCTGAAAAAGAAGCTGCTGGGGCTGATGTGATGGGAGAAAGCTATGGATGAGGAGATGAATGCACTATATGGAAATGAAACTTGGGACTTAGTGCAATTGCCTGAAGGCAAGAAAGCCATTGGATGCAAGTGGGTGTACAAAGTAAAACATAACAGTGATGGAAGCATAAACAGGTACAAGGCTAGATTGGTAGGCGCAGACATATGGCATTGATTATGAGGAAACTTTTAGCCCAGTTGCCAAGATGGCAACAGTGAGAGTTGTGATAGCAATGGATGCGTCAAAGTAATGGTCTTTACATCAGATGTATGTAAAGAATGCATTCTTGCATGGGGATTTGCAAGAAGAGGTGTATATGTTGAAGCCACCTGGTTGTGATAGCAATGGATGCGTCAAAGTAATGGTCTTTACATCAGATGTATGTAAAGAATGCATTCTTGCATGGGGATTTGCAAGAAGAGGTGTATATGTTGCAGCCACCTGGTTATGAGGATGTGAGTCACCCCCGAGCATGTTTGCAGGTTGAAGAAAGCCTTGTATGGCTTAAAGTAAGCACCAAGAGCATGGTCTGACAAAATTTCTGAATATCTTGTCACTACTGGCTTTCATGTAGCCAATGCAGATTTCTCGTTGTATGTGAGACATGGTGATAGAGGAGTTGTGCTTCCTGTCATCTATGTAGATGACTTGATCATTACGGGGGACCATGATGCAGAGATCTTTGATGTAAAGATCTTGCTTAGACAGAAGTTTGAGATGAAGGATCTGGGGGAGCTCAGATATTTTGGGCATTAAGGTGATTAGGTCACCACATGGTATTGGATTACTGCAGAGACAGTATGGCTTGGACATGTTGTCCAAGTATGGTATGACAGGCTGTAAGCCTATTTCCATGCCATTGGATCAGAATGGCAAGTTGAGTGCAGATTCAGGAGAGATCTTGGAGGATCCTACTATGTATAGGCGCATAGTAGGAAGTTTGATCTACATGACGATCACCAGACCAGATTTGAGCTATGCTGTTGGGTTGGTGAGTCAGTTTATGCAAGTTCCACAGAAACCGCATTTGGATGTAGTGAGACGCATACTGAGGTATGTGAGGTCTACCTTACAGTGTGGACTATTTTATGAGACTGGGACAGAGATATGTGTACATGGGTACACAAATGCTGATTGGGCTGGTAGTATCTCAGAGATAGAAGATCTACTAGTGGCTTCATGTTTTCTTTGGGGAGTGCTGCTGTGACTTGGAGCAGCAAGAAGCAGCCTACGGTTTCTCTATCCAGTACAGAGGCTGAGTATAGAGGAGCTGCTATGGCAGCATGTGAGGTAGCTTGGTTGAGAAAGCTACTTGCAGATTTGGGTCTATCAGTGGTTGGATAGACAAGTTGTCATTTTTTGTGACAACATTAGCAGTATACAGTTGGCCAGGAACCTAGTTTTTCATGCTCGCACGAAGCATATAGAGGTCCACTACCATTTCGTCAGAGAGAAGGTCTTGGCAGGAGACCTTGACCTTGTTTATGTCAGCACAGAGGATCAGGTAGCTGACATCTTCACCAAAGCATTGGGTACAGAGAAGCTCCACAGATTCAGGGCTTCGCTTGGTGTACATGAGATGGAGTTGAGCTCGAGGGGGGGAGTGTTGAGATATCAACCTCGTCTAGTGAGGTGGTGGACACTGACTGGGGGATAGGCCCCACACTTACACCACTGGCATGGTTGGTGAGATCATGGGTGATATGCGGCCAGTGGGATGACAGGCTGTGTGACAGCCATTCTAGAGACTGGCATAGTTATGGCGCCAGCTCATTTAGTTGGGTTCACACTATAAAGAACCCGTGTATGTATTAGTTGAGTACCTTTCATATTATGTATACTCTTATCTTGTATATGGTGTGTTGAGTGTTGAGTGAAGAAGAAGAAGATTTTCAGCCTCTCACCTTGTGTGTTCTCTATTAGGGTTTTGTGAGTGTGTGTGTGTGTGTGTGCTTGCAAGAGCTCAAGCTCTCTTCCCCCTTGCATCTTTTCAACTATAACTAAGTCTTAACTATGCTTATGTGTTATTCCATCCGGTTTATATAGATAAGATAGTCAATCTTGATAGCAATTTCTAAGGCAAAGCCTAATAACTGGTCTCTTTGGGAGAGTAATATCTTTCAATCTATTTGGAATTAGAGAAAAGTCAAAACTACAGAGTTTTAGGAATTTTAATGCTCTATAAAGACATCTCAGTGATGGTTCTCTAAAAATGAGTTCTAAGGTCTCTTTGAGAGCATTCGAAACAGCCAAAGTTGTGTTTTCAACATAAAACTACCAAAAACAGCTGTCTCACTTTGCACTCGAATAACTTAAAAATAAAAGAGATTTGGCTTTCTATAGTCTCATACACTCGTGTAGAGTTTCTTGTCCTCTAAAACTTTTGTCTTTATGTAAATCTCCGATTCTAAACACATGGAAAGATAAATGCTTTGCAAAACAGCCCCTAGTGGAGGTTATATCTAAAATCTGGTCACAAACTAGTCAAATATTCTATCTTCTAATTCTTTAACTCCAAAAGTGTTTATTCTATGAGTCAAACTAAGGCAGTCAACAATAGTTCTTGGCAGGAAATCCCCCCCTCTCCTTTTCTCGCAGTGTTTCCCCATTGTTGCCATGGTTAAGCATGCCATACACCGACTCAGATTCTTCCATATACACACTTATTGATATATTTATTTAATCTCAAAAGAATTTAAAGCAAAATAATAAAAAGAGTATTTATATACTTCCTCGATATATTTTCTTGATGTCTTGATTGATTGGGAATCCATGTCTACTCTCTGGAAGTTGTGGAAGAGCTGCTTGTAGATTTGGTAAGCTTCTCAGATCTACTCTTAGGGCTGTAATCTGCAAACAGGTATAACTTTGCACACAGTTATCAAGTACTAATCATGTGGGTACTTAAAATTACCACAATGTATGCAGTCTACAACAACCTAGCGCGGGCGAAATTGCCAAAATCAGGTGTATGTGAAAATCGACTCCAAAAATAGGTCACGTTTTGCTTTTTTATCAAATTTTGATTTGCATGTCTATCTACACACTTGAAGGCTTCCTTTGAGTATACTAGCTAATTGAAAACTCAATCTTGAATTTTCACTTAATTTTAACACTTAGAATCTTTACTATTATTGAAAAACCACTGAAAACCTACTGGAATTCATTACTGAAATATGTAATATCCAAAGCTTAGGATTATCTTTAATCATAACTTGGTTAATCTTGGAGGTATGTTACATTAAGCATATGATGGGTTGTATGTAAGAAATTACGAAACAACATGTAGACAAGAGAAAACACAGAGATATGGAGAATCAAAAATTTCTGATTACTGTATGCAATTACAATAGATAGCTACCACTTCCCAGCCGTGTGCTTCGGTGAAGAAGCTTTTATATAGCTGACTAGAAGAAGTGAGAGCGAAGGCTGTATGCAAAAAGCGTGGGTGAAGAGTGATTTTAGTGGAAAAGACCGTCTCGCTAAATAGAGCTTTGCGTGCATGATTTTTCATCATGCAATCATAAATGACCACCGAATCTATATTTCAGTTGGCCCGCAAAGTCCACATGAAGTTTAGCGTAAACGGTCCTTTGGGCCGGGGGGAGTCCCCCCCAGACCCCCTACAGAGAGGGGCTCACGCCCCCCTCCGCACCTTCCCCCACGTAGGATGGTGTGAAATTGCGCGCCGCAACGGCGGACCCAAAATTTACAGCCCAAATGCAGTAGGTGTATAATAACTCATCGCATATGCATGTAGCCTGGTTGGTAGTGTGCCAACCTTCTCCAGAATCGTCTCATGCTATCTGGCCATAATCGGCCGGTGTTTAAACCGGGACCTACCAGGCAACCCATGCTACTCATAAATGCCTTCTCCTCATATAGGGGGGCTCACAAAGTAGAGTTGGCCGGTGCCTGCATAGTTACTTGAGGGTGGAGCAGTGATATCCAACATTGTATGCCCATCATATCTCAACCTGTCCACACTGGATATCTAATCCTGATAGTAGACCTGGACACAGCTAGATCACTACTAGAGATGTTCTTAACACTGCTTTGGCTCTTTATACATCTAGTGTAATAGTTGAGATCCCAAACTCCTCAACATCAAGGCTCTAATCTGAGCGACTATCCCCATCAACAAAAAATGAATGTACTCCTAAAACATGAAGCATTATGAAAGGCTAATGCACCTTCTCTTATCCCTTATGTGATACATGTGAATTTGCTGAATTTTTAGCACTTGTAGTACCACCAATTGGTGCATCACAATTCTTGGCATTCTACCTCAACCTTCTTGACTAAGGTCTAACAATAGACCCACAACTAGAGGACTCCCTAGGTCCACTAAGCACATGCAATTTTGACTCTCCATTTATTACAACCACATTGTTGTGTGTGTGCATTAGTCCTTATGGAATGCTTCATTGGAGTATACTAGCTACTAATCTCATAAATAACAACATCCCTACTCACTTGCATCTCACAAGTAGTGGGGTTACAGCATCTACTATAACCTTTTTGCTAAATGGAGTATCCAATGAAGATATATTTTTCTACCTTAGGATCTAGTTTGTTTCTCACTTCATTTGACACATGTCATAGACAATGTAGCATAGCTAATATAGTTAAACAATTTCAAGTGTGCCAAATTTGGTTTTCTACTATTAACTGTCGTAGTGGGGGTCTTGTTCATAATATAAATTGTAGTTGCTACTACTTTAGCACAAAAGTAAATGAGGTATTCCTTTCTCATTCATCAATGCACGTGTAACTTTGGCGTGTAATATATGCATGTCCTTCCTTTCTGTAACCCCATTTTGTTGTGGAGTGTACCTACATGTGAACTACCTCTTTATCCCATGCTCTCTTAGATAATCACTAAACCCATTGGAGAATCTTACCCATGACTCTTGGGAGCATGGTGGTTGTGTATGTGAAGAAGAAAGGATCATTTTTTGTTTATAGAAAAGAACCACCTCTATACCAAAAAGTACCGTAGCTCACCCACACTATCACTAGTAGTTATAATCAAGTCATTCACATAAATGACTTACAACATGATCCCTCTATCTATATTTTTTGCATAAAGTGAAAAAATTGCATTGGCCAATGGTAACAAGATACTCCCCGATATTGTTTAACTATGCTCTAGGTGCGTGCTTCAAGCCATGCAAGGCTTTGCATAACTTGCACACAAAATCTTGATGTGCATCGCTCTCATAACCTAGTCGCTGCATCATGTAAACTTCTTCTTGAAAATCAGCATATAAGAACACATTCTTTACATCCATCTGATGTAAAGACCAACCCTTTGTTGCAACCATAGCAATGACAACTCTCATAGTTGCCATTTGATAAGTGCTATTTATGAGTACAATTTTTTTAGCCAAGTGAAGTTTTTTTTTTCCATTTGGGTAGTTTTTTAAGCTAACATTAGAAAATATTAGTAGGAAAATTTAGGATTTTCCAAATTTAGCCTTTATTTAAGATTTATGCTAAATTCTTAGAAATATTGCTCATTTGTGGGTAGATTTAATGTATTTTCAATTAAAAAAATCATACTGTTAATAAACTGACAAGACCCGAGGAATGTGTTGCTAAGTCTGACAGGAGTGCGGGAATCCATAAACATGGAGAGATTTAGCAAATAGATCAATTTAGGGGTGAGAATGATTCCCAAACGGCCATAATTTGGGTGTCGAGACATGGGAGGAGTGAAGGAATGTGACCCTGGTGTGAAGGAGTTCAAAAAAATCAAGTGAAAGGGGTGGTTTTGGGCAGTTTTTGGTGCCTCCTCCTTCTCTCCTTATGGGCTGATTTGTGGGAAACTTTGCTCTCTCTTTTAGCCATTCTTGCGGTATTTAGAGAAATTGAGGATGAATTAGTGGCAAGGAGCAGGAGATTGGGAGTTTAAAGTGTTGAAACAACACATTGCTTGGCTCCTTTATGTTCAAATCAACTGCTTTATTGAGGTAATGCATTTTGTTTAGTAAAAATGATAATAATTAAGAAAAATTAAGAGTTTTCATGCATAATTAAAAACATGATGCTTAACAGAGATGAAAAATGTTATGAGTTAATGAATGCATGTACTTTATTACTAACTAAACATGATTAATGGGAGTTTAATCACTTTTCTTAATTATGACTACATGGTATTTAAGGAAGGAAGTATGATTTATATTAGTCATTTGTTAATTATGATATAGAACATAGAAACAATATGTTAAGAGAGTGATATGCTGAATTTTTTATAATTATTAGTTGAGTTTATCTAGTTAAATATTACTTTTTAAAATTTATAACAAAATTAAAACTATTTAAAGAAAGTATGTCAATGAAAGAATTAGCAGTAATGGAATAGATTAGTAATGTGTTAACACTATAAATTTTTTGAAGATGATCAGTTGTTGTTTGGTAGTGTTAGGCTTTTATCTCATTTTAAGAGAGCTGTAAATATTATAAATAATTAATAATAATTAGTAAATTATGTTAAATAAATACCCAAAAATGATTTTTTTTGGGGTTTAAAAAATGGTTTTTCAAATAAATAATATGGAATTTTCTTTATTTTTTTTCAAAAATTTAATAACTCAAAATTATTAATGAATTTCAAGATATTTTAAAAAGAAAGTAGGCTTTATTTTTACTAAAGTTTTACTGTATATTAAAGTGTTTTAATAGTGAATGAGCTTTGAATATAGTTCTTTCGTTAAACGGAGTTAATTGAGAACTATTTGGAGGGTTAATAAATGAAGAAATAAGAGGAATTAGGGTATACTCTCATGAAATTGGAAGGTAATGTTTTAATGTGAAGGGAAATATGAAATGTGATGGATTTCATTTGTGTATACTTTCTTTGTAAAATGGTGTTGTTTTTATGAGCTAAATGAATGTTATATTAGTAGTATAATGAAATCTAAGTTTTTTTAGTATTTTATTTTGAGTATTATGAGTTGTGATGATTAAATTCAATAAATGATAATGTCTAGTGTAATTTTTAGTTATCAAAGCTTATATATGGTATCCCCTAAGTTAGTCCAAGCATATTATTTGCAAAGAATATTGCTATGGGAGCCCTCAATTTTTCCAATATCCTTCTCTTTAAAAAGAGAAGTTGCCTTAGCTTAAATAGTGAGAATGTGTGGAAAGTCCTTAAAGAGCTATATACTAAAAGTGGCACTATTCACCTTAGTTATCTAGTGGTTATCATGTGTGTAACCTAGATGATTAAATAATTGAGTTTCTGCAATATCAACCAGGCAAGTAAAGCATACGTAGTTAGACTACACAAGAGTGAGAGGTACACAGGAAGGTAATATAAAAGGAAAGAGGTACATAGGAGAGTGAGAGGTACACAGGAACTTAAGACTTATTTAGCTAGTAGCTTAGTTTTGTGAGAGTAAATTCAGTGGTCATTTTTGGTCCATTCATGTGCCAGGAGTACTAGCACGTGCTATGAAATGTGTAGATTAGACGAGTATGAGTGAGATCAATTTAGAATGGGTAGATGGCCTTCCAGAGAATGCAAAGAAGGTAATTATGGATAGTTTAATCAAGGAAACATATAGTTTTTATTTTAAAGCCATCAAGAAAAAGGAAGACTCAAATAAGGAGGACTTTAGCCAAGAAACCCAGGGAGAGGTTAGCCAAGAAGTGACCTGAAGAGGGAGAAACAAGTGAGAAAGGAACCAAAAACAAGGGCTTGATCCTTTGTTTAAACATTTATAACTTAGAATATACTCCTTACTTAGCAATTCAGTTGGCTGGCATGGGGGAGTAGATAAAATAGAGTTAGAGATAATTGAGTTTTCCAACTATAGTGGATATTGGAGAGGACCTAGGTCAACCACACGCATCCTGTATAAGGTACATTATGAAGAACTTACCAAATATTTTACCCTCTATGGTGGCATGAAAGTAGATCTCTAAACAAACACAAAACTAAGGACTAGAGGATTTAGAGACCTTTTGGGAAGAACATGCCTCTCACCTCTGAAGGAAATAATTATCCTATAAATGGATAGATATATCACTAGACTCAAACTCTTAGGAATTATAGGGATACTCGTACCCTTTAGACGGTTCATAAAGAATTTCTCTATAGTTCAACCCTTGCAAGCACTAACAGTGAAGGAACCTGCTACGTCTTTACTCACTTTAGATGAAGTGTTTAGTTACATTAGCAAGGAGTTAGAGTGGAACTAGGAAGAGGGAAAGAATAGTAGAATGTATGAGTGGTGAAAGTAGTAGAGAAGTACGAAATATATATATATATATATATATATGTATATATATATATATATATGTATATATATATATATGTATATATATATATATATATACATATATATATATATATATGTATATATATATATATATATATATATATACATATATATATATATATATATGTATATATATATATATATACATATATATATATATATATATATATATGTATATATATATATATACATATATATATATATATATATATATATAGAGAGAGAGAGAGAGAGAGAGAGAGAGAGAGGAATGTTGAGAGAAACATAGTTGGAGAATCGCTGAGCGATTGGAGTGGTTGGATGGCCTACTAGGGGAAGGAGGTAGAGGAGCAACATAAGCTAGTATAAATATGAACGAAGGGCACATTATGGGAGATACTCCCTCTAGTATAAGTGAGAACGATCTATACTATTGGGAGAGGTAGTGACAATGAGGGTTAACAACCCGATGATGTAAGTCCAATTACGGAGAGCAATAAGAAGCAAAGTGAAGGAGAGGAACAATATAGAGATTTAGAAGATAACAAGGATTTTGGTTTTAGACGCTTACACAACTAAGGACAGTTGCTATCCCAGGTAGGAGGGATGTTATGATTTGTCCATCTGTCTCTCTGTGGTTTATTGGGGATGCCTAATTACCACCATGTTCGTAGCATGGCACTTGGGTGATTCTAAATATTCCATGTGTAGGACATATGAATTTAGGTTAGATTTCATACTTATGTGTTGTTGTGCAATTTTAGTAGGTGTTGCTAATGTGTAATGTGTTTGAATGGACAACCTGTAGGTTGGTGAGATTGACTTGTGTTCATAAGCCGGTATGACTAGGACATGCTGGCAGTGATTTGGCGTACAATTATCGGGAAGGTTCTCATTTTTGGTATTATGAGATATTCTCTGTATTATTGTTGGCTTCCCACTTTTATTATACTTGGGCATGGACATATTAATTTTGTTGCATGTGAATTAGCCCTTAGGGTTCTTTATGTATTTTTCCTTTAGTAGTTTAGATAGGAAGAATTTATCTAAGCTTTTGGTAAAAGAAACTCTTATTTTTTGTAAAGGGTAAGCCCATGCATAAGCGTGCAACTATTTTTGGCATGCGGGCTATTTTTATCAATAAAGACATAAATACCTACGAAGTGGAAGAATGTCGATACTTCTTGGGGGGGGGAATTGCACCCAATACTGTGTTGAAGGTGATGTCTATTCTATCTCTTGTTTTTATTTTAATTTATGCTCAATCTTGTTAATTTGAATTCAATTCTATGGTTTAGCTCTTGATGTTTATGTGAGTTTTAAATTATTCTTCAAAAAGTATTTGAGGTCCCATGTCAATCTCCAACCACCACTTAAAGCATGCAAAGTTGGAGGAGAGTTTGCCAAAATTTCTCAATGTACTGTGGGTATAGTCACTCTTTTGAACATAGACAAAGTTTCCTATGCATGCCAAGCTTTGAGTGCAAATTGTGGTCATAAAAAGCTTACTTTTACCTTACATTGGAACTCATCCCAACAAGTAGTAGGCTTGTCAGGGCTATTGCAAAGAACATTCCACCAAAGTGAAGTACCGTCAGCCCAATACATGGCCCATGCTAATAAGAAACGTAAGCTTATGACTTTTCAAGAAGGATATTATGTGTGGCTAAGGATAGAAAAAAGAAGACTGAAGAGTGTAGAGAAAAACCCTACAGTTGAATTGGCTCAAAGATTCTACGAACCGTTTAAGATTCTCACCAATTCTAAACTCTCCTATACGAGTTTAGATTGGGACGCCTTTCGAAATCCGAGTGGTTGTAGCCTACTTTGAATGTACATGGATAACTATGCATATGCGTGATACTATTGGTTGCATCATTTCAATTATTTAGATTTTATGTGGATATTTGGGTTGGTAATTTAATCATTTAATTATTTGACTGGTGTAGTTGATGTAAGTGCAGATCCTTGGGTTGGATAATAGAGGCAAGCCGATGGGGTCATGCAAATTTTGAGACGCTTGACTTTGGGCATCAATGGATTATTATTTAATCATGTGGGGGGCCTCTTTTTTATTCCATTTTAGGTAGTGTTCATATTATTCTATGGTAGTAGATAATTATTTACATTGGACATGTGAAAGCTCTCTTATAGACATTTGATTTTTGGTACAAGGGTTGTAAATAATACTTGGTGCCAATTTTTGAAGAAGGGCTTGCAGGTTAAGCAAAGCAGGCTATTTTTTCTTGAGATTTATTTTGAGCCCCAAAAAGTTATTTTGAGTATAATCGAAATACGAAGCATGGACTCACTATGGTGTAGAGGCAAATCAGACCCAATCTTGTGTTATTGTCTCTACTCTTATGTTTTTGTGCACTTTAATATTTGAAGGGTCCTTATCTCCTAACATCTTCATAAAGGAATTGGGTACAAAGAATCTTTGTAGGTTTAGAATCTTACTTGGAGTGTGAGGTATGGAGTTGACCTTGAAGGGGAGTGATGAGATGTCAAGGTCAACCAGTGTGGATATGGATGATACACCTAGATGAAAGGTCCTAATATAATACTTATGGACTTCCTTTCCACTCCTCTGTACTCTCTTACATGTGTTAGTGTTAGTTATTATTGTTGATCCTTATGTTATTTTTGATGGAAGCATTGATTATTATTAGTCAGAATAAATTTTTATAGTAGCCTACAATGCTTATATGCCGATAAATGTGTATATCAAGCATGATATATATTTGTACTAATTGAAAGGTAATACCTAGTTATAGAGAAAGGTATAATTTGACTGGAATAAGTGTGAAGGCTTCATGTTTAAACTATTTTTTCATTTTGTATATAGTTAGTTTCTCTATATTGTCTAATTTGGCACTCTCACATTATTGAGTATACAAGAGGTCTACATCCAATTTTGATTCTTGTTGCTCCCCCCAAAAGATTTCTTGTTTTTCTTCTTCTTTTGATACTCTTGCATCTTTTCAAAGTTTCCAACTTTTCTCATGTCATGCTCTCTTTTACATGGAACATGATTTCCTCATCCACAAATTTGACACTAAGAGCATCAAACTCGGGTGCATACTTTTGTAGTTTTAGAAATTGGTCCCTATATTCTTCCATAGTATTACCCTTAAGGTTTTCCCCCTTATGTCTTGGCAAATGTATTACTCTCAAATCTTTCCTTTTTCTAGATTCACTTTCCTTCCTAGATGTTCTCTAAAGCTTGGGCACCTCTTCTCTTAATGGTGGTCCCGGAGGCAGTTATCTTGATTGGATCTAAATTGTGCCTAAGTCTCTCATTTTGGTCCATTAAACATTTTGTTCATCCATACGGTTAAGGATATTCTTGATGTTAATTCCCTCCATCTTATCTGGATTAGTGTTCCCTCTTGAGTTCCTAGAAAGTAGTATATTGACTCTGATAATACTTTTGAGACTCCAAATTACTTTTAATATTTAAATTGCATTACACTTAAGGTTCCACGGTGAAGGATAGCACTAAAAATTCCCAAAATTTGCACCGCACTTAAGGTTCCACAATGGTGGACAGCACTAAAAATTCTTAAAATTTGCATTGCACTTAAGGTTCCACAAAAGTGGATAGTACTAAAAATTTCCAGAAAGAAAAATAATTTTCTCAAAATCTTATATTATTTGGAAGTGCAACACTTTAAGCAATATACTTGAGCATTCTTTACTTTAAATAATTTGATTCAACCTCAACTTGAGATACAACATCACATATATACACAAGTTACTCCACAACTTGCATCCATTACTAGGGTTTTATACAAGAAGGAAGACATTCTCACGCAAGAGCTCACCCCAACCACCCCCAAGCTCAAGTGAGTCCCATAATGATTGACACTCTCTATGGTAAGTAATGCTCAAACTGCACCTTCTCGGCTCACAAAAGTGGGATGCTTGTGAGAACATGATGAGGGAGGGAGGGGAGGTTGACATATGCAACTCCAAAATCAGTAGTTAATAGCCGATATGCAGGCGAATGTTTTGTCTCTTCTCCTTACACTGACGAACCAAGGCGCAAGTTCCTCCACCACCATCATACGAGCTCAACCGAACTTCAGTAAGTATGATGGTAAGTATGATGCTCCCTTTTACATGAAACATGATTTCCTCACCACAAATTTGCTAGTAAGAGCTTGGTCATCAAACCTGGGTGCATACTTTTATAGTTCTAGAAATTGGTCCCTATATTCTTCCACAGTTTTACCTTCTTGTTTCAATTTGAAAAAATAACCTTTTTTTTTACATTTTTAATTCAGGAGGGAAATACCTATTTTCAACATAATCCTTAAATTCCGTCTAGGTAACTAGGCATGCTCTTACATTTCTACTAGCCTACTACTAGCCACCATCACCCTTTTTCACTAAAACTTGGTAGACCCCTTGAGTTCAATATGGAAACCTTAGCTTTGCCTACTTCATCAAAAACATAGTCACATAGCTCTTCTATATGGGCTTTAGTTTCTTCTCCTATATTCCCAGCCCCATCAAATCCCAAAATGTTGGCTCTCTTGAAAACTTGCCTAAGTGCTGCATTAGCCAGATCTTCCCTTTCTCGAATTCTTCTGCTTACCAAGGATGAAGTGTGCCTAGCACTAGTTTGAATAGCTTAATTTCTTAGTATAAGTTCAATGAGATCAACACCTTGAGGTTCACTTTCAAAGTTAAGGTTTCCCCCCTCATGTCTTGACAAATGTATTTCTCTCAAAGCTTCCCTTTTTCTAGATTTACTTTCCTTCCTAGATGTTCTCTAAAGCTTGGGTACCTCTTCTCTTAATGGCGGTCCCGAAGGCAGTTATCTTGATTGGACCTAAATTGTGCCTAAGTCTCTCATTTTGGTCCATTAAGCATTTTGTTCATCCATACAGTTAAGGATATTCTTGATGTTAATTCCCTCCATCTTATCTAGATTAGTGTTCCCTCTTGAGTTCCTAGAAAGTAGTATATCGACTTTGATAATACTTGTGAGACTCTAAATTACTTTTAATATTTAAATTGCATTACACTTAAGGTTCCACAGTGGAGGTAGCACTAAAAATTCCCTGAATTTGCATTGCACTTAAGGTTCCACAATGGTGGATAGCACTAAAATTTCCCAAAATTTGCATTGCACTTAAGGTTCCACAATGGTGGATAGCACTAAAAATTTCCAAAAAGAAAAACAAATTTCTCAAAATCTTAAATTATTTGGAAGTGCAGCACTTTAAGCAATATACTCGAGGATTCTTCACTTTAAATAGTTTGATTCAACCTCAACTTGAGATACGCCATCACGTTTGACAAATAGACAATATATATACACAAGTCACTCCACAACTTGCATCCATTACTAGGGTTTTATACAAGAAGGAAGATGTATACACAAGTTACTCCACAACTTGCATCCATTACTAGGGTTTTATACAAGAAGGAAGACACTCTCATGCAAGAGCTCACCCCGACCACTCCCGAGCTCGAGTGAGTCCCATAACTCTCTATGGTAGGCAATGCTCAAACTGCACCTTCTCGGCTCACAAAAGTGTGATGCTTGTGAGAACATGATGAGGGGGGAAGGGGGGGTTGTGGCATTGGTGAAATGAAACTCATACAATATTCACAAAGGGGATGCTCATCCTTTCTAGTTCACGGATGTCGTTAGGAGCATAAGTCATTCGGCTTGTTTTAATAGCAACCATAGTAGGAATTGACTCACCACCTCTCCTTCATGCACATTCACTTTACCTTTACATTAATGTCTTTATTTGTGTAGAAATTGGATATGGCATGGTTGTGAATAAGGAAGGTGGATGGATGCAGAAAAGCATCCATTGGGAATAGAAGTGTGTGGTAATTGACTCACCACCTCTCCTTCATGCACATTCACTTTACCTTTACATTAATGGATGGATGCAGAAAAGCATCCATTGGCAATAGAAGTGATGTGGTAATTGACTCACCACCTCTCCTTCATGCACATTCACTTTACCTTTACATTAATGTCTTTATTTGTGTAGAAATTGGATATGGCATGCTTGTGAATAAGGAAGGTGGATGGATGCAGAAAAGTATCCATTGGGAATAGAAGTGATGTGGTAATGCTATATAAAGACTTATTTTGTAAATGGTTGTTTTTGCCAAGTGAATATAAATATATAATTATTGTCCCCCCCCCCAAAAAAAAGGAAGGTGGATGGATGGTTGCTTCACTAGGTTCCATGCTAGCCTATGGCAACAATGGATGTTTGTGACCCTACCCTTAGCATATGTAACTTTTTTTTAAGAAAGAGAGGTTTTCACCACTTCATTTATCCCATCACTTTATTATTCAACATGTTTTTCTTCAAACTACAGTGAATAGGTCCTCTGCATTGGGACTTCTACCCCCTAACCACTCAGATACACAATAACACAGCTAAATTTTGTATAGCCCCCTAACCACTCAAATACACAATAACACAACTAAATTTTGTAGCCTCCTTTATTTGGAGAGCCCACTTTGTAGCCTAGCCTAGAGAATTTGTGAACCATGGTTGCCTTGACCAAAGAACCCAACTACTATAAGTATATTACCGTTTCTATAGGGGGGACAATATGTCTTTAAAAACATCAAATATGAATTACAAGGATGGTTGATGCAGACTTTCGGACTAGCTTTTTATGCCTGTGTGAGAAGTTGACGGGGGACCCTAATGTGAAAGGAACATTCATGACCTGTGACACGATCAGTTTGAGGCCCGGTACACACTGGAAGGTGCCCGCGCCAAGAATTTTTTGATGTAGCCAACAAGGTTTCAAAAAAAGGCTTGGCGGGGCACTCCCCCCTTACCCATTGCCAAGTTAAATGCTGGACTTCAATCCTAGTCAGCTCTGCCCAACTTTTCTAAATCGTGGGCACCCACTGCCCAAAGATGGGCACCCCATTTCCCAACCAATCAAAATTTCCCCTTTTCAGTTGTTTGTTTTTTTTTTTGTGAAACGACGGTGTGTAACATGGGTGCCCATCCTTGGGTGCACGTGTGTATTTTTGCATGCCCATGCTTTAGGCCAGTGTGTAGCGGGCCTGATTTGAAATTACATCACACACGTATTCTGCTTGCTGCAGGGTTTTGAATGGAGATTACCAGAGCAAGGCCAGCACGGTGCCATCGATAGTCAGATTAAGGTTAGCATTTTTCTTCTTGTTAAGGATTTTTTGCAAGGATTTCTGAAAGAAAAGCATGGTGCTTCTCTGCCCATGACCCAAATCTGGCCATCTATGGCAATCTACAAAAACCCTGCACCATGGCAGCGCTCATGGATGGCTGCATGTTTCCTGATCTCCATCGGATGCTCATCATATGATTCTAGCATCTGCAACAGAGGGCTTTATGCCCCATCTTGGAAGCTCAGATCAGATCAGATCTCCATCCTCATCAGCGGCTTTGCGGAAGCTCGCCTTCCCCTTCTCAAGAAAATTGCGCGGTCATACTCTGTCTCGCCCATGGTGCATTCCATCTACATCCTATGGGGGAATACATCCACCCCATGGTCTCTTCTTAATCAAACTGACCTCATCAGCCTCGGGGCGCCGGTCTTTTTGGTGAGGCAGGATACCACGAGTCTCAACGACAGATTTCTCCCCCGGCTCTACTTGAGAACTAGAGCTGTTTTGATTTGTGATGATGACATAACCGTCGACTTGGACGATCTTAAGTTTGCTTTCCAGATGTGGAAGCAGAATGACAGACGCATCATCGGTTTCTTCCCTCGGTCACATGAGTATCAACTGCACTCCATGTCATGGATCTACACCATACATCCTGACAGGTACTCTATAATGCTCACAAAGTTGATGATACTAGCCACAGATTATTTGTATCAGTATACTTGTGCCATGCCTCCTGGTGTTAAAGACTATGTAGATGCCAACATGAATTGTGAAGACATTGCCATGAACTTTGTAGTGGCAAATCATACAAACCAAGGTCCTCTGCTTGTAAATGGCAAGCCACGAGACTGGGGCGACACTCGCAACTCTGCCGCTGACCTCAGTAGCTCGGCTTTAAGTGCAAAGAAACAGCATAGGAAGAATCGGGGGGACTGCATAACAGTCTTCCATCGGCTTTGGGATGGCATGCCTCTGCGTTACAGCTATGGAAAGGTTATTAATGGTGTTGAAGAGCAGGTTCTTTGTGAGAAGCATGGTGTTATTCTTCCTTGTAGTGATCAATCAGAAGTTTAGAACTTGTGTACACTAATGTAATCCTGTGAAGTCGGTTTTTTCCCCTTATTTTTCATACAGCCAGAGTAGTTATTGGCATAACGATAGTGTATCACAATGTTAGGTTACAACACCATACCTTTTGCTTTTTCTGTTCGAGTCTCAGAATGAGCTTGCTCGTTTCTGACCCCGGCTCGAAAAACAAAAACAAAAAAACCTTTTGCTTTTTAAAAAAGTGAACTGTTGTAAACTGTAATATAATGCAGAGATTTGCATGCTAAAAGTGTTGTGTGAGATACAAAGGAATTGTTTGGCCCGTTACTTCACATGGGTGTTTGAGCAGCCTTTTTCACACTTCTTCCTTGGCAAATCATTTGAGAACAAGTCTCTGCTTTTAGAATTTGCTTTTGAGCTTGTCCAGAATGTAGCAGTAAGGATGTCCTTATGTCCACAATATGGAGCAGAGGTGTGGTTATTTTGTCATTTCTAGATACTTGCCAGGATCACATTATAAGACCACCTGTAATTTTGTGTCATGATACACAATCACGTCATAACACATCCTAAACAAGTTAGTCTCTACAGCAGGGTTGAATAGGAGAGGATGGAGGGAGGCATTTCCCATGGTTGTCGGCTCCCACCACTCCAAGTCATAGTCTAGGAGAGTGGCTAGGAAGAGAAACTGAAGATTGGCTTCCAGACAACTCAGCAAAACCAGGATTTCTGCAGATTGATATGACCTGTGACATGACTTGGCTCTGCCATGTCAAATATCTTGGAATGTGCTGGCATTCCTGACTTGTAGTGATGCTACCCAAATTATGATGAAGAAATTTAGCAGCTGAGTCGTTTCCCACACCTTGGACCATGATGGATAAATTTGATTGGCAAGCTTGATATACATTCCTTTGTGGATTATGAAAGACTCAAACCAGGCTTCCAAGGCCTTTTCAATTGTACTGCATCGGACCATTTGGAAAAGCAAATGCAATCCAAACTTCAAAATAAATCTTAACTGCATGCCTGATGAAACAAAACAAGATGGTGCACAAGGCAAAAAAAACACAATGAGGATCTTCTTTGTTAAGACAAGCCATCAAAGCCCAAATTATAATACAGTAGGGAGATGATTAAGAAAAAGATTGTAGTGTATGCAAGTTTATCTACATTTGGTCACTTTTAGGAAAGAGGTGTTGGTACATACACCATGTTAACCATTCGTTCACTATTATTATGTGGATTCATTGTGTTCCTACTTAGAGCAACTGAAGAGTGGTAACCTTGGGAAAGATCCTAGTTCTGCTTATTCTTTGCAGAAGATGCAAAGAATAAGATGGCCTCAACCATTAGACCTTCAAATATTTTATAAGAGATTCAAATCTCGAGCTATCTGCAAGGTTTAGGGCATTTTTTAGTATCTGCAGTCCCATCAAAATCATTCTCATTGTTGTGTAACCCGGGCCTGTTTGTTGACACAAGTGTAGAATAAAGAATTTGATGTGAGACATTTCCTAAAACAAATAAATGCATGTTAATGGGTCACACCCCATGACACACACACAAAACAATTCAAGGAAACAATGCCATCTTGAAACTCGTACATGTGCCCTTCTAAAAACAAGTTTGAAATTGTAGAGAAACTCAAACACTTGGCATGAATGGCATTTTTTGTCAAACCACGAATGCAAGATGCAAGTGTCTCCAACAAGTGGAGGTGTGACATTCCAACATATTTGAGAATACTTGGATGAGGTTGAGAGAACCTTAAAAGATGCTCCCAAGAAGCCATTTAAGAGTGCACTCTACCTTGTCAAGGTGTTGGCTCTTGAAATTATGATGGAAATCCTTCGATACATCATATAAAATTCCAATCTGTCTAATTAGAGGTTTTGTTTGAAGAGCAAACTTCAGGAAATGGCTAATCTGCTGAAGCTGCTATGTAAACAACCTATAAATACATGGGACTATTTTTAGAGCTTTATACAAATATCCATACAAATCTTTGGAAATAATGAGGGCTATTTACATTACATCACCAACTCTGACAACCATGGATTTATGATCTGTAGTAAGAATTTAAAAAACAGATTCTGAAAGTGTAGCTTGCAAGAGGTTGATCATTAAGAGTCGACACAATATTGGGTCCCAATTTACCCACTGAAGGGGCCCCCTGCAACAAGCAAGAGTATTTTCTTATATTATTCTTTGGAGAACTTAAAATGAGTGTGAGATTGAGGATTGCCAGATGCAAGGACAATGTAGACCAAACACAGGCTGATCCGGATGCTATCCAAGCTCATTTAAATGGCTCTTCAATGACCACTATGCAATCCCAAAACTGAGGGATGCATGCATGTTGGTTGAATGCTGAAGATTCCCTTCGTGGAGGCCTGGAAATGCTGGAATCTGCTTGGAATTGATGCTGAATTTGCTGAATACCTGAATGCATGAATGCGGATTGAAACACTGCTTATATATGTCTCTATGCTGCTTGTCAGCCAGCATAAGTTGTCAGCCAGTAGCAAAGTGGAAAAAAAAGAGCATTAAATGCTATCAAAGCTGCGCACGAAATAAAATGCTATTTTTCACTACTACCTGACTCACTGTAGCCTGGCCGAACGGAGTCTTGTACCCATAATGTTGCCGGCCTACTACAAATGCTGGCCAACACATGTACATGCTTGGCTCCACTGCTGGGTCGGTTGGTCACATTGTTGTCCAGGGATGAGATTACTCCTTGGACATGCCAAAATAAAGCCCATAAACAATGCCAGGCAATTAAACTAAATGCTACTGATGCATATTTATTTCTAGGGCTAACACTACATGCACTATCTGATAAATTCTCCAAGTGGGTTAAGAGGACTGACACATGCAGACTCTCTATGGCTGTGAAGACTAACCTATGTAGCTCGTGCCTGACATGTCTCAGACATGGGCTCACAATGGGGCCACAGCATACGATAAAATATTCCTAAAAAGATAAATCCTACTGATGAATGGTGCACTGATGTAGAGCCACTGTGTCACATAGCACTCTAGTGCAGGGTGCATGTGACATTCCCTCCTGCTTAGCTTGGTGGTAGGTTCATCGCTTCCAAGTAGTGCGCCAGGAGCTAGGGATACTCGTCGGGGAAGAACTCTTCGTCGAGCCATACTGCTTCATGGGTACCTTGGTCTCGAAACTTCGTGTAGAATTGTCTTTGTCTTCGATCGAATCCATGCTTCCACCTGTGGAGGAGAATCTGTTCACGCTCAATTACTTCGGCTTCATCTACCACATCCGGTTGTTGCTCATCTGTAATATCCTGCAATGTACGGCTTCAACCAAGAAACATGGAAAACATTATGCATAGTCCAACTATCAAGAAGCTTAAGCTTCATAGAGATATCTTTATCTTTTTAATGATAGGAAAGGGTCCGAAGTTGCGAAAGGATAGTTTTGGACAATGCTTGCCCACTTGCTTAAGTCTTTGCTTCATAATCCAAAGATATACCCAGTCCCCTTCTTTAAAGTTGACATCTCCTCTTGATTTGTTGGCTTTCCTAGTGTATGCTTCATGCACTTTGGGAAGACGCTCTTTGACAGACTCAGTTACCAAGGTTGGAAAAAACCACCCAGGCCTCCACAATGTCAGGAGAGACATCGTCACCAAGTTACAAGGAAGATATTGAAGAAGAGTTCTATAGGGAAGGCACACCTCCTATAGAGACGTTTCCGCCAAACAATGAAGATTTCATCAAATTGCTCTTGGAGCAAAACAGGTTGCTAAGGTAGCAAATCGAATCCAAAGAAGAAGCGGCACAAGAAAAAAAACCTAAAGAAGAGGTTGAAAAAGCCAAAGCAGTAGCTGAAATAGACAAAGAAGCAGCAAGGAAGCCCAAAGAGCTCTCAAAATTGGAAAATTTATTGCTTCTCATGGAGTAGCAATGGCACAAAGAATAGCTAGCCAAAGAAGCTCGCCAGGAGGATGAATGAAGGGCCAAGGAAGCTAAACATAGGGATGAAGAAGACCGAAAGCAAGCAGACCAAGCTACTCGAGAAAGGCTTAATCATGAGGCTATGCAACTCCAAAATCAGCAGTTGATAGCTGCTATGTAGGTGAATGTTTTGTCTCTTCTCCCTACACTAGGGCGAACCAAGGCACAAGTTCCTCCACCACCCCAACCACCACCGTCATACGAGCTCAACTGAACTTCAGTAAGTATGATGATAAGTGTGATCATGCTAGATTATTACAATTCATTCATCAATTTTTCTCGCATATTTTCCTTTGGCTAAGCTTTCAGATCCACAAGATCGAGTCCACCTCTAGCAGCACCTCACCTTTCAAGTGAAGCGGTCACTTGGTGGCAGCATTGGTCGAGTCTACATGTAGACCTATTCACAGGGACTCCACAGTATGTATGGGAAACCTTTGTGTCAGACCTAAAGAAAAGGTTTCTCCTTCCACAATACATGACCGACCTTGAGGATGAGTTTTACAAAATCCCCCAAAATGGGTCACCCGTGCTAACTTACTCTATTAACGTAATCACATCACCATAGCAATTAGGTATATCAGAGGACGATAAATTGAAACAATTCATTAGAGGTTTGGATACAAACATTAGGTTTACTCTGCATAATTTTGAGCCATAGTCTCATGACATGGTTCTCACTCTTGCTCAGAATGAGGAAATGATGTTGAATGGAGGTGAGCCCAAGCAACCCTAGTCTACCTCCAAACTCCAACAACAATCATCCACAACCCAACAGTCATCATCTCAGGGGGGGGGAAAGGGGGCTCATAATAGCAAAGATAATAAGAAATAATCCTAGAGCACTTCAGGAGGCAAGAAGGATAAAACCTTCACGCCTAAGAAAACACCTGAGGAAAAGGCCAAGGAGGGCATCACTGGTGGATATCTCCAACCACAAGAGCAAACACAGTATAAGCGGGAGAACATATGTTTCTTCTACCACACCATGGGGCATGGTAAGAAAGATTGTACCGAGTGGCAGGCAGCGCAAGCCACCAAAGCCTTTGCCTCCATAGTAAGCCACCGCCATAGCTACAACTACACCTCCTGCATCGGCCACAAATGCAATCCAACTCTTGCCCACCTTAAACGCCGTATCCAAAGTGGTGTTTGACGATAAGTAGGAGGGTGAGGTTGAGGAGAAAAAGAAATCCCTCATTCGTGCTTATGACAGAGCAAAGGGACAATAATTCATTGTTCTCTTTGATATGGGCAACTATGAGGATGCCATTTCTCCTCAGTTTTGCTAAAAAGATGAGTTGTACTCTTGTACCCCATTATCTGGACATAGACGGGTTCACACCCGATCTTCACACACACATCTCTCATAAGGCTTACCATTTCTCATTCATGGTTCAAAAGGCCACATTTCAATGAGACTTCATTGTCTCACCTCTTTTGGGGTATGATATGATTCTCAGCATTCAGTGGTTTAGGGAGTATGCACCCATTCTTGATTGGAGGTAGGACACTTTCACGATTGTTCATTCATGGTTCAAAAGGCCACATTTCAGTGAGACTTCATTGTCTCACCTCTTTTGGCGTATGATATGATTCTCAATATTCAGTGGTTTAGGGAGTATGCACCCATTCTTGATTGGAGGTAGGACACTTTCACGATTGTTGATGGTGTTCCTGAGCCTGTCCTAATTCGCAGGGATAGGAGCATTTTAGGTATTCCGCTAATCTCACACATCCAAGCCCAACAAGCTATCAGAAAAGGAACCAAGTGTGCATTGATTTTGGTCCATAGCCAGCAATCTGCTATTCATTCAACAACCCCATTAACGTTAAAGTTGGATGGTCTCCTAGCACAATTTTCGGACATCATGCTAAAGGATGATCTTCCTCCGTAGATCCCACCCAGTTGCCCTGAGGATCATTGCATTAAGTTTGTCCCCAGCACGGAACCACCCAGTAAGTTCCCCTATTGCCTCTTTCTAAGGCACTAGAGAGAGATTTGGTGCACTAGCTTTCCTAGCTACTCCATGCTGGATTCATTCGGCCGTCATCCTTGCCCTTTGCTGCACCTATCTTTTTTGTGTAGAGAAGAAAGACAAGTCCACATGATTATTCATGGACTGCAGGGCTCTTAACAAGCTCACAGTGAAGAATAGGTTCCCAATGCCTAGGATTGAGTCCTTGAGCGACTCAATGGTGCAAAGTTCTTTTCAAAGATAGATCTCAAAAGTGGCTTTCATCAGGTTTGGATCTTTACGTAGCTCACATTCTAAAAGTAGCCTTCAGGACTGAACGTGGCCATTACGAGTTTGTGGTGATGCCATTCGGTCTCACCAATGCACCTGATCCATGGAATGCTCTCACTTTAGGGTAGCCAAGTTGGGTTACAACCTGCAACTCTAATACCAATGTAGCATGCAAGAGGTTGATCATCGTAATGCACAACAAAGCCTTCTTTATACCTGTGCGTCTGTGCAATTCCACTTAGAGAGAGAGAGAGAGAGAGAGAGAGAGAGAGAGAGAGAGAGAGAGAGAGAGAGAGAGAGAGAGAGAGAGAAACTTGATTAGAGTCGACACAATATTGGGTCCCAATTTACCCACTAAGGGACCCCTTGAAAGCAGGAGTACTTGCTTATATTATTCTTTGGAGAACTTACAATAAGTGTGAATGATGACTGTGTTGGAAAATATATGATCTCCAGATGGTCTACATGTACCTTAGCATGCTTGTACTGGTCATTTCTATGAGGCCCTACATTGCATAGCAGACATCATATAGGATTTTTTCTACCATTTTATGAGTCTTTTTAAGGCTATTTATGGCATATTTATGCCTCAAGGCTAATGTCGGCCTGCTATAGTAGTTGGCCGACTAGCTCATATGGGACATATACAAGGGTTCACACCCTTCTCATCATTTCCCATCTCATTCTTGCATATTTGCTAGAGGTCATTCGTTGTCGCAACAGTCTCTTATGCTTGTAAGCACCTACGGGCTTCCTTCATGTTCATTTTCAACAATAATCAACTATCTACAGCCTTCTACAATTTGTGCTTTTGCCTACAACATGTGTTTTCTCTTTCTTTCATGGTATCAGAGCCAAACACTGACCTACAGGCAGAAAAGTGCTGTGTTTTTTTGATTGGAGTAGAGGCTTCCTCAAGAGTGCTACGTTTTCTACATCTGTAGCCTGGGACTACTACGTTTTTGCTGTTAGAGGCTGAAGCTCTCTTCTAGGTGTTGAGGACAGGGTTCCTGAGAGATTTTTTTTCCCACCCTCCCTCCCTTTCTTCTTTCTCTCCTCTTGTTGTGTTCAACTTAAGAGGAGACTATTTGCTATTTTTTACAGCCCTCTTACTTCAAAGAAGGTTTCTTTTAAGAAGACGTGGCTTCAAGAGATTTCTCTACTACTGATCCTTCTCTGTAGTCGATAGCACCTTCACTGCCTGGATCCCTTGCTCCCACTCCCCAGCTTGTTCCTCTTCCCAATATTTTTTCTCTGAGTTTCTCTCATCTAGTTCATGCTTCCACCCCTACCCATATGCCATCCTACAATCCTCCTCCCCGATTCAGTGACTCCATGAAGCTTAAAGCCACCACCTATCATACTTGGTCTTTCTACACTCAGTTATTGCTGGAAGGAGCCGATGTGTGGATGTCCTTCTCCACACCTCACTTGGACCTTTCTTTGATAAGCATATTGGATGCTCGGGCCCGTCTTATCATCAACCATTGCATGACTCCGTCTATACAGGCGCACAATGTATCTCTACTTAGAGTAATGCTCTCGGATGTGGATGGAGATCCAGAGGAGGTATGGGAGAGTTTCTAAAGAGAATATGGGGGAGAGGGAGAGCTTCAAACCAGCTTCAAACCCTAGCAAGCAAACACATACACACAAGAGAGAGCAAGACGACACAAGAGAGAGAAGGATAGCTGAATTTTCTTCTATCTTCTTCTTCTCTACTCAACCAACATAACATAAAGATAAGAGTACACACTATATGGGTTAGTACTCAACTACTACAACATACAAGGGTCAGTCCATAATGTGAACCCAACTAAATGAGCTGGCGCTATAACTATGCCAGTCTCCAGTAATCCAAAATGGCTCACACAGCCTGTCATCCCACTGGCTGCATATCACCCATAATCTCACAAACCATGCTAGTGGTGTAGATGCAGAAAAGCTATCACCCAAGCGGGTCATCAATGTCTGCCATAGCACTAGTTGAGCTCGATATCTCAATAATCCCCCTCGAGCTCAACTCCACACACTGCATTCCAAGTAAGCTCCTAAACCTGTGGAGCTTCTTTGTGCCCACTAGTTGAGCTCGATATCTCAATAATCCCCCCTCGAGCTCAACTCCACACACTGAAGATGTCAGCCACCTTGATGCTCTGTGCTGACATATACCAGATCTACATCTCCTGCTAGAACCTTCTCCCTCACAAAGTGATAACGCACCTCAATGTGCTTCGTTCTAGCATGATATATTGGGTTACTGGCCAACTGTATGCTAACCAAGCTACCTCACAAGCTGCCATAGCAGCACCCCTGTACTTTACCTCTGTAACTCGACAAGGCAACTGTTAGTTGCTTCTTACTGCTCCAACTCACAGCAGCACTCCCAAATGGGAACATAAAACCACTGGTAGATCTCGTGTCTGCAATACTACCAGCCCAATCAGTATCTGTGTACCCATGCAACTGTATCTTTGTACCAGCCTCATAGAAAAGTCCATAATAAAACTGTGAACTTTATGTACCTGAGGATTAGCATAGCTCAAGCCTTGTAATGGTCATGTCGATCAAACTACCCACTATGCGCCTGTATGTAGTGGGGTCCTTCAAAAGCTCACCTATATCTGCAGAAAACTTTGTGTTTTGCTCCAATGGCACTGAAATAGGCTTACAGCCTATCATACCATACTTGGACAACATGTCCAAGCCATACTGCCTCTGTAATAGCAAAATGCCATAGCAAAATGCCATGAGGTGATCTCACCACCTCTATGCCCAAGAAATACCGCAGCTCACCCAAATCCTTCATCTCAAACTTGTGCTTCAAAAGCATCCTGACATCATGTATGTCTGCATCATTATCACCAGTGATAATCAATTCATCCACATAGATGACTAATAGAACTGCCTCTTGATTCTCTGCTTTCTCAAGAAATCGCTGAACTCATTGGAGAAATATTCTCCCCCACCATCTGATCTTAGGCATTTTATTTGCATGCCTTTTTCCTTCTTGACCAAGGCTTTAAATCTTTGAAAGTGAGCAAACACCTCACTTTTCTTCTTCATGAAATAAACCCACACTTTCCTAGTCATCAATGAATGTAACATAGTACCTGCAACCTGCAATTGTTGCAGTTTTGGCCGGTCCCCATACATTTAAATGTATGACATCCAATGGCCTTGCACTGACATGCTTTTCGTGTGGGAAAGCATGTTTGGCTTGCTTACCAAGTTGGCATGCTTCACATACCTTATGCATACCGTCAACCTTAAACTTTGGCAAACCTGCAACAATATTTTGGGCCTGCATAGACTTTAGTCCTCGCTATACATTCACATGACCAATGCACTTGTGCCATATGTCAATATGTGCAATGACACCTGTTTCATGCGCAAACATGGTTGTCTTTATCTCAGGCATGGTCACATCCAAAGTAAACATCCTACCATTTCTGTTACCCTTTGCAACCAAGCGACACTTATTTTTGAAGTCTTCCACAAAACATCCTTGAAGATTAAACCTCACTTGCAGTCCTTGCTCAACCATCTGTCCAACAGAAACCAAGTTCTTTGTATTATTCGGAACATGAAGTACATCAGCTAAGTACTGCATTTCGCCATCTTGCACATAGACAATCGCACTTTACCAACATGCACAATGGAATGCGCAGTATCATCACGTGTTTCTACATAACCTGGTTTTTTCATTTTTTGCATATCTCTAAACCACTCAACATGACTGGTCATGTGGTTAGAGGCGCTAGAATCCACATACCATATATCTTGAGATCCTGACACATCCCCTGTTATGGAACTAAGCATGTGCTACATCACAAACAGCTGCTCACTTATGTCATCACCTCCATATTTGCTAGATGATGCATTAGTTGCCTTACTCTGCAACTTTCCACTTTTAATGTAATTTTTCTTTTTGTAGGGCAATCCTTTGCCATGTGTCCTGGTTTGCCACAGTAATAGCACTCTATGCTATTTGCATTTTGATTTCTTTGCCAACCACCTCGGCCCCTTTGGCTCCCCCTGCCTCTAGACTGGTCTCTTCCCCTTGTGTAAGTTGTTATGAATCATTGGATTGTTGTTGTCTAGAATTTTGATTTCCGTGTTGGCCACCACCTCGACCACGGCCTCTACCTCTGCCTCTACCTGAATTAGAGTAGAAGGCTGTTCCAATGTGTTCTTGCGCTTTGTGACAAGAATCCTCACCTAAAGCCTTTTCTTCTATGATCAGCATAGATATCAAGTCCCGAAAGTTGGGAATATTCTCCCTAACTGTAATGGAGGTCTTGAATGGCTTGTACTCTTTGCCAAGCCCATTCAGACCGACACTCACCAAATCATCATCCTCCACCGATACATTGATAGACCCAAGGGATTCAACAATGCCCTTGATCTTTAAGGCATATTCATGGATGGACATGCTTTCTTTTCCACAGTATGCAACTCTTGCTTTAACTGCAACTTCCTTACCTTTGTGTTGGTCTAGAACATCTGAACCAGATTCTGCCATGCAACTGCTGGAGTGTTTGCATCCTGTATGTGTCCTATCATAGTGTCTGTGACACTAATTGAAATCCAATACATGACTTTCTCTGGAGGCTCCTCATTGTCTCCTACATAATCCCAAAATCCTTTACCCATTAGGAAATTGGTCATTCTGAACTTCCAGGCGTGGAAGTTATTCTTATCCAGCTTCTCACTAACAATCTGATTAATTCCATCAGACATGTTTTCCTACAGCAATCAATAAACCTGCAAACAGACAACTTCTGTATGCAACCTATAATACAACATTATCTCCTATAAAACTGCTGCAACAAAGCGGTACTTCAGCACAACTTGTGTGTCACCAAATGTGACCAGAGTACATGTACATACACCCAGTATCAACAATACATGTGTAAACCCTGTCTGCACTTCCAAAAAGCACTGTTGCACTGCAATAACCAGATTTCGAGCAAAACCGGTTCTCTACCAGAACTTCCAGAAAACTGTCAAAAATACCTTGCAGTGACAAAATAGGGCCCGTAATAACGAGCCCGAAACAACGCGAATCTGGCAGAAAACTTTTTGTCCAGTAAGATGCTATACATGCCCTATAGCTCCGCTCCCGCGAGGAAGACAACTCCTCAATCAGAGATGTGTAGCTCCCAGGCTACTGAGGGGGTGTTGTACTTACCTAAACCAAGAAGGGGAAAGAGATGATGGTGCTCTTACCCGTGTAGTACCGCTTCTTTCCTTGCTTGTTCTTGCCTATTGCTTGCCTCCTTAGCTCTCACACGAACCAGGCTCTAATACCATAAAGAGAATGTGAGGGAGAGGGAGAGCTTCAAACCCTAGCAAGCAAACACACACACAAGAGAGAGAGCAAGACACAAGACAAAGATGGGTAGCTAAATTTTCTTCTATCTTCTTCTTATTCTCTACTCAACCAACTGGCCGCATATCACCCATAATCTCACCAACCTTGCCAGTAGTGTAGATGCGGACACTATCACCTAGGCGGGTCATCAATGTCCGTCGTAGCACTAGTTGAGCTTGATATCTCAACAGTTTCGACAGTGAAGAATGCCAAACTAGAGTCAAATCTGGAGAAGATTACAATCAATGAGTCAGATAACATGGTTGAGAAGATTAGAGAGTTCACTCATATCAAGCTGAAGCTTGAGGAGTAAGGGAGCACAATCAACAATCCTATCCATAAACTTCTTGGTAAATTTATTGCTTCCTTTGATTCTTTTAGGGATCAATTTACTTCCATGATTCTCTTCCCCCTTTTGAGGAAGTCGTGAGTTATCTCCATGACAAGTGTATGCTTCGCGGAAAAGGCAAGTCGGAGTCTGCTTTTGTTGCCTCTAACAAGGGCAAAGGCAAAGGCAGAAAAGGAAAATCTAACAACAACAACAAAAACAAAAGCCAAAGGCAAGGGTAAATAGGATTCAAAGGAGTCCAAGGACAAAAGGAATGAATGTGATTATTGTGGCAGGGCATGTCATACTGAGCATCACTGCTTTGCTCGCGTTGCGATAGCTCTCGACCAGCTAAAGCCAAGTATAAAGCCCAAGATGCTTTCAAAGCATCTGACAAGGACAACACCAAATACAAGGGCAAGGACAAAGTTTCAAAGGAGGGATCTGCCAAAGAAGCATACATGGCATTCACAGATTCATCCGCTTCTTCACAGGATTCGCTCCTCGTGATCACATAGATGAATTCTCCAGAAGAGGTCAGTGACACACCTGAGGCAATGGAATGGGTTGGTGATAGTGGTGCTTCTGTCCACATGACCAATCAAGCCATATCTTGGAGGACTACCATACTCTCTCTTCTTCAGTTCACATCGGCGACAACTCCTCGCTTCTTATCACCGGTGTTGGTAATGTTTCTTTGGGTTCCTCTGCCACCTTACATGATGTTTTATATGTACCACAGATTTCTAAAAATATGTTTTCAGTGTACAAAGCTTCTCAGAAGGGACTTGCTGTGTACGTTGATGATGAGGTCATTGAAGTGATCGACAAGAAGACTCTCTCGATTGTTGCCAATGGAGTCCATGATGGGGGTCTCTACAAGATCACCAACTTTATTTCCCAGCTCACTCGCAATGACTCCCATATTCATCAGCTTTTCTCTCCCTTGATGGCTTTGGTTTCTAAGGCATATACTTCTTTCTGGCATTCACACTTCGGTCATGTACCCATTGCTACCTTACAGAAGTTCCATTCTCAGCAGGTTGTAAACGGACTACCTCAGCTCTGGTCTCTTTCACACATTTTCTCATCCTGCATGGACAATCTCTATGCCCTTCTTTCTAATGGGGATATTTGTGTCATTGTTTTGTATGTTGATAACCTTTGAGTTGGTCACACAAATTCAGTCCAAGCTTTTAGAGACATTTGAGATGACTAATCTTGGCCTTCTTCATTATTTTCTTGGGCTAGAGGTTTATCAAAAAGATGATTGTATCTTCATTTCTCAGCAAAAGTATGTGAAGACGCTGCTCTCACTTTATGGATTGTCAAACTGTACACCTCTTTCGTCCCATGGATCCCAATGCAATTATCCAAGGAGGATGATACAACCTTAGTGGATTCCGCAAAGTATCGACAGATTGTTGGCTCATTGCTTTACCTTGTTAACACCCGTCCAGATCTCTCCTATGATATGAGTGTTCTCAACCAATTCTCATCAACCGCACGAAGGTCTAATTGGCAGGCAGCTTTGAGAGTTCTTCGTTATCTTCAAGGTACTTCAAATTATGGCATCACCTATTCCAGTGGTGCTGATTTGGTTGGTTTCACAAATTCTAATTAGACAAGTTGTATTGATACTCGGAGATCTACATTTGGATATTGCTTCATGCTTGGATTCTTGGAAGTCTTAGAAGCAAAGGACTATTGCTACTTCTTTCATTGAGGCCGAGTACAAATCCTACCTTCTCTCCTCCACTGAGGCACATTGGATTCATCAAATTCTAGAGAATTTGTGCTCTAGAATACTAGAATACCTGAATGCATGAATCATGACTGAGACGCTACTTATATATGTCTCTATGCTGTTGGTTGGCCAACATAAGCTGTCAGCAAGTAGCAAAATGGATTAAAAAATAGCATTAAATGCTATCAAAGGTACGCATGGAATAAAATGCTTTTTTCACTACTACCCGACTTGCCAGCCTAGCCTCTTGTACCCATAATGCTGTCAGCCTGCTGCAAATGCTGACCGACAGGTACATGCTTGGCTCCACTGTCGGCCGGAAAGCCCATAAACAATGCCAAGTAATTAAACTAAATGCTATTGATCCATACCTATTTCTAGGACTGACACTACATGCACTATCTGATAAATTCTCCCAAGTGGGTTAAGGGGACTCACACATGCAGACTCTCTATGGCTGTGGAGATTGACCTACGTAGCTCATGCCTGACACGTACCAGATTGGGGCTCACAATGGGGCCATGGCATACAACAAAATATTCCTAAAAAGGTAAATCCTCTTGATGAATGGTGCACTCATATAGAGCCAATGTGTCACATAGCACTCCAGTGCAAGGTGCATGTGAAAGAAAGTATCTCTTTAGACACCTCATTGTCACTCACAAACTTAACTCTTTCTTGCAATCTCTCTTCCCAATTGCTTTCTTTACTCATTCGTACATACACACCAAGCGCAAAGAAACATCAATCTCAGACTGAACTCCATCAAGCACTGCTGGCTAACAAGAATACTTAGCCTTCCATAAGAATCCCAACTTGCTTGACAAAATTTGAAAAAATAAACCTAACATCCCAAAAACATGACAATCAGTCATGCTCTCCTACGCTTGCATGAAGTTAAACAATGTAGCTGATATTAAGACCTGCTTGTAGTGTGTATGGATACAGAAAGTCTGATCACATAAAACTGCCTTTAGAGCAAAATGCTGCAAAATCAAGAAAACTTAACAGCAACTCCAGACCATGGAAGAAGCCTCACAAAACCCTGAGAAGCACTTTTCCATAAACCACAAACATCTTTACAGTCAGCAAATCTTGAAAATTCAAATGTGGATCGATCACAATCAACATGCCATTATCAGTTTCTTTTAGGAAGGCCATATGCTTTTTTCAAGAACTTTGAGGCTGCCGGATCGCAGCGATAACAAAGAATGCGCAATAGAGTGTTGGCATCAGTTGGACCCCACTGCCCTGTTGATTCAGGAAGAGGTAACCTGGACCTGCTGGAATTAGGACCATGCATCTCCAACAAGGACTGCTTAAAATTTTGTATAATATCATCCGTGCTTATGGCAAACAAGGGAAGGACTTGAGTCACAACCCTAGCTGCCTTCTCCACTGTGTCATTGGGTAGACCTTCTCCATCAGCCTTAAAGAGATCCTTCAGAGCAGTGAAATCCTCATCAAGCATCTCAGCATCATTAACATAAAAAGCTCGAGTAGGACCTCCTGCTAGCAACACCATAAGCAATGTTTCAAAACAAGCCTTCATCAAGGCCCCAATGATGCGCGTTCGTAGCTTTTCATTCACAGTCCCTGCTATGAGCACCAGTTGTGACTCAAGTGATTGGAGGACTTGTCCTATTCGGGATTGTGCAACAGACCCACAATACAGCCCTTCCCAAAATTCAGTCCGGAGGTCTCTAAAGATAACATGATATACTGCTACTTCACAAAGCAGCTGAATACCCTCTTGAATCCCGATCCGTGTTTGCTCAAATCGTAAATGAACACCATTTGATTGAGGTTGAGGTTGAGGTTGAGATTTGCTGCCTTTAGCTGGTTTTGGGGGAGCAGTGCCTTTCTGCTGCCAACCATGGGATAGTCTTGTTTCAAGGACATCAAGTTCTGTCTGGAGATGGTACAAGGTATTGATGCGGACACATATCTTAGATGATGCAGATCCCACTTTCTGGCTGCCACTTTCCTGGACCTTACTCCTGTTTGAGGCTGGACTTCTTTCCTTTTTCTTCCACAATCCACTAAAGCTAGTATGAAGTTTGGGTTCTTTGCATCTTGTGAGTGGTGGAAACGATGGAACCAAATCTTTTTTAGAGCCTGTAAATGTAAGAACACAGTCAGCGTGGTGCGAGCAAGTCGGAAGCAAGAACAGTACTACAACTCAACATGTGAAAGATTATGGCCTGCTTTTGTATTTGCAGAATCCATGGCCTTGATATCTTACCACAACCACTCTTTGTCACTGCCACATAGCGTTGTAGTGCCTTATCTAGGCCTGGCACAAGGTCTTGAAGTAGGATAGAAGGTTCTGCCACAGGTAATGCAAAAAAGGCATCCAGAGTCTCCTCAATTAACCTGAAAACCTCAACTACCGAGGAGCCATAGTGCTCCCGTAAGGCTTCAGGATTCCAATCCTGAAAAAGAACATAGAGCACAGCATCTCAAAATATGCTCACATGACAGACCTCGTCATGTCAACAATAAAGACCTAAATACATCAAACAGATTTCTTGCCTCTTGACTGAGGTTTCTCTCAATCCATTCACGGAGCCGGCCAAGCCTTTCCAGTATCCAGTTCCTCGACAGAGAAACAATCACAGATTGTGCATCAAAAGGAACCATCTCTCGTATCACTCCCTTCCCACCATCATCTGAATCAACAGCATCCTCCACTGCTATCTGTACCAGCTCTTTCTCCAAGTAATCAACTGCCTGCAGGACTTCGACTGATTCAGATGTGAGTACACTTACACCCGATAGATACTGTTTCAACTCCCTGCTGAAACATGAGTGTAGAGTGGCTGCTGCCAAACTTGCAGCAAATGGGTGCCACTGATTCAACACAGGGCTGAACCTCTCTCTCTCCCTCCTTATGAGATCAGTGGTATCCTTGGCTAAAGTAACCAGACCTGGAACGGGACCTTTCTTGCCAAATGACTTTCTTCTCGAGTCTCCTTGCTCCATCATCTGTATGGTCACACAAACAAACACCATCAGCCATGTCACATGTTTGATCTATTTGTTTGTTTTGAGAACAAAGAATACGACAGCGGCAACAAGAAGCAAGCACCTGTGCAAATGCAGTCTTCAGAGATGACCGGACATACATATCGATTCTACTGCTGGCCACATCTACCACCTCCTTCCGCTTGCGACGGAACTCATGAGAGATGTCCTCCTGCAGAATTTTTGCAGCATTCAATGCAACTGGAAGTAGGTTTTCCATAAAGCCCTTTGCTCCATCTGGGAAAGTGTCATGATAGGCAAAAAGCCTATTTTCCGCCCATGTCTGTATTGATGTCAGAATAGAACTCAAAACCAGCACATACTGTGGATCCTTTGTTTCTTTCGCATCTTTGGCCACTTCGGCCATTTGTGTGTCAGTGGCTCTCAGTAAATCGAGCTCGTTCTGACCAGTTGCCACATATTGGCAGAAAAGAACCCACATGAAGCACACATTATGCAATGCTTGGTGCAGTCCAAGGATTCCCCAAGTCTTTTTAAAGAGGTCTACAACATCATCGACCTCATCAATAAGATTAGTTTCATCTGCTTTATCAAAACAGGAAGATAGTAGCATCTGGTACAGATGTAGGTTGAAGGGAAATCCATCTGCCCAGTGACAGACCTCCTGCGTTTTCACATCCTCACTTCTGCTTGCTAAGCTTGTAGCTGCACTTCTAAGAGCTTGCATGCTTTCTGAGTTCTTCCCTGTTTCCAACGGCTTGTCAGTGCTAGCACGCAGCAATTGCTTCAAGCGTTGCACAGCACTGTTGGACTGGTCCAATTTCACGGCTGGGTGCAGCAGCAGCCCAACTTCCAGTACCTTCAGCTGGCGTTTCTGCCAGAGTTGATATTCTCTCACATCCGCAAAATCGGCGAGCCTGATTTGCTGCAGCAGCTCCAAAGGGAGCAGCATCATGTCAACGTTCTTGCCCACCTGTTGAAGACAAATAGCATACGATCCTTTCTTCAATTAGAAAAACCCCCTAGAACATGGATCAAATAAGCAGTAAAACTATACAGAATGGCCAAAAGTGACCAATACAAAGCAGGGAAAAAATTTTACAAACCTGACCCGCAGCTGTTCGCGACAAAGCTCGCCTAATACGTGTATCAGTCTGATCAGAGATGCCCATTTGTGTCTTTACAACGTCAACTGCCGTCTGTTGCTTCTTTGATTTTGGGGGTACACCAGCCTGCTCCTTTTCAGGGCTCTTCTTAGAACGCAAGCCAAGTGCCTTCTTAATTGAGCTTGCAGCATTTGCTGTTAAGGTCTTTTGAGAGGCCTGTGAGACATAGTTTAGGCCGGTTTTGCTCTTTGCAATGCTTCCAATGCCAGAAGCTGCTCTGCAGGACGCAGCAAAAATCTCATAGCTGGTCTCCCCCAATTCATCTCTAGAAAATTCCAGATCCAAGCCTTGGAAAGGGGAGGGTAAGCCTGCTACTACATCAACCGGAGTAGGCGCACGGGAGCTCATGCTAGAAGCTCGCAAAAAGCCAGCCATGTTCCCACAAAGACTTGTACCAAAACTGCTGCTGATGAGCTGATATGCTTCAATGCAAATCAGTAATTGTGATCAACGATTTAAGGGGATTCAACAACAAATCAGAGCTGAGTTCTAGGTGTTCAAAAAGGACGTAGGGTTAGGGGCCTTTACAGACGTAATTAAATCTATGTCTCTGAAGGCAAATTAGGTGTAACGACAGATATCAGAATGGTCTGGGAGTTGTGTAGAAGGCAGACAAGATCAAGTCGTCTTGCTTAAGCTTAAGACAGGGAAAAAAGAAAACCAGACGCTAGCTTATTGAATGCCTGTAACAGGGCCTCTGATGCAAGGTTCTCTACCTTCTGAGACAGATTTTCTGCTCTTTGCCCTAATCCTAACCCTAGAATACAGTGCAATGGAACTTCTCCTTGTCTGCTTCTTCTTGATCTATGACAGTCTTGCTTTCTTAGCTCCTGCTGCTATGTGTTGTGCTTTTTTCTGCAGAATGCTAGAGATCTTCTCTAACCCTAAAACTTGGCACAGAGGTAGACCTTCTCTATTCCTGCTCGATCTACCTGTTTAACTTCAAACAAAACATTTACACTTTCCTGCTGCAACAGCTGCTTTCTTCTTCTCCTTCTTCCTTTATCCGCTTCTCAGCTTGATGGAGATGACGCCTCTACTTCTGCTAATCTTATAGAAGTAAAGAAGAAAGACTATCTCACGCTTCAGGCGAAGTCTTTTTCTTCCTACCGTGAAGCTTCCATGGCCAGGTCTTATGTCATCTTCCATTATTCACCATTTTCTTCCTCTTCAGAGGCCGCCGCTTCTTCTTCACCTTCCTCTTTACTTCTTCTGTGGCCTCTCCTTCCTTCACCCGACTTCTATGAAGAATGAGTCATGGTTCAATGCACAGCTGGTTAGCTAGAACAAAAGCACACCTGATTTTGCCATCGCAACAGCTGTTCACCTTGAAAGCATATCCATATGTCCATTTTGTCAAAGCCCCTCTGGAATACCCTCATCTTACCCCACTTACATTATATCTAGAGAACCTTGGTGCTATAACCTTGGTGCTATAGCCTCCAGGAAGCCCACCAAGTTTCCTCTACCCCCACCCACACTTTTTCAGTTCACCAAACTCACACTTGTACACAATTTAGATGCCTACCCATTGGGTGGATGGACAATCTTGCTCATGTGAACCCACACTTGTGTGTGTGTATATTTACGCACACTTACCTTAAAGCAAACACTCGAGCCTTGTCTTCACGTACTAATGTCCCTCTACCTCGCATCCAAAACATATTCTTGGACTGTCAACAAACACTTGTGTTACACAAGTTCAGGTTGTTCAAGTTCTACTATCTACTTGTATTGCTATGGCTATAAAGCAAAAAGACACAGGAGGGTCATCCCCATACTAAGTAGGCCTCGTCATAGCTTTAAAAAACATTTTTCTCATTTGATGAAAAAATTTTCTCAATAATAATTTAGTGATGAATTGGTATAGTTAAGAATACAAATTTCTTACTCTTTGATTTTAAGAACAAGGTAAAGTTGCTTGGATTAAGCCATTTAAAATCACACTACAAGCTCTCTTTTTTTCCTATCACTCATGAGTCATCACCATGATGTCCCCATCCACTCTTCAAAGGTTAAAAATAACATTCTAAAAACACTTCTTGAGCTACTATGGCTCTGAATTAAAGGTCACGAGCTTAAACCAACTAGAGTGAAAGAGATATTTGAGCAACCACATTGAAAAAAAGATGGCATGTAAGGATCGATCTTTTCCACCCCTACTTAAGCCATAATAATCATGAACATGATTGTAATCATTAATTACGATATGCATTAGACCATTTCAAGTGCTAGTATGTTGATTCACCAAAATCTATAGGGTAGCCCTTTCTTCTATCTTAATTATGCATCCATTTTTGTTCGTTGTTGACAACCATCATTTCTCTATATTTTGTGTTTTACTCTATTTGCAAGCATACTAAGGAGTTTTAAATTTGAGTGCAACCTCAAGCATATTTCAATCGTGTTGTCTTAAGTTGGTGAAAATCTATTTATTTTAGCATGTTTCCTTCATCATAAGAGTAACAATCAATTTTCCACTTTGTTCTGCTTTGAATAAAGCAAGAATGTGTACAAGTAAGCAACTTTTCCCCTTTGATTAATATTTTTTCTTGAAAAAAAGGTTTCACTATTATTATGATTGCACCTTTTCATTGGGAAGTTACATCACCCTTTTATTTATTGTCTCTAGAACATGCATTTTAAAAATGCCACTTCTTCCTTGCTTATATATTCAAATTCATAAATGGCATAAAACTATTTTTAATGCAAATGTTTGTCATGATTACAAGGTATGAAAGTGATCTCTCTCCTTCAAATAAAACTTTTTCAAGTGCAAAGGTTTGCAATGACTATAAGGCATAAAACTACTCTTCCTCTCTCTCTTTGTGTGTGTGTGTGTGTGTGTGTGTGTGTGTGTGTGTGTGTGTGTGTGTGCATGTGCGTGCATGCATGCAAACTAATAAGATAAACCATCAAGTCCATCAAATTTGTAAAGCATATCAAACACCTTTCAAAATTAAAAAAAGGCAAATAACAATGTAAGACCAAGCTACTACAAAATAAGCTTACATTAATATTAAATTTGAAGGGAAGAAAATGGTTTCGTGATTTAGTAACTTTTTAATTTAAAAAAAAACCTTAGGACTCATTAAAAATTTTTAGTGGACCTTTTGTAATCTCCAAAGAATAGCTTGAGGAAACCTTTATAGTATTTTGTCCATCAAACTATCAATTTATTTAAAAAATGTAGGGTTATTGATTTATTTTTTGGGGAAGTAAATATATATAGTATTAACAAATAAAAACCTTTACCAAAAGTTTAGAGAGGCCCTTGGCCATATCTATATACCAAGATCTTTCACATTACAATTAAGAACCTAGATCCCACCTATCCTTTGCGACATCCTGAGAAGCCCTTGGCTATGTCCATTTCAAGATCTTTCACATTACAATTTAGAAGCTTGCATAATAAGTCCCACCTATCCTCTTCCCAAACAAAGCTTGCATAATATCAAGCTACTTGTTGATTACATCAATGTGAGCCATGTGGGTGACATCTTGATTCCTCTTTGTAAAGGGCTATCTTTGTTAATATTAATATATATAACTAGTGACGTCTTGATTCCTACCATGTGGATGTTGCTAATTTGATGGGTTTAGGAGCTACAAAGCTTTTGATGTATACCTACATCACTAAACAAACCAAGGAAAGTTTCATAGATGCCCTTAATTCTTTTCTCATCTACCTATGTATCTCACCCTTTTAACCTAAGCTTTTTCTTACATCTAATTTTTTCGTTCTAATTCTGCATCGTACTCTCTAGGGTTTCACATTGACTGGTTTGATGGTTTCCACATTGTATGCTCATATTTGACGTTCTTCTCTTTTTGAAATATCATAAAGAGAACTAGTCTTTTTTCATGGGTGCATATTCACCTTTTTTGTGGGGCATTAAATAATTAATGCCCACTACCGTGGGCATTAATTATTTTATGCCCACAACTTAGGTGAGCCGCCTAAGGTTATGAGCCTTAGGCAAAGCCTCCCAATGCCTCGTCTTTCTCACCGCCTTCTCCTCCAAAACTCGACAACTTAGGTGAGCCGCCTAAGGTTATGAGCCTTAGGCAAAGCCTCCCAATGCCTCGTCTTTCTCATCGCCTTCTCCTCCAAAACTCGACAGATGCCAACGAAGGGGGACATGCATCCTCGGGTGGCCTATTCACACTTTTTCTGTGGCATAATTCTGCCCGCATCTTCCCTAGACCTCACCTCACTCTCTGCTAGGCTCACCTCACCCACACCCCTGTGCCTATAACCTCCCCAATGCATGTCTTTTCGTGTCCAGCACCTTCCTCGCGGAAAGAGCCCCTCCTCCCGCCCTCAGCCTACCCTCGTACGCCTTCTTCTTCACTCCTATGTTCTCCTGTGCAAGACACGCAATTGCAGTTGTGCAGGTGGGTTGAGAGAAAGAAAAGAAAATTTGATCGCGATAAAAATCGAGAGAGAGAGAGAGAGAGAGAGAGAGAGAGAGAGAGAGAGAGAGAGAGAGAGAGAGAGAGAGAGAGAGAGAGAGAGAGAGAGAGAGAGAGAGAGAGAGAGAGAGAGAGAGAGAGAGAGAGAAGCTTCTCCGCATCACCCAAAAAAAAAACACTGGAAAAGAAGTATGTGCAAAAGACAACACATGCCATCAATGAATGCATGCACACTTCCATGCACACAATGGGGACACAGCCTAGCGGTAAGGTATTGAAGTCCCATGCATGAGGTGTTGGGTTCAAAACCCTTAGCTATTGACGGGGGCATGAAAAAGCACACACGCACAAAGATCAAAGAAAAAAAGAAAAAAAATGCACGCTGTCAAAACGTTAAATATTTTGATCATAGGTAGGCCCAATGATGGGAGCGCTCGAGGGAGTGTTAATATCCCTCCAAGTCCAAGGCACTCCATATGGATCATCTCCTCCTTGAAGTAGGGCTCTGTGTGGTAGTAGGTGACTCTCTGCTCAAATTTGATGCGGTTGTGCATCATGTGTCCTCCGACCTTCTTTAGTAGATCGATGCCTACGGGGCTAAGTTCTCAGTTTTGTGGTCACATTGTACTTCTGCACCCTACATACCCTTCTTGTCCAATGTGTCAGTGTTTGGACAAGAATCTCCGAAGATGTGTCGGATCCTGAAGCTTCTGCCATGGTGAGCGGCCTGCAAAAATCTGCTCCAAAATTAGTGAGAGGTTGGGCCTATAACTGTTAAAGATTTGTGGTTCAGAAAGGCAAAAGTTTAGCTAGCAGGAGAGTGTGAATAGTGAAAAATGAGAAGGGATCCCTGTTTTTATAGGTCCATCCTAGGAATGTGCAGTCGCATCATGAAGGAACATCCATTCTCGTGGCAGGGAGCATGTTTGTTCAAGTCAAGAGCGTACCTTGGCCTTGTAGAAGCATGTCTTGGGTCTTGCCTTCGAGCTACAAATGAAGCTTCCCATTGTGGGTGCGCTAGCTCGTCCGTCGCATCCTCACTCTATTGTTGCTCCTTGCTAGGGGGTGAAGGGAGAGCTCTCAATGCTGCCTAGATGGAGGCAAGAAACGACGGTCTTTCACGATGGTTCTCTCTCAAAAAAGGTGAGAAAAATAAGAAGCTAATGGAAGTAAGAATATAGTAGCATACGTACAAGAAAGCAAAAAGAGGGAAGAAGGAGAGCTCACAAGAAAATTATTGCGAGGAAATGATTGTGTATTGCTTACGATTAAAAATGACATGTGCCTCTCAGCATGTATCTCACATTGATGTATGGTGTACATTTGTATAGCCCCCATTATGAGGAGAAGCCAGGGTGCACATATCTTATGGTTAAAAGGTTCGCTTCTTACAGGGACCTCAAGCAGGTTTGCAGGGGGGTTGTGGAGGGACGGTGATGAGCATCAGGAGGTTGGTTGTCGTATCCATGCATACATCCACCTTCTACTCCCTGATGAGGGGTGCCTGCTACACTTTTAGCTGTCAGATTATTTTGTCCCTACAAAAAACTTCTATGTAGTGTACCCAAGTTGCTAGCCTTTGCTTGGTTGTGCCCTCTCGCAGTGCAACCTGTGTCTGTGTGAGATCTTATTAGCACACTTAAGCTCCTTCTAGCTTTGATTAGAGTACATCCTTCTCTCTTTCTAAGCTTGATATCTTTGTGGTGGCCTCTAGGCTTTGCATCGATAATTGATCATTCACGGCACTGCCTACAACCTGGCAAGGGCCTGCTATATACAGCAGGGTTGTATTCCAGGCTTGCGCTCATATGTTTGGGAACCTACTAGCCAAGGTAAAGTAGTGTTTAGTTCTCTATTCTCCCGAGGCCTTTGTCTCTGTGATATTCACCCACCTAGAGGTTGCTACACTTGGCAGGGGAATCACTTCCTTCAGCCAACTGGGGTAGTCCTCTGCCTAGAGCGAGGAGGCTACATGGTATTTGAAAGGGGATGGAAGTTGTTCCCATCCAGTTGCATGATTTAATGATTTGGTTACAACCATACCCGTTGCAATAGCATATGTAAAGGAAAGCAAAAAGAGGGAAGAAAGAGAGCTCACAAGAAAATAGTTGCAAGGAAATGATTGTGTATTTCTTACTATTAAAAATGATATGTGCCTCTCAACATGTATCTCACATTGATGTATGGTGCACATTTGTACAGCCCCCATCGTACGAGAAGCCATTGGTGCACATATCTTTAGTGGGAATCCCCAGCTTAGATGCTAGAAGGAATATTTCCTTGGATACTAATTTCATCATTAATGGGTAGTGGTGGTTGGTTGGGACGTGTTATGAATACGCGGGCGGTGAGCCACATCAGTGCAGTGTAGCCGCCCACATCTTGGACGCGTCCACTGCACTACCTCTGCAGCACTATAAATGGACATAGTTGGCACAAGCTAAGGCATCCGATGCTTGTAAGCATATATTCCCTATATTCTCAGTACGCCCTCCATCCAGAGTCTGTCTAGATCACCATCTAAGCTCTATACTAGAGTGCACAAGTAGACAACACCATCATATTATACCTATCTCTTATTTGGTATGATCAAGATTTTTAAAATTCTCTCCATTCTCTCTATTGCATTGTCTAGCGTACTTTCTTTTGATGTATCTTTTTTTGTTGTTGCATATTCTTACACACTAAGCCCGTAGACTTTTCCTAATTGACATTCAATACAAGGTAAGGCCACTTCATATGTTCTAACACCGTCTTACAAAAGTTAAGTGCTCATTTACGGTAGGTTGGACGGGCAAAACCATGTTAATCAACTAAGTTGCATGAATTCGATCGAGTTATTAATTCAAATTATAGGTCTTTAATTTGGGTCTTATTCGAATTATAGATGAATAAGAAATTTTCACCAATTTTTTTGACGAAAAGAATGTTTCAACCGAAACATTTTTTTGATTGAAATGTTTTCTTTGACCAAAAGATTGTTTCTGTCGAAACATTTAATTCTTTATATATAGAACCATATTTTAATCAAAAGAACCTATAGTGTCTTTATATGTTCTATTTCCCATTCCACATCTTTAGTTTTAGGTTTTTTTTTTTAAAATTGCCCTTGTTTTTTACATAGTGTTTCAGTTTGTGAAAACATTCTAATTCATTAGTGTAAATATTTTAATAAAATAATATTTTTTTATTTTATCAAGTGTTTTAGTTTATGAAAACATGCTATTTTACTTATAATAAAATTTATTTAAAACATAATAATTAAATTTAAGCAAAATTAATTAATAACAATAAAATTAAAAACACATTTTAATACTGTGTGGATCATTTTATGTGCATATTTCATGTCTTTATGATGTGATTTATGTTTATGTTTAGCTTAAATTAAAAATTAAATCAATAAACACATTTTGATCTAATGTGGATCATTTTATGTACATATTTTGCATTCACCATGTGATACGTTTTATGTATTATATAAAAAAAACTATAACATATTTTGATCTCTTATAGATCATTTTGTGTGCACATATTTATATCTTAGGTATCAACTTGTGCTTACCCCAAATCCCAGAATTACCATTTTTCTCCTTGTGAGATATTTTGTATGTTTATTTTTGTATATTCGAGACCCTCAAATACAAGTTCTTTTGACTTGGACATTATTGTCAAAAAATGATAATGTATACATTAGCTACACATCATATGACTTAAGATCTTTTCAATAATTCACTTACATGATCAAATGTAGCCGATAAAATAAATTATGTTTCTTAACACTAGTTCTGTAATTGGACACTAAAGTGTCCTGAAAAGTTAGCATTTTTCTTGAATTTTTGTGGGCAATCTATTAAGAGTTTTGAAATGCTTAACATCCACAGATGTTCCTCAAGACCCAAAAAATCTTTGAGATTTTTTAGATTGCACTTTTCTTAGCTTTTGCAAGGCAATATTTTAATTTTCTTAGACACATGCTGATAAAACGCATGATTTTTGCTGTTTTCAAAATAGTAGTAATTTGGACATAACTTTTAGAAGGGACATAGTTTGATCATGAAACTTGGCTTGATGGAAAGCCCATGATGTAAACTAAATCCTAGAATCATCAAACGACAATTATTGGATAAATTTTTGACTCGCTAATATTGAAATGACGTTTTTTATACAGGTGGAGCATGAATTTTTCTCCTTCCATATGCAAGCTAATAATGTAAAACTTGAGGTGCACCCATGTTATATAGGGTAAATACTACTTTGTTTTGAATTTTCCAAAACTTTAGAGCCACTTTTTGGGCCTCTTCTCATACATGGCCTTTTGCGCAACCTGTTTTTAATACATAAAATGTCTAATTATGAGCCTAATTTTGATTTTCATCAAAGGGGAAAGCTGTGTAAGTGCATTATTTGTTGTAACTATAGGTTTAGACTACTTGTGCAAGCATAGTTATGATTAGTTTTTGATAAAAGATGATCAAATTTTGTATTTTTATTTTTTATAGTTTTTTTAGAACTAGGCGATAAGAACCTACTTAAGTGGAGGCTAAGTTAGTGTCATACACATCAAATTATGGCTTATTTATCTCATCTCAAGCATGAAAACCAATAATCAACATTCTCATTGATAGGGCTACATTATTTTTTAGTGGCGTGATTGAGTTTTGATAATACGCGTTACTTTTGCTGATTTTATGCAACTTTTTTGGAAAAAATTCTAGGAAAGGAAAATGATTTTTTTGGTGAACTTCTACCTCCTTGGCCTGATGTATGCTATCAAAATATCTTGGAAAAAATGCTATTGATATCATTGGATTTTTTTTTGAGAGAATGATGCTTGCATATTTGGAAAAATCCTGAAAAATGTTCATTTTCAAGACATATGCTACTTTGTTGCTTATGTACTTCCAAATAAAAAGGCATTTTATATGTTTAGCATTTTTTACATAAGCATAGGGTTATGTTCTACATGCCCAATGAAGCATTTTGGTTTTTAAATCCTACATTAGGAGTTTGATTTTTTTTTTCCGCAACCCCCAAAAAAGGACACTCAAGTGTCCTGTTTTGGTACCAAACTAGTGTTAATGTATTTAACACTTTTTTATTTTTTCTTAATAATTTCTATCTACGATTTTTGTTTGTAAATTCTCAGCTTTAAATTTTTCATCGTTTGACATAATAAAAAATTAATAATAATATTATCATTTGTTTATTATAAAAAAGGCACATTTAAGTGACAAGTAAAAAGATAAAGATTTGACAGAGCCAAAGTTACGTACCTTCACTAAAAGTGTTACGCTTACAAATGTTGAGGATAAGTGACAAAGCTCTTGGCGCGGTGAAGCCTTTCAAGATAAGACACATAGTTGATCAAGGCCTTTTCCAAGTTTGCTGAGAGGCCAAATCGTGTGGAGAGTCGTCTCGTTCTAGACCGCAATCGCATAATTCGATAGTTGCATCAATTGAAGATGCCTCAATCTATTCTATATACCCCCTTGCTGTGCTACTGAGAAGTTTAAATCAGTTGTGAAGTTATTTCAAATTACAAACAAAAACTTCTAGTAGCAAGAGAGGTTACAACAACTTCACAAGCCACTAGAAGCAGAGTCGAGATGAAGACAAGAGAAGCTACATCTTGGCACAAATCCAACTTCTTAGCATTTTTCTCAAGAGTGGTACTTTATTGGCTACCAAATAAAGTGTATGTTGTATCAAAGAATATGACACAAAAACATTTTGTTGACATGCTTCAAAAATGTGCTAATAGAGCCATGGATCAAGAACCATATAGGTGCTCTAGTACCTCAAACTTTTTGAACATTTTTAAGCATGCTTCAAAGTATGATATTGAAATATGTATTGACTCAAGCTTGTATCTTGATGATGAATGAATCATGTGTACAAATCATTTTGATCTTCTTTCTAAGTGTCTCTTAAGTGTTGATGTTTAAAATATTGTTCAAAATCGTGTCTTGTGTTTAATCAAATTTCATCTTTTTTTGAACATTTCTTATGTCTTGATAAAATTTTTGAGTAACATTTTTTAATATGTAAATGATTATAGATTAAAAGTTATATAATATAAATATGATATTTTATGAAAGTAACAAATACTAAATATCAATTGTTTTGTATAACTATGGCTGAACAAGAAGTTGATCCTAACGTGACTCAAGTTGAAGGTAAATGAATGATGGAAGAAGCTTTCCAAGAACTACGCCATCAAGTAAACTTTGAGTGATTAGATTTTCTAGATGACTCGATGTGCATAGACGAGTCTCTTCTTTCTTTGGAGGAAGTTCGTCAACTCTATCCTAAGTAATTTTGTGCGTGGAATCCTTTTTCAAATAACTGGCAATGCTAGAGACATGGATCCACTGAATTTCATGGACTGCCAACATGTCAGACTAGCCATAGTTATTTTGAAGAGGTTTCTCAAGATAGAGAAAGCTGTTTCAAATTACAAACAGCTTTCTATTTATCTTATTCAACAAATTTATGTACATAACATCCTTAGATGCAGCGTTGATTGGAATGTAAGCCAAGCAACACAAGCAAAGGAAAAGGCTGACCAATTTTTTGTGCACAAGAACGAAGAGACAATAGGCCAACATAACGAAATGTACATATTGTGATGACAATAGAAACTCGTCAAGCAATGGTACAATTGACAACTCAAGGAGCGTAGGTTGCCAAAGTCAGCAAAAGCACAAAAGGTTTGTTATTTGACAACTTCGAGGAAGAGACATAGAGCTCAAAGCTGAGAATAAGATTCAAAAGATAACGTTTTAATGATGATTTTGATCTTGTAAATCTAGAGGATCTCTTCATGAGCGAAAATATTGAAGACATTGTAGGACCCAAAATGAGACATCTGGAAAAGAACCTATTATAACTCAAGAGAATGTAACTCAAATAGAAGAGCCTGTTGTAACTCAAGACATGTAGATAAATAAGTATTCTACTTTAACAAACACTATGTTATAAAAGATTTTTGATGTTAACCTCATAATTTTGATGTAACTCATGATTGGTAAGTCTCATCCTTTATGTATATCATTTTATAACTTTGTATGTGACATTTGATTATTTTTTTTGGTGGTTTGAAAATATAAATCTAATGTGAATTATGTCAAGAAAATCTTTTCCTCAATCCTCTTCAATTAGGACATGAATAAGATCGTCAACCTCTTTCATTTCACTACACTTTGACTCTAGCTCAAATTCATCATCATATCTTCACTGCATACATTTTTCGATGTTGCTTTCCTCATTGGCTTCTTGACATTGTCACCTTGTGATACACATAAAGGTATGGTTTGAGGATTATTCAAGATGCCTATATTAGAGAATACATACACAAGGTCCATAGCTTCAGATGCCTTTAATTTGTTGCGCCTCTTCAAATGAATGAAGTCAAAGATAGACCAATTTCTTTCACAACTTCTTGAAGATGCTGGAATTGATAGTACTCATGTGCCAATGAAATGACAAGCATTGCCACATTGCCACAAGTCTACAATATACCCTCTCTGCTTGCATATCTCATGCGTTACATGAATGCATCTTCGCCTTGATCACTAGGTAATAGTTGACTCCAAACCTGACTGTTGCAAACCATTTTAAAGTATTTCACAACTACTACATTATTTGCTTATTGATAAAGTTGATATTCTTGATCCAAAACAAATGTTGTTGCACCATGCAATAGTGTATGCATTTGTTTCCACTTGAAGTCTGCTTGTCGTGCTATCATTGAAATCTCTAATAAAAAGCTTGAGTATCCTTAACTTTTTGAATGGCATAAAAAAACATCCAATATAATTTACCAACAACAATTCTCTTTATCAACCAAGTGTAAGCACACTACAAATGGCTTTACAAAATAGTAACAAATTTATCCATATTTTTCCAAAAGTTTATGCTATGAACAAGAGCGAACACTTCCTTGCACATTCGACATGTTCTTTTCCATCCATATTTCCTACCTTCAATTTGCCACTATTTCTCAAACAATGATTCTTTGTAAGAATCAAAATTTAAGATTTACATACAAGAAATGATTTTCTCCAATTAAGTTTTCACTTCATCAATTAAGATATATTCTGTACTTTATAGCTTTTTTATAGTTCACAAATGAAAAAGCTTTTACTTCATCAAATGTAAACAATATTATCTATCTCATCCACATGAAAAAGCTACCCCTTCAACAAATGAAAGAGTTAAATAATTATATCACATCTTACAACATCTTACAAATGAAAAAAATATGTTTCATTTATTTTGATAATAAAAAATATGTTTCATTTATTTTGATAATAAAAAATATTTCTAAAAAAATAATATAAATAAAAGTAAACATATTTCAAATGAAAAAGCAAGCTTCATTAAATGAAATAGGAAATAAAAATATTAAATAAATAAATAAATAAATTTCAAAAGATTCATCAAATAAAATAGGAAATAAAATTAATAAATTAAAATACTTAAAAAATAAATATATTTCAAATAAAAAAGCAAGCTTAATCAAATGAAAATATTTCAAATAAATAATAAATTTGAAATGAAAAAGAAAGCTTAATCAAATAAATATTAAATTTATTTACCAATCCTCCTTGATTTATTAGATGCTTTAAGAGAGAGAACCCTTGATCAAAACATGCATAACTTTATACAAAATTTTAATATTTTAATCTAATTTTTTTGACCTAGATAATTATAACTTGGTCAAAAGTCCTTTCAATCAAAATAAATATTTTGACCGAAATAATGTTTCAATTGAAATGTAAGTTTGAAATCGAATTTCTCCAAAACAATTATGTTTTTTTAAATTATTTGATCGAAATTTTTAAGAATTTATATGATTTGTCCGTTGTAATCGAATAATTAGAATTCTGTATTCGAATTAATGTAACCTAGGTAACCTATGGAGTGGTTAACATCCTCCCATTCCTAATGATGATTGCATCTCACATCACCATCGGTGGTGATGTTGCTACTTGGAAGTGGATGGTCTAGGATATGCCATTAATGCAACCTAGGTAACTTACTGATTGGTTAACATACCCCCGTCCCTGATGATGATCACATCCTCGCAGCATCACCATCCATGGCAACGTTGCTACTAGGAAGTGGATGGTCCAGGATATGCCATGAAGGTGGTGATCGAGGTTAAGTGGTATAGTTTGGGATTGATCGCAGTAGTTGAATGTAGGGCAAAGTGGTAGAGTCTTTGGGTAGCCTTTAGATGGCACACAATTTGTCGATGCGACATGGAAAGTGATAGAGAATGTAGAGGTTCTTTAAGCTAGGCCCTTGCAGCGGCGGTTGGTTGTGACATGTTAAGATATCGAGCTCAACTAGTGTTGCGGACATTGATGATCCACCTGGGTGATAGCTTCCACACTTATGCCATTGGCATGGTTGGTGGGATCATAGTTGATACGCTTCTAGTGGTGAAAGGATGTGTGATAGCCACATTTGGATTACTAGAGTATGCATACTTATAGCGTCAGCTCATATAGTTAGGTTTACACTATGGATCGAGTTTGTATGTTTCAGTAAAGAGAGTACTTTTCCTTATAGTATGTACTCTTATCTCTTTAGTTTATGGTTATAGAGAAGAGAAGAGAATAGAAAAAACTTCATCCCCATCCATCTCTCTCTTGTGTGTGTGTGTGTTTGATTGCAAGGGACTCAAGCTCTCCCTCTCCCCCCCACATTCTTTTATGTGTGTGTGAAGGAATCAATCCTCTCACTTGCATTCTCTTTATGGGATCAGAGCTCCGATTTGTGGAGAGCTGAGGAGGTAAGCAAGGTGTTAATCCAATTCTAGGATTAACAAGAGCTACCGCCACTATCTTACATCAAGGAGTCACGGTAGATACACCAAAGGGTCATACATTCAAGATATGAAGCAATAGTGTCCAAAACTACAACTTGGACAGGCACCCGTAATGGTGTGATGGAGTATTTATGGTGATTCCTGCTTCAAGAGCATGTGGTAGCAAGTTAGGATGAAGTCCTAAGTGACGTACTTCATAGATATATTATGAGAGTAGTCATTATAATAGCATTAGGCCTTTTCATTTGTCTGAATATTCTGTCCGAGTCCCCATAGAAGCAATTTTTTAGATCTCCAAAGTAGCTAGTCATTGCAAAAATAAAAAAATTCACTTTTGTGGATCACCATAAAACAAGGCTCATTTGTCCTCAATACACTCTTCGCATAAGTAATCTATGATAGTTTCAATTGACCAAACAAAGGACAAACCACCCAAACCCAAAACTTACTTCCATCCAACACCACAAAACAAGACTTATTTGTCCTAATTATCCTTTTCTATAGGGGATTATGATTTCCCATCTAGCATCACGATATATTGTCATGGCGTAGTGTGAGACTTGCATATCCTAATAGGGCCTCGAATAGTTCCACCTTAGACAGAGCAGCTTGATGCATGAAGGAATGAGTCTGTGCATCCAAGTTGAGCACTTGGAGGAACACAAAGTAAATGTGTTTACAAAGAACATAAGGACAGTATTTGATCTCCTGTTTTTGAAAGTCCTCACAAGTGTAATGAGCAAGCTCCAAAATTGTTACCAAATAGTTTACACCCTTGGCTCACGATTCCTCCATGGTGGTGACATAAAATATATGTGATTCATTACATAAGATGATTGCTTTCCGAACCACTTTAGCTAAGATATTTTTTCCCTTTTCTATTTTTTCATTGAACTCTTTAGTTAACTTCTCCCTCCATCGAACTACCTTGTTGTGTCTATATTTACGATGCACATAAGATTCACAATTCTGAGACTGACCTTGGAGTGGTGTGGTGATCTCCCTGTTTATTAGAGGTTGAGCTTCCTCTTTCTAAAACAAAACCACTTGCATAAAGATCTTCAATCTCGATGTTGGTGAGACTTACCCATGGCAATCGGCCACAAGCTGGGAGTGAGACGTCGTGGCCCTAGGAAATGGGACGTATCCACAGCTCATGAGTGTGTATTGGTGGAATTACAAGACCATATAAAACTCTCCAATTTACCATCGGGGTAATGATGGCAACCCTAAAAAGCTAGGTGCAGGGACACCCTCATCTATTGACTTCCATGTAGGGTTGATCAATTTCCCACACCTCATCTTGCTCTTCAAAAATAATCCAAAACATGTGACCATGCTATGCAGTTCCATTCTCCAAATATCCCACAAGGTCTTGTCGACATCTGTCTCCACAACATCCATACTGAATTGTCTTTGTGGCACACATGGGCCCACTCGCTGATTCATTGTTATGGTTAGGTACTCCGGCCTGTGACTATCATTCTCAAGAATAACACCGAGAGTATTCAACATGGGGCGCTTACATCGAATGCTACATTGTTCCCTATGAGAACATGCTGCATCTCATGAGAGTTTATGCATGCCTCTTCCTTTGTTGAATTAACCAAATTATCAAGCTTTTTACTAGAGGTTACAACAATCTCCCCACTGTAAAACTTTGTCTCATATGCCCTCAAGTTGCAAACTAGTTCCCAAGTGCTTTCCTATAAGGAATGCGTTGTAGTTTGAGCTTTGCAAAACTACCAAGGATAAGTCTACACCAATAGCTTCATACAAGGAACTGTGATTTTCAAATCCCACACTTGCTCTCATGCTCTCATGCTTTGCCTCAACCAAATTTGTTGTCAACACCACAAATAACATGTCCTCATTTTGCGTAAGAAACTATGACTCCCAATGGAAGGCCCTAACATTACACCATGCTAGCCAAGATTCCAAGTAAGGAATCTCTCCCTTTACGGCATGATTATTTCTCCAAAATTTTTGCAACTCTTGTTTGCACTGTTTGGTGGCCACATCCGTGGGGGGCTTCTTTCCATTTTCTACACAAAATCTAATGGTCCTCATGAGAGGATGTACATATACATTTCTTTGTGTGATTAAGCATGCTCTATTCCTATTGGAAAACACAAGACCTTGTATGACCTTTTAAGCACCACCATTGTACACAGACCGCATAGTTAGCACTAGCCTTGTCGACCCCCATGAATCCTTGAAACTCTGGAGTTCCAAAGCCACACTTCTTCACCACATTATTCAACATTTTCCAAAACTCAATTTGGGCATACCTATCCTCCACCTTGAACTCACATGTGGCTATTGTCAACAGCTCATGAATGAAAGGGTTATACACATGGGCACCCATTGTACATGGTCAAGGTGAATCCGCATCTCTTGTAGATTTCCATGAGGGCGCATTCTATTGACAAGGTCCAAGCCACTCCCTGGTCTAATAGTAGACATTTTAAATAAAAGTGGTTGTAGTATGGTGTCTAGTTGATTAGGAAATAAAATGTAGTGAATAAATGGTTATCTACATCTGTTTTTTAGATCCAACATTGCATCCAATCCCTTTGCACAAATCGACCTTGCCCTCTTTGCATCCTCTACACACTTTTGAATCCTCCTCTTATCAGAGAGTGGAGTCACTACATCCAGGAGCTCTTTAAGGTCTATGTCTCCAAACTCTACATAATTTATAACCTTATCATCTAACAACATTTGCATAATAATGTCCTGGGCCACAACAACCCCTAATTGTTTAGGAGTAGCAAAAGGATTGAATTATACATGATTTCTAATCTTCTCCTCCACACTTTTTTTTTGTCTTGATGAACCCTCTTCGGAAGGGTGTTCATGAAAACGTGAATGGATATCACATCTTCTGGTAGAAAAATGGTCACTAGGTATGCGGTAGAAGATAACAGCTAGACAAGTCCTTATACACTATGGCATTTGACCACAATGTTTGCGAGACTTCCATGTTCATTGAACACATTCTTTTAAGTATTCCTTTCCATTGTGTCAAGTTAGCGCTCATCATTCTTGCTAAGTATGGGCAATCAAGATTTAAGAATCACATATGACCACCACACCTACTAAGCCTAATGGCGCGAGCAGAACAATCAAATGTGCAAGTAACTGTCCAAACATGTCCATCGTTCTTTTGGTCCATACCAATCATTGTAGAACCTCTTCCACACAGAGGAACTTCAAAGGTAATATATCCATCATATGTAATGGGCAACTCTTCCACTTGAAACACTTCTTTTGCACTACACAGTGCAACATGTAAGCTACTATTCAATGGTAGGTTTCCTATCAAAACCAAGACACTCTGGACAATAGTAATTTGTGCATGTCCTATAGAAACACAATCATCATCAAGAATAATTGGACCTATTCTTGTGCCCTGATCAACAAACACTTTATAGAATGAATGAGCATCTGCATCAAGAATGAAACCATCTTCTCCATTTGCAAGTGTAGCAATTTCTATCTTCACCTTCTCACTACCCAAAGACAATGGTCAAAGTGTGAGGTCAAAGTGTGACAGAGCATCCCAACAACTCAAAGTGCAGAAGAATATCGGCAAGCTTTAGATAACAATATCTTGCCTCATTCATAACAATAAGATTTTGTCTAGGCACATAGCCACAATAAACAGCTATATGCCTAGCCATTCAAAATCCTTCAGTATGCAAGAACAACAAGAAATCACTTGTAATCAAACAAAAGAAAATAAAAATAGTAGACAAGAGGAGCAAATGAATGACTCTTTTGCAACTGGTCCTGAAAGGAAATTAGTTTCATAATTCAACAACTAAATTTTTATTTAATATGTAAAGGATGATGCAAAATTTTTATTTAATATGTAAAGGATGATGCAAAATTCTTGATGGAAGGTTTGAATATCAAGCTATTGAAAACTCATAAAAACTAGCGATAAATCAGAAAAATATTTAAAACATGAGGTCATTTTTTATTTTGAATCACCATAATAAAGTCTGTTAATTATTGACAATAAAGATAATGATTCCACTTTACTTCAATTCATGGGCTTTAAAAATCCCATAAAGTGCATTAATTGATATTTCATTTATGCTCATCCATTAACAATCGTACTAAATATTTGATATTTTTGTTATGACTTTCAGGACAATTAAATCATATCTCTTGTGAAAATGAAAAATATTATTAATACCTCCGTAAAGATAATGAATCCACTTTACTTCAGTAATGGGCTTTAAAAATCCCATAAAGTGCAATAATTGATATTTTATTTATGCTCATTTATTAACGATTGCACCGAATATTTGCTATTTTGTTATGATTTTCAAAACAATTAAATCATATCTTTTGTGAAAATGGAAAATCTCAATGTCAAGGTATATTTTTGGGTGTACTTAAAACCGCCAAGAAGAAAAATCCAAAATGCCATCAAAACAAGTGCTTGCCACCACCACCATATGCTTCCACTATATCTTTTGGCCAATAAGACGTTGATTGGGCAAATCCAAAATGTAGTTAAATTGGCTTCTAAGCATGCATTAGGGGTAGGAAAAGCATAAAATAACCCAAACATGCTTTGCTTTGGCCAACCTTAGAGATTGTTGTTGTGTGGTATCTTCATAGTTTGAATCAACACTTCAATAGGGCACCTTCAATAACCCGCCAAACTTGCTACATTCCCTTTCTCTATCTTCTTCTTGTAGATGCCGATGCCTTCATCACCATCATTGTGAGTGCCATCGCCTTCATCGGCTGGCTTTTCCTTCTCCAAGGTAAGCCAATCTTGCAGTTTGCCATGCTTGAGCAAAGATTCTCGATTCTTTAGTTTTCTTGTTTGCCATGGGTGTGTGTAACAATCCCATTACCATACACAGGTTGCTTCCCAATTTTTCTCCACTCCATGGCCATGGCTATGCCATGGCAATGGCCAAGAGACACAAAGCTGGCAGCTACTACTAAAAGGGTAATGTCTTGGCCATGTCTTTTTGCATGTTAATTCTCTCTGCACCACTTTGGGATTTTTGGTTTGCTCTCTTTAATCTCATAATATATTGTAATATTTTGCAATGTGATAGCTCCTGAGGTTGGAGCATGTGAAGAAACCTTGTGAAGAACATACAGAGAGGTGCCAAAGAATAGTGCTAAGATGGGGGCTGCAGGTGCACAGAAAGCCACTCGCTCCCGTGCATGCAAAAAACTGTGATGAACCTGACTCTGTTATGCCTTGTTTTGTGCAGCCTTGCTCTTGTGCCCTGATTTACTAACTTTGTCTCTTTTGTCTTGTTTTGCTGAATGTATCTCGTTGTGCCTTAAACTGCACAGTGATGTAATGTATCTGATATTTATAATGGAAAATACTTTCGTCTCATATTATTGGCATGAAACTATTCTTGTCAATCACATCATTTAGTTACTCTTTGTTTTTAGCTTGTGTCCTTTTTGATTTGTTGAATAAGTAACTTTCTTGTACAAGGTTAGACAATCTGCAATTTTTGGACCCGCCCTTTGTAAACCAGATACTTAGATGCCAAAAATGGCGAATCGGGAAGGTTAGGCAAATCCAAAGACAACATCTTCAATTCGAAAGGTGGCTTGACCGTTTAATTGTGCGCCTGCATAGAATTAATGCTTATTTGCAATATGTGGACCCATCTGGGGAGGTAATTATCCTTGATTGTTGGTACCCTCTGCCCGGCCCAATATGGGTGCCCAAGCGCTTAGAAGATGAAAGACGGGATCTAGTCCTTGACCTTAATGAGTTAATGGTCAAGGTCGTCACACGAGAGCCAATTTGGTCAACAATCACCTCCCTATAGCCAGGACTTGGTAAAACAACCCATTAATGACAAGCATTACGTGTTCTACTGAAAAGATGCTCACCGATTTTTAGATTGGTGCCTTTGCTTTTTCTATGTTTCATATGGAGTACAAGAAAATTTGCCAAAGTCAATGGCATACTCAAAATGGTGTTTTCATCCGAGAATTCTCGGTTAGCAGGTGTTTATCACAAGAGGACTGTAGTGGCAGTAATTGGCAGGTTCAGAATAAACTGGTATTTTTCAAAAGATTAAATAGATTTTGGCATCTTAACCTAGGATTTGGACCTGAGAACTCTCTAATAAGTGTGTGTCAGAACCTAGAAGGAACTTGGCTGATTGCTCCAAATTTGCAGCACCAAACTACCTTACAACGAGAACTCTTCTTGGAAGAAACATTAAAAGATTGACTATTTTGTAGTAATGGTCATGTAGATCAAGTTACCCACTATACACCTATACATAGTGGGGTCCTCTAAAAGCTCACATGTATCTACATAAAGCTTTATGTTCTGATCCAACAGCCTATCGTACCATACTTGGACAACATGTACAAGCTATACTCCCTCTATAACAACAAAATGCCATGAGGTGATCTCACCACCTATATAGCCAAGAAATACCACAACTTACCCAAATCCTTCATCTCAAACTTCCACTTCAAAAGTGATCTTGTGTGTCAGCATCATCACTCACTAGTGATAATCAAGTTATCCACATAAATGACTAATAGCATGATCCCTTTGTCTATCTTTTTCACATAAAGTGAAAAATCTACATTGGATATGTGAAATCCTCGAATCTTATTTGACCATGATGTGTGTGCCTGCTTCAAGCCATACAAGGCTTTACGTAACTTGCATACAAAATTTGGGTGTGTATCACTCTCATAACCCGGTGGGCTACATTATGTATACTTCTTCTTGCAAATCACTATGCAAGAGAGCATTCTTTATAATCATCTGATGTAAAGATCAACCCTTCATTGTAGCCATAGCAATGTCAGCTCTCACGGTTTTGCCATTCTCACAATTGGACTGAATGCCTCCTCATATTCAATGCCATAAGCTTGTACATAACCCTTGAAAACCAATCTTGCCTTATATCTACTCACTGATCCATTTGAGTTATGCTTAATCTTATACACCAACTTACATCCAATTGCCTTCTTTTCCTTAGACAAAGACACTAACTCCTATGTTGTATTTGTATTCACTATTGCCATCTCCTCATTCATGGCATCTTTCCATGTTTATTTTCAAGTGCTTGCTCAAAACAATTGGACTCTAACTCCTATATTACTTCAGCTATGTAGGCATAATAATGGGTTGTATATCCATCATATCTCAACCTGTCAACAATAGGGTATCTAACCCTCATAGACTTGCGTACACCTAGATCACTGTTAAGTGTCCTCAAAACAAACTTGGTTCTCCTTGCACTAGGAGTAACCACTAACCAAATGCTAAGCTCCACATCAAGGCTTTGCTCAGAGCCACTAGTCACCTTCAGACATATGAGTGACCTACTAGGCACAAAAGGTTGATCTACCTTTTCTTTCCCTTTATGTCTGTCCTCAACCTGCATGACCATGGACTAACATTGGATCCACTGCTTTAGAGGACTCTCTAGGTCCACTAAGCACCTATGATTGCTACTCTACATGTGGGACAACATCATTGCTTCTTGCATCTATATCTTTTGTTTCCTTCATCATTGGTGCATACCAACTACTCATCTCATCAAAGATGTTACTCGCATCTAACGAGTGGTAGGATTATAACATCTATAACCTTTTTGCTCCATCCAACTTTGTTCTCACTTCGTCATCAAGAACATGCACATATGTAATAAATCCAAACACTTTCAAGTGAGACACATCTGATTTTATGTTTATAAACTTCTGTCCAGGCGTCATACCATGAACAACTGTAGTGGGGATCTTGTTCATAATGTAAACTGTAGTTGTTGTTACTTCTATCCAAATATAATATGACATATACTTTTCAGACATCAAGGCACATGCCACTTCTACAATGTGCCTATTTTTTCTTTATGCAACACCATTGTATTACGGAATGTACCTATGTGTGCCTATTTTTCCTTTATACAACACCATTGTATTGCGGAATGTACCTATATGTGAATTGTCTCTTGATTCCTTGCTTTCTCAAGAGATCACTAAACTCGTTTACACCAATTTCTTCCACAAGAGAGGTTGAGAGAAACCGTCCTCATCTGAGGAAGATGTAGCATTGGTTTGAACAACCCTCATATAGCCTTCCGAAACAAAATCAAGGAATAGAAGGGCAACATTAATCACTCACAAAATGGACCTGTCCATGTCATTAATAAACAGAAGGGAATGTCAAAATTGAAGGGTATATAAAGCTAGTCGCAAAACTGAAACAGAAACTAGCCTGCCTAGACTCCAACACCATTGAAACACACCACCAGACAGTAAAATAGTTTTATAGCTACCCGATCGCAATTTATCTCCCACCTTTAAAAAGACCATCTGCCCAATGGGCCCAATGGGCAGGGGAGGTATCTGTAAAAGACCCTTGATCAAAGCAAGGAATATACGCCACCATCAAAACATAACAGACAAGCTGCATGCAGACCTGCACTTGGGTATGATGTTACCACTCTGTTACACCCAAAAGGCTTATTATCTAACAGCAAGGTGCAAATAATCAAAAGGATAAAAAAGACCCTAAGACATTTATAATGAATAAGGAGATGCATATTTGATCTGGCCAGCCAGCCACATCCTTTAACTCAACTGTATCTTTAAATTTAGAAAGGATCAGCCCCTGCAATACAAAACTGCAAAAAATAAAATAAAAAAAAATTGCAGTGCTGATATTGGCATGCCATGATGCCACATTATCAATGTCTAGACCACAAGCTAATGCCACATTACAGTTGCATCAACATCAGAGTTCTGACGTACAAAAGGGAGAGAGACGTTGGTCACAGCTTCAAACTACATCTTTTACACCAACCTAACCTTTTCCCTTTTGTATTGCACCAATATGTAGCCAAATTGATGGGCAGCATTAGAGAGGTGACATACCAGAATGCATGTTATGCAGGAGATTGTGAGCTATATGCTCACGCCTTTCCAAGGACAGCTGAGACCATGGTAAGCGCTCACAACATGTCTCATCATCTTGAATAGGGAAGTAAAGGTCTGGATCAAAGGGCTCGCTGAGTTGCTCACAGATGTTGTGCAACACACAACATGCTCCAAGGATAGCTGGCAGCTCTTGGACCTTGATCTCTGCTCGCTTGGTCAAGTATTGCCATCGCCCTTTCAGCCGACTGAAGGCATTCTTTGCGATCTTGAGGGTCTCTTCCACCCTTTCATTGAAGGCGTGCTGTGTCCATGTAAGGTGATCTTGAACATACGGTGCAAGTAGCCAGTCTAATGGGGGATAGCTTGGACCACCAACAACCCAATCACCATGCAAAAACCCACTGAGCCCCCTTTCATACAGGGCAGACTTTTCTAACACATGTTCATCAGTGTAAGAACCTGGCCAGCCAATGCATACATCTGTAAACAACCCATGAGCCTCCACCACACCCTGGAGAGTAAGGGAATATGAGGTTTTCTGACTCCTTTCGGTGTGTTTTCTGTTGAAGTAGGAGGTGACATTAATCTTGGGCGCAATGATGGGTATGTGGGTGGTATAGATGGCGCCTACAACGTCTGGAATGCCGGTGATGCGCTCGAAGCCTTCTCTGATGGCTTGGGCATGCTCACGGGATGGCCAAAGGATGTATTTCGGCAGCAACACATCATTTATCGCAGTGCAGACCTCAATGACAAGCTTGTGACAAGTCGAGATACCCAGCCCAAAGCGCTTGGAGAGGAGGCGGAGGGGCTCACCTGATGCAAGGCGCCATATGCACACAGCAACACGTTGCCGCACAGGGATTGCCTGGCGCAGCATGGTGTCCTCTTTGGCGACAGCATGACCAATCTCATCACAGAGCTGATCAAAGGTGGTTCGGCTCATTCTGAAGGCCTGGTGAAACTCAGCATCAGGGAAGTCAGGCTCGTTGCATCGGTCCCACCATGCCTGTGATCTGTTCTTCTTCCAAAGCCTTCTCTGCACAGTCTTGGCAACCACAATAGCACCATCAACAGCAGCAGGGTCCAATAAGTGGGCCTTCTTCACTTTGATGTCGTCTTCCTCCTCATCCAACTGTGTCATCTCTACTAACTGTGCGTTCTCTTCCACCATAGCAGCCTCATCTAAGAGTGCACACTCTTCTAGCTCAGCTTTCCCTTCCAAAAAAAGATTCTCTTCATACTCTGTCTTCTGTTCCATCTGCACATTCTCTTGAAAGTCTGCTGTCTCTTCCTGCATCTGACTGTACTTGTAGCCCCTGCCCGTGTCTTTCTGTGAAGAAAAAGCTCCTCAGTGCAGGAAATGGAGCTTCTGAAGGTCAAAAGTCGATCGCCATCCACGAAAACGATGATCCAAGACATCATGCACAAGTAAAAACCCCAATTTGAGAGCAAGAACTCAACACAGCATCATAATCGGAGCCCTAAAACCCTGAAATAGACCCTAATGCACCCCTGAAAACCATAACCCTAACACTTGGGCCTCTGACAACGCAAAGAAACCCTAATCTTGCCGTCAAAGCAACCATAATCGAGACCCTGAAGCTTCACAAAAAAGTTCTAATCCTAGCAATGCCCTGCCTGGAAGCTTTAGTGCTGCACAGAAACCCTAATCAAGCATCAAAACCCTAATCTTGCACAGAAACCCTCATTCTTGTAACATGCAAGCATGTAAAGCAGATTGAAAGACTAGACAAAAGGCTTCAAAATGAGGCAGATGAATACCTTCGGATACAGACTGCGCGGTTGTCCTCCTCGATATCCTTTCACACGCATCGTTTTGGCTTCTCTTAGGTCGGCCCGCTCGCAAGAGTCTGAATCCGAGATTGGAAAAGAAGGTGACTTTCAACATAGGTTATATTAGTACTTAATATTATTATTAATATCAATATTATTAATCATGTTCTTGAACCTACAGCATCTAGACTCACATTTAAGGTGGTACTTAATATTATTATTAATATCAATATTATTAATCATGTTCTTAAATCTACAGCATCTAGACTCACATTTAAGGTGGTTTATTAATGTCTCACCCCTTAGTCCTTGCCGTCCTCATCATTATATAGTCTTGAACTAGTACTCAACCCGTGCGTTGCTGCGGTATGTAAAAGACATTAAGAAGCAAAATGCAGGAATGGAAACCGGAATACAAAAGGTCAAATAAGGAATGGGAGCCAGAATACAAAGGGTCAAATTGATGGGATTTTTTCCTCTTATTTTTTAGAAATCCAAGATTTCTTTTTTCTCTCCTCTCGTTGTGCCTTGGTTGTCCATGGTTAATATGTAATAGATATTAGGATGGTTAAGGAGCCTACTTCACGCGTTATGGAGTTTGGACAATCAATCCATCCCTAATGCAAATGCTAATGGAGCGTAACCCTAGGGTGGAATGATGGGAGGTTTTGAATGGTAAGTAATGGTCACTTTTCTTTTTTTGAGCAATGTAGAATCACACACCCAAAGACTTTGTAGGCAAGCCTTAGCCAACCATGCAACCGATTGTGGGAGTCATAGTGCACATAAGTGGATCACTCAAGCTAGCTATAAAATTGTTTGTGTGAGTTCACACCTTGCAATCTTGCTTCACTACTTCTATGGATAAATTGGTCTTCAAAATATCTTTGAAATTGAGAAAACTTAGGGAGAAAGGAATTTCTTCAAGCAAGGCACCATCCCCAAGAAAGCCTAGGGGGAAAGGAATTTCTTCTAACACAAGGGAGGACAAGCACTTTCGTTTTTAGCATCCCTAGGATAAGTAAAGGTGCCATTTCACACTCTTTAAGCTCAGGGAGGCTATGGACTTAAGGGTGAGCAACACATGGTTCCATTAAATGCCTCTTGAATGGAGATCGTGAATGGAGAGGGGAACACATAGTTATTGCATGTCACACACTAAAAGTAGTGAAATTGGATCATCAATCAATGAAAGCAATTTAGTATGAGAGGGATCCACACTTATATTGCATAGAAGTAACAACCGAAAGGAAAAGAGAGTAGTGTGTGCAAGAATAAAATTCTACCATGGAGCTTGAAAGAGAATGAAAACAAAAATTCTTAAGTATTGGTGGCATTCTACACGCTTGCATTGGTGAAATAAGACCATTATGCTTCTCTTTGTATGTGCGTGTGTGTGTGTGCATGCGTGCATGTGTGTGTGTGTGTGTGTGTGTGTGTGTGTGTGTGTGTGTGTGTGTGTGTGTGTAAATCAAGAATGATGTAAATAAGAGCAAGATAACACTCTAAGGTTGTTGATACAATGATATTTGTCGGGTGAAAATAAAAGTTGTAAGCTCCTTGAAGATGAGCATGAGTTTGAAGGAGACCACTTACTTGCATCCATCCACCACAACAGATATGTAAGAACATGCATGTTAAGATAGGTTATAAATCCAGTTCTTCAGTTCTAAAGATCATTTTTTATCAATCTTGCTCTTAATTTTGATGCAAAGTATTTTGTTCTTTGTGACCAAGAGAGCATGTGTATGTGTGTGTACTCACACACACACACACACACACACACACATATATACATATACAATATACATATACATATAGATATACATATACAATAGATATATATATACATATACATATACAATAGATATACATGTACACATGTGTATATATGTGAATATAAGTGTGTGTATAAGTGTGTATATATATGTGTGTATATATATGTGTGTATATGTATGTATGTATGTGTATGTGTGTGTGTATGTATGTATGTATATATATATATGTGTGTGTGTGTATGTATGTATGCATGTATGTATGTATGTATGCATGTATGCATGCATGTATATATGTATGCTTGTATGTATGTATACATATATGTGTGTGTGTATGTATGTATGTATGTATGTGTGTGTGTATGTATATGTATGTATATACATATACGCCTCCTGGATGATCCTACTTGCCAAATGATTTAACCTTTTTGATCGTTGATTCTTGGATCTTGGTGGCTAACTCTTGGATGATCTCACTTTTCACATGATTTAACCTTTTTGATTTTCCACTCTTGGATCATGGTGATCAGACCTCATTGATCTCACATCTTTGATTGTTGTCTTGGAATCGCCGATTCGTGTATTTAACTTTACAAATCATTAGACCCTTCAAATTGGTTGACCCGACTTTAGATCACCGATTGGACGATCGAACTTTTGAGATTGTTGATTCAAGCTTCTTTTTTTTGCGGGTTCTTATTTTTTACAATTCTTGATATGTTTTTGGGTTTTTATGTTTTTTATCATTCTCAATGAAGGTAGTGACTATACACTTGAACAGGGAGGGTTACATTACATATGTACACATGGACTAGAGTTCAAGGCTTACCATGCATCCAGTTCTAGGTTGCGAGGTATGTGTATAACCCACACACACACACACACACACACACATGCAAGCACATGTATATGTACATACATACATACATATATACATAGCATATATATATATATATATATATATACACACACACACACAGACACACGCATGCATGCACACACACACACACACACACACACACACACACACACACACACACACACACACACACAAAAGCAGGATCTTTCATAGCACAAAACTTTAAAACTCAAATTACACAATAACATCGATAGAGAAGAATACTATATTACCATAGATGGCAAAGCCACACACCCGTGTGCTCCTACGAAGGGAGCTTTGATGGTTGATTTGGAACTGCTAAGACAAAGGCTATATGCTAGTAGAAGCTAGGGAATACACTCACAGTGATGTGACTGATGGATGGGGTTGGCCTTGTATCTTTATAGGCATGTACGTATGTGGGTCAACCCCACCACCACCTACGACATGGCCATGATGAGACCGCATAGGTCCACGATCATATTCGATGCCACCATCCGCACTGTAGAATCGACCCATTAAGACGAGCTAGAAAAAAATGCATAGCACTATGCAGTAGATGTGTCCCACCTCCTACGGCTCCCAGCTCATCTTGGCCTCGTTTGGGGCCCATAATGTCAGGACAAGATATCCAAGAGTAAAGTCTACCTATTCCATGTGGACTATTATGAGATAGTGGTCTAGTCTAGCATATAGCCTATTTAGCAAGGTGCCAAGAAAAATATAAGCAATCTCTAAACCATCTAGCCTCCTAGGCCAGCTTCCCATGGGAATACGGGGATATCGGGGGTTCCCGGGCTACTTAACCATGGCTACTCCTCATAATGGGGGATGTAAAAACATGAGCAAGCCAATACAGTATGAGAGTGGAGTATTGATATCCAACATTTTCATGGGCATATAAGTGGGGTCTACCCTTAGCACTACACATAATTTCTTGCAAATTTATCTATGCAAAGGAAGTCTTTCTACACAACACTAGTAGTAAAGCATTTTTCTAAGTCACATATACATGCATTCAATGGTCATGTGATTCTATCTCTATATCAAACACCAAATTAGCTATCTTTGTAGGGAGAGATGTGCATTACTTGTTGGTAGCTCTCTTGCCTCCTTTATCTTTAGATTTTCTAGTATGATGGCTATTCTTAGTTCATTGAAGGGCGATCATGTTGTTTACTTATTTTTCGCGTATTCCAAAGTCATATGGTACAACACCATTGATGGAGACTTTGTATTATCTAGCCAGGGTAACTCCAAGATGTTATCTTCAAATTCTGTAGCCATTTTACAATATATGCATCCAGAGAAGCTGTTAGCGATAAGAGAAGATAATCATGTATCTTTGAGTCAAGGGAATTGTTAAAGAAATAACGAGCTTAAGACAAACAAGGAGTTTAAGGTGATGGATCAAACGACATTAAAAGATGAGCTCTAGGATAAAAGTTATGAAGGATTTTGTGTATAAGCATGTGAACAAGCTTTAAAAAGTAATAAAATAATAAAAAATAACTTTTTAGAACGTATGGAAAAAGAAAACGAGGGACAAACAATCACATGAGTTGACAAGCCACACAGGTGGGGTGAGCGGCACGTGGTCATGAGTTGACAAGCCACATGATTCAAACCATGGTATGCCAGTGAGAGACACACACACAACCCTCAACACTATATGGCACGGGCATTTATGGAACTGGAGGCATAGGATCGATAGGTCGGATGGCCTATGGGAGTAAGAGTTTGAAAATGGGGCTAGGTTTACTATTTTGGTAAACCATGCCTAATAGAGGCCACTTTTGGGCAGACAATCTGTCACATCACCACGAATCATGCAAGACATACCATAGTTTGCATGTAAACCATTGTTTGAACGGTGCTAGTAAACCAAGGCAAGGGATTTGCATTTCCTTCTCTGCACCTTCTATGTTTTTCGTCCAACATCCGCATTGATTTGTGTTAACTTCTCCGCACCTTCTACCCAGCATTCTACCAATCGACCAAGTGAGATAAGCCCCAAATCTCAATCCTATGCAGCATAGAAATTGGTGTTTACCAAAATAAGTGCTTGTTATATTGTTAGATATGGCATAACTAAGAAAAACTTTACTTGTGAAAGAGGAGGGAAAAGTATACGAGGGACATATGGAGCCTCTAGGGAGGTCAAAGTAGGGATTCTTCTACAAAAGGGGAAACATCAGAAAGAACTCAAGCATATAAGTCCCCTACAAAGCGGCCTAAAAAGCGGGATGAAAAAATCCCTTTTTCCCTTATGTCACCAAGTGGACATTGCCCTCGATCAAACAGTAAAAGAGGCGAATTGTGGATAAGGAGCAGTGTTGAGATATCAAGCTCATCTAGTGAGGCAGTGGACACTGATGACCTGCCTGGGGAATAGGCCCCACACTTACACCACTGGCATGGTTGGTAAGATCATGGGTGATATGCGGCCAATGGGATGACAGGCTGTGTGACAACCATTCTAGAGACTGGCATAGTTATAGCACCAGCTCATTTAGTTGGGTTCACACTATAGAGAACCCTAGTATGTATTTGGTTGAGTACCTTTTCATATTGTGTGTACTCTTATATTTGTATATGGTGTGTTGAGTGTTGTGTGAAGAAGAAGAAGATTTTCAACCTCACCTTGTGTGCTCTCTTTTAGGGTTTTGTGAGTGTGTGTGTGCTTGCAAGAGCTCAAGCTATTCTCCCTTGCACCTTTTCATGGTATCAGAGCGTGGTTCATGCTAAGGGCTGAGCTGCAAGCAAGAGAAGCATAGGAAGCGTTACAAGGATAAGAGCTTCAACTACTCTTCCCTATTTGTGTTGGCGACTACACCCTTGTCGGGAGCTCTACGGGAGGCACCGGCAAACGATCTCTGATTGAGGAGCTTTCTTCGCGGGAGTAAAGCTATAGGGCAACTATACTGTCCTATTGGACTGTTTGTCCTATCAGATTGAAATTTTTTGTGCCAGAAAAGTTATGTATTGGCTCTCTATCAGTATACAAGACACCATGACTGGGCACATACAGGATGCCAAGTCCCCCAACAAGGAGGCGTGGGACACCTTGGTAAAACTCTATGAAATGAATACTAAGGCACGAAAGATGCAGTTGAAGAATGAACTTCATACTGTGGAGAAAAAGAGTATGTCTGTGAGAATGACTATGCATTGAAGATCAAGGGTATTGCATCTATTGGCATTTCAGTAGATGATGATGATAAGGTGGAAGTCTGTCTACGTGGTCTCGGGGCCACAATACAAGGCATTCAAGACGTCTATTCAGACTCGAGAAAACATTCCCAATTTCACAGATTTGGTATCTATGTTGGTTATAGAAGAGAAGAGCTTGGGTGAAGACCAACAGTCTTCACAAAATAAAAACAATTCAGAGCAGCAGACCTTCTACACAAGTTCAGGAAGAGGACGAGGTAGAGGAGGTAGTGGACGCGGCCAAGGAGGTGGATGAACAGGTAATCAGAATTATGGCCAGCAGCAGCAGCAACAACGACAACACGTAGGTGGAAGAGGCCAATTCAGAGGCAAGGGGAGTCAAAGAGGTCGTGGAAATTGGCAAAGGTAGTATAATGATACACGTGGATGCTTTTATTGTGGTAAGCTTGGACATGTGCAGGCAGATTGTTATAAGAAGCAGGCTGACATGTAAAATGGGAAATTACAGCAAAACAACTATGCATCCTCGAGCAAAAACAATGAGGATAATGAAAGGTTGTTTGTTATGCAGCATGTCGTTAATGCCATGTCTAAAAAATGTTGAAGCAGCACATAAAGATGATGTATGGTACGTTGATTTAGGTGCTTCGAACCACATGACAAGTCATGGAGAGTGGTTCAAGGAGATGAAAAACCTTGAAAGACCAGGTTTTGTGGAAACAGGGGATGACACTGCTCATCTAATTGCCCATGTTGGAGATGTGCCATTGTCTCTGCAGGATGGCAAAGTGAAGTACCTTGTAGATGTACTTCATGCTCCGAACATAACAAAGAGTCTGGTTTCAGTTGGCCAGATGATTGAGCAAGGTCCTTTGTAGGTTCGATTTAACCCTGATGGTTGTTATGTTGAAGACTTTAAAGACAAGTGCAGGTTGGTTGCAAAAGGCAACAGAGTTACATTGAATGTAAATATGGCTGAAGTGAGTGCTGCGATGTTTGCAAATGGTTCATGAATTGTTGCAGACACAGACATTTGGCATAAAAGAATTGGACATGTGAATATGCAAAGAATGAAGTCTATGCAGACTAAAGGAATTGTGACAGGGCTGCCAAAGTTTAAAGTTGAAGGTATGCAAAAAATATGTGAAGCATGCCAATTTGGAAAGCAAACAAAGCATGTATTTCCACGTGATAGAAATGTGACCAGAAATGCACTAGATGTTGTGCATTCAGATGTATGAGGTCCTACGAAGACCATGTCTATGGGAGGCTACAAGTATTATGTGACATTTATTGATGACCACACAAGGAAAGTGTGGGTATACTTCATGAAGGAGAAGGGTGAGGTGTTTACTCATTTTCAGAATTTCAAAGTTATGGTTGAAAAGCAAACGGGGAAACATGTAAAGTGCCTAAGGTCAGATGGAGGGGGAGAGTACTTCTCCACTGAGTTCTCTGAATTTTTGAAGAAGAATGGTATTCAGAGATAGTTTACATGCAGATACACTCCGTAGCAAAATGGAGTTGCTGAGCGAAAAAACAGGCACATTGCTGAGATTGCGCGAGCATTGATGGGAGAGAAGAATATGCCAATAGCTATTGGGCTGAGGCTGTTTCTACAACAGTTTACATCATAAACAGGACTGCAACTACAACCATACATGACGTAACTCCAGAGGAGAGGTTTACTGGCAAAAAACCTGATTTGTCTCATCTCTGAAAGTCTTTGGGTGCATTGCATATGTGCATATGCCAGATGAGTTAAGAACTAAGGTGGATCCAAAAGCTGAAAAATGTGTGTTTATTGGGTATTCCCTTGAGCAAAAGGGATACAGGTGTTATAACCCTACTACACGTGAGTTGAGGGTAAGCAAGGATGTTGTTTTTGATGAGATGAGCAGCTGGTATGCTGCTGAAAAAGAAGCTGTTAGGACTGATGTGAGTGGAAATGTGGTTGCATAGAATGCAAGTCAATAATCACAGTCTTTGAGTGGACCAGGAGAGTCCTCATCTAGTGGTTCAGTTGATAGACCATGGAGTGGTTCAGTTGATAGACCATGGAGTGGCAGGCTACGTCATAATACCAGTCCTACAAATGTGATTAGTACATCACATAAAGGCAAAGAGAAAGTGATTGAGCCCCTTAGTATGCCTGACATTTTTGCAGGGCATTCTCTTGTTGGATGGAGAGTCTAGTGGCTCAGAGATGAGCCTTGTGATGAGGATCCTGGGATACCAGCTATGAGAACACTTGGTGTGAAGAAGGCTATGGAAGCCATGAATGCAAAGCTGCGAAGATCTGGGAGAGTGAAGAATCCTGTGCAGAGATTTACCTATGATGGTTATGTGGCACATCACTATGCATACATGGCAAAAGTTGTACAGGTTGTAGAGCCCACATGCATTGATGAGGCTGTTTGAAATGTGTGTTGGGAGAAAGCTATGGATGAGGAGATGGATGCACTATATGGAAATGAGACTTGGGATTTAGTACAATTGCCTGAAGGCAAGAAAGCCATTGGATGCAAGTGGGTGTACAAAGTAAAACATAACAGTGATGGAAGCATAAGCAGGTATAAGGCTAGATTGGTAACCAAAGGATATGCGCAGACATATGGCATTGATTATGAGGAAACTTTCAGCCTAGTTTCCAAGATGGCAATAGTGAGGGTTGTGATAGCAGTGGCTGCGCAAAGCAATGGTCTTTACATCATCAGATGGATGTAAAGAATGCATTCTTGCATGGGGATTTGTAGGAAGAGGTGTATATGTTGCAGCCACCTAGTTATGAGGATGTGAGTCACCCCGAGCATGTTTGCAGGTTGAAGAAAGCCTTATATGGCTTAAAACAAGCACCAAGATCATGGTCTGACAAGATTTCTGAATATCTTGTCACTATTGGCTTTCATGTAGCTAATGCAGATTTCTCGCTGTATGTGAGATACAGTGATAGAGGGGTTGTGCTTGTTGTCATCTATGTAGATGACTTGATCATTACAGGGGACCATGATGCAGAGATCTTTGATGTAAAGATCTTGCTTAGACAGAAATTTGAGATGAAGGATCTAGGGGAGCTCAGATACTACCATTTTGTCAGAGAGAAGGTTTTGGTAAGAGACGTTGACCTTGTTTATGTCAGCACACAAGATCAGGTCGCTGACATCTTCACCAAAGCATTGGGTACAGAGAAGCTCCGCAGATTCAGGGCTTTGCTTGGTGTACATGAGATGGAGTTGAGCTCGAGGGTGAGTGTTGAGATATCGAGCTCATCTAGTGAGGCGGTGGACAATGATGACCCGCCGCCTGGGGGATAGGCCCCCACTGGCATGGTTGGTGAGATCATGGGTGACAAGCTATGTGATAGCCATTCTAGAGACTGGCATAGTTATAGTGCTAGCTCATTTAGTTGGGTTCACACTATAGAGAACCCTCGTATTTGGTTTGAGTACCTTTTCATATTGTGTGTACTCTTATCTTTGTATATGGTGTGTTGAGTGTTGTGTGAAGAAGAAGAAGATTTTCAGCCTCTCAGCTTATGTGCTCTCTTTTAGGGTTTTGTGAGTGTGTGTGTGTGTGCTTGCAATAGCTCAAGCTCTCTTCTCCCCTGCATCTTTTCAAGCAGGAGAAGACGGACAAAGAGTCAGAGAAGAAAGAGGAGGGAAAAGTAGACAAGGGAAATATGGAGCCTCCAAAGAATCAAGGGGAGGTCAAAGTAGGGTAATCTTCTACAAAAGGGGAAACATTAGAAAGAACTCAAGTGTGTGAGTCCCCTACAAAGCAACCTCGAAAGTGGGGTGAGAAAATCCCTTTTTTCCCTACATCACCAAAAGCAACCGATCAAACGGCAAAAGAGGCACACTGTGGATAGGGGCAGGAGGAGATGGACAAAGAGTCAGAGGAGAAAGCCAAAGAGTCTGAGGAGAACAAAAAGTTAGAAGAGAGAGCTTGATGGACAGGGGAGAACAACATGCTACAACAATAGATAAAGTGTTGGTCAAGGAAGATGGACAAAGAGTCTGAGGAGAACAAAGAGTTAGAAGAGACAGCTTGATGGACAGGGGAGAACAACATGCTACAGCAATAGATAAAGTGTTGGTCAAGGAAGAAGTGTAACAGTTGGTAAGATAAAAAATGAAGGATGTGTTGATTCATGAATTGCAAAGAGGTATGCATCAATATACTATACTTTACATAAAATCCTATTAGTCTTTTTTGTGATATTGAATGTAAATTTTGAATGTTTAGGCACAGTGTCCTTATACTAAAGTTCAATTGAGGACGGGAGGATAGCCCTCATTTGCTGAGTAGGTGAGCATTGGCCATCATGTGATGTGCACTTTTTTAAAAGAGCTTGCATGGAGCAACATTTGAAAGCCAAGCATGGCATTACCATAGATGTGCCATGGCAAAAGATGGGGTGGCCGTGTAAGGAGGAGAGATTAGATCTCAATCCTGAGGAGTTCTTGAAATGCTCGAAGGAGCGTTTCTTGGATGTTGATAGGAAATTTTCCAATAACTATAAGAAGTTTGGGAGAGGGCAATATGCAAAGGCAAAATCTTGTTGGGACTTCATTCCACATTTGTGTCAAACGGAGTCAAAGGAGAAGTTTCTAAAGCAGTTTGTGAAGAAAGCAAAGATCAAATACATGTCAGATTTGCCCCTAAAAATCAAGAAGATTAAAGTCAAAATTACCGAGGGCTATACAAAGTGTGTAAGTATACAAAGCATTCCACTCATTACAAAAGTCTTTCCAACCCTTTGATTCTCAATTTCTTGCTTTTCTATGGTTTGCTTTTTCCCACAAAAGGACAAAGTAATAAAGAAAGAGTTATGGAGCATAGCCAATAGGAAAGAGAAAAAGCCATCCACTAGAGAGGGAGAACAAACATGGGTTATTAAGGATGAGAAAGTTTTTGCCATCATTGCATTAGGCCTAAATAAGAACTATATCCATCACACTGTTGAAGCTTGGGACATTCTTGATAAACTCTTTGGAGAAAAAGTCAAACACTCTAAGACTAGCCTTAAAATACAATGCTTTAAATTAAAAATGAAGCCTTCTAACACTTTTCTAGTTTACCTCAATCATATGAAAAGCCTAACATCTCAAGTAGCAGATCTCAAGTAGCAGCTATTGGGGCACCAATAGCTGAAGTGGCAAGCCAAACATGTGTGTGATAATCTATCATCACTAAGCTTACAACCCCCTTCCTCTGCATGTCTTTCAACTTGTGAATGTCTATATGGCAAATCCTTTTATGGCATAAATCAATGTCTAACACTTCTTTGGAAGCTCTAGTTCAAGCTCTAGTTCCTTCCACATGTGTCACAAGAAAGGTATGTTCTTCCATGACATCATCCTTGATGTCATTGTAATTCCCTAATTGGAATCTTTCATCTTCAACGTGTCTTTTCTTTCCATAGGAATCTCTTGCCCAATGTCCTTGTTTTCCACAATAGTTGTATGTATTTATATCATGCATGCCATGTCTTTTTTCATGTCCATGTTTTTCTCTAGTGGATGTTCCTATGCTTCCCCTATGTCCATAATCTTCTTGTTTGAGCATTATCATGATCGATGTATTCGAAACATCTTAAAGTCTTTTCCTAGACCTTATAGGTAAATTTCTACCATTTCACTGCTGTCACCAACTTGATGGACCAATAGTAGTTAGTTAACTGATCACATATGAATTTAATCTTGGCCACATATTCAAATACTGACAAATCTTTCTTTTTGATATATTCAACTCACCATTGAGTTATGTTTTTCTAACTTTCAACACATTTTCAAACACGCAACAATCACCACATCTCTTTAGCAGTCTCATAGTGCTTGATGTGTGGTACCATAGTTTGGCTTTCGACACATCTTTAAACACGCTTGATAACTGTTGCCACATCTCTTTAGAAATCTCACAATGCTTGATGTGTGGTACCATAGTTTGGCTCACTCTCTACAATGATGCTCATGACTCTCATGTCTTTTTGCCTCCATGCCTTCAAATATGCCTTATATTGGCCTTTGTCTTCATGACCTTTAGATTCTACCTATGAACCTAAAGGTCATAGGTAGAATCTAAAGGTCATGAAGACAAAGGCCATGCCTTCAAATATGCCTTATATTGGCCTTTGTCTTCATGACCTTTAGATTCTACCTATGAACCTAAAGGTCATAGGTCATATTCTACCTTTGTCTTCATGACCTTTAGATTCTACCTATGAACCTAAAGGTCTTTTTGCCTCCATGCCTTCAAATATGCCTTATATTGGCCTTTCTCTTCATGACCTTTAGATTCTACCTATGAAGCTAAAGGTCATGAAAGGCGAATCCCCATAGGTTGATCGATTCGAAGCTTGAACTTCCATGTATTGAAGTTTCTTTTATCAAGCTTTTCGAATGTATGTGCTTGCCCTTTGGACATATTTCCATTCATGAGAACAAATTTTTTATGTCGCCCTATGCATGCTAGCGATTATCGCACATTGTTGGCTATTGCACTCTTCTCTTCTCTACGTACCTCCACTACGTCACCCTGTTATGCCGATGCTGCTACCACTTCTATACTAGCTTTGTGTAAGGTTTTGCTTAAGCCTTTGCAAATGTTTTAACACTAGTCTGGTAATAGGACATAAAAGTGTATGTGGACATATTTATGTCCTCATTACTAACTAACTTTATGGAATTATTTATGTCCTCATTACTAACTAGCTTTATGGAATTATTTGGAACACATGGATAGTGAAAACCAAAGGTTTTAATTTTTTATGTCATCAAGTACATACATTGGGATTTTTTGGGATCATATTGGTTGCCTCTAGGCTATTCAATTTCATAAGCATTTATAGGCCAAATTACAATCGTACTGTAGAGTTGATTGCACTATATTTGGATCAAAGGCTTTAATTAGCTAATTTCTCGTTGCTTTCCAAAGCTTTTGGATGTGCTTTGCTTCATAAACATATATGTGGTGTAATACAGTATATCTTAGGCTCAAAAATCAATTAGAACTCCAAAATTTAGGTCTTCATGAAAATTTTAAGGTATTTAGCTCTCTCAAAAAGAATTAACATTAGCTACTCAAACAATCATAGACAAGGACCAAAACTTGCACACACGTTCTATATAATGTTATGCTTTGCTAGTGCATTTTGTGAGAGCCAATCACATATATACCTATCCTTTTAGGCACTTTGTGATAAAAGCTTACAAATCTTGAACCATTTTCATTACTATAGAATAAGAGACCACTTCATACATTTTTTAACATCTCATAAGGCTTTAAGCGGAATATCTAGTCATTTTATATAATAATAACACTATTTTCATAAGTTTCTCACTAGATGATCCAAATATAAGCAAGGATTCATTGTTATCAATGCTATTTTGAAAGTTGAGACCATCACCTTGTTTTTTTAAACTAAATTGAAATGTTTAGATATGTATTCTTGATTGATTGCTTTAGTGGAGACATTCATTTATCTAGTCATTTTATATAATAATAACACTATTTTCATAAGTTTCTCACTAGATGATCCAAATATAAGCAAGGATTCATTGTTATCAATGCTATTTTGAAAGTTGAGACCATCACCTTGTTTTTTTAAACTAAATTGAAATGTTTAGATATGTATTCTTGACTGATTGCTTTAGTGGAGACATTCATTTATTCTTGACTGATTGCTTTAGTGGAGACATTCATTTATTAGTATAACTAAAGTAAATCACCATATAAGCTCACACTATTGTCATGTTTCGGATGTCAAAGATTCAATAACTAAAAAGAGATTCTAAGAAGAAAATATAATTGAATTAATTATTATAGTTATTTTTGTCATGAAAAATCTATCTCTTATCTTCTTTTAAATGCCATGTAAGGGTTATGAGAAATTTATAATGAGTCGATATCATTTTTTTTCTTGCATGTAGAAACCTACTTTGTAAATTAGTAGCCTATTTGGATGATATTATTGGTGCTTTATTAATTATATTTAAGATTATTTTTATCATTTTAATAATTTACCACATTCATGAAGACATGCCTTAGCAAAGAAATGCTAAAATACTACTCCCATTCACAAGATATGAATTTTTTAGCAAACCCCTTAAAAGACATACTTATGTCATGCTGAACTACCAAACTAGTGTTAATGCTTATGATGCCTTTTAGAAACGCTTGTGGTTAAGCGTGCTCTCTCCATACACAAAACCGACGTCGTCTAGGCCAATTGTAGATCCTAACGCACATCTAAACATAGAATGGTGGATTTGCTGAACATGGCCACAAAAATGGGCCAAGGAATGGGCCAAGGAATGGTTAGGGAACTTGGAACTGCCTTGGAATCTAGATCATCCGAGATGAAGCCACATATTATTTCAAAGCTTGTGCAAAAATTATCGGGAGATAGAGACCCGATCCAACATGTAGAGGTCTTTAAGTCTATCTATGAAACATGTGGGCCAGTAAGCGACATAACCATGATGCATGCTTTTTCTTTGATCCTAAAAGGGAAGGCTCACCAATGGTATTGAATACTAAAACCCGAGAATAAAGTCAATTTCACTCAACTTACAAATGTGCTCATACCAAGCTTTGCTCGAAGCGGTGACAGATGGAGTCCTATGGCTCAGCTCTCACAATATCAAGCAAAAGGAAAATGAGTCCATGCGGGATGATGTTTCTCGGCTCAAGCACTTAAATTCAAGATACAAGTTGAGGGAAAGGCTAATTGATGATCATTTTACTGCCTTGCTTCTGAAGAGGAGTCCAAGATCATAAGATGCATGATTATCTAGTGTTAACCCCGAACAACTACTCTAGATACTTATTATAAGCTGGCAATTGAATATGAGGAAAATATGCTTAAGTTACCGAGCCAGAAGACACCAAGGCAGCGTCAATCGTGGCAACATCGCGAGTCTCCAGTCATCAAGACATAGGAACCAAGAGTAAGCAAGTTGGCAATATGACAGTGGAAGAACTCAGTAATGCTACCTTGGAGAAATTAAAAGTCAGGGATGGGAGAGAAGTATCAGGAAATGCTCATCTCTACCCCCGGAGAAAACTGATTTGGTGCTCAATTTGTAGACAAAATCACACGAGCACCAAATGCCCTCACTTAAGACCAAGGCAAGTACTCTATTGTGCTCATTGTCAGAGATTGGGAAACCGACACTGCCATGTGCAGATATCCAAGGGTTCAGCCCTTAGCATAGCTGCCATCACCCAGAGTGCTGCTAGCTTTGCTAGCACCACCAGTGCAAACTAATGTGACTACAAGATAGCCAAATACCTATCTACCAAGAGGGAAGTTTCGAATGCAGAACATGTCACCTTTGTCACCACCTATCCTGCCCCCACAGCCAACACAAGCCAAAATCAACCAAGTGTTGATTGAGGAGCCCTTGGATGAGGGAGAAATCTTGCCGAGAGGTAGAAGTCAATAATGACGAGGAGCCCACGAAGAACACACCAGAGAATTATGTCTTACAGAACAGCATGCCAGTACGAGTGTTTCAAACCACGGTATAATGGAAAGGAAAAGACATAAACTCAACTATGAGAGGGGGACCCATACAATGTTTTCATTGTAATGGACCTCATCGAGTAGCGGAGTGTCCTCTTAAGAATGTGGCTAATGCTGGCCAAGCTCAGCCAGTTGTAGCACAGACCAACATGATACCTACACTTTCATGTGTGAAGTTTGGTGTCGATCATTTGATCAAAGACTGTAGTTCTACTTCTACTTCTAACCACACCACTATCAGGACTATAAGTGTGCAGCCTAGGAATATCACATCACTTAATGTCCTAACATAAGGGACAAACCCAGGAGGTGTTACAACCCCTAAGACTTGAAGAAGAAGAAGAGTGAAAAAAGTGGGCAAGGGGGATACCATGGGCATAATTCAATATGGATCTGAAGAAGATACCATTGACACCGGATCCACCCAATCAAAGGAGGAAGGTGACCAAGTGCCAAAACAGGATGGGCATGCCCAAGAATCTGCAAGAGAGGGACCAACAACCCCTAAGGGGATTGGAGAATATCCAAATGCTGAAGAAGAAATAAGAAAGCTTGAAGAAGCTAAGGCCCTAGTTAAGGAGTGTCAACACAGTCACGAAGATGAGAGCTAACCAAGCTAGGGATACAATGTATCCAAGAACTAAGTTGTGTTAAAGGAAAGGAGATTGGACGTGCCTATTCCAGTCCCAAAAGAATTCAAGGAAGGGACTCAAAGTGACCTTATGGCATGAATGTTTAAGGATCCCTCACTTGCTAGGGAACCTAGAGACATAGGCAGTCTTGTAGTAGCCATACTGTCCACAACTGTCAAAATGCCACTAGGACCATTGCTACGCAACACGTCGATATTGTGGAAAGATGTCAAGGACTAGGTAGAAGGAAGATTGAACCCACTGTCCACTATAGAGGGGGGAGCCAGTCACCTCTGGCAGAGAAAAACCTAGTGCACGAGGAAGAAGGAACACCCAGATTTGTCAAAATACATGTCAACCAATTGGGTCGGTATTATGAGAGTGATGATACGAATGCCACAATTCGAACCCACCACAACAAGTACCAAGTGCTGGCTATCCTGGATGGAGGCGTGGGTGTGAGCATTATTACTAAACAATGTTGGGAAAACTGGGGAAAGCCGAAATTGGAAAGAGCAGATCTAATCATCAAGATGGTAGATGGAATATCCTCAAGACCAATGGGGCTGTTGCAAAACATTAAGCTTAAGGTTTTTTCATTCCGCTACCATCATAGACCCTTCATGAGGGAAGCCAAATTGGTGCATGATTGGGCGTTAGATGAGGCATATGTTCAAAAGGATTCCCAGATTCTGAAAATCAATCTACATACATGGAAGGCACACCCCATGGTAGGTTGAGGAGAATTCATGAGAGAAGAGGAAGAGACATGTACGTTGAATCGGGAAAAATTCCTACCACCTCAGTGCGCATGGTGGATGTGCAACCAATAGAAGAGGAAACATAGGATGAAGCCTCCAACATAGAGGGGTCTGGGTCGCAAGGCTGCAAATAGCACCCAACACCTCAGGAAATGGCGTAAACAAAAGAGGTATATCACTCGACAAAATGCCCTACTACAAAGTAAACCCACTAACACCCAACGGCTAAGATATCTCAAGGTCACTAAGGTGCACGAGGAGTTTTCTAAGAATTCGGGTGAGGATTTGAGTAAGATAACCTTAGAAGAAAAACGAGAGAAAAAGGCTATGCCATAAGAGCTGAAAACGCCTAAACTCACTAAGGTAGGACGTAGAAAATGAAATAAATCTCTCGCTGAAGCTGAGCACAAGGCAAAGAAGGTGATGGCTCGGACGAATGATGAGAAGGCGACAAGCCAAACTTGCTCTCAATAAAGGACCATTTCAAAACATACGCCATTGAGATGAACGAAAGGTGGTCCAATTGACGGGCAAAAAGGGTAAAGGAAGATTGCCAATCCACATCTTACGACGGCCCAGCTAAAGTTAAGGAGGTTGATATTGCAAAGTTAGGAGAGGACACAAAACTGGTCTACATTGCTAAAGACTTAACTTCAGTGGTGGAAGAAGAAGAGCATTGCTCTCTTAAAAGAATTCAAGGACTATTTTGCTTGGAAATACACGGAAATGAAGGGTGTACCACCCGAGGTGGTCCAACACACTATCCCGATCATGGAAGGATCGAGACCATCTAGGCAAAAACCGTATCTCCAGATGAATCTAAAATATGCAGTAATTGTAAAGGAGGAAATTAATAAGCTCACTGCTGTGGATTTCATCTATGAAATCAAGCACTCAGATTGGCTTTCACCAATTGTGATTGTGCTAAAGAAAAATGGAAAATTGAGGGTCTGTGTTGATCTCAAAAAGGTCAATGCAACCACCAGGAAGGACCACTATCCACCACTGATGTATACAGAACATGTATTAGAACGGGTAGTAGCAGGTGAAGAAGCCTACAACTTCTTAGATGGGTTTTCAGGCTCTAATAGGTGTCCATAGCACCAGAAGACTAGCACAAGACGGCCTTCAATATAATGTGGGGGACATATGCTTATAAGGTTATGCCTTTTGGCCTCACCAATGCCAGCAACTTTCCAACAACTGATGTACACGGCCTTCAAGGACTACTTGCAAAAGTGGCTGGTGATATTCATTGACGATCTATGTGCACTCTCACGCTGGTGGTATTCATTGATGATCTATGTGCACTCTCACGCTGGACTAAGCACTTGGCTTGCTTAAGAAAGGTGTTTGAAAGATGTCGATTATATCGTATATCCTTAAACCCTTTAAAGTGTCAATTTTAGGTCAAGCACGGTGTAATCCTAGGGCACATTGTGTCTAAAAATGGCATTTCCACTTATGAGAGCAAGGTAAAATTGATCTTGGAATCATCCCCACCAACCAACTACAAAGGTGTACAACGGTTTATGGGCCATGTTTGGTATTACGCTTCATCATATTCTATGCTAAAATTGCCATGCCATTGTATAAACTACTCATTGTCTTTGAATGGACTGAGGAATGCCAAGAGGCCTATGATAAGTTAAAGAATGCACTGGCTCATCCACCAATCCTAAGACCACCCAACTGGGATCTTGTATTCCACATACACATCGATGCATCAGACTTCGCTATAGGATGCGTATTGGTGCAACTTGGGAAATTCAAATTGGATTACCCGATTTTCTTTGCCAGTATTCAACTAAATGATGCAGAGATAAACTACACCACCACGGAGCGTGAAGGGTTGGCCATGGTTTATGCTGTAAAGGACAACATTACTTGCTAGCCAACAAATTTATATTCATTGTGGACCATCAGGCCCTATTATATCTAGCGAACAAGCCTTGCACCATAGGAATAATCACCCAATGGTTGCTTCTACTCCTGGAATTCGACTTTACGGTCATAATGAGAAAGGAACACATGTTTTGGCAGACAAATTCCTAATGGATAACCGACAAGATGCATTGATGACGATGACCTTCTAGATGCTTGTTTGTTCAAATTTGACATGGTGCATGAGTGGAGTGAGAAAATATTCAACTATCTAGCTCATGGTTTTGCGCAAGATTGACCTTTGAACAAGGATAAAATGTGTCGGCTTATTAAGCTAGCCACACCTTATCAATTGATTGCTGGGGAATTATATAAGTTAGGCAAGGATGATATCCTCAGGAGATGTGTGCGAGAAGATGAGTTTGCCAAGATCTTAGATGAAGCACACATAGGAATAAACAGAGGACATTTTGCGGGAAAAGTTATAGCTCGCAAGGTGCTTCAAGCAAGACTGTGGTGGCCTATATTATTCAGAGACACCATAGAATTTATAAAGAGATGTGAGAAGTGCCAATGATTTGCTATTCCACAACAAAAGGACAAGATGCCACTCACCCCTGTGATTGTGAAACAACCCTTTTGAAAAATGGGGAATTGATTTTATTAGGCCCATTAGTCTAGCACATCCATCCCAAGCACGTTATGTGACCCTGGCTACGTATTATTTCACTAAGTGGGAAGAGGCAAGAGCCTCTAAAAGTGCTGATACTCAAACTACGGCCAAGTTCCTATATGAACAAATCATTTCCAAATTTGGTTGCTCACTTGAATTATTCAGTGAGATCGAGGTTCACATTTCATTAATGAGGTGATTGAACACTTACTTCAGGATTCCTTGTAGTACACTGCAAATCATCACCTTATTAACCACAAGAAAATTACCAAGCCGAGAGCACAAATAAGATATAAAACCTTGGAAGCCAGTCGCATGGATTGGTAACACAAGCTGACTGCAGCACTATGGGCGACGGGATACACTCATTTATGTCTAGCTTATGGCATTGATGCGATAATGCCTATGGAATTTTTAGTTCCCAGCCTGCGAATTGCCATACAAGAAAGGCTCACTGAAAATGCATTGGCTGAAAGGTTGGTTCACTTGGAAAAACTCGATGAAACTCGACTCATTGCCTCGCATGGTCTTATGGTCAAACTACGAAGAAAACACTAGTTTGACCATAACTTGAATCATAAAGAACTGGAAACGGGGGACCTCGTCCACATGTATGGTGTGGGAAGCACCCAAAAAAAAACTAAAATACACAGAGTTAGGGCCTTTTAGAATGTCTGAAATCACCCCTCAAGGGTCAGTTCGCATTGAAACTATCGAAGGGGTAGAAATGGGAGGGTATATGAATGGAAGAAAACTCAAGAAATATTATGGACCCATGACCCAAGAACTTCTCACACAAGAGCATCTCCTAAAACAAAAAAAAGAACTAGTCAAAGAAAAGATCAAACAAGCTCAAATCCCGGATCCACATGTAGTAGCTAGTGTGAGATTCTGAAGTTGACCGTAATCCTCATCGATCAACCAAAAGAAAGAAATGATGGATTTGACGCGCGAATCCACTTTGCTCTGACATAAATAGAGGGCCAACTAAAAGAGGCATGATGCTTTAGTATCATTGCCTAAGGTATCTTCCAAGATACATGCATGTCACGTTTGAAGACATGGTCGACACCAGGTTCTAGACTTCCCACTTAGCATTTCGAAGAACCCTTAAAAAGCTTCAATCCCGCTTCTATAGACACAAGTTCGGTGACCAAGTCTTTTGACCTAGGTAAAGGTTATGAGAACAGAACCTACATCAAGTAAGGGGGGATGTTAATCCCATTTTGGATTAACAAAGATGCTCCTTCAATTGAGAATGTAGGTTTTGAGAACAGAACCTACATCAGGTAGGGGGGATGTTAATCCCATTTTTGATTAACAAAGATGCTCCTTCAATTGAGGATAATAATAAGTATCATGTAAAGACACTATACAAGTTGTACATTTTGAGATACTGGCCACCCAAGGCTTTAATTAGTAAATTTTGGGCGCCCAAGTGCGAATAAGGGATAGTTCTATAAAAGGTGAATTCTCATAAAATGAAATGACACAATCCCCCTTTTTCTTCTTGTTTCAATGTTTTTTGTTTCTTTTTGCATGCCTGCTTCAACATGTCCGTAGTATCTTTTAAGTTTGCTACCATTTATGTAGCCATGCATCTCAATTCCACCAATGGTCTTAATGCAAGATGCAACTCTAAATGGCCCTAACCCTTGCTATTTTTGTTTTTTTCTTTTGGAAGAGCTAACTCCATACATAAGAACAAGGCCTCCCACTTCTAGCTCTTGTGTTATTTGTAACATTAACTGGCTTATCTCCCCAATTCTTAGAGAATTCCTCATGAATTTCAATGGCTTCACACTGACATATCTTAACCATTGTGCATTTGTGGGTCCTCGTTTAATAATCTTATTGCGATTGGCTCGGTAACATTTCTTCTTCAGCCATTTTTGGAATTTCAACCTTGCGCTAAATTGAGGCTTCTTTATTATCCTTAGATTTAGACTCTTGCTCTTTTGAGAGATTTCTCCTAACGGTTCATAGCTAAGGGTCCCATCATACGTATTGTGGTGATTGGCATCTCATCTTCTCATCAGGTTTCACAAACTTTGTTTTAGTTTTTCCCATGACGTCTATTGTGGCTAATATATGCATCTAAGTCTCACAAAATCATCATTCAGAAGAGAAGCATACAAGATGTTCTCTTCCTATGAGACGGTTCTAGTTATTCATGGGTTCACATAGTTGCATCGAGGTGGTTCTCTCTATAGTTTTTGAGTCTTTTCCAAACAACACCTACTATATGGGATGCATTCTCCAAGTTCGCATGCCTGCTTTCAAGATTTGCAAATCCTTCCCCCATAGGTAAATGTGATCCATGGCCCAATCGTGTTGGAATTAGGGTTGCAGGAAAGCACACAAAGCTTGGAGAAGAAGAAGCAAGAATGCACACAACACAAAGTGTATTAGATTGTGTCAATGTACAAAGATAAGTTAGCCCTAGAAGGATGGGCGTATATACAAGCCGGGGGAAAAAACCTCCTAAAGAGAGAAAAAGTGCCCCGGCGGTCCTAAGTGTGTTCACACACATCACTGCCTATATATATATGGCAACAAATCCCCCCTGGGAGTGATGGTGTGAACGAGAGCTGGCACTCATGTATAGGGGAGTGCCATGCCCGAAGTAGATCAGTCCACAAAGGGAAGCAAGCCCAAAGCTTTGCGGAAAGCTTCGAACTTCTCACGAGGAAGCGCCTTTGTGAAAAGATCGGCGAGGTTGTCCTGTGTTGGCACATAGGCCAAGCTGATCTCTCCTGCTGAGAGTCTCTCCCTGACATAGTGATAATGCACCTCAATGTGCTTTGTGCGAGCATGAAAAACTGGGTTTCTCGCAACTGCCAATGCACTCTGACTATCAGTGAAGATAGAGGTGGCAGACTCCTGTCCAACACCCAAGTCAGCCATAAGCCGTCTGAGCCACACACACTCAACCGTAGCTGTGAAAGCTGCCCTGTACTCAGCTTCACAACTAGAAGTGGCCACAGTAGGTTGCTTCTTGCTCAACCAAGATATGCATGAGCTACCGAGCATGAAACAAAAACCACTTGTGGACACTCTTGTGTCATAGCAACCAGCCCAATCTGAGTCCGAAAAAGCATGTAAATCTGGCGGCAATGATCCCCCCTTGGGATAAAACAACCCAAGATGTATGGTGCCACTTAAGTAGCGAAAGATGCGTTTAACTGCCTTCCAATGCTGAGACCCTGGGCTATGCATAAACCTGCTCACCTGTGAGACTGCAAACTGAATGTCCGGCCTCGTAATGCATACATAAATGAGGCAACCAACAGCTGTCTGATAGAGTGTGACATCAAAGTGATCTCCAGCATCATGAAGACTCAACTTCAAACCTGTCTCCATTGGAGTAGCAATAGGCTTGCAGTCTTCAAGGCCAAATCTCCGCAACAATGTCTCAATATACTTTGTCTGACACAAAGCAATACCTCCATCACACTGCTTAAATTGTATCCCCAAATAATGATGCAAATGCCCCAAATCTGACATCTCAAAAGAGGCATTCAAATCAGCCTTAAAATCAGCAATATGACTCTCATTTGGTCCTGTGAGCAGCATGTCATCGACATAGAGAGCAATGATTAGATGTACACCATCCACACGTTTAACATACAAAGTGCTTTCTGTTGGACTATTCTGAAACCCATGTGCAGTCAAATATGCATGTATTTTTTCATACCAAGCTCGTGGAGCTTGCTTTAAACCATATAAAGCCTTTTTTAACCTGCACACTTTGTTTTCCTGCCCTCTTTGAACAAAACCACGAGGCTGCGATACATACACCTCCTCATGCAAATCTCCATTTAAGAACGCAGTCTTTATGTCCAGCTGATGTACATTCCAACCATTATGAGCTGCCAATGCACAAATGCTACGAATGGTAGTCATACGACAAGTGGGAGCAAAGGTCTCATCAAAATCAATGCCCTTTTCTTGAGCATAACCCTTTGCAACAAGTCTAGCCTTATAGCGATCAACACTGCCATCTGGCTTTCGTTTCAACTTAAAAACCCACTTACATCCAATGGCCTTTTTACCAATAGGCAAATCACACAAAGACCATGTACCATTCTTCATTATAGCATTATATTCACTTTGCATTGCAGCCAACCAATTTTCTGAATTTTGTGCCTCATCAAATGAAAGAGGTTCTTCCTCTTCACACATACTAGACACAGCCAAAGCATAACAATCTGATGCATAAGAGGCATGCTGAAAACCTGAACGAGTACGACTAGGCATAGGTGCATCAATCTTACTATCACGCAAGGTTTGCACCAGCCATTTAGGCATACCTCTAGCCTGCTCATTTTCAGCCCTATCCTCATGAATTACATCCTGTAAATCTGCATCAGAAATAGGCTGATCTATGATGTCGTTTGAAATCTGCATAGGCTGAATATTTGCCTCATTAGGACTTACATTTGAATTCCCACCTGTAAACAGAGGCAACAATGTATCAAATACATCCCGTGAGCTCACACCTGTCTCTTTGGTACATGATAACAAAGGCTGCACAGCATCTTCTACAAAAACAACATCTCGACTAATCAAGATACGCTTTGACTGTGGATGATACAATCTGTAACCTTTGCTTTCAGCACTGTAACCAACAAAAATGCATTTGACAGCCTTATCATCCAATTTTCTGCGTTGTTGCACAGGCACTAAAGCATAGGCCAAGCAACCAAAGACACGCAAGTGACCAATAGAAGGCTTCCTGCCATGCCAAGCTTCATATGGAGTAATAGACTGCAAGGCCTTAGTGGGACACCTGTTGAGTACATATGCAGCACACATGACAGCCTCAAGCCAAAACGCATGTGGCAAAGCTTGGCTCTTGACCATACATCGTGCCATCTCCATAAGTGACCTGTTTTTCCTCTCAGCAACACCATTTTGCTGAGGGGTATATGGCACTGTACATTGGTGTTTTATCCCACGACTAGCCAGAAATGCATCAAACTCTTTAGACATGTACTCCCCCCCTCGATCAGTATGGAGGGTGCCCACAGTACAATTGGATACATTTTCAACCATAAGAAAAAACTGTTTGAAGCACAATAACACTTCGGACTTTGCCTTCAGTGGATATACCCATGCATGCCTTGAGTAATCATCAATGAAAGTCACGAAGTACAAGTGTTTACCAAATGATGGAGTTTGCATAGGCCCACATACATCACTATGTACAAGCTGCAATTTGCGAGTGGCCCGCACAGAACCATCCTTTGGAAACGCAGAACGCTGCATTTTGCCCAAAATACAGCCTTCACAAACATGTTTCAGTGGTGCCTCAAGAGGGGGCAATGAAGCAACCATATCAAATTTCTGCAAACGCAGCAAACTAGCAAAGTTCAGATGACCAAAACGAGCATGCCATAGTTTTGCATCTGAAACTGCCTTTTCATCAGAAACTGCATTTGCTGAATCTTCCACACACTTGTCATAAGAATTGAGCCTATACAGCCCACGAAACAAGGTTCCAGATGCAATAATCGTATCACCAAAAGTCAAATCATGAATAGTACATCTGTCATCCACAAATTTGACTACAAATCCAAGTCTAGCAAGCGCAGAGACAGACAATAGATTCTTCTTTATCCCTGGCACATACAAAGCATCTGAAAGTGTGAAAGCGCTGCCATTTGCAGCAGTAAGCATAATTTTACCAACGCCCTTCACTGGGTAAGAAGCATTATTGGCACATGTGACAGTATTCCCATTAGGGACAGCCTCAAGAGAAGTGAACATATCACGATGCGAGGTAATGTGCTTTGTAGCACCACTGTCAAAATACCAAACATGAGAGTCAACAGAAACTGCCAAACATGCATCATGTACAGATGGGTCATACTGGCAATACATGCTAAACGCCCATTCTGTATCCTGCACAACATTTGCAGAATCTGCATTTGTAGAAGCATCCGCTATTGTGGCTGCATTTGACTCTTTCTTCTTTGCCTCTTTAGCCTTTAGCTTAGGGCAATTCTTAATGACATGATCATTTGCCTTACAATAGTTGCACCTGGTCTTTTTCTTGCCTTTATCAAGAGCCTTCTCAGACTTATTGTTACTACCTGTGGAAGGAGAAGAAGTTGCAGACCTACTAATAGGAGAAGAAACAGTGGAAGGGGCTGCCTTACCACTTCTTCTCTGCTGCTGGGCAGCAATAAATGCTTGATCAACTGCACGCTGCTTGGCCCTGTTTTGCCTGGACTGCGCTTCTTGCAAGAGCTTGTTGACTAAAGTATCATACTTGACAGCATCAGGTCTGTCCTCATTAAGAAGTCTCCATGTGGAAGCAAAAGTCTGATATGTCTCAGGTAAAGCATCAAGAACAGTCTGCACAAGAGAATGATCAGGAATAATCTCACCTGCAGAAATCAACTGTTCTTTGAGATCTTTAATCTCAGCAAGAAAAACATTCATGTCATCATCTTCTTGCATAATCTTCAATTCTAGCTCTTTACGCAGGTAAGCGATTTTTGCCTCGTTACGACCTGCATACAAACCAGTTAGAATATCCCAAGCCTGTTTTGCTGTTTTAGCTGAACGAATATGTGGGGTGATGTTACGTTTGACAGAAAGTGCAATCAAGGCATGAGCCTGCGCATCTTTACCATCCCAACGAGCTTGTTCAGCAGTGGGTAAAACAGCACCAACAGTAGAGCTGCTAGAACCTGCAACATCCTCAACAGATCCTACATCCACAGAACCTGGACGTACATCCATACCCTGCACAATGTTCCACACTCCTTTTGCAACCAAAACATGCTGCATCATGTATGCCCAAAGTGGGTAGTTGCTGTCTCCATCCAGTTTGTCTTCAGCAGACAACATGCGAAATACATCATTGCTGTTATCAGCCATGGCCACTGACTGAAACTGATGCAAAAGCTGCCTGTAATGAAGCAAAGACTGAATAGAAAACAACTCGCGCTATGTAGCACAGTCCACAATAGAGTACGTATGCCTGTTTTGCAGAAAACTGCACTGTCGAAATTTCTGCAGAAAATGACGAAAACACGTGTGCAGAACTTGAAATGCAAAAACGGAGCCCGAAACGACCTCAGATGCAGAGTATAGGGACCTGCAAGCGCTCGTGAAAACTCACCTCAATCGGAGAACGTGAGTCGGAGGGTGCTGACGGTGTAGCCCTGGGAGCCGATGCCTGCTCTGATACCAATTGTTGGAATTAGGGTTGCAGGAAAGCACACAAAGCTTGGAGAAGAAGAAGCAAGAATGCACACAACACAAAGTGTATTAGATTGTGTCAATGTACAAAGATAAGTTAGCCCTAGAAGGATGGGCGTATATACAAGCCGGGGGAAAAAACCTCCTAAAGAGGGAAAAAGTGCCCCGGCGGTCCTAAGTGTGTTCACACACATCACTGCCTATATATATATGGCAACAAATCGTGTCCTAGCTTGGCACTTCTCATAAAATTTCTCTAAGAATCACATCATATGAATCTGTGTGTCCTATAAAATTCATGACCACAAATGTATGGTAGAAGATAAGACTTTCATCTTTTGTAGAGCTTCTATAGGTCACGACATGGTACCATTAGCCATTTTTACAATTCAAGATTGCTTACAATTTGAGATCACTTAATGCACTTTATCCCCTTGATCAAAAACTTTGTAAGACACACTCAAGCAAGTTACCTTTTATAGCTTAAGGCATATACATCATGTTTAGAAATAAAAAATAACTTAATGCACTTTACCCCCTTGATCAAAAACTTTGTAAGACACACTCAAGCAACTTATACATCACGTTTAGAAAGAAAAAATAACTAAATAAATAAACTGCATGTGAACAACTCTTAATAGAGTCACTTTACACTCTCTTATATTTTAAATTTTCTTTATTTTATGAAAAAACTTTATCCCCTGGTTGAGGTGGATGATGGGTGGGTGTGGCTGGTGTCATGTTGTGTTGAGTTGTTGGGGATGCTGTAGGTGTTTAAGAGGGCATGCGGGTATTGGTGGTGTGAAGAGTAGCTAGTCGACATCGACAAGTTAGGTCACAACTATCAGGGTTGATTTCATCAAGAGGCTAGTTGACGTTGGTAGGTCGGGTTGCAAGGTGTTGCTCAGGCTAGTCGATGTTTGTTTGTTGATGGCGTTTAAACATTACATTGACTTTGGTGGGGCAAGGCAAAGGAGCCTATACGAAGGTGAGGTGTGAGAGCAAAAGGATGAAAGGACCAAATGTGTAAGAGATCAGAGCAAATCAACACAACATGAAATGGATGAATGAGTGTATGTATAATGATGAATGTAATCCAATACAAAAGGCCCTCTGATGTGAGGTGACTCTGAGTAGTAGACCATCGAAGAAGCAATGACAAGGTAGAGCTAAAGCACAATCGATGAGATGAAGGCTCACGTCGATGTGAGGCAAAGGCACTCCTTGAGGTGGTAGATGTCTATAATGGGGGTAGCAGAAGGTGAAGTGGTGCAAACTCTGGTGACGGGTGCTGCAGTACCTGAGGGGTGCAGGCTTTGGTGACAAGGGTGCTATGATACCTGACGGGTGTAGGGCTGGATGTCAAAGGCACACGCTAATGTGAGGCGATGGCTCTCTGAAGGTGAGGTGATGGCTCTCTGAAGGTGAGGTGATGCAAACAAACACAAACCTGCAAATGAGTGGATTGTAGGAGAATCACAGATCTAAAGAACATAGAGGGTTGCTGTCCCGGGCAGATGGTGTGCTGCCGATAGGTGGTAAAGAGAAGAGAGTGCTACTTTCCTGATGTCGTCCAGGTGATGATGAGCAGAAAGGGCTGCTGCCCAAGTCGATGTCGAATGATGAGCAGAGAGGGCCAAGTCGATGGAGAATGATGAGCAGAGAGGGCTATTGTCCCAAGTCGATGGAGAATGATGAGCAGAGAGGGCTGCTATCCCAAGTCGATAGAGAATGAGCAGAGAATGGGTTGTTGTCCCATGGTGTGATGATGATGAGCAGAGAGGGCTACTCTCTGCTCATGGTGTGATGATGATGAGCAGAGAGGGCTACTCTCCCAACGATGTGAGTTGATGAGGAGAGAGGGCTGATGTCCCAACGATGTGAGTTGATGAGGAGAGAGGGCTGATGTCCCAACGATGTGATGATAATGAGGAGAGAGGGCTACTATCCCAATGATGTGAGCTGAAGGAGAAAATGCAGATCTAGTGGACGCAGAGAGGGCTACTGTCCCAAGGAGTGTTGGATGCAGAGAGGGATACTGTCCCAAGGAGTGTTGGAGCAAAAAACTGCAGATATGATGAAGATCCAAGCTACTATCCCAAGGTGTGCTGTAGATCAATGAAGAGGTCCTGGTTACTGTGCAGAGGTAGGCCGACGGAGTAGTAGATGGTGATATTGATGATATGATGTTGTTCTTTTGTGCTGAAAATGAAATGATTCATATATATATGGTGAACCCAGAATAGGGGATGTCGACTAGCAACCCCAACCCATACATATATATGCATCGTTTCATATTCAACAAAAGAACAACATCATATCATCAACATCACCACATGTACTGGTGATGGCCTACCTCTGTAGTAACCAGGACCTCTTTGTTGATCTACAGCACACCTTGGGATAGCAGCATGGATCTTCATCATATTTGTGTTTTTCTCCTGTAGCACTCCTTGGGACAATAGCTCTCTCTACATCCATCAAATCTACATTTTCTCCTACAGCTCACATTGTTAGGATAGTAGCCCTCTCTACTCATCATCATCACACCTTGGGACAACATCCCATTCTTTGCCCATTAACCATTAACTTGGGACAGCAACCCTCTTTGCTCATCATTCTCCATCGACTTGGGATAACATCCCTCTTTTCTCATTATTCTCCATCGACTTGGGATAACATCCCTCTTTTCTCATTATTCTCCATCGACTTGGGACAATAGCCCTCTCTGCTCATCATTCTCCACATCGATTTGGGACAGCAGCCCTCTCTGCTGCTCATCATTCGACATTGACTTGGGATAACATCCCTCTTTTCTCATTATTCTCCATCGACTTGGGACAATAGCCCTCTCTGCTCATCATTCTCCACATCGATTTGGGACAGCAGCCCTCTCTGCTGCTCATCATTCAACATTGACTTGGGATAACATCCCTCTTTTCTCATTATTCTCCATCGACTTGGGACAATAGCCCTCTCTGCTCATCATTCTCCACATTGATTTGGGACAGCAGCCCTCTCTGCTGCTCATCATTCGACATTGACTTGGGATAACATCCCTCTTTTCTCATTATTCTCCATCGACTTGGGACAATAGCCCTCTCTGCTCATCATTCTCCACATCGATTTGGGATAACATCCCTCTTTTCTCATTATTCTCCATCGACTTGGGATAATAGCCCTCTCTGCTCATCATTCTCCACATCGATTTGGGATAACATCCCTCTTTTCTCATTATTCTCCATCGACTTGGGACAATAGCCCTCTCTGCTCATCATTCACCACATCGATTTGGGACAGCAGTCCTCTCTACTGCTCATCATTCAACATTGACTTGGGACAACAACCCTCTCTGCTCATCATCACTTGATGACAACAGACCATCTGCCTGGGACAACAGCCCTCTCTACTCTTCACCATCTACATCGTGAGACGACAACAGACCATCTGCTTGTGGGACAATAGCTAAAAAAGAAAAGATTATCTCTTTCATGTGAGTATGTTTGTTGCATGGATTTCTACGTGAAATGTGGATGCAAGATTATGACAAGATTGGTAACATATTCTAAAGTTGTTGTACAATAAACCAAGGGACATGCCCTCTCGGGGATAACCATTCTGAAGTGATCAATATGGGGAAATGTATTCTCCCACCCAGGGCAAATAACTCTTAAATATTTACGGAGTTAGGGTAATTGCTTATGATGGTTAACCCACCACAACGCAGGGTGAGGGTTCCTTTGAGGATTGTAGACCCGAGCGTGATAGGTTTCATGTTAGTGTAGGTGAGTAAGGGAACATTTCACCTTACTAATATGTGAAAATTTATTGCACAATGATTACAATGCCTAGATTATATGTAATTCGGTGCGTCGAGGAATGTTTTTTTTCTAGATTGTGTTGTAATTCAATTTTATGATAACATATGTATTGTTTTCAAAATGATTTGTTGGCATTAAGGGATAAAGGTACCCATGAACAAAATTAAATTAACGAATTCTATTATGTGATTCATCTATGCCAACAAATGTGCTTAGTAATTAAAAACCTCATAGTTGACCATATCCCAAATATGGAAAGTGGGTGGTGGGGTGGACCCAATTACTTGGGTACTTTCCAAAACAAAAATATACATAAACATTAGGTAAGACTCCCAAGACCATGAATGTATTCATATATCGGATAGTTAAGAATTGGCTCTCGGTTAAGTGATCTTCATAAGAAATATTGGGGTGTTACTTACCATTGAGATCCTTCTCTACCGTGAAGGAACAAAGGGTCTTATAGGCAGTATCAAAGCCATGATAGGAGTAGAGAAAAAATTTAATTGTGACAATTGAATTACACGTACAATCCCATATGAGAATTGATTAAACAATAAAAATACTCAAATTGACCTTCGATCACTTAACAGTCAAAGCAATTGACAAACAGAGAGCTTGGGCAAATCACTTTTTAGACTTCTATTTGAACAAAAGCATCAAGGATGAAGTTTCTATAGTTTCCATGTACTCGCGTGAATGTATACTTGCTAGTAGATTCAAACTTATAGATGCCGAGCTATGCATCCTTTAGATTTTAGAGAAGCTTAGAGTACTAAAATACTTCATATTTACGGGACTCTTTTCCCATATCAAATTGTCATTGCAAAATGGGGAGACTTGTTACGTATCCCAACACATCTATGATCATCACTCAATTCATCCCTAAGAGTAGAGTTTATTGTTGTGGTAGATTTCACCCAGGATCACCTATTCCACAAAAATCTATGCCTTGGATCTTACCAAAAAACCTCCCAAGTTTGTCCTAGGGATAAACAATCTTCAAGAAAGTATTTGTAAATCAACACGTAACCTTGTTTATAAAAAGTGAATATTATCTTTTTCACCTCTTTGGGATTCCTTAAATTGGCATTAAAGTGTGTTCTCTCTTTTCACACCAATAGGATGACGAAGCTGAAAGGAAATTCTTGCTTAAGCAGATGCAACCCTCTTCCTTCTTGGGAGAAGGAAAAGATGTAGAGGCATGAATAGAGTCCATGATCGACTATTTCTCTTTTGTTGGTACTAATGAACCCAACCAATCTATGTTGGCCCATTTTTGACTAATTGGGGATGCTAACTGGATGCCTACTGCTCCCATTTTGTTAAACTCAAGAAGTATGCTCCAACTATGATCTTGGCTGAATCCATTAGCCGATTTGTGCAAGGCTTGAATCCTCCCCTCAACCATCAGCTAGAATCCATGCGGTCGACCAGCCTTAAGGATGCAGTTTTTCAAGCTAAACCTTTAGAAGAAGAACTAAAGGATAAAAATAACAACAACTTTAGGAAGAGACCTTACCCAAATCATCCAATTTAGGGGCGACCCTCTGGATTACCCTTTAATCGTGTGATTCGTGGGGTTAAAATTCATGACCGCTCTTGCCTCACCCGGAGACCCTACACAGAATGACATAGCATGGCAAAGTGGAGTGTGCTACAATTGCCCCATCAACCAGGTCATCGCCGTGTTGAATGCCCTCTTCCACCCAATGTCTCCGAGGATGGAATTTCAGTAGATCCACCAAAGGTACAAGATATAGTGGAATGGCCTCAACCATCCAACATCAAGGAGGTTCGAAGATTTCTCGGGATTACAAGGTGGTACCGTATATTTATTCAGGATTATGCAAAGATAGCCATACCTTTAACTAAACTACTTAAAAAGATAAAAAAATAGTTTGGACCAAGGAGCATCAACAAAATTTTGATAAACTCAAGGTGGCTCTCACAATTGCACCTATCCTTCAATTGCCAATTTTTTATGTAGATTTTGAAGTGGTCATCACACTGATGCTAGTGGATTGGCTATTGGTGGCGTACTCACACAAGAAGGGAAACCATCAGCTTATACTTCAAGGAAACTCAAAGATTATGAGAGAAACTATGCTACTTGCAACCTAGTACTTTTGGCTGTAATTCATACTCTGAAGTTATGGCGACACTACTAGGCAAAAGGTTCATGCTTAGTACCAGATCATAAGAGCTTAAAGTGTATTTTTACTCAATAAGATCTCAACATGAGACAAAGGCATTGGGTAGAGATCTTATCAGAATTTGACTTTGAAATCAAATACAGACAAGGCAAAGAAAATTTAGTTGCAGATGCATTGAGTAGGAAGTCCTTTAATGACTCTATCATGGTGGCAGTGGACAGACTGACAAAAGTAGCCCATTTAATTCCTGAGACAAAAAGACCTTCAAGGCAATCGACATTGCAAAATATTTATCAAGGAGATATTTAAACTACATGGGTTGCCGAAAAGGATTGTTAGTAGGGATACAAAGTTTACTTCTTGGTTTTGGACTGCCCTTTTTTTAGGGGATTGGAACCCAATTAAACTTAAGCACAGCCTATCGTCTAGAATCATATGGTCAAACTGAAAGGGTAAATCAAGTCATTGAAGACATACTCATGGCTTATTGCAATTGCAAACCAAAGCTATGGCTTCATTACCTACCATTGGTAGAATTTGCCTATAATTCAACCCATCACAGGAGTATAGGTATGTCCTTTTTCAAGGCTTTATATGGTCAAGATTGTATAACACCATTAAATTGGTATGACATGGATCAACAAATGAGAGCTATCGAGAAGGAGATCAAGTCTGCCTAGGATAGACAAAAGCATTATGCTGATGCCAGAAGAACTCAACGACTATTCAAAGAAGGAGATATGGTGTTCCTAAGGGTACGTCCAAAAAAAGGCTCTATATCTTTAGGAAAGTACAAAAATATGAGCCCTTGCTATTGTAGGCCTTATGTCATCACCAAAATAATCAATGGACAAGCTTATGAGCTATCGCTACTACCTCATCTAGAAGTCCATAATGTATTCCATGTAAGCATTTTGAAAGCCTATGTATCTAGTCTTGACCATATCCTAGATTATGAGCAAATCATTATGCCATCCCAAAGCACCTTCGAAATTCAACCCGATAGAATCCTTAGTTCTAGAGAAAGGACTCAGAGAAATGGAGTCATAGGAAACATTTATTTAGTGGTGGAAAGACTTTCCAACAACAGAAAATGCTACATGGGAAGATGAGTCTAAGTTGTATCAAGATTTTCCCTACCTACTTTTGAGATAAGAACATCTCAATTTCTTTAAGGGGGGAAGGATGTAAAATTCTACTAAAAACTACACGATTTTTATTTTTAAGATTTATTTTTTAAAATAAAGGAGGCGACGGCTAGCACCAACCACCCCCCCTCCATTTTTTGCTTCTCGACCCACTATGCAAACCATCCCTTGTCTGCCCCTCTCTCTCTCTCCCTCGTCTGTGCAGAGCAGGCAAGTGGGCTATCTACAGAGATGGTAGAGTCATTATCACTGAGCGCCGTCCCAAATAGGGACGCGGGATCTATGAGACCAAAACCCTGGGGTTGGCAGTATGGAGCTACAATGGCATGCTGTGGTCGAATCCAGGAGGCTTGAGCGAGATTCTCACAGAGGCAGGGATGTCATTTTTTATACAGAGACTCATCAGAGCCTTGAGAGGGGCTTACCATGCATAGCTAGGTATAAGTAGGAGTCAGCTTTTCGAGGCGAGACTCGCACATCAGGAGAAGTATGTGGCTCTAAGGGGTAGCTGTCCTTTTTAGATCCCATCTCCGACAGATTCTCAGCATCGTTCCGAAGGACGAGGATGCACGATATCTTTGGGTGCGGCTACTTAGCAGTGACAGAGTCATCCACATTGCTGTGAGTTATTTTGCACCACGCCACTCTCCTTACGTCACATAGCATGGCCAGTCACCGTACTTACCATTATATGAGAATATCATGGAGTTCTCATAGTTGGGGGAAGTCCTCCTGCACGGGGACTTCAACGTGAGGACGGGAAGTCAGCCGGTCCCACTACTCGATCTAGACGACCTTATCAGATTACAGTAGCTGGACATCATCACAGGACCGTGAGGAGGTCAGTGTACGGGAGATATTTCTTAGAGCTGGGAGCTGCACATGGTCTCGTTATCTATAACGGGATGTCCCGATGGCCCTTCTCCGACACCCTGACCTCCTTCCCTCGCTCAGGAGGTACTAGCATTGTGGACTACCTTATGGGATCTCCGGGTTTGGCACACCTTATCCCCGACCCCCATCTCACACTACACTCAGGTCCTCTTTGATCACGAGCTTGACCTTGTTTACTCCAACCACATCTACCGCCAACTCCAGGATGTGGAACCTACTGTCCCCCTATCCACCCTCACAACACAACTCACTACCATACTCCACACATCTGCCCACACTTCTTTTCATCTGCACACAGCGGTCTACCGCCAAGCCACCTTGCGGTTCCATGCCCCAGAACTTTTGGTATGATGACAAATGTTGGGCCACACACTCCCATCTTAAGCATGAGGTACGGATTGGGCAAATCACAAAGCGCCAAGCGCAACGAATTTCTCTCACCTGATGCAAGAAACAGGAGTTCTATGCTCAGAAAGAGGATGAGTTATACCGACTTTTCTTAGGGCCGAACTGCAGAGGCATGGAGGAAACTCCGAGAACATCGCCCTCCCACACTTGCCCAGACACATGGCACTCCTATGCACACTCCCTCTATCATATCCCCCATCAGCCACCCCTACCCCTACCCCCACCACTAGACCCCCGCCCCAGTACCTCCACCTTCTTCACAAAGGGCATGGTCCTCAAGGCCATTCGTAGACTACGCAATGGGTGAGCCCAAGATCATGAGAGGGACTTACTGCCGTCGAGTACATCTGACATGCCCATGATACCCTAGCACCTCTACTAACCTACATGTTCATTAGAGCCCTTTGTGAAGGATTTCCACCCTCTTGGTCCACCAACACCATCACCCCCATCCTCAAAGCCGCCGGAGATCCACTTGATCCTAATAACTACATGACGATCATGATTGGCCACACATTGACCAAACTCTATGGATCAGTGCTAGAGGCAGAGCTTAGTTCATTTGAAGAGAGCCAGGGATGCAGAGTCTCGTGACATGCTGGCTTTCGGAGGAGCTACTCTACCCTTGACCACATCTTCACCCTTCGTGCCATCATCGAGGAGGGAGAGCATGACACCAGAGGATTTACTGCTGCTTTGTGGATTTTTGCAAAGCTTTTGATAATGTACCCCGAGCCCCGCCTCTTACACCATCTACAAGAGATCGGAGTCCCATCTGACATGGTTTGGAGCATCATCACCCTCTATGAGTCTATCATCGAACGAGTGAGAGCCCCAGGAGGTACATCACAGGAGATTTCCAGCACTATTGGGGTGAAACAGGGCTGCTCTCTATCACCCACTCTCTTTGGCCTCTACATTGATGAGATCTCGAGCTTCATTGATGGATTAGGCGAGCTGGTCCCGCACTGGCAGGCATATTGATCCCCATACTACTTTATGTAGATGACATCATCCTCCTCTCTCAGACTCAACCGAAGGGATTCAGAGATAGTTGGATGCCTTACATGACTTTTGCACTCAGCAGGACCTCTATGCTGTTAACCTTGGTAAAACCAAGGTAATGGTCTTCAATACCTCTGGCCCCGTCACATCCAGATTGAGCTTCACATATAGAGGGGATCCTATGGAGATTGTCTCATCCTATGTCTACCTTGGTGTCACTTTCAGTGGCCCGCAGCAATTGCCAGAGTCACGTGGGGATATGCAACCTTGAGCTTACTTGAGCGGCAGTGCTTCCAGGCACATTTCCAAGGCCCAGGACGAAGGGCTAGCTTTTTGACACCCTCATCACACCAGCCTTTATGTATGGAGCAACTTTTTGGGGGCCAGATTTATCCGATGAGGATTGGCAGTAGCAAGTTGAGAGGCCCCAGGTCATGATGTTCTCCCGTATGATCCGCAGCAAACCATCAGTCCCACACTAGATTATCCAGGTAGAGTTTGATGCAGCCCCGCCGATGGTAGTGGAGGCACTCTTCCTCCAGACAGTCACATACCTCCATCGCATTAGCCACATGGATCCCCACAGGTACTCGAGGCTTGCCCTTCCTAGAGTCCTCCAGACAACTAGCACTTGAGGGGCATTCTGGAGTATGGTATACACTAGTTTCCACTTGGTTCTCAGTATATAGGCTCTGCATGGACCGCCTACCCCCCCTTCAGTACAGTTTGGACTCCCCTTTTTTCTCGACTGTCTCACGAGGATACCAACCGGGTTATCCAATCAGATCTTCTTAGCCTCTACACACATTGCACATGGATCACACCCCCGAAGCTCCCCACGAAGATGCACTTTTACAGAGACCACTTCCTCACACTCACTGAGGATGGATTCATCCAGCAACCGGGCTACTTGAGTGTTCACATGTCCCATGCCATGCGGATTGCGATTGGCTAGATACGGGTTTCTTCCCACCACCTGAGAGTGAAGACAGGTAGAGCTGAGTGCATCTTCAGAGCCGGGAAGCTCGTACGAACACCCAGAGAGGAGAGGATATGCCAACTATGCCACACAGAGGTTAAGATGGAGGAGCATTACATATGCCGTCGCTGCCCAGCATACTATGAGATCCGCGGGAGGTTTCACTGTCTATTTCGTGAGGGATTCGGTCCACTCTCTAGGATCATTGACTTCTAGGACCAGCGTTGCCTGGGCCTCTTCCTGCTTGAGCTTCGTAGACACAGGGACACCTTCTTGAGACACAGGCCCTTGCCACCCCGCCCCCTCCCTCCCAGCCAACCATCACCAGTTTCTTCTGGACCCAGGAGGTGGAGGACACCGACACAGTGGATCTTATGGACCCTCCACAAGCTGCTCCGGACCTACCTTGCTCCGAGAGGAGTTACCTCGGACCGAGCCTCTGCACTCCAGCGTACTCGACACCCTCGACCCCCCCGTCGGCCCCACGATCACCTCACCAGCTCAGATCTAAGACATGCTCCACCGCCATCGAGCTACCTTTCCACGTGACATAACTGAGGGAGACCTCTCGCCCATACTCGTTAGCCCCATGCTTGCCATTTTGGAGAGTGGTATACCATCTACTTGAAGCTGAGGTTGCTCCCATGTTTTTATGTTCTCAGTATTCCATGACGAGTTTCCATGGACAGTTTTGTATCACCCTAGTGAGATAGCTATATTTATGTTTTCATTCTGTTTTATTTTCCATTCCATGATGAGATATGTCATGGACATTATTGTATCACTTTGGTCTTATAGGCCCATTGCGTCTTTACTAGACCCTTAATATATCTTTCTTTCTCCCTCTCCCCCCCTCGTTGGACTCTTATCATGGTGGGCCTTCAATATATTTTATTCTTTTTCTTTCCACGCTAGATGATTCACTACGTAGACCCGATTGTCATCTTCTTCCACCACTAGCTTCTCCCCATCGGCCAGCTTAGTTGGTGTTCTCATCTCCTCGTGGTTGAATTTCTATTCTCCTTGTGTTGCCAGTTTTGATCCATTGTCCATGCGCCCTAGTTGCTTGCTCCCCCTCACCCTTCATTTGAGCAGCCACCTCTTGTCATATTTGTGCTCCGCTTAAGCATACCCTCCCTTTATAGCTCCTCACCACCCTTCAGGTACTCTCAGTCTTTGTAGCCTCTTCCATCCCTTTTGGGGCGTATTCCTTCTAGTTCGTCATCCCTTGTAACTCTCTCTGTTCACTTGCCAGCATACTCGCCATCCGTGTCACTCATTCCCTTAACACCTTTTAAGTGAACCCCTCTTAGCCCTTGTTAGCTCACCCTCTCTTTCACCCCACCCCCTCTCTCTCTCTCTCTCCCATGTGGCCTCACGACCTTTCCCTCTCTCTAACCAATCCCCCTCACCATTCACATACTCCCCCTCCCTCGCTCATTCCCTCATCTACTATGGACTTTTCCCTCTAGGAATCTTTGCCTTAATCTCCTCTACACGCTCTCTCAATCTCTAGTCCCTCTCTCCCTCTCCTAGTCTCCTCTCCAACTATTTTCCACCTCTCTTACTCTCTTGCTCCCATACCTCTCTCTCTCACTCAACAATAAATGTCCTTCTCTGTTCCTTCCACTTTTTCTCTCTATTAAGATTTTAAAAATAACTACAACTTAATTATTAGTTGTATATTATGCATAAAGTTTAATGGTGGGAGAATGAATTAAGAGATTAGAGGTTCTATCTTCAAGAAGGTCTCAATATACTCTACCTAAGACCAACTTCAGTATCTAGCTAGATTAGAGATTGCCCTTCCTCACCATTAAAGAATATGTAGATATATACATGGCTTCTCCATGGCACCTTCGTGTTGACCCCCTATTCATGCCAATCAAATAATGAAGGTTCACTGCCAAAGAGTTCCACGAAAGGCGTGCTCAGGACTCCCACTTAATCTATAATTTTCCTTACTTTCGAGCACAACTGCTTTGATACATCAAACCAATAGCAACAATTCATGCTTACGACTATCCATGCATGGTACGCAATTCCAAATCCAGCCATCGTGGCTACTATCACGTTCTTCAAACTCATCATTCTTCTCATTGACATTCAGGATGATTATGGTTATAGCTAAAACAAGGAGGGAATACACTTTAATCTCAACAAAGGGCCCTCAGACAATGGCAGCATGTACTATTGCCACTGCCTACCCTTATACATGTATACAACATTTGAGGACATGATTGACACAAATTTTTGAAGGTCACTCTACTTCCTATGCCACACCCTTCGTGTCCTCCATACAAGAAAGAGCCGCTATTATAAGGAATATCTAGGGCAACAAGCCTTGTGGCAATAGATTCTGAGGACAGAATCTCCAACATGTAGGGGGGAGGGTGTTAACCCCATTTTTGGTTAACTTAGCATCGCTCATTACATAAGAGAAATAAAACAATAAGTGTTATGAAATAACACTCAAAAACATTGTAATTATGAGAAAAGCTGCCTATGCCACAAAACTATATAACTTGGAAGCTTTTCGTTCATCTTTCATTAAGTTTTGGGTGCCCAAGTGTGAATAAGGGCTAGTTGTATAAATAACAACATTCTCATAATACAAGACACAATCCCCCTTTGTGCCAATTTATTCTAGAACTATCTCCTTGCTCTCTTGTGTCTATGGTGAGAGAGAGAGAGTTGAGAGGAGAGAGAGTTACATTCTTCGTGCATGTTCCTATTATGCTTGTATTCTTGAGTGTGAGAGTTGATAGGAGTGAGTGTCCTTGTATGGAGAAAGGCAACCTCATGGTGACAGCTTGAGGATGAGGTAAGAGAGAGAGAGAGAGAGAGAGAGAGAGAGATATTTTAGTTGAAGCTCATGAGTGCCCCACAACAAGACATCTTAGGTATATAAAGACCTTTATGAATGTTAAGAAGAGTTTCTTTTGGCCATTGTGTGAGTGCTTGAGTGAGTGAGTGAGTGTGTGTGTGTGTGTGTGTGTGTGTGTGTGTGTGTGTGTGTGCGCATAAGATGAGATCATTTTCTGTAGAATTGTTTCGACATGAATTGTTCTATCTAGAATCATTTTGGCTAGAATCATTTCTAGAGAAATTATTTTTGAGGAGAATAGTTTTCTAGTAGAATCATTCATAGAGGAGAATCGCTCAAGTAGGATCCTCGATCTTACTAGGATAAAATTCCAAAGGTATAAAAAAAATCAGAAAACAAGTCAATGTAAGGGATTTTGATCATAAGCTCAGACTTTGACTTGCTAAATCTTGGAGAAAAATCATAAAAAATATAAAACCTTTTAAAAATACCAAAACCATTAAAAATTTAAGAAAAATGACAAAAAAAGGTCGTAAAAAATAGAGAAAAATACTAGTATGTCAAAGTAGAGTCCTCACAAGCAATTAGATAGTGGCATGTGAGCCCTGCACCATAGCATGCAAAAGCCCCAAAGTAGTGAAGCATACCCAAGTCCAGAAGCTTACACAAGATAATCGATGTACCAAAGAGATGTGGTGAGAAAACTTAGGTACAGTAAACAATAACAATAGGCAACATGAAAGCCTTTAAAGGAATTTTTGTACAGTTAAAGACACAACAATCAAGTATTCATGTGATGTGATTGATCAATTATTTTAGTCATAAATCTATCACATGCAAGCATAAAAAATTGTATGAACGCTTTGAAAAACAGAAACCAAGTGCACCTATGTAGAAGGCGCCCCATAAGAAGCAAGTAATAGAGCCATAAGCACCAAGTAATAAGAACTAAGTGAGATATTACCCTCACCTCAAACTTGCGCCTTTAAATAGGAAAACCTCTTTGAGTGTGGAGTGTGAAATTGTCATATGAACCTGATGTGCCCCATCTCCTCCACCGCTACAGATGAGCGTCAAGCAGCCACCCGAAATAGAAAAGTTGTAGAGGAAGTTGCAAGAGGTAGATAATATCTTAGGAATAGGGTTGTCGCATTAAATGAGCGAGAAAAGGTATCCAATAAAAGCGTGACACAAGGCTTAGCCTTAAAAAATATTCACTACAAAGGCTTGTTCACACTATGACCATAGACTCTCAAAAATTGGGTATTTTTTCATTGTATGTAACTGACAATGATGTAGTTAAATGTGTTTATGTGTGTGTGTGTGTGTGTGTGTGTGTGTGTGTGTGTGTGTGTGTGTATGTGTGCTTGCATGCACGTGCATGTGCGAGTGTGTGTGTGTGTGTATGTGTGCTTGCATGCACGTGCATGTGCGAGTGTGTGTGTGCCTTTATGTGTTGATAGTGCATGTGCACACATGTCTGTGTTTAGTGCACCTTAATGTATTAAAGCCTTAATCAAGGCAGCTCTCACATTACCCTCACACTGAGATTGTGTGTATCAACGTGATGTCTCCAAACTCACGCGGTTAATCCTCTAAAACCTGGTGGACACTGACAATCAGAACTTCAAATAGGCTTCCTGTTTTTATGGATCCGGGCCCGTCCTCTTGTCTACCACATGAGGGAAAAAAATCAGGTAATACCATCTTTGTCATTCTACTTTTCACGAATCTTTAAGAAGCATGCTACTCGCCCCACGATTCTCCACCTTCTTTTGACTTACGTAGGCATATCCAGACAAAATGAATGAGTGAGTACTACTAGAATCAATCAAAAGATTAAAATCTTTACCTTGGTAGTTTCCTATAGTTTGGATCATTGAAAATTGTTGGTTATGTTCTTGGTGTTCTACTGCTGCATGAACACATCCTTTGTTAGGTTCGACCTCATCAGCCAATAGTAATAACTCTAGAAGCAACAGATTGTGCTGGATTCCTTCCTCTTTGATTTTTCCAAGGTTGAGAAAAAGATCCTTAAACTATTCTGTGTTGAAGGAATTAGCCTAGGGATATTCAAACAATCATTCATGTGATGTCCCATCTGCTAACATCAAAAACATCTATTCTCATTATATAATTGCATACATTGATTTGTCTTATAAGGAAGTCGTTTTCTAGTGTTTGTGAGAAAGGCCTCCATCCTGGCTCATTCCTTCCTATCTCTTGATTTTGAAACTAATTCTCACAACTTTTCTTCAGCTTGGGTGAAAGAGGGGCACTAGCTATTCCAAAAGACCTCTTATTGTTCACGGGTCCCTTGGCATTCTTCCTTGTATTAAAGTCAAGGAAAGCCTTTGTCTTTGGCCATTACAACAACTTTAAAAATAGATGATGTCTTTATCACAAGACCGTCCAAGGATGGGTTCAGCTTCCAAACAAATCTATTTAGTAATGCGGTCTCATCCATCAGAGGGGAAAACCTAAGAAGTCCAACAAAAACTTGATGGTACTCCTCTAGTGGGTTTCTCTCTTCGATTACCCTCTTCTCCCCGTGCTTTTCTGTGAGAGAGAGAACCATCACGAAGGACCATCTTTTCTTACCTCCATCTAGACATTTAGAGCTTTCCCTTCACCCCTTTGGCAGTAGAGCAAGGATCATTCCAATGTGACAACGGAGTGAGGATTTGATGCGAAGGGGGACAAGCTAGTGCACCTACAATGGGAAGTTGCATTTAAGAATTGAAGGTAAGACCCAACGACACATGCTTCCGTAAGGCTAAGGTATGATCTTGACTTGAATACATGGACCTTATTCAAATTAGCAAGAGCCTTCCTCAAATCAGGCACCTTCCATAGCCTTAGCCTCTTCTTCTCAGTCCCACTACCCATTGATCGACATTGCCTATATCCCCAATGCTCAATACTGCCAAACCTCTCGAGCCACAGGGACTGCCTAGCTCCATCGCAGTTATGGAAAAAGTTTGATGCCATGCATCAACAAACTAACAAACTCACTAATGCCAAATCTCTTAAGCCACAAGGCCTGCCTAGCTCCACCGTAGCTATAAGCAAAGTCCATTCCCATGCCTCAACAATCTAATAATATTGACCCCCCAAGAAAAGGAATGTTGAGAAAATGTTAAAGAAAGCAACAGAGTGTCAAAGAAATCAGTTGAGCATAGTTGCATTACGTACCCGTACTCATCCGATGAGTACCTTCCGTACTTTTCATACCACTCCATACGTACCGTACCTCGTTACGGATAAGGTCTTCGTACCAAATATGATGTTCAATGTACAATACTTATTTGGCTCATTTTTTAGTTAGTGGTCTTTGCTCAGTAGTTAATAGACTAGTTTTGTCATTTTAGTATTACCATTGTCTTTTATGCTATTTTTGTATATGGATGCTAGATATTTCTTATTTTACATACACACACACACACACACACACACATATATATATATTTGCTTAAATTTTTAAAGTAAATCTAGGAAATAATATTTTTACTTGTTAATATTATGCTCAATGAACTTCGAAAATTAAAAACTCATAAATTGAATTGAAAATTTTTAGATGGATACCCCGAATCTATATGGCATTCCTGAACTCTCCCAGAGTCAGGATATGATAGCCTTTGCATTCGAGCACCTCATCAACTCTGCTACGACCTGAGTAAGCAGAGTGAGACTCGCACGTCATTTTAGAGTCTTTACTTTCCTGATCCTCTTGAGCAACGTCGGTATATGTGGTTCTGTGGAGGACGATGTATTAATGTCAGTACTACCAGTCAACGTCAGAGGCTCAGGCAAAATATTTCCTTAGCCATGATTCTGATATATATGTGTGTGTGTGTGTGTGTGTGTGTGTGTGTGTGTGTGTGTGTAGTAAAAAACGTGAACATACTTAACGTACGTATCTTGATGTGTGTACTTTACGTACTCGTACCGTACACGTATCATACCGCACCGTACCTAAAGTACTCAACCACTTTGCAGTTGAGTTGGAGAAATCTTCAAATTAGAGTACACACAAGGACACACCTTCCACCCATTACCCATGTACATCACCTGTATATTTCACCTATGAACATCACATATTTTTCATATCTCACATTTCACTATCCATGCAAATCATTTCGTGGTGGCCTTGAAGCTCATTTCACCAATCACAGGGTGCGGACCCCTTCTACAACTACCTACTACTTCCACATTAGGAGGCCTCACATGATGACCTTGTACATCGCCTATACCCTTTATGCCACCTCAATAAGTTGCCTGGCCACCAGGGCTACCCAAAGCTTCTCCACCAATATGCCATACGGATCAATCCCAAATCATATCACTTTACCTCACATGCCAACTTCATAGCGTATCTTGGACCGTCCACACCTTTCCACCCCAGCATCGACTTAGGTGACATGAGGACACGGTCACCACCACCATTAGAAAGAGGAGTACGACTCCATAGGTTAACATGGTTTCACCTGCCTCACTACCATAAGGCTCTACTCCAAGGCACTTTGCCATCTTACCCACTCGAACATGCACTTCTCTTTTGTAAGACAGCTCTTATTATCTTTTGTAAGACAGTGCTAGAATATATAAAGCGGCCTTAACTTGTGCTTAATGTCAAATAGGGAAGTCTAAGGACTTATGTATATACTTCGTCAAGACTAATAATAGAAGCCGGACCATTTTTAAGTTTAGCCGACCTAGTGTGAAAACTAGTTATGTGTATATAAGTCATTTTTATCATAAGCAATACACAATCATTCCATGGCAGTAGAATACTTGTGATCTCTCCTTTTCCCTCTTCTTGCTTTCATACATGCTATTGAATATCGCCTACTTGATGGATGCATGCTAGATAGGATTGGTTGTAGGTTTTCTCCTTGTAATAGCTTTCACTCTTCTTCCCCCACCTTTTGTAGAGAGAACCATCACGAAGGATAATCTCTATTTTCCTCCGTCTAGTCGAAGAGATCTCTCCCTTCACCCCATCGGCAAGGAGCATTCTAGTGTGACAATGAAGTGAGGACATGACAAAGGAGGTAGCACACCCAGATAGGAAAGTTGCGATTGCGGCTCTAAGCCAAGATCCAACAACATATGATTTGGCAAGGCCGAGGTAAGCTCTTGAATTGAACAACAGATTATAAAGAGATGATCAAAACATGCAATCCACTTCTAAAGACAAAACAAATATGTAAGACTCTCATGGAGATCACACCATTTAATCCAACCACAAGAATATATCCAAAGGCTTATTCATATAATCCCAAGAAATAGCCATGGATGCCATATCCTATCAGAGCATAGAGGCCAGATTGGATTACGTAATACCCATGGTAGGAGAAGGGACCTTATGGAAAAATATGGCATATTAGCCAACCGACAAGTTGGAAATTCGCTTGGTCACATACATTTGTGCATAGCTACAAATGCTTGAAGTGTATGCGTCTTGTATATATAAGAGGTGGATATGCAAGCATTGAAAATGATGGTGTCAATCAACCACTGATGTAGGCTTTTCAAATATATCCAACATATGGAGAAAAGAGTTTCTTTATATAGCGGAATTTGTAAGAATTTATGTGCATGAAAATATGTCCATAAAAAGAAGATTCACTGTGTTGAAATTTCAAGGTGAGAAAGAAAGGAATTTCCACCTATGCTATAATTTTTCATCTTCTTAGCCAATCATGCTCGGCACATTAATCAAACAGAGATAACAAATGTTGCTATGAATCAAAGCTTGGCAAAGGAAACTCGATCCAGGAGTGATCACAACATGCAGATTTATGAAGCTAGTTGTGGTTCTTATTGACCAAAAAAAAAAAGGTGCAAAGACTAAGACCCAAAAATTCTTTGCTTTGACATGAACAGAGGTCCAACAAAAGAAGTCATGATGTTTTGTCATTGACCTCAATGCTTACCTTCATATATAAATCAAACTTTTGAAGATATGATCGACAACAATGACTTCTGGATGCCATACACTAGATGTCATAAACATAGGTGCACACTCAAAAGGCTCTAAGCATGTTGTAATCATTATCATTTACAAACTCGATTACAAGCTTTTAGGCCATAACCAAATTTCGAGGATAAAATTTGCATCAAGTAGAGGTAATGCTAACCCCATTTTAGATTAACTAGCTCTCTCTGACATACATAAGAGGAGGAATATGTGTCATCAAAAGGTACTATAAAAGTTGGAACCTTTATGAGAAAGTTGGCCACACCCAAACTTAAACAATAATGAACAGGAGTTTTAGGCACCCAAGTGTGGAAAAAGACCAATTGTATTTAAAAGGCATTATCTTATAATGAATAAATACTCTCTTCTTTGTGCTAAATGGGTTTTCCAAGTCTTCTACTTACTCTTTGCTCTTGGTTTTGTGTGTGTGTGAGAGAGAGAGAGAGAGAGAGAGAGAGAGAGTAAAGATTAGCTAACTCCTTAGTTCATGTTCCTATCTACGCTTTGTTTGAGAGAATGGATAGTGTGAGGTGAGTGAACCCTTGTAGGAAGGTGAAGCAACTTCCTTCGTGACAAAAAGGAAGAGAGAGCATGAAGGATAGGAGCTAGCAACCACTAGCTTCAAGAAGCTCAAGCTTGGAAGCAAGGTAAGTTCCCCACAATCGTTGTTGCTTATTTTATGCCCTTTGTCTATGAATGAGGAAGTTCTGGATAGAGCTATAACGGATCATAATAGTTAGCTGTCAAACCATTGCTTGCACCCTAGTTTTTCAATAGTCATTTCTTAAGCAAAATGCAATCTTTACAAATTAAATTATTCAAGGACAATGAGCCTTTCAATGAAGAGATTTCCTTGTAAGGAGTTCCTTGCTATAATTTAGAGGCTTGGGACCAAATGCTTCATAACATAACTGCATCAAGTCTGAATGCAAGGTGAAAAGTTGCAGTCTTGCCAACCACCTTATAGGTGGTGTGATAAGCCCATAGAGCAAAGGAAAGTTTCTGCTCCCATTCTTCTGCTATTAGCACACGTGATTTTGTTAATGCTTTCAAATTGCCCATTTGTTTGTGGATCGTAAGGTGTAGACTTTCTATGTATCCCAAGGAATCCTTCTAACAAGGCCACGTCATTTATAAAATATGTGTATTTCTAGCACGTGAACACATTCTCATAAAGAATCTTTGTGGTCAATCTCACATTGGCTTTCTTGTTGTTGTGGTCTCAACCCATTCGGTGCAATAACATGTGGCAACTATAATGATCCTTCAGTCGCTTTCTGACCATGTACAACCACTTATCAAATGGAAGCCCAAGTGTGAATACACGTAGTCAATATATAGGCAACTGCAACTTTTTGAGTCATCTTGCCTTCTTGCATAGAGTTGAGCAAGAAAAGGAGGAGAGGATTTGAGCTATGGCATTCATGGATCGTATTCACGTAACCACAAGACCTCGTTTTATGTTTTTTACTTAATGACTAGAGCAAATTAAGCATGAATTAAGCACTTATCATTAAGGTGTCTCGAGGCGTCCTTTGCACATTTGCATAAAAGGACTAAGTCTAGATGATGTCGCCAACAAGTGTACTTTTAGAGTTTACATACTTGGCTTGCCAATCATGAAATGAATACATTTAGGCAAACTTGCTTGTCCACCTCTATTTCTCAGATCCACCATTAAAGTTGGGGAAAGTAAAGCATGATTAATCTATCAATTTTCCATGCTTGGGTGTGTCTTATGCCATGGGCTTTCCGATCGTGTTTCATGTAAGATATCCTAAAGAAAGCTCTAATCCTTAGAGTTCACGAGGAGCGCATGAAGCATGAGCAGAAGAACCACTTAAAAACAGACATTAAAACAACAAATCAACCATTACATCAACGCCTTTCCCCCTCCTGGCCCCCTCTTAAGAGAGAATTACTTAGCCTCTAAAGAATTACATAGCCTCTAATAACAAAACACCCATTACATTAATCATGCCAAAGCAGCTTCTTGCAAAAAAGCAGCTTGTCTTTCCCATAAGGACCGCTCTCAGTCTCCAAGACACGAGTTTTCCACCTTACCGACCTCGCAATGGCTTCGACTTCTTGTATTGCATCTATAGAGTCGCGAATCAACGCGGAGCCACCAGGACGCAAGATGCGATCCATCTCCAAAACAATGCGTGCGACACTACATCTGCAAAAGGAAGGTCGCAATTCAGCATGAGGGTTAGTTGGGGTCTTTAACTTCTTGAATACAACCCACCATGTTAGTGGGCCTTTGCCCCCCAAATCTACTCCTATTTCAACATGCCCTGATTTCATCTAGTCCTTGTCGTAAATTTGATGCTAGTGGAAAGGGCTTGTGAGCCATCTTTTGGCAGGTGCATAGAATGCAGACAGGCGGTGGGCTTGATGGCCCATTCATGAGTGAGCAGCCGCCCCCTCACCTTCCCCAGTCAGATGCTCTGACAGCAAAGATGGGCAGGTTGTGTAAAAACTTGAAAAGCGTTGAAAAAAGAGGTCATCCATGGGGTCTATAGTGATATCTGCACATGCTAAGGCATGCACAAACGCGCCCCTAAAGAGAAGATCGATATTTCACTGTTAAAGAACTCTTTACCTGCTTTTTTCCAACTTAAACAGGCCGGCTGCATGGAGAAGATCATATGTACGAGGATACGTATCAAATGACTCACACCTGCAAAAGTCTCCCATTAGAAAACATGTGACGTACAACATACACATTGCAACACACTGCAAAATCAAACAGCTTTATATATGAAATATGATCACATGTCTTGAAGCAGCCAAAACCATGTGGCCATAAGGTGGGAACGGTACAAGCTTGCATCACTTACCAATCATGAGCGACGCCTATCAGCCCACGGTCATATATAACAGGCAAGGTGTTTGGAGCATTTATTGGGACTATGTTCATCACCCACCAATCAACTTTCGAATCTGCTATAGCCGCAGCAAATCTGTGTGCACAAATCAGCGCAACAATGTTTTCCATAAAGAAGCCGATGTTTGAACAAAATAAATCACCAAAGCAACTCTGAACTGCAGTGAGCCCAATGATAATGGTCCAAAAAGGCTAGATTCGTATGTACTGGGTTTTGCGTGTCCCATGCTTTACCAGCATGTAACTAGAGGAATTGTTACAATAGAACCTTTTGAACGCACGTGCTATTGTCACATGCACCCATGCACTGAGGTGCCAAGTGACACACTAGCTCTTCATCAGTGCTATACTTGTACAGATTTAGTACCTTTTTAACTCAGTTGCGAGTATATTCAACAGGCCGACAGCATGCTTGCAAAACCAACCACCATCAGATGAGCATATATAAGCAGCCCTTCAGTCCCAAGCTTGAATCATCTCATTCAGGCTTAGTTAGTACGAAAGGTACGATACGGTACGGTACGATAAAATACGGTACTAATTGGTACCTTAAAATTTTTTGAGGTACGGTACGATATTAGTACGTTTTTAAAAAAAAAATACTTCCTAAACTTAAAAATTGTAGACAAGAAGTTACAAAATAGTAGAACCATGAACATAATGTCATCATGCCATTAGAGTACAAAATTGCTACAAAAGGATAGGCCAAAAACTCATGGCATGGGCGACCGCCAACATGCGTACATACATGATACTACATACTACAAAACATCATCAATGGCCTAGAAGGAGATAGATGCCCAATGCCTAGAGAGCTATAACATATCAAAAGTCTACATCATCACCAACATCTGCATGATCATCAACATGATCACTACTAGAGTGTCCATCAAGAGAGTTCTCTGAAGAGGACTCTTCGAAGGTGGACGAGACACTCTGGGGATCATTCTCGCTAAGTAGATCGCCTTGCATGGGGCAACTTGTCCCCCAATCTTTGAAAGGTGCTGGAGAAGCCTTGTTGCACCACTGGTGTATGACTTGCCGCAATATCGGCATGTCCAATGATGGGAGTTGGACTTCTTGGTGTCCTTCTCCACATTGAGGCAATGCAAATCAAAAGCCTCATGCTTCTCCCGAGGCATGATGGATAAGAGAAGGGCTAAAGCGTGTTGTAGAGGAGAGAGCGTAGAGAAGATGAACTATGGGAGGAAGAGAACTTGGAGTAGAGGCTCAAGTGGGATGGAAGGAGCTTGGAGGAGGGTGGAGGAGGGTGGAGGAGAGGCTTGGAGTAGATGGAGGGTGGTGGAGGAGAGGCTTGGAGTAGATGGAGGAGAGGCTTGGTCCTTGAGGCTTTTATAGAAGGACTCAAGAGAGATGAAAGGAAAACAGCCAAAAAAACGGGCAGAAAACGGTCAGAAAAAACGGGCAGAAAACGGGTAGGAAAACGGCTATTTCCAACGGGCAGAAACAGGGCAAAATCGTACCTGATCGTATGGATATGTACGGTACCGTACGGAACGAATTGTACGTACGATCTGATCCGTGCGACGTACGAAACTAAGCCTGATTCTCATTCACACACAATTCAGCAGTCAAACAATAGCAGAATTATGAGTGGTCAAGTCTTTTGGCTTGTGTATACATATCTATAGCCGAGCACTGATGTATGGTCTACATCGTTCATCCTCAGTCAACCGTCATCAGTAAGTTTTCTACATTGTAAAGAAGTTCTCCAAAGCAATAAAGCAAAAACTCCTGCTTGCGCGAGGGGGGCCTTAAGTGGATAGATTGGGACCCAATCTGGTGTCGACTCTACATTGATTAAAGTGGATTGCTTCATGCTCACTAACATAAAGGTATAAAAAAGGCCTTGCTTAGTGTTACACATCATACCAGTTGCATGTTGCATTAGTATCAGAGCTTCTGGTTGTGACCCAACTTGGCTATCTATAGTGAGAGCATTCCGTGAATGATAAAACTGAGGTCAGGAAAAACCACCTAGCCATTCACCATGTTAGGGGAAGAAAAAGAAGCTTCAAAGAAGACACCACCACAAAAGAGTGTCCATGAAGACACCACTGCAGAAGACAGTGTCCACAAAGACACAACAATAGAAGAAATGCTTTCGCAAAGCTCTAAGTTTTCCTTCAAGAGCTGATGGAACAAAATAGGCTACTAAAGTTACAACTTCAACAAGCGAAAGAAGCACGACAACCTAAAGAGCAGCCTAAAGACCGAAGCCCCCCCAATTTTGAACACATGCTTCTTCTAATGGAGCAGCAAAGACGATGGGGACTTGCTAAGGAACGAAAGGCTGAGGAAGCTAAATGCAGGGATGATGAAGACCAACCAAGCAAAACGCGTAGCTTTGGAGCATCAACATAAGCTCAATCAGAAAGCCATGCAACTCCAACGTCAACAGATAATGGCAACCTTACAGGCCAGTCTCTGCAGCACTCCCCAAATTGACACCTGGTCCTAGTTCATCCACCACCATCATCCCAACTCAACCAAACTTCAGTAAGTATGATGGTAAGTGTGATCATTCTACATACACTCAGTTTATACATCAATTTGTTGCATATTTTCCGTTGGCTAAGATTGCAAATTCTCAAGACAAAGTCCATATGGCGGCTCCACACCTCACTAGGGAAGCCGTTACTTGGTGGAAGCATTGGTCAAATCTTCATATAGATCCAACACCCGGCACGACTCATTATGTATGGAATACTTTTGTGTTTGACCTCAAAGCTAGGTTTCTTCCACCCCAGTAAATGACCAATTTGGAGGATGAGTTTTACAAGCTCTCACAGAATGGGTCTCTAGTGCTGACCTATTCCAACAAGGTCATTACCATGTCACAACAATTGGGAAAGTCAAAAGAAGAGAAGCTGAAATGGTTTCTCGAGGGGTTGGATACGAACATCCACTTTCCTGCATGGAATTTCGAGCCTCAATCATATGACCTCGCTCTGACTCTGGCTCAGAATTAGGAGATGATGTTGAATGGAGGCAAGCCCAAGCAGATCCAGACAATCCCCAAACCCCAGTTGCAACATTCCTCATCCTGATCGAGTAAGGGAGCACAGAACAACAAAGATGATAAGGACAACAAGTCTCAGATCACCTCACACAGGAAGAAACACACAAAGGCCAAACCTAAAAGACACCTAAGGAGAAGGCCAAGGAGGGAGTTACTAGAGGTTATCTCCAACCAGACGAGCCAAAGCAGTACCAAGCAGAGAACCGATGTTTCTTTTGCCATCAAGTAGGCCATGGTCAAGAGGATTGTTCCAAGTGGCATACCGAAAAAGCCACCATCGTCCAAAACAGTGACTACCGTCGAAGCTACCCCTACCCCTCCACCCTCAATTGCAAATGCCAGTCAGCTATTGCCCACTTTGAATCTAGTACCACCAGTGGTATTTGATGATAAGCAGGAGGGCGAGGTTGAAGGGCGGACAAACCCTCTTATCCGTGCTTATGGCACAACAGCGAAGGGTTAACAATTCATTGTCCTTTCCGATATGGCCAGCTCTAAGGAGGCCATCTCTCCACAATTGCTGCTAAGATGGGTTGTACCTTAGTATCACACCATCTAGTTGTGGACAAGTTTACACCTAGTCCCCGCACACACATTACTCACAAAGCTCAACAATTTGAGTTGCATGTTCAAAAGGCCACATTTCAGCCAAATTTCATTGTTTCACCACTTGTGGGGTGTAACATGATTCTCCACATCTAGTGGTTTCGAGAATTTGTGTCCATCCCTTATTGGTGGCAGGACACCTTCACCATTGTTGACGGTTTACCTAAGCCCGTCATAATTCACGAGGATAGGAGCATTCCTAGAATCCCACTCATTTTGCATGTCGAAGCCCAATGAGCAATCAAAAAAGGAGCTAAGTGTGTGTTGCCGTGCTCAACAGTCTCCTATTCAATCAACACCCTTAGAGAAAATTGGATGGGTCTTTCCACGGTTCCCAGACATCACGTTAAGGAACGACCTCCCACCCATTCATCTTAAGGATCATCACATTGAGTTGGTCCCCGGACTGACCCACCCGGTAAGTCTCCCTCTCGTATGTCCAAGGCATCGGAGGGTGAGCTAGAACAACAGTTATTCCAGTTACTCTGGGCTGGATTTACCCGCCCATCATCCTCACCGTTTGTTGCGCCCATCTTATTTGTGCAGAAGAAAGAGAAGACCGCACGTTTGTGTGTGGACTACAGGACATTGAATAAACTCACCATCAAAGATAAGTTCCCAATGCCCAAGATTGAGTACATTATGGAGCGTCTCAATGGTGCTAAGTATTTTATCTCAAGAATGGCTACCATCCGGTTTAGATCTTTGAGGCCAACATTCCAAAGACAGCTTTCCGAACCAAGCGTGGCTATTATGAGTTCGTAGTGATGCCATTCGGACTCACCAATGAGCTAGCAACATTCAATACAATGATGTCCGAGAGTTCACGGAGCTCGTTGGAAAGTGTGTATTGATCTTTTTGACCAAGAGCCAAAGTTAAGTGCAACTTTTGTGGCAAACTAGGCCACATAGAGAAAGATTATTGGTACCAAAAAAAGACTCAAGCCAACACTCAAGCAAGCATAATGATCAAAGAAGAACCAAATGAAAGGGCTTCCCAAGGAGGAGGCCAATCATCGGAACATTGCTTCTAATTGATGGAAGAGGACACCTCTCATACCTTGTGTTTAACCATTGTATTCCTACCCTTGTGTTAAACTTCCAAGTCCTAAGCCAACATTGTAGTCTATGAGGCACCTGATAGACCACTCTAGCAAATTACTAAGAGTATAGATCCAATGTATGTATGGTGGTAGTAGTAAATCACTTGCGGGGGAGTGTTGAAAATAGCAACTGATGTTGGGTAAATGTTAGGAGCAAGGAGGAGTGTCATGCGACCCTCAATTGAATGTATGAGTTGCATAAGTCATAGACTATGGCTCAAAGGCTCAAAGGAAGCCTAAGTATGAAGGAATGTACGGAATGTCCAGCCCATATGGAGGCCAAAAGGAGGCACCTATGGTTCAAAGGAAGCCATGAGAACGACATCATCTACAACCTCTGGATCCTCCAATCCTTCTCTCCCAAATCTGACCAAGCTTCACTATAAGATCCCTCTCCTCACAAACTGAAGTGCATCCAAGTGTCTCCACATCCCCTCCATTGAATCTGAAATGAGGACTATTTTATCTGTGTATAGAAGAATAGGCACTACTGTGCTGGTCAGCCATGATCATGTGCCCTCCAACCTGTCAATGAACTGAGAGAGAGAAAGAGAGAGAGAGAGATACTATGATGGGAAAGGAAAGGTGCAAGCGAAAAAGAGGTGAAAAGATTCAATATGCTATGTATGACGAGGAAAAGCAGAGCCTAATTGATATGCTGTGCTGAGAAAAGTGAAGCCTTTTCTTGCAGCCTAGAAAAAATGAACCTCGACCGCCAAATATTTGATCTTTTTTGTTACATCTCTTATTTTTTACTATGTTAGATTTTTGATAACCCTAAGACCTTCCTTTTGCAAAGGCAAGACAAAAATGTATGAACTTACCCTCCATAGCCAGCATTCATGTCCATTACATTCCGGATTTCATCTAGTTTTAAGCCCAGACCACGTTGATATCCACTCACAATCTCCTTCATAAATCGCTCTTCTGATATGAAGGCCTCCTGCTTAGCTTTCTTTGCATCAGTCTTCACTCCAATCAACCTTTTGGGCGGAATGTGCAACCGAGCAGGCCAATCAGATACATTGTGTGGTGCCGTATCCTGGGGTAATCGCATGATGCATGCTGACAGAGAAACATACCTGCCAAAAACATACATCAATTTATTACTTTATCGAGTAAAAGTTTGAGTTACGTGAGCTGGCAAGCTACAACCTTACCACACATTATCTGGATCGTTATCTGTATCACAAAGGGGTGGTTCAGTCCCCAACAACCGGTTCTCATAGCAAATATTATCACGAGGTTTTTGCCATATAGCAAGATAGCCTTCCTTTGACACCAAGGTCCAGCAGAGGCGCTCGGTAAGATTGACCATTTCTATCAAAATCCGCCAAAAAAAAAAAAAAAAAAAAGAGGTTAACAGTTAGGCTGCACCATCAATCAAGTAAGCTGTGCTACTAATTTGTCATCAAAAGGCAGCTATGGACAGCAAAACCATAATGCATCAGGCTCCAGCCTGGCCCAAACAATGGCCATTAACTACAAGAAAGGCAATTACTGTCCCAAGTTGACCAATTTGCAAATGTACAGATCACCATACAGCAGTTAGTTGAAGCTTTATAGACTTGTTTGGAAACCTTCACCTCACTCAAATCCAAAAGAAAATAGAAAGCTCACCATGCCACTCTTCCGGAAGGTTCCCCTCATGCTTGTAAACTGGCTGAGCAGCCCATGCAAAGAAACCTCCGCCTCTCAAAATGCGGTCCACTTCAACCAAAAGAATTCCTCCTGAAAGAGGGTAAACACTTGTAGCTTCAGTTGTGAACTGGAGCATACTTAAAATGAGGGACAACACCTCATAAAGAGTAAGGCTACTAGTCTGTTAACAGAGATGATTAGCGCAACAGAAAACTTAACAAAAACACAGGCACACACCAATAAACTACAACTATTACTTTAGGGTGAGCAAACGCTCTATGTACAAAGCATCTCAAAGTGACTCCAGACCGAGAAGTGGAGAGAAAAAACCTAACTACTGATTTTCCCGCTGAGCCCAAGTTGCACGGAAAGAACCTATTCAAACTGCAGTCGCACACAATGTAAGAGAGGGGCACATCGTCATCCATGGGTGAGGAAAAAGGAAGAACTTGCTTATTTCTTTTGCACAAAGGGCTGCTCAGGCTCAGGAGAGAAAAAGGCGGCACTGAAAGGCTGGGGCACCCTTTTATAGGGAAGCAAGGGCCCCTCTCTGCTAGTCGGCTGGTTGTGAGAGCAGATCAGCCTGGGCCTTTTGGCCCCCAAACCCACCTTGTTCACATTTGGCTGCTGTCTAGCTGGACCACATGGTAAATGTCCTAAGGATGATAGCCTCTCTCCCACGTTTTTCATGAGTTTTTGGGATGGCATTGGGAATGAGATCACTGGGGCATTATAGGATATGTGGAACATGGGCTCTATGCCTCCTTTCTTACTGAGGGTCTTAACCACCTCATTCCTAAGGGTAGTGATAAGGCTAACATTGCCCAGTGGATACCTATCACATTGCTTGGGACAGCATACAAAACTCTCTGCCAAGGCAGTGAGCATGAGATTGCAGCCAGTGTTACGGATGACTAGTCATTCATGACACACAGAATGGATTCCTCCAAGGAAGAAGCATCTTTGAGAACATCTTTTCCTTTTGGGAGACAGTAGAGTGGGCAAAGCAAGTAATCAGCTTTTGGCAATCTTGCTACTTGATTTTGAGAAAGCCTATGATATAGTGTAACAATGCTCTAGAAAGATGATATTGCACAACTCAATATACTTTGATTAGATTGATTTGAAGTATACCAAGTACATGCTTTTATAGGTTGCAAACCTCCTCACATAAATATGAAGACATGACACATGGCACATGTATCTTATCCAGATATAAGGGTGTGTTCACACCTAGGCACATGTTCACACACATACATATGAACAAGGTCACACACACACACAGGGTGGTATACATAGTCCCTTTGGAAGCAATTCACACACAAACACAAGCGGGTACACAAATAAGGGTACATACAGAAGAGATGGACACACATACGAGCTCCGAAATACCCAACAAAGGAGTTATCCCCCTCCGCTACTTTGTTCTTGACCTTCCTTTCTTCTTCCTTGAAGGAGGTTATGACCCCTTCCACGGTAAAGTTTGGCAAGTTCTTCAGTGTAGTGATGAGATTCCTGTAAAGCTCTTCAAGCATATACTTTATGAGTGCTACTAGGGCCACATCTTCTTCCACATTAGCTTTAAGACCTACAAACTAGTTCATTAAGGACTTCATCCTATTCACATGAGCATCAAAGCTCTCATGTGGTTTCATTACAAGACCATAGAACTCTATCTGCAAAGAATCTTTAGCATCAAAGCTCTCATGTGGTTTCATTACAAGACCATAGAACTCTATCTGCGAAGAATCTTTAGAGTTCCTTGCCTAGGCCCCACCTAAACTTTAGCTTAGTTTGCCATGTGTGGAAATTTTCTGCATTGAACATATAGGTAGCCACGATATACTATGAATCTGGGAAGGTCTTAACAAAGGAGAGTTTCCAATGCCAGTGTCTAATCCCATACAGATAATGCCCGGAATAAAATTAGGGTTTTTAAACAATGGGGGTTTAGATCAATAATGCTTTGTCATGCTATAGCAACACCTTAATGCTAGATTTGCACCCTCAATTGTGAAAATTAACAGAGTAATTTTGGCTAATTACTTTGATTAAGGACTTACAGAAATTGAAAAAAGGCCAAAATCGACTTTACTTTCCTAAGGTTGCTTCATGGACTAATGTGTGTGCTGGTTTGTGCACCCTGTTGGTTTCTGCTCCGGATGTGTGCACAGGACTGGGCTGCCTTACAACTGCTGACATAGTGCAGAGGCTGTACGGACTGTTTGCGCTTGTACAGCCGTTGTACGAATGGTGGCACACGGGTGTACGGATGGCAGCATAGGGCACTAATGCTCGAGGTAGAATCAACCTATAGCTCTGATACCAAGTGTAGAAAACAATGAGGTGGAGTCTATGGTGGATCATAAAGGAACGTGGCTATGGCTATGGCATAAACACAAAGAGAGAGAAAGTTGTATTAACATCTTCAAAAGGCCAAAATGATCTATGAGACCAAAATGTTACATCATGCCCATGGAATATATCATCATGGTACTGAAAGTAAAACTGAGAGAGAGAGAGAGAGAGAGAGAGAGAACACGACAATGCCTTTAAATAGGCTCCATACATGATGCTAATACAACTTAACATTTGTGATTAGGTGTGAGTGGGTGGCTTCATGATTCTCTCCAACTTTTCCTCTAAATCAGCTCCTTGATTCTAGCTAAGGTAGATGCCCCTTTGACTTTTGCCTCATGTACTTTCTCGATTTTATCCACTCTCTTTTACAGGAGTGTGTGCACATGCCTTTATGCTTTTGTACTTGGATACGGCTTGTTCTCCAACACCTGAGAGCAGTCATGAACTGGAGGCACAACACACGTTTTATTTTCTCCGAGACAGATTACCGCCCTTTTCTTCCCACTCGTTTCTTCCATTATCCAAGCTTGGAGCACGTTTTATTTTCTCCGAGACAGATTACCGCCCTTTTCTTCCCACTCGTTTCTTCCATTATCCAAGCTTGGAGCACTCTGCATATAATTTTTACGTCATAGATCCCCAAGCTCAGTAGATGAGTTTGAAGCCCATTATGTGAAACGACGTTATCAGAGATGATCTTGGTAGACCCCTAGGTGCAGAAGGGTATATGTAGTGGCTGCACCTAGGGGTCTGGCAACCCACATACTGGGATCTTATATGTGGAAAACTTGAAGGACACATTCCGGGATGTCCTTTCACTTCTTCTCTCATTATTGATTGGAAGGAAGTTACTTCACATATGACATGGCATGGTTCCCAATCTTTGATGGGCAATTCCTTGCGGCTAGAGAGTTTGCATTGGAGTCGTGTATTTTCTTCCACTTTGGTTGACCGTTCACCTCGTCAGGCATATTTTCTATCTCAAAAAGGAATTTGTCAGATACATCAGGTGGTGGATGACACTGGTCAGGTTCTTTCCTTCTCTGTTGCGGCGGATCGTTTTCAATTGGGATCCCATTATTCTCATCTTTGGACAGAAATTCAGCGGATGATTGCTGATATTTCTCCTTTACCTCGCTTGAATGTGGATTCCCGTCTATCTGATTGGAATCTTGGAACCACTGCTATGGAATGTATTTCAGCTGGGACAGTTTATGCCCTCTTGCAATCGGATGCATGGATAGTCAGACATGGTAATCAGCTATGGTCTCTCTCCAAATCTTCAATGTGGTGGAAATGTACATTGTTTCGCATTTGGAAAAGTCATCTGCCTCTTAAAGAACGCCTGTTCTTGTGGCGCTGTTTGGTTGGTGCTCTTCCTGTTGGTAGCTTGTTACATGCACGTCATATTGCGCCTTCACGTTGTGTCCGATGTAAAGCTACTGAGGAGACTGTCCCACATTTACTATGGGGTTGCGTATGCTCCAGATCGTTCATTCGCCAGGTCTCGACTGCTCTTCGCCTTCGTTTCCCTTCGGGCATTTTTCACAGATGCTTTTGGCTTTTTGGGGTGTTACAAGCATCACAGTCTCAGTTTGCAGTATTTTTCAGCTGGGTCCGATTCTGGGTCTTTTGGACCATATGGCATGTTCGGAACAACCTCATGTTCCAAGCCAATGACATTGTTCCCTTCCATTACTTCAAGTTCTCGCTTGGTCACGCGCTTCATTTTGCTTATGATGCTGGGGACATCACTCTTGATGCTTATAGGATTTACTTTGATTGCTTCTAGGTGGTGGAACCTATAGTTACTCTTCTTTTTCTGGGTTTTCCTCGCTTACAGGTTTCCCACTTGTAAATAAAAAGTGTGATCTTTTTGGTGGGTTTTCCTCGTTTTGAGGTTTCCCACCTGTAATTAATGACATTAAGCTTTACAAAAAAAAAGTATATGTAGTGGCTAGTGAAAGAATGTGCACAAGCGCAAGCAATGAACATGAGAGAGAGAAAGATTGCAAGCAAGAACTGAGCTTTATTAGCTTGAGGTTACAGAGTACAAGAGCCAGCAAATAGGGCAAGGAATGATATGATAGAATGAATAAAGGGAGCACCTCTTATATACTTGTGCATGAAGCAGTCGGCTGTAGGAAAACAGGCCGACAGCTCCACGACAACATAAATAGAAGGATGCAATATTTTAACACCCCCTCTGCATCTTGAAGTGTGCAAAAAAGTCAGAAGAAAACTGAAGACGAAGGTGCGACCATGGACACCTTAGCATGGCCAGTACTGAGTACAGCTCGGAAAATGCACATGTCAGCTTGTTGTCTTCAGAGAACATAATGCCACTATAAAGAGCAAAAGAAAATCTGCTTGGCTCCAAACTCAAAGTAGAACTGTGAACACATCACACCCAATAGCCTCGAACAAATGAACATGGAACACATCCTGTCCATAGTCTCTGCTAACCAATAGTTCTGGAACTCATCCGAACCATGAAGGAAACTTGGTTGATCCTGGAACTCATCCGGACCATCAAGTGAACTTGCCTGTCTTTATACTTGGAACTCCGACACACAGGTCCCATGCTCCAGATTTAATATAAGAGAGCTTTTGAAAAGCCCCCTCTCCTGCCCACAAGCCGTTTCTGGAAGACAGCACGCGGGGGTATGCCCTTAGGATCCGAGCAGGACACCAGTCATGTTCTCTCCAAACTGTAAGGCCTTGGGAGAGCTGGGGTTGTCACTAGACGAGTCTGTGTCAGTGTCATGTGACTTGTCTTTGCCCTTCTTTGAAGACTTGCCCTTGTCCTTGGCTTTGCCTTTGTACTTTGACTGACAATCCTTTGACAGGTGGCCTTTCTTCCCACATTTGTAACACCGACTCCGAACTTTCTTCTGCACCGTCGAGAGTGCCTGATCAGGTCCAATAGAAGATGAAACTTTCAATTTCCCATGAGAAACTAGGATGGATTCCTCTTCCAAGAGGAGAGTACACAGATCATCAAACTCGAGGGAACGTGTTGTGATCTGAACCCGCAAAGCTCGGGAAACCATGTCATAATCTGCAGGAAGCCTGATGAGGAGGAGAGCAGCTAACTGAGAAGAGGTCAGGGCAGTACCCATTGCCACTAATTGGTCATGAATTACCTTAACCTTCATCACAAACGACTGCATGGAAGTCCCTGCTGTAAACTCCAGAGAAAAGAGCTGACCCAATAGGTTAACAGATCGCATTGTAGAGTCCCGTGCATATAGGTCTGTCAGCTTTCTCCAAACAGAAGCAGCACAATCCAATGTTTGCACGGCGGGGGAGACCTCTGGTGAGATGGCTCGTACAAGTGCAGAGTGAGATTTTGAGTCTTGATTCTCCCAAGCTGAAAGTTCGGTGAGAAAGGCATCCTCCTGGTCCTGAGTCCACTTGCTAGAGCTGGCAGGGCGTTCGGGCTTTCGTTCGTCGCCCTGAACAATCTCCCAGAGACCCTTGTGTGTGAACCAGACCTTCATCTGTAGCTTCCAATGATCATAGTTTGTACCACTGAGCTTGTCCTCCTTGTTCGTGCAGGGGGGACCCATGTCTGCCTCAAAGAAGCTATGTCTCAAACAACCTCTATAGCTAAGCAATCCACGTGCTCTCTCAAGAACCTTTCCACAAGATCCAACTAGGGACTAATAGCACCCTCTGAAGATGCAGGCTGGACAGCTGCAAAAGAAACCCAAAAAACACACCACTGGGAACCTCCTACCAAAAGAGGGAGGGGATCTTGGAGGGAGAAGAGCTGATGTGCCACTTGTCTGAAGCACTCACTGAATCTGCAGCTAGACTTCCTCCACTTGCCTCTGTAGAAGAAAACGCAGCCTGAGAGCTGGCCGATAGCAGTTGGAGAGCTTGTAGAGCAAAAAACGCAGCTAAGAAAGAGAAACGCAGCCACTGTTTTGAAAGAGCTTAGCCTGGAGAATCTACGGAAGCAGAAAACGTAGAGGAGCAGATTGTGCAGCAGCCAGAGCCTAGGCCAATGATACCATGAAAGAATGTGCACAAGCGGAAGCAATGAACATGAGAGAGAGAAAGATTGCAAGCAAGAACTGTCACCAGCCTGGACATTTCCCAGTATGAAAGGGGTCTGGTGGACTCCAGGATGTCTAAATATTTGGAAAGTACAAGCTTTGGGAATGGAAGATTATCCTAGAATACAAAGGACCACACTCCTAAAATTTAGGAGAGTTGCTATTTTTGGCCCGACTCCGATGGAAATTCTGTTCGCGTCATTACATCTGGAATTGAGCAGATACTAAGAGTTGGCAAAGTGCCTTTGACAGTGTGTCTCCCAATTGGGATATTTTTAGAGATAAAGTTTATGGAAGGACCCATCTCTTAGATTGGGACATGTGGCAAGAAAGTGGACTAAAGTGAGACAAGTGGCCTGACACTTGTTAGAAAGTGGATCAAAGTGAGACAAGTGGCCTCACACTTGTCACTTCAGCTATTGTGTGGCTCTCCACTTGTCATTGTAGCCTTCTCTTGCCATTTTAGCTCATGGGAGGCCCAAATCTATAAATTGGAGCCCTCTCTCTTCATTAATAGAGGCTCTCTTGCTGCACACTAGCCTCTACCACCGTTACAGGCTGCCCTAATGATGGCTACTCTCTTTCTCTCTCTCTTGAAGGCTGCCCATGAAGAATACCGGCTGTTGGGGACTGTTTTGGAGGCTTCCATCGTGAAGAAATACTGAGGGCAAGGGCATTTAATCATTTATTTTGATTTCTAGCCATTGTACTTGTTGTACCAGACCTTGTACCGACTGTACCAACTTTTGTACTTGCTGTACCTGCTGTACCAACCATTGTGCCTACTGTACCAGCCATTGTACCTACTGTACCGGCTGACTGGAGAGTTGTACTTGCTGTACCAGCTCTAATGCATGAAGACCCGTGGTTTTTGGGGAAGAATCAGTACCCACACGGAGGTATATGGATTATGTTGTTGGCTCGGCATTTCCACAGCCTATGTTCCGGCTTGGTAGCCTCGTGTTGGGCTGTGTTATTGCATTTGTATATGGATAATCCGGCATCTCCCGTGGGGAGAGTAAGGCCCTCAAAGCTCGTACATGATATTATTCTCCTTGGGTCATAAAATACTCCAAGGCGGGGGGGTCGGCCCATTCCGGCCTCTATGTGGTGTCGCACGTGCAAGCTCCACTTTCAGCATTTGTGGATGTTTTGTCCAGCTTTTATGTTTTATGCAAAGTGATGATGGATATGTGTTAAGGCTGTGGCCATGTTTAAGTGTTTTAATATGCATTGATGGTATCAACAAGTGTGTCAAAGGCCCTAGTCCCCCGGGCACTCACCGCCGCGAGTTTCATTGGTATCAGAGCATAGGCTTCCTTGGAAGCAGAGGCTTCCTTCTATCAATAAGGAAGAGAAAAGATCTCAAGTGGGGACCACACTTACCATCATTGCTATTAAGCATGGCCAGCCACTTCAGAGCCTATCAAGCAAGAGCATGAGCAATAGACAGCTTGGTCTAAGGATTTATGAATTCACAAAATTTATCTTGGAAGTATGGAGTTGACTTTATGTGCACACGTTTAGCACTCTTTCCATATGGATATTGTGGATTATATTATCAAGCTTACAGGCAAGCTATATGGAGATATATCTCAGGATATCTTAAGGATATGGTGACGAGATATTTATTTTGGCTTCATGATCAACCTGGCAAAGAAAAGCTAAGTATACTTTGAGTTTGCAAAGTTGGTGCTTTTGCTATTTACTATGAAGTGTTTTTGACGTTTACTAATCCTTGTATAGCCATGCAAGGAGAAAGGTGGTGTTGTTTGCCTTGAGATGGTTCAGGGAAACATTGTTTATGACTCCCTTTATTGGGATGGATTATATCTATGGAGATTTCTTTCTTGGACAAGATTATGGACGAATCTGTCCCAGTTTATAAAGAAGGAATATTTGGATATCTCATGGATATGATACTTTTATGGATAAAAGTCCACCTCTACTCCAAGGTGTGTGGCTAGCACGGAGTATGTGGTAAGAGTTATGGTATACAAGGATTATGGTATACAGGTCTATGGATTCCTGGTCTTCTTTTCTAGGGATTTGGATCCATCCTCAGGTTTATGGATTATTCTTTATGGCTCCCTTTATTTGGGATGCATTGGACTTATGGAACTCATGGTTCACATACCTTGTGTAGTGTTCTCTTGTCCTACGTGCTCTCTTGAAGATTGTTTCTACCATGTGTGGGTGGAACAATAGAGAGCAGATGGAAGGGAACATGGGTACTTCAGAGGGTAGTGTCGAGCACAACATGCCGTGTGTAGTGTTCTCTTGTCCTACGTGCTCTCTTGAAGATTGTTTCTACCATGTGTGGGTGGAACAATAGAGAGAAGATGGAAGGGAACATGGGCACTTGAGAGGGTAGTGTGAGTTGGTGGCCAAAATGCCTATAAACTATGTGTAGCAGAAATGCTTATGGAACACCAGGCTATCTATGTCTGCGAGTGATTGTTTTATCTTGTTACTTGAGCCCACCTCTCATCCAAGGTGTGTGGTCAGAGTACCAACACGGAGTGCAAGTGGTAAAGTGGACATGACGCCTGGTTGGCACGGAACTTATGTCTATGCCAAGGGTCATGTGAACTGATGCCTTGTTGGCAGGAGACTTATTTTGTCTCGTCCATTTACTTGGAACATGATTATGATATCTGGACTTATGGGACTGTTTTGTCTCGCCCGTTTATTTGGTACATGGATTTATTTATCTTTATGCCATATTAGAATCACTATCTCCCCATACAAAGGCCAAGAGGTTCATTGTTCATCTCACCATGCATGTGGATTCATGTTGGGATTGTGAGAGGACAATTCAATGAACACTCCACCATACACGTGGATTCGTATTGCGATTGTGGAGTGAGTGTTTTATTGTTTCCACACCATGCTTGTTGATCAGAGTTGGGATTGTATGGGAGAACATGGGAGCTGTTGGGATTGGGAGAAAGGATTGCCAAAACTATGGAGAACCAGCTTTTCTATCACCATGGTTTGTGCTCTTGAATGGCACCAGTTTGTGTGCATAGCACATGTTTCTGTGCGAGGCACTAGTTTCTTGTGCATGGCACTTATTTAAGTGTCTTAGCACCTGGTTGGTGATTTTCATTGGCATATGATTATCTCATTGATATTGGTGATTGAGACACAATTGGCTCTTGTGCCTGTGTCTAGCATATCTTCCATGGAATTCTCGCCCATTTATTTTGGGACATGATTTTGATATTGGTATTATGGAGACTTATTTAGTCTCACCCATTTCTTTGGGACATGTTATATTGGATTTTTGAGACTGTCTCGTCTCGCCCACTTGATGGGACATGATTATATCTTGAATATATGACTTGAAGCTTAAAGTTGCAGACAACTTTTAAGAAGCTTGGGAGGATGTCACCAGCCTGGACATTTCCCAGTATGAAAGGGGTCTGGTGAACTCCAGGATATCTAAATATTTGGAAAGTACAAGCTTTGGGAATGGGGGATTATCCTACAATACAAAGGACCACACTCCTAAAATTTAGGAGAGTTGCTATTTTTGGCCCAACTCCGATTGAAATTTTGTTCGCGTCATTACATCTGGAATTGAGCAGATACCAAGAGTTGGCAAAGTGCCTTTGACAATTTGTCTACCAGTTGGGATATTTTTAGAGATAAAGTTTATGGAAGGACCCATCTCTTAGACTGGGACATGTGGCAAGAAAGTGGACTAAAGTGAGACAAGTGGCCTGACACTTGTTAGAAAGTGGTTCAAAGTGAGACAAGTGGCCTCACATTTGTCACTTTAGCTATTGTGTGGCTCTCCACTTGTCATTGTAGCCTTCTCTTGCCATTTTAGCTCATGGGAGGCCCAAATCTATAAATTGGAGCCCTCTCTCTTTATTAATAGAGGCTCTCTTGCTGCACACTAGCCTCTACCACCGTTACAGGCTGCCCTAATGATGGCTACTCTCTTTCTCTCTCTCTTGAAGGCTGCCCATGAAGAATACCGGCTGTTGGGGACTGTTTTGGAGGCTTTCATCGCGAAGAAATACTGAAGGCAAGGGTATTTAATCATTTATTATGATTTCTAGCCATTGTACTTGTTGTACCAACCCTTGTACCGGATGTACCAACTTTTGTACTTGCTGTACCTGCTATACCAGCCACCATACCATCTGTACCAACCACCCTACCGGCTGTACCAGCCACTGTACCGGCTGTACCAGCCATTGTACCTGTTGTACCGACTAAATGGAGAGTTGTACTTGCTGTACCAGCTCTATTGCATGAAGACCCGTGGTTTTTGGGGAAGAATCAGTACCCACACGGAGGTATATGGTTTATGTTGTTGGCTCGGCATTTCTACAGCCAATGTTCCGGCTTGGTAGCCTCGTGTTGGGCTGTGTTATGGCATTTGTATATTAATAATCCGGCATCTCCCGTGGGGAGAGTAAGGCCCTTAAAGCTTGTACATGATATTATTCTCCTTGGGTAATAAAATACTCCAAGGGGGAGAGGGGGTCGGCCCATTCCGGCCTCTATGTGGTGTCACACGTGCAAGCTCCACTTTCAGCATTTGTGGATGTTTTGTCCAGCTTTTATGTTTTATGCAAAGTGATGATGGATATGTGTTAAGGCTGTGGCCATGTTTAAGTGTTTTAATATGCATTGATGGTATCAACAAGTGTGTCAAAGGCCCTAGTCCCCTGGGCACTCACCGCCGCGAGTTTCATTATCAGAGCATAGGCTTCCTTGGAAGCAAAGGCTTCCTTCTATCAATAAGGAAGAGAAAAGATCTCAAGTGGGGACCACACTTACCATCATTGCTATTAAGCATGGCCAGCCACTTCAGAGCCTATCAATCAAGAGCATGAGCAATAGACAGCTTGGTCTAAGGATTTATGAATTCACAAAATTTATCTTGGAAGTATGGAGTTGACTTTATGTGCACACGTTTAGCACTCTTTCCATATGGATATTGTGGATTATATTATCAAGCTTACAGGCAAGCTATATGGAGATATATCTCAGGATATCTTAAGGATATGGTGACGAGATATTTATTTTGGCTTCATGATCAACCTGGCAAAGAAAAGCTAAGTATACTTTGAGTTTGCAAAGTTGGTGCTTTTGCTATTTACTATGAAGTGTTTTTGACGTTTACTAATCCTTGTATAGCCATGCAAGGAGAAAGGTGGTGTTGTTTGCCTTGAGATGGTTCAGGGAAACATTGTTTATGACTCCCTTTATTGGGATGGATTATATCTATGGAGATTTCTTTCTTGGACAAGATTATGGACGAATCTGTCCCAGTTTATAAAGAAGGAATATTTGGATATCTCATGGATATGATACTTTTATAAATAAAAGTCCACCTCTACTCCAAGGTGTGTGGCTAGCACGGAGTATGTGGTAAGAGTTATGGTATACAAGGATTATGGTATACAGGTCTATGGATTCCTGGTCTTCTTTTCTAGGGATTTGGATCCATCCTCAGGTTTATGGATTATTCTTTATGGCTCCCTTTATTTGGGATGCATTGGACTTATGGAACTCATGGTTCACATACCTTGTGTAGCGTTCTCTTGTCCTACGTGCTCTCTTGAAGATTGTTTCTACCATGTGTGGGTGGAACAATAGAGAGCAGATGGAAGGGAACATGGGCACTTCAGAGGGTAGTGTCGAGCACAACATGCCGTGTGTAGTGTTCTCTTGTCCTACGTGCTCTCTTGAAGATTGTTTCTACCATGTGTGGGTGGAACAATAGAGAGAAGATGGAAGGGAACATGGGCACTTGAGAGGGTAGTGTGAGTTGGTGGCCAAAATGCCTATAAACTATGTGTAGCAGAAATGCTTATGGAACACCAGGCTATCTATGTCTGCGAGTGATTGTTTTATCTTGTTACTTGAGCACACCTCTCATCCAAGGTGTGTGGTCAGAGTACCAATACGTAGTGCAAGTGGTAAAGTGGACATGACGCCTGGTTGGCACGAAACTTATGTCTATGCCAAGGGTCATGTGGACTGATGCCTTCTTGGAAGGAGACTTATTTTGTCTCGCCCATTTACTTGGGACATGATTATAATATCTGGACTTATGGGACTGTTTTGTCTCGCCCGTTTATTTGAGACATGGATTTATTTATCTTTATGTCATATTAGAATCACTATCTCCCCATACAAAGGCCAAGAGGTTCATTGTTCATCTCACCATGCATGTGGATTCATGTTGGGATTGTGAGAGGACAATTCAATGAACACTCCACCATACACGTGGATTCGTATTGCGATTGTGGAGTGAGTGTTTCATTGTTTCCACACCATGCTTGTTGATCAGAGTTGGGATTATATGGGAGAACATGGGAACTGTTGGGATTGGGAGAAAGGATTGCCAAAACTATGGAGAACCAGCTTTTCTATCACCATGGTTTGTGCTCTTGAATGGCACCAGTTTGTGTGCATAGCACATGTTTCTGTGCGAGGCACTAGTTTCTTGTGCATGGCACTTATTTAAGTGTCTTAGCACCTGGTTGGTGATTTTCATTGGCATATGATTATCTCATTGATATTGGTGATTGAGACACAATTGGCTCTTGTGCCTGTGTCTAGCATATCTTCCATGGAATTCTCGCCCATTTATTTTGGGACATGATTTTGATATTGGTATTATGGAGACTTAGTTAGTCTCACCCATTTCTTTGGGACATGTTATATTGGATTTTTGAGACTGTCTCGTCTCGCCCACTTGATGGGACATGATTATATCTTGAATATATGGCTTGAAGCTTAAAGTTGCGGACAACTTTTAAGAAGTTGGGGAGGATGTCACCAGCCTGGACATTTCCCAGTATGAAAGGGGTCTGGTGAACTCCAGGATGTCTAAATATTTGGAAAGTACAAGCTTTGGGAATGGGGGATTATCCTAGAATACAAAGGACCACACTCCTAAAATTTAGGAGAGTTGCTATTTTTGGCCCGACTCCAATGGAAATTTTGTTCGCGTCATTACATCTCGAATTGAGCAGATACCAAGAGTTGGCAAAGTGCCTTTGACAATTTGTCTACCAGTTGGGATATTTTTAGAGATAAAGTTTATGGAAGGACCCATCTCTTAGATTGGGACATGTGGCAAGAAAGTGGACTAAAGTGAGACAAGTGGCCTGACACTCGTTAGAAAGTGGATCAAAGTGAGACAAGTGGCCTCGCACTTGTCACTTCAGCTATTGTGTGGCTCTCCACTTGTCATTGTAGCCTTCTCTTGCCATTTTAGCTCATGGGAGGCCCAAATCTATAAATTGGAGCCCTCTCTCTTTATTAATAGAGGCTCTCTTGCTGCACACTAGCCTCTACCACCGTTACAGGCTGCCCTGATGATGGCTACTCTCTTTCTCTCTCTCTTGAAGGCTGCCCATGAAGAATACCGGCTGTTGGGGACTGTTTTGGAGGCTTCCATCGCGAAGAAATACTGAAGGCAAAGGTATTTAATCATTTATTATGATTTCTAGCCATTGTACTTGTTGTACCAACCCTTGTACCGGCTGTACCAGCTTTTGTACTTGCTGTACCGGCTGTACCAACCACCGTACCTGCTGTACGGCTGAATGGAGAGTTGTACTTGCTGTACCAGCTCTATTGCATGAAGACCCGTGGTTTTTGGGGAAGAATCAGTACCCACACGAAGGTATATGGATTATGTTGTTGGCTCGGCATTTCCACAGCCTATGTTCCGGCTTGGTAGCCTCGTGTTGGGCTGTGTTATGGCATTTGTATATGGATAATCCAGCATCTCCCGTGGGGAGAGTAAGGCCCTCAAAGCTTGTACATGATATTATTCTCCTTGGGTAATAAAATACTCCAAGGGGGGGTTCGGCCCATTCCGGCCTCTATGTGGTGTCACACGTGCAAGCTCCACTTTTAGCATTTGTGGATGTTTTGTCCAGCTTTTATGTTTTATGCAAAGTGATGATGGATATGTGTTAAGGCTGTGGCCATGTTTAAGTGTTTTAATATGCATTGATGGTATCAACAAGTGTGTCACATGCCCTAGTCTCCCGGACACTCACTGCCGCGAGTTTCAAGAACTGAGCTTTATTAGCTTGAGGTTACAGAGTACAAGAGCCAGCAAATAGGGCAAGGAATGATATGATAGAATGAATAAAGCGAGCACCTCTTATATACTTGTTTATGACGCAGTCGGCTGTAGGAAAACAAGCCAACAGCTCCACGACAGCATAAATAGAAGGATGAAATATTTTAACAGCTAGGCTGGGAGCGATGCATAGTGACCAAACGTGACTGGAAGAACTTTAAGTGTCTTCTAGATGATGACGTGATGGGGGCGGGGGGGGGGGGGGGGGGGGTGTGAGGGGGGAATTAGTAAACATACGAAAAAGATAAAATAATGCTTCCTAGCTAAAGCCCCAAGGCTTTCGGCCTTGGAGCATGTGTACATCATGTAGCTAGTGTGTCCATGCCATCCACATCTACATCTATGAGGTGAGACACATCCACTGCTAGGGAGGCGGTTCCAATACCGCTCAAGTATGTCCCAAATATGGAGCTACTATGTCAAGGGTTTGAACCTGGGTGGGCGTGGACGTCGGACCCGTTGGATCTAGCATGCTCTCTCAATGGTGACCCCTCGCTGATGGGTGCTCTGCGTAAGGCGCTGCCGGGTCTGCCTGAGATAGGGCTCCTACTGCTTGTGGGTACCACGTTTGGTCACCTCACGGGTTGTCTGAGCAAAAAAATTGTGTGTGGACTCTATGTGACGTGTCCCATCCTGGGCTTTGTGCCCAGAATAGTCTCTCTCTGTGGCGACGCATCTCTTGTAGAAATAGGCCTAACTTCTAAGCAATGTTGATCCTCGTAATCCATCACGATGGAGAATGGGCCAAATCCCTCCCTAAATAGGCAATGGTACCAGCCCCGAATCTCATAGTATATTGGGCATCTATAGATATAGTGCTCCACCTCCCCAGAGGTACACATCTAACAAATCCTCTGCTCCTCCTGTATGCCCTCATATCTCCCTGTCTCTATCTTCAGGGAGTGTGATGAGACTCAGATCTGGCCAATCGCCATCCTCATGGCATGTGACATGTGTCTTAGTAGGTAGTGTGGGCGCTGTATGAATCCATATGGTGTGAGCTTGAGGAAATGCTCACTGTGGAACCGAGATTTGATGGACAGCTCTTGAGGGTCTAGCCATGTAATATGGATGTCTAATTGAGTGAGATCTGCGTGGATGAGCCACTTGATCTCCTAGTGCGTGAGGGGAAAGGGGGAGACATCGAGGCTATATTGAAAGGTGGTAGACCATCAATGCTTAGGGAGTGTGAGGCAAACCATCTCCTGGCATGAGCATACCATGAACAAACTGCTCCCTATGTCTTGAGTCTCATCAAGGACTCTAGGGCTAATTTGGGGAGGCGGTCTCTACCTAGTGCATATACCCGATGTAAGTATATCACGATTCACTATCTGGAAAAGAGGGCAGCTCCAAACTCTACTTTGATAAGCTCATGTGGTACCGATGCTTTGCTCTGGATCATCCTAGACAACATCAAGATCTGTATCCTCACAAAATTTTGCCAGTCTTTTGCCCTAAATCTAGTCCTCAAAAAGCTATCCCATAAGATATTGCACGAGTGACCAAGGTATCAGAGAGAGGCATCTACCCAACACCCACCCAGAGAGTTCCCACTCTTAGAGGCCTCACTGGAAGGCCTATGACATTACACCCCCCATTCAAAGGAGATTCTAGCAGAGACTCTAGCACAATGTACCATAGATACCAGGAAACGAAAACGGGGGAATGTTTTGGCCTCTGGCAATGAAAACGGGAACGGGAATGGGGGAATGCCACGTCAGCAAACAAAACTAACGGAATTATAAAAAATGTCATTTTAAATGATGAATTTTAAGTAGGATAGGCTAAAACATTGAAAATTTATGTTATGTATGCATAGTTGAGTGGAAAAAATAGAGGGAATTTTTTTTAACATTTTGCTCTTTTTTTAAAGAGTTTTTGGGCTTATTACCATGGGGAACATTTCGAAATGTTTCGCAACGTTCCGGAAAGTTCCCCCCTAGCCGTTCCTTGTGGGGGGACGTTCCGGAACGTCTAGGATTGGGAAACTTCGTTCCCCCATTCCCTAGAGGGGAACAACGTTCCCCAGTAACTATACAATGTACACGAGGAGCCAAATTGCATCCCTGTTATCCTAGATGCCAGCTCCATCCAAGACTGTATCATTGCTTATGGGAGTGTAGAGGAGCATAGAGAATTTGGGTATCTATAGCCCATCTCTTGCACAGATTGAGGAGTGATCTTATCTATATTACGTGGGGTGCTATTCCGTGGTTAACTTAGTCTAGCCCACAACTTCTTTTTGAGGTCCTGTTATACTTGTCCGTAGAGGCATAGCTCAGAGAGGTTTTCTTCAAGATATCACATGGCAGCATCATCAATTTATTGGAGATTTAAATACACCTAGTTGAGTCACTTGTTGACATGTGCACCAAGAGATTCTTTTGTTTTTAACTATAACGCAAAGAAAGTAATCTTCAAAGGAAGTTTAGAATTTTTAGCACTAGCTCCAAAAAGTACATCAAGTTTAACCCAAGCATCAACAAGTGATTCAAGGTCAAAAAATACGATGTAGACATGCCAAGAGCAATAATGGTAGATGCTCTTTCATCTCTAGAAAGATCGTGGCTTCTTCTTACTTCTTCTTCATTAGTGGAAGAAGAAGAGGTTGTACCATTAGTATTTTTCACTAAACCCCATAAGTTTTCTCTCATCAAATGAAACTTGATTTTCATTTGCCAGTACGAAAACCTTGCCCATTGAATTTAGCTATGAACATGTGAGAGGTCATAATAACTAAGAAGGTCTTACCACTTGGTTAACACCCAAGGGCAATGTCTAATCTCAATTTACAAGAAGATTAGCATAGATATTCATGTGAGATGAATTTCTTCATTTTTCATGAAAAGCCCTTTAAAATTTTTGATAGGAGAGGCTTCAATTTGGTAAATTTTTGTCCAATCTGAATACCCCGAATTTTTGTTAAAGTAATTGCATCAATTTGACAATTTCACCTGATTTTTGAAAATGCCCCAAACCTTGGAATGATACTGATGTGTAGTGCACTACAAGTCTGCAGGTACAAGCTGTGAATGGTGAAGTACTAGCAAGTGTGCTTTTGGCACAGCAGCTAGTGGGGGGGAATGGGACAAGAGAGCTGAATCGTGTAGTTGACGACAATGGATGGTGAAGACAAACTGACGGCGAGCTGCAACAGCAAATGGTGAGCTGCTAAAAACGGCGCAAACAAACTGTCGACAACTACAACAGCAGCAATGTGGCACAAGGCATGGCACACAGGTGGCTGACGATGTTACTGAACAAGTAGGCAGCAGCGTTGGCGAAGAACAGGCATCGTAGAAACAACTGATGATAACTGTGATGGGCGGCGACCAGCAATGAAGCAAGGCAGGCACAGATGCAGAAACCCTAAACTGACAAAAACTCTAGCTCTGATACCAACTGTTGAAATCTAGGGTTAGGGTTTATAGAACAGACAAGCTATGGCGGGTGGAAAATGTCCATGGCGTGTAGAGAAAGAGATAGAGAGAGTGATTCGCACGACTCAATGATTTGATTGATTGATGTTGTGTAAAGTTTCCCAAGTACAATGCTTTTATAGCCTTAGAGGCTCATCTGAATGGCATCACTGCTTATGTCAAACAAGTCAAACAAGTATAATGTCTAGATATTTATTCTAACCACTAAGAGTGGGTTCACTCACACATATACACTCATAAGAGAGTGTTCACACACACACATGGACAAGACCTTGATCCCAACATTTTGTTTTGAGATCTCCCTGTGTGATTGTATGATACTTAATAGAAGTCACTTTTATATTTTTATTCTTATTTTTAAAGAGGGTAAATGTTGCTTCTTGGGACACCTATTTGTATCCACATGTACTTCTTGGATATGCATGCTCAGACCAACATTCACCAATTCCATATTGGACTTAGGGCCGGTTCAAACAAGGCGGAGGATGGGGAGGGTTCTGAGCATTCCAAATCTGCAGGTGTGTTGTTACGCTCAAATCTGCACTGTGCAGGTGTGTTATGCTCAAATCTGCAGGTGTGTTCAGACGAAGCAGAGGATACATGATAGTGGTTCTGACAGCCATCCTAATCAGCAAGTGCTTCCAGCCCAACTGGCAAAGGGGATTGGCTTGGGGCTGTAGTGTCATGGGTTCAAGCCCCACCAGCTGCAAAAGTAACTTGTCTTCTTGCAAATTCCCAGAGGTTTTGTCTGGCGCGAACATCTGAATCGGCTCTTAGATGCTCAGTCCTCTCAACAGGTAGAAATAATCTCTGTGACTTGTTGAGTGACTTGTTAATTTGCATGACTTCTTCCTTTCGGAAGAGTGGCCAAAGTCTAACTCAATTGTGCAACATTGGCCGAGGGACCAGGATGAGGAGTGAGAGATGACCAATAAGACATCCCTTCCAGGGTGGCGAAGGATACTGACCGCGGGGGGGGGGGGGGGGGGGGGGGGGGGGTTTGGGACCTTGAGCGACTTGACCAATGGTTCGCCACTAAGAAGTTCCCTAGTGGGAGACCCTACAGAGTAGGTGTTGGAGTATTACCCTCTCTTGACCGCCAATTTGGCGGCATTGCCGCCACCTTGGTTGTTTTGACGCTTCGAGTTGTTGGTGTTGGGGTTGGTACCTCTATTTTCCCTGGCTTTGATGCCACACCATCATCAACATGTCCAGACATCTGGCAATGAAAGCAATATCTATTATTTTTAGGAATATTCTGCCAGTAGGGAGTGGGTGTCGAGGCAGTGTTTTTGGGATCACTGTTGTTGCCTTGTTTTTTTCCTTGATTACCTAGATTGCCTAGATTGTTGTTCCCTTCCCTTGCTGCCCTTTGCGGGCAGTGGTGGTATTGGAAACAAGGGCCCCCTCTTGGGTAGAGGAGGAAGAAGATGACTTCTTGGAATGAAACTGGTCATGCAACCGAGCGAAGCATCGAAGTTGGCACTCACACTCATACAGGTTAGGTATACGTTCTAAAATGATGGTTTGTGTGACAAAAGTAAAGAAACTAGGTGGCAACTTGTTTAATAATGTGATGACCTGGTCTTCCTGAGACTTGGCAGAGACAATAGTGGCCTGCTCCGCATTAAGGCACCGGTACTCAACAACCTTGACTTTCAGGTCATCCCCCTCTTTAATAGTGAATTTTTGGATTTGATGCTCAAGATCAATGCGACGCGTGCGATCACGTGCTACATCTCTCTGTGAAAGGTGTGCCCATCTGTCAGAAACATAGGGGAACCGCTGGAGTTGCGAATTAAACTCCGACACAAGGCCTTGCATGAGCTCCACTATGGTCCTGTGCAGGACAATGCACACCTGACCTCGGACGACTGGGATGGATCCCTAGCTGACTCGTCCCGGACTGGGCTCACATGGGACCAGTTTACCATCCCAAGTCCTGCACCTTCTGTACATATATGTCTACGTAGCATCCAAGTGTGGGATGCACGTGACATCCCCTTCTACTTAACTTGACGGAAGCTGCATAGCCTCCAAATAATCCGTTGTCAGGCGTTTTTCTGTAAAGGTGTTTTGAGTCCGTGTACATATGGGATGCGTGGTGTAAACTTTGCCTTGAATGCCCTGGCAAGTGTACAGACGGAATGGCTTTGGAGTGATTTAGTTTATGCACGTGTTTTTTTGAGAGCAGATGCTGGAGTCTGGGAGTTTTATGGCAACAATATGGTGTGCGGGTTATTACTAAAAGCAGGGCACCGACTGAATTGGTCATGTTTGGTAAGTTGAGATGCTGATGATGGTGGCCGTGGGCAGCTCTTGTACTGGATGTATGGGCGCCGCACGTGAAGTTGAGGAAAATAAGGTAATAAAGAAGAATGTGGCCATTCTTGAAGCTTTGAAGCTTTAAAAAAATAAAATAAAAAAACATAATACAAGTGGCCAATAAAACCAATGGCCACTTGGAAGCTTTTTTGAGCCGCCACCTCGACGTCTAGAAGGGAGGAGAGAACGTGAGGATGGCCACTTCGGAGCTAAAGGGTCGCCAAGTAAGAGAGGGGGGGCTCTGGAAAAAAAAAGGGCGCCCGGGTGTTCATGAGAGGGAGTGTGTAAGAGAAGAGGATCTCACGACTGTTGGCAGCTACAGCGGGAAGTGCAGAGGACGCCTGGTGGAGTTGCTGCAAAGGGAGAGGTAAGGCGCCGCCTTGTGAGAGGGCAGAGTTGGTGCTGGAGGTCGCCACGAAGCTGGAAGCGCCCAGATGATCGAACAAAGGAAGAGGCGAGCGAAGGAGCCGCCTTGTGAGATGAAGGCCTGGAGCGAATGAACTGCAGAGGCGCTGGGGACCAGTGGACCGCCTTGCTGAGGTGAGAGAGTGTAAGAGAAGAGGAGCGTTGGAGTGCAGCTCGCAGGTGTAAAGGGGTGTAAAGGGCCAGTGGGCCACCTTGTGAAGAGCGAGAGGGAGGCGAGTTGTCAACCGTGGCTGTTTAGCACAAGGTTGCCGCCTGTGAGTAGTGGAGGCGCTTGAGAGGTGCAGGCCTTGTAAGAAGGTGGCCTTGCGAAAGGAGACCTCCTAGTAGCAGAGACTGGCAGCTACAGAGACTCTCTGGTAATTCTGCAGAGCTGAGGTGAAGTTTGATGTGGCTTGGGCTGGATACAAGAGCAAGGTTGGTGATGCTGTGTGAGCTATGAGAGGGAGTGTGTAATGTGTTAATAACGGAAGTGGTGGCAGTGGTGAACTTGTTTTTGTGTGATTGCTCGCCTGCTCTGATGTGATCAGGCTGGAGCTCGACAAGTTTCTATCACTATTTTCTGTGTTTGTGTTTGAACAATTGTAAGTTTCCCTCTGTACTCCGCTGATTGAATTGCAGATTAAGCAATAGAGGTGTCTTGTTTTTCCGATTTGAGCCTGTGGTGTGTGATAGTGGTGAATGGATGAGGGTATAGGAGTAGGGATATGGGGAAAGGTGTGGTCTACTGTTAATTTTCTTTCCAGCTAGAGAAGCTGGTGGTGCCCCTTGTGCTTGTGAGTGTTCCGAAGGTGGTGAGTCGGCGAGCTATAGTGGCCTTCCTGTGTTCCTGAGCTGCCTCACATCTTTCTGGTGCCCCCACTGAGGAGTTGCTCTGGCATTGTTTGACTGAGGATAGCTCTGCTAATTTCTTCAGTTTACTAGGGTGTAGGCCCTAGAAGTTGAGAGTTCCAGGGAAGGTGTTCTTTTTGGGTTTCGAGGTGAAGTTTGGGGGTTAAAATGATGTCTTATCCAGAGTTTTATGGTAGCCCTAATGAGGATGTGGCAGACTTCTTGGAAAGAATGGAGGTTGCATGCATAAGCAACCATATTAATGAGTCGGTACAGGTGTTGCGGCTACTGAGCATTTGCTTGAAAGGGGATGCAAGGACCTGGTACAGAGCTTATGAGGAGTCATTGAGGGTTGCTGTTCCACATCTTGATATGACTGAGAATGGATTAAAGACAGCACTTAGCAACAGATTCAAGAAGGTAGAAGACCCCGACAAGGTTTGGCATGAGGTGCAAGCTCTGACACAAGGTGAGTTGGAATCATTAGATGATTATATGAAGAAATTTTCTTTGCTATGGGAGACTCTATGCAGGGCTTTAGGGGAAGACCAGGTACCGCCTGACATGATGAAGAAAAACAAGTTTGTAGCCGGGCTTAAGAGGAGTATTCGCTGGAAAGTGGAATTGAAGAAGCCCAGGTCTTTTGAGGATGCGGTAGAAATTGCTAAATCAAAAGATTGGAAACTGCAGCGGATGAATCAGCTGGGGATGATTCCAGTTGCAGCACAGCCGGAGATTCGTAGAGTGGAGGTTACACCCATGAATGCAGTGATTGAGAGGATGAAGCCCACTGAAGCCCAAGCTATGCAGATGATGCCACAAGCTAGTCAAGGAGTACCTATGGTTCCTGCAGGTTCTGATGAGGGATTGCGACAGGATATGAAACAGATGGTTGGTCTTATGAAGAATTTGAGCTTAAATTTAATGGGAAGTACAGGTGGTGGACGTGGTAGAGGCCGAGGCAATAATAATGAAGGGGGAGATGGACAAGCAGGATATGGACGTGGTCGCGGTAGGGGCCGTCGTTTCATCCCTACATGCTGGAACTGTGGTGAGCTTGGTCATCTGAGTACAGATTGTGATAAGCCTCAGCGGATGGGTGGTGATATGTACCCACTACCTTCACAGCTACCTGACAGGTCAAATGACTATGGTATTGATATCAGGGATCAAGCAAGCCCCAGTGGAATCACAGCTGAGGAGAAGGGGAAGGCAAAGGTCATGAATGTTGTTACTCTGGAGAATGTTCAGGTGAGAGAAGAGGGGGATGTGATGCCTATTGGCAAGCGCACAACAGATGAAAGAGAAGGAAAAGGGGTGGCTGGACCCAACCGTAAGAAGGGGAAGCAGCAGGAAGGAGAAGATGTGAAAGCCAAAAGGAAACGGAAGCCTCGTAGAAGGTTCCAGGTGTCAGACTTCCCACTGGGGGATGGGCAAACCAGCTATGACTTGAAATCTGATTTGGTGAACAGGAAGGCAAACATCACCTTTGGGCAGTTGGTGGAGATGGTGCCAAAATTGAGAAGGCGATGGAAGGGACTTGTGAATCCAGTGGAAAAGGAGTCAGAGAAGAGGTCAGTCAAAGTACTATCTTTAGAAGAGCTTCCAGATATTTGCCCTATTGTGGAGGTGTGGAGTAAAGGTAGGAACCTTGATCAGGCCTATATAGATGGAGGAGCTCAAATCTGTGTGATTACCCAATCATGTGTGGAACAGTCAGGCTTGAGGGTGTCTGGGGTTTCTGGTTTCCGAATCAGGATGGCTAATCATCAAAAGGTAAAATGTCTTGGTATGATAAGGGAATTGGAAATTGAAGCTTTTAATGTCAAAGCTACTGTAGATTTTCATGTGATGCCTGCGGGTCTTGGTGCTTTTCCAATTATTCTTGGACGACCCTGGTTGCGAGTGGTGGGTGCAGTACAAGACTGGAGGTATGGGACCATTTCTTTGCATAATAAGCAGGGTAATAAAAAATCTTTTGAGATGCATAGTAGGAGATCTTTGAATGATGTGTGGGAGAGGCCACAGGGTTCGAGTGAAGAGGAAACTACCACCACTACTTCTGAATCAGAGATGGATTTATCGACTACTGCTTCTAGTGAAGAAGAGGCAGATGTGGCTTTCCTAATATCAGAGCAACAAGGTGATGAAGATAAAGAAGTGCATAAAGTGGGTACTGAGGAAGAAGATACTATGGGGTCGTATGAAGTGATCGAGGAATTAATGCAGCCAAAAATAGAAGTGAAGAAGAAGCAGGAGCTGATTGAAGGAATGCTGAGTCCGGATCTCTCGAGTGGAGAAAAGGTTAGATATGTTAATATGCTCTCTCATTTTCCAGAATTGTTCATCACCTCTTATAAGGAGATTCGAGGATTTAAAGAGCCAGACTTGAGGATTGAATTGAAAGAAGGTGTAAAAACAGTTAGGCAGAAGCTTCGCAGGATGGGATGAGAACAAATGCAGGCTCTGAGAGAGGAAGTTGATAAGCTGTTGAGTGCAGGTTTCATTACACCAGTGGACACAGCTGAGTGGGTAAGTCCTACGGTGGTGAGTCCAAAGAAAGATGGCAGATGGCGTATATGTGTGGATTTCAAGCCTTTGAATGCTGCTACGAAGAAGGACTCTTACCCCTTAACCCTTTTGGATGAGATTTTGGATACTGTAGCTGGATATGAAAGGTACAATGTTTGTGATGGGTATTTAGGTTATTTTTAGTTAAAGATTGCAGAAGAAGATCAACGCAAGACGACTTTCATTACACCGTGGGGGTGTTTTTGCTACAAAGTTCTTCCTTTTGGATTGATGAATGGACCAACTTACTATCAGAGAAGGGAAAATTGGGTATTATCTCCTTTTTTGAACAAGTTTGTGAAGGATTTTATTGATGATTTTTGTATATATAGCTCCAGGCAAGAGCATTGTGATAGACTGGCTACAGTTTTTCAGCGTTATGATGAGTGTGGTGGTCAATTAAATCCAAAAAAGTGTTTTTTAGCTCAACCGAGGGTGAAGCTCTTGGGCCATGTTGTTTCAGAGAATGGTATTGATCCAGATCCTGATAAAGTCAAGTCTCTTATTCTTCTTCCTACACCAAAGAATACAAGGCAATTGGCTACTTTTGTGCAAAAGGTGAAGTATATGGCTCGATTCATCTCTTTATCTTCACAGTTGTTATATCCTTTGCAGCAAGCAGCAAAGCATGATCCTTTGCATTGGACGGAGGAGTGTGAGGTAGTTTTCCAAAAAGTGAAAGAGGTGTTGGGAGCTATTCCTACAATGCAGGCGCCTAATTGGGAACAGGTATTTTATGTCAATCCTTCAGTAGGTGAAGATGCTATTGGAGCTATGTTGTTACAAAAGGGGAAAGAATCACATTATATGCAACCAGTCTACTGTGCTAGCAGGGTAAAACTTGCCAGAGAAAGGTTGTTATCAGAGATGGAACTTGTTATGGTTAGTGTACTATATGCATGTAGGCGGTTCCGCCATTACTTGTTGCCTCGCCCCTTTGTGTTTTTGACAAGCTACACTTTTTTGCCTCAGTTGATAAATGGCACAAATTTATCTAAGGCTGTGATGAAGTGAGTGATTGAGTTGCAGGAGTTTACTTTCTCATTTTTGGTGGAAGAGAGTACCAGAGCTACTTTAGCTGATCTACTGACATATAAGGAGAGTCCTCTTCTTATAAAGGAGGAAACCATCAAGAAGCCAGTTGAGGATGCGGCTGAGTTGGTGAATGCATACTTATTATATTTTGATGGTTCTTACAGGAAAAGCCATGATGCAGCCTCAGGAGGTTTGGTGCTTTATGATCCACATGGTTGTCTTGTTTTTAAAAAGGGTGTTAAAGTGGATGCACATAGCAACAATGAAGCGGAGTATCTGACTTTGGAAGTTGGATTGCAAATATGTTTGAAGCATGGTGTACACAAGATTCGCATTCGAGGAGATGCATTGCTTGTGGTAAAACAGGTATTGGGAGTTTGGAAGTCAAAGAATATGTTACTCAAAGAAATGTGTTTCAAGATTAAAGGTCTGTTGAAGGAATTTGAAGCTTGGAGTCTTAAGCATGTGGATCGAGGCCATAATGAGGAGGCTCATGAAGCAGCCCAGGGAATGATTGGTGAAGTTTTTGTTCTTAAAGCTCATGCATCATTTTATTGTGGCAGGGAGAATTTACAGGATGTTGAAGAGTTCTTGTTAACAGGGATGATTCCTAATGGTATTGAAAAATCAAAAAAATATGGTTTCATCAGGAAAGCTGCAAGGTATGTGATGGTTGGTGATGCTTTGCATTTGAAGGGAATTGATTTGATAATGCGACGGGTACCTTGGAAGGAAGAAATCTACAAAATTCTTAAGGAAAACCATGAAGGAGCATGCGGTGGACATTTTGCCTCAAAGATTACTTTGCATTAAGGTATTGCAGGAAGGTTATGTATGGCCAAGTGTACATAAAGATGTTAATCATTGGTGCAGGTCATGCAAACAATGCCAAGCTCACAGAAGACGGATATTAAGGCCTGAAATGAGGAAGACAATTCTTGCTTATGATGTTTTTGAAAAATGGGGAATTGATGCTGTGGGACCATTGCCTATTACTAGCCGAGGGAAGTGCTACATCTTGACTGCAGTTGATTACCTTTCTAGATAGGCGGAAGCGAAGGCAGTGAAACAAATTACTGCTAAGGAGGTGGCAAAGTTTGTATATCAGGACATCTGTTGTAAATTTGGTGTGCCATTGGAATTGCTTTCTGATCAGGGTCCAGGTTTCAGAGCAGAGCTTATGGATTATTTGTGTACAAAGATGAAGATCAGTCGCAGTTTTACCACACCTTACTATCCACAGTGTAATGGCTTGAATGAGCGTTTCAATGGTGAATTGATCAAGATTTTATCTAAGGTGACAGAGCAACAAGGCAAGAATTGGGATCTGGAGTTGCCTGCTGTCGTGTGGGCATACAGGACAGCAATTAAGACTCGTACGGGTTTCACTCCATTTCATCTTGTTTATGGGAAGGAAGCCTTATTGCCTATTGAGGTGGAGATACCAGCTGTTAAAATGTTGGAAAAGCTTTTGGAAGAGCCTAAAGATGCCCTTAAAGAGCGGCTGTTATATTTACAAGAAGCACAACTGAATAGGGATAATGCTTTGAAGCATTATGAAGATATGCAGGCAAGGACGCTGGAGAAGTTCAACAAGAAAATAAAAAGCAAGGGAATTATGAGAGATGATTTGGTATTACGTTATAACAGCAGGCTGGATAATTCCTTTCATAAGAAGTTCCAAATTAAGTGGAAAGGACCCTTCTTGGTGATGCAAGGATTTGCAAATGGCACCTATCAATTGGCAGATTTAGATGGGACTTTACATGCTTCCAGGGTAAACGGATACAGGCTGAAGAAGTATTATGCACGTTTGATGGTGATTGTACAGGATGCAGTGTCTGAAGATATGATTTCAGATGAAGGGCAGTTTTTGGATATGGATTTAGGTCTTGAAATGCTTTTTACTGCTGATCATGAATGATTCAGCAGGCTGGGGGTTGGGCAAAGTATGTCAGGCGTTTTTCTGTAAAGGTGTTTTGAGTCCGTGTACATATGGGATGCGTGGTGTGCAATAAAACTTTGCCTTGAATGCCCTGGCAAGTGTACAGACGGAATGGCTTTGGAGTGATTTAGTTTATGCACGTGTTTTTTTGAGAGCAGATGCTGGAGTCTGGGAGTTTTATGGCAACAATATGGTGTGCGGGTTATTACTAAAAGCAGGGCACCGACTGAATTGGTCATGTTTGGTAAGTTGAGATGCTGATGATGGTGGCCGTGGGCAGCTCTTGTACTGGATGTATGGGCGCCGCACGTGAAGTTGAGGAAAATAAGGTAATAAAGAAGAATGTGGCCATTCTTGAAGCTTTGAAGCTTTAAAAAAATAAAATAAAAAAACATAATACAAGTGGCCAATAAAACCAATGGCCACTTGGAAGCTTCGGAGGTAAAGGGTCGCCAAGTAAGAGAGGGGGCTCTGAAAAAAAAAAGGGCGCCCGGGTGTTCATGAGAGGGAGTGTGTAAGAGAAGAGGAGCTCACGACTGTTGGCAGCTACAGCGGGAAGTGCAGAGGACGCCTGGTGGAGTTGCTGCAAAGGGAGAGGTAAGGCGCCGCCTTGTGAGAGGGCAGAGTTGGTGCTGGAGGTCGCCACGAAGCTGGAAGCGCCCAGATGATCGAACAAAGGAAGAGGCGAGCGAAGGAGCCGCCTTGTGAGATGAAGGCCTGGAGCGAATGAACTGCAGAGGCGCTGGGGACCAGTGGACCGCCTTGCTGAGGTGAGAGAGTGTAAGAGAAGAGGAGCGTTGGAGTGCAGCTCGCAGGTGTAAAGGGGTGTAAAGGGCCAGTGGGCCACCTTGTGAAGAGCGAGAGGGAGGCGAGTTGTCAACCGTGGCTGTTTAGCACAAGGTTGCCGCCTGTGAGTAGTGGAGGCGCTTGAGAGGTGCAGGCCTTGTAAGAAGGTGGCCTTGCGAAAGGAGACCTCCTAGTAGCAGAGACTGGCAGCTACAGAGACTCTCTGGTAATTCTGCAGAGCTGAGGTGAAGTTTGATGTGGCTTGGGCTGGATACAAGAGCAAGGTTGGTGATGCTGTGTGAGCTATGAGAGGGAGTGTGTAATGTGTTAATAACGGAAGTGGTGGCAGTGGTGAACTTGTTTTTGTGTGATTGCTCGCCTGCCGACAAGTTTCTATCACTATTTTCTGTGTTTGTGTTTGAACAATTGTAAGTTTCCCTCTGTACTCCGCTGATTGAATTGCAGATTAAGCAATAGAGGTGTCTTGTTTTTTCGATTTGAGCCTGTGGTGTGTGATAGTGGTGAATGGATGAGGATATAGGAGTAGGGATATGGGGAAAGGTGTGGTCTACTGTTAATTTTCTTTCCAACTAGAGAAGCTGGTGGTGCCCCTTGTGCTTGTGAGTGTTCCGAAGGTGGTGAGTCGGCGAGCTATAGTGGCCTTCCTGTGTTCCTGAGCTGCCTCACACCGTCAATAACACCGGATAGTCTTCGAAAAACTCTTTGTCAAGCCATACCGCTTCATGGGTCCCTCGGTCCTGAAACTTCGTCAGGAACTGTCTTTGCCTTCGGCCAGAGCCATGCTTGAAACGGTGCAGAAGGATCTAATCTGTAACCATAACTTCTGCTTCATCAATAATTTCTGGTTCCGCCTCGTCTTTAACTTCTGAAGGGATAGGACTTGCATATGGCTTTAACCAATTGACGTGAAACACATTGTGCATAGTCCAACTCGGAGGTGGCTTTAACTGCATGGAAACCTCATTGATCTTCTTTTGGATGGGAAAAGGTCCGAAGCTCCTGAAAGACTACTTTGGGCATTGCTTGCCCACCTGCTTCAAGGCTTCAACCTTTGCTTCATAATTCGAAGATAAACCCAATCCCCTTCTGAAAACTTCATATCCCTTCGGTCTTTATTGGCATGTCGAATGTAGGCCTCTTGCGCTTTAGCCAACCTCTCTTTTACTAACTCTAAAATCTCCTGGTAAGACTCCGTCACTCTGTTCGCTTCAGGTACTAAAGACGAGGTCCTGGTCAACAATGACTGGAAAGGTCTTCCAAACGTTGTCTCATATGGAGTCCTGCCAATAGCTGAAGAAAAAGAATCATTCAAAATAGATTGAACTAAAGGCAAATAAGATTCCCACTTACCTTGTTGATCGTGGATATAACACTTCAGCACATCAAAGGCCAACTGGTTGTATATCTCTGCTTGGCCGTCCGTCTGTGGGTGGAATGCACTATAAAAAATCAACTTAGTACCAAAGTTATCAAACAATGCCCTCCAAAAATGACTGGTAAACTTGGCATCTCGGTCTGACACTATGGTCCTAGGAATCCCGCCAATCGGATACCGATGCCGAATGAACAACTGGGCAACATCCTCGACGGTCACATTGACCCTGCAAGGAATAAGCATAACAAATTTGCTAAATCTATCAACAATAGTTAAGCAGTGTGTATTACGCTTACTCGGACTGGGAGGCAGATTCGTGACAAAGTCCATTGAAATATCTTGGAAAGGACCCTCAGGAATTGGCAAGGGTTGTAACAACCCTATCTTCTTTCCACGAGGAGCTTTCACCTTTTGACAAATATCACAGCGTTGTACATATGTAAACACATCTCGCCTTATCTTTGGCCAATAATATTGTCGTTCCAATTTTTCCAAAGTCGAATTCATGCCCCCTATGACCACCAGTAATGGCGTCATGGGCATCATGGAGAAGAGCAGCCCTAAACGACTTCATGACACACAGTCGGCCTTTGTAGAAAAGCCAACCATCGCGTATCAGGAAGTGGCATGGTCCTGTGGCATCCAATGCCTGTTCCCACTGTGTACCGAATTCCTCAGAATCCGCGTACGTGTGCTTCATGTCATCTAGTCCTGTACCAACAAGATCGAGTCTAGTGGTCTAAATCGAAGTCACTTGTCCCTTCCTGCTCAAAGCATCGGCCACTGGATTGGCAGGCTGCCCCTTCTGGACTAGCTCCAGAGAATGTCCATGGCATTTCTTGCACATGACAATAAATATATATTGTTGATGGAGGGTGACGCATGCGGAAGCTTCTGTGGCCAGATCATTACTCAACGGAAACACACAGCACTCCCACTGGATGCTTGATGCACAAAGAATTGGAGAAAACTCAAGAGAGAAAGCAGTTCCTAAACTACGCGAAATCTTATTCAAATACTTGTCTGTTACAATGCTGAGCTTCCCTTGAAAAGGTAACTTGTACTTCTACCTATGACCCAAGTCCCAAGTGGGAACTTGAATGAATAACTAAAAGATCTGGCCCTCTTTATATAGGCCCTTATAAATCTGCCAGACTGGACCAACTCTGGCCGACTGGACCAAATCTGGCCGACCAGCATTTAATGCTGCCGACCAGCACAATCCTGGCGTTTTCCTCCGGTCGGGCTGCTGCTGGCTGCCTACCGACTGCTGGCTGCACTAATGAAAGCTCCAAGCTGCCCTTCACAGCATTGTGCGGCTGCCGCCTGGTCCATGCCTTCTCATCCACTGTTGCTGGTCACTAGCTACAGCCCTCTTGGTCCCACTCAGCCCTAAAAAGGTGTCTGACTCTGTCCTACTGCCTGTCCAGATCAGAAGAAGCATGTCCACGTGGCATGCACGTGACATCCCCCCCCCCTGCTAAACTTGATCCAACCTGCCTCTTTGGATGACTGTCATCATCCCTCATTCCCTGCCGTGTCTCCTCACTATCATCGTTGGACGTCTGGCAACTTGACTTGACTTGGAAAACATTGCTATCCTCCGCGACTGCTCTTGATCCACTGAGTCCCCCTGCCTTCATGCCCTGTCCCTTGAACATGGGGTCTTGGTGTCCTTCCTTGAGGCTGATCACTGGCATCTTCGCTCCACCCTTGGATGACTACCATCCCTTGGAACCAGTATTCCTACGGGCTCACCGGTATGCCCTTTGGCATCCACCCACGGACTGCCTTTTCCCTATGGCTTTGCTGAACACCGATCATCCTCCTTGGAGATCTACCCTTAGCTGTGTTCCTTGCCTCGGACTGTGCACCTTCTCTTGGGACTGCTCTTGGAGCACTGGAAATCTTGCCAAGTGCTGGCGCTCTGATACCAATGACACATGCGGAAGCTTCTGTGGCCAGATCATTACTCAACGGAAACACACAGCACTCCCACTGGATGCTTGATGCACAAAGAATTGGAGAAAACGCAAGAGAGAAAGCAGTTCCTAAACTACTCGAAATCTTATTCATATACTTGTCTGTTACAATGCCATGATGGAAGCTGAGCTTCCCTTGAAAAGGTAACTTGTACTTCTACCTATGACCCAAGTCCCAAGTGGGAACTTGAATGAATAACTAAAAGATCTGGCCCTCTTTATATAGGCCCTTATAAATCTGCTAGACTGGACCAACTCTGGCCGACTGGACCAAATCTGGCCGACCAGCATTTAATGCTGCCGACCAGCACAATCCTCGCGTTTTCCTCCGCTCAGGCTGCTGCTGGCTACCTACCGACTGCTGGCTACACTAATGAAAGCTCCACGCTGCAGCCCATACAGGCTGCCCAGTCCCCAAACAGCCTAAAGACAGTGCCCAGCCCCTTTGTACTCAAGCGCCTAGTGCCAACCAGCCAAAGGGAAGAAAAGCGCAGCTTTTATTGGATTTTATCCAGCATTTAATGCTGTTTTATTCCAGTCATGGGCAGAAAGAGACAGCCGCCTGGATTAATACTGGCCGACTGCTTATTTAAGGAAGTATAAACAGGTGAGCCACAATCCATTTGTGTTATCTCATAATTCACCAAGTGCTAAGGCAATCAAGGGCCAGGACAGCCAAGGAGTGCTAACGCAAAGGGGTGAAGGACTACAAGTCAAGGGCAGAGTTATCTCAGCCAAGAAAGGTCAAGTTTTCCTCAAATTTTTTTCAGATTTACATCATTCTAATAAAGCAAATACACCATTCGTAGTGGGGGCCCTACAGAGGGTGTTTGGGACCCAATACTGTGTCCTCTCCTCTCTCTCTCTCTCTCTCTCTCTCTCTCTCTCTCTCCACACAGGTACACTGATATGTCTCATAGGCCGAGTTCCGTCTTTTGGAAGACGTTAATAAAATCTCTCTCTCTCTCTCTCTCTCTCTCTCTCTCTCTCTCTCTCTCTCTCTCTCTCTACTGCCGCCCACCTGCCGCCCGCTAGCCCTTCCACTCGCACTGTGCGCCCGCTGTTCGCTACTGCCGTTCGCTATTGCCGCCCGCTAGCCCCTCCGCTCACACTGTGCGCCCGCTGCCCATCACCCCCTGTTTCGCCTCGCCTGTTGTGCCCAACACACCCCGCCATCTCTCTCTTTCCATCTCTCTGTTCGCCGCCCGCTGTTCGCTACTGCCGCCCACTAGCCCCTCCGCCTCGCTGCCCACCCCTTGTTTCGCCTCGCCTGTTGTGCCCAGCACACCCCGCCATCTCTCTCTTTCCGTCTCTCTGTTCGCCGCCCGTTGTTCGCTACTGCCGCCCACTAGCCCCTCTGCCTCGCTGCCCTACTGGCGCTACGCTGGCCCGTCTGCCTGTCCGGTAGCCCCTGTGCCTCGCTTTTCCCACCCACCCTTCCTCAAGCCCCCAAGGCAGCAGCCGTCAAGAACACCGAGAAGGAAGAAGGGGAGATCAATGACAACACTCTCACGGCCATCAAAGAAGAGATCTCCAAGGAGATCACAAAGGACATGGAGGGAAAACTCGAAGCCAAGCAATCAGGATGGGTTGAGGTGGTGAAGAAGAACATCCGTAAAGAAGTGAGGGAAGAGACTCAAAGGGAAGAACATCAAATCATTCACACCACCATTGAGGAGGAGGAGATGAGGCATGCCCGCCGCCTCAACATTCGAGTCACAGGTATAGCCGAGACACCCAACTCCACTCCCGAGAAAGATGGACAGCTTCTATGCATGAAGCTAGGCTCCAGGGAAGAGGACCCTCTCCCCTTCACCAAAGCATGGAGAGCCGGGAAAGACTCAACACGCAAGCAAGCCCTCATCCTACAGTTTGCAAGAGAGACGGAGAGGGTCACCTTCATGAGGAAGAGGGTCATACTACGAGGCTTAGAGGGAGCTCCTATTTTCTTGGATGATGATCTCACGAGGATGCAGCTAGAGCATAGGAGAGCTTGCATGCCACGAGTCTTACACGCAAGGAGAGAAGGCAAGAAGGCCTTCTATCGAGATGGTCGGGTCATCATTGATGGCCGGCCCATGGATTAGCCGTTTGGGGCCTATGGGACACAGACCAGGCCACTGACAGAGATACACATGGCAGTATGGAACTGTAATGGTTCACTATGGGTGCAACCTGGATGACTGGAGCATGTTATGGTGAGGAGAGACATCATACTTCTGACAGAGACACATCAGAGCCCAGAGAGAGGGCTACCTCGAGTAGAGGGATTCCAGTGGGAGTCAGCATACAGGAGGACCACATGCCAGGGTACCTCGAGAGGGTCGGGGGGAGTAGCAGTTCTATTCAGACGGGAGCTACAGGGAGACTGAGAGTGGTAGCACAGGATCCAGAGGCCAGATACATGTGGATCAGCTTACAACTCTCACAGGACAGGGTTATATACATAGCCCTATGTTACTTTCCTCCATCAGGATCCTCCTATGTCATTACAGAGGACATGCCACAGGAGGAGGAGACAGGAGCCTCGCAATACACTTGTCGTCTGTCAGAGGAGATTATGCAATATTCTACACTAGGGGAAGTATTTCTTACGGGTGACTTCAATGCCCACACACAGGGCAGACAGTGTGAGGTGTATGACTATGATGACATGGAGATCCTCCACCCTGTGGATCCAGAGGAGACAGAGGCTAGTCGGGCATCAGAGGACCCTGGACCAGACAGAGGACATTATGGGAACCACTTACTAGAGTTGGGAGCCAGGCATCGTCTCGTTATTTATAACGGGATGCTACAGTGGCCGGGATCAGGAGAGCTGACATGCTTCCCACATGGGGGTCATACACGGACTCGAGGCACGGTGGTAGACTACATTATGGGGTCTTTAGAGACATCACAGCTTGTCACCTCATTCTCCATCCCACCTCGTCCTATTGGGGGCAGATCATACATACTTGGCATTTTCACTAGCCGGATCACCGGTATCACCAGCCCCCCACATACTGACGCCACACACTACCATCTACTTCACACATGACATGGCAGACATATACACTAGCAGAGTAGAGGATGGGCTCCTACTCATGGATCCCCTGGCACCTATGGATACCATTACAGCCCAGCTGGCATCACTCCTACACACGGCTGCATTACAGAGCTTCCCACATCGTGTCCACTCAGGAGAGCCTGCGAGATCTGGGACTATGCCCCAGAGCAGATGGTATGATGACGAGTGCAGAGCCCTATACTCACGGCTCCGCATACAGAGAGCCTTGGGAGCCATCACAGAGCAAGAGTCGAGGGGAGAGATGAGGAGACTTACTCGCCGCAAAAGGCGGGCCTTCGCAGAGATACAGGAGCTAGAGATCTTCCATTTCTTCATGAGTAGAGATAGCCCTATCTCATGGCGGCACTTCAGAGAGCCCCAGACACCGACACCCATTGCAGACCCACAGACATGGCGCACATATGCAGAGGGCCTATACCACGCCCCACAGCAGCCACCAGCCAAAGGAGCCTCGACCTACCACAGCTAGCTTCTTTACCCACTCGATGGTAAAGGAAGCTATCCGCTGCCTGCAGCATGGACGGGCTGCCGACCATATGGGCCTACAGGGTGAGCCTGCGGAGTGGACGATGCACACCATTGTGCCGATCCACAAAACAGGGGATATGCTCGATCCGAGCAACTACAGGACGGTGGCCAAACTCTATGGTGCAGTGTTGGAGCAAGAGCTTAGCTTATATGCTGAGCGAGCAGGTTTACGCTCATCAGAGCAGGCAGGCTTCAGGAGAGCTTTCTCTACCAATGACCATGTATTCACTTTGAGATGTATGATTGATCAGGCCAAAGTGAGGAAGAGAAAGCTCTATTGCTGCTTTGTGGATTTCCGCAAGGCATTTGACACAGTACCACGAGAGAGGCTCTTTCAGAGCCTGCAGCCTCTTGGCATACCAGCAGATATGACATGGGGCATTTATGCATTATATGAGCAGGTTTTTGGGCAAGTCAGATGCCCAAGAGGTATGTTCGAGACTATTGCTAGCACCATTGGTGTGAAGCAAGGATGCCCACGCTATTTGGGTTATACATTGATGAGGTGGCTGACTTCATTACACGGGGAGGCGGAGATGGAGTTGATCTAGCAGGTACCTCAGTACATATTATGCTTTATGCTGATGATATTGTATTAGTGTCTGAGTCTCCAAGAGGTCTACAACAGCATCTACATGCACTCGATGATTTCTGCACACAGAGGGGTCTTACTGTGAACCTTGGGAAAACCAAGGTTATGGTCTTTCATACATCGAGACAGGGCAGGAGTCAACTGACATTCACTCTCGCAGGACGCCAGGTGGAGGTGGTGACATCATACGTGTACCTAGGGGTTACCTTCTCTGCAGCAGCCACGCGCTTCACCATGGGTTCAACAGCCAGAGCTAGATTGACACGGGGATATGCAACATTGCATACCATGATCCCCTGTCTCCTGCCTCAGCCAGCTGTCTAGATGCCTCAAAAGCTTTGTATGACAATCTGACCTCTGGCATCTCTCTGAATCTGTCTAGCAGGCATATAGTCTGGAATATGGCCTCTACCATCATAGGAGGCGCAACAAACTCTGCTCGGATAATGTCATGAGGTACTGACGGTTTGCTGCGTATCATGCGTGCCATCATGAGGGCCTGTGGTCTCTCTATCTGTGTCCACCAATGGGTAGCAAGGCCTGGCGCCCATACCGCTGCTCCATACATCAGTGCCGGTGTGACTAATGTGTCAAATAGCCACCCCTTCGTCTGGGGCTCCTGAAAATGCGCCTGGTGGCATTGTCTCTCTAGCATAGCCACAGGTCACACATTGGTTCTCACAGCATGGCCTAGACATGGATCATCTACCACCATTCCAGTATGACAGGGATGCAGCACATATCCGTCTCTCATAGTGAGAGGAACAGAGTACTGAGGCAGGACCTATGGCAGCTCTATACACGAGAGACATGGATATCGCCTACACAGCCTCTTCCACCGAAGATGCTATACTACAGAGATCACTTCATGAGTATCACTGATGATGGATTTATAGAGAGGCCTAGATACACAGCTCCAGAGGGGGGACGACAGACACAGATTACTACATTTTTTCAGAGATCCACCCCACCCCCAGCCCCTACACAGCAGGGAATTACTCTCTAGAGAGCAGAGACACTCAAAGCCCGCAGGAGACAGAGGACACCTGGCTTTCGGACACCACGCCTATACCAGAGAGAGATGACAGAGATCAGAGCAGCCCAGTTTCACAGAGAGGGTGCGGAGCGACTGGCTCGCTTCAGAGGAGACCCAGGCATGTTCTTCAGGGAGCTGTGGACATCCCCTTCATTGATGTATACCATTTTATACCCCCAGTATGGTACAGGATGGAGCTAGCTAGGTTGCATATCATGATTGTATACTCCATGCATATAGCTTTGCATTCTCCTAGTAGTAGAGCTCCATCCCCTCCCCCACTCATTGTACTTACTGCATACCCAGATTCAGCTTTTTAGTTCAGTACTTTTTCATTTTGTTGGGATGACAGAGGATACCCCACACAGGTACACTGATTTGTCTCATAGGCCGAGTTAGTCTTTTGGAAGACGTTAATAAAATCTCTCTCTCTCTCTCTCTCTCTCTCTCTCTCTCTCTCTCTCTCTCTCTCTTGGTACACAGGCAAAAGTCTCCTATATGGACAACAATGAGAAAATAGCAGTGATGAAGCAAACAAGGTCTCTCCAAGGGACAAAGGTATGGATAGCTGATGAACTCACCCCGCTACAACTCAAGAACAAATCGGCAGAGCTGAATAAAGTTAAAGAAGCAAGAAAGAATGGCAAATGGGCAATATACAGAGGAGGACAAGCAATCATTAAAGAATTCCGTACCCCAGCCCCCTCAAGAGCAAATCCATCCATGGATGAAATATAGCTATTTTTATTTTGAACCTCAATTTCGAACTAGATGCAATAGAACCCATTGTAATTTAAACTCTTAAGAGTATTAAGAGTTCATTTTGAGTTATTTTTTTTCCAGTTTTATGCCTCTTTGGCATCGATACCCAGAGTGGAATGTAAATGGATGTACCTGATCTCTCCCATAGGTCGGATTCGGCCTCCCGTGGACGTTAATATAACTCTCTCTCTCTCTCTCTCTCTCTCTCTCTCTCTCTCTCTCTCTCTCTCTCTCTCTCTCTCTCTCTCTCTCTCTCTCTCTCTCTCTCTCTACACAGGCAAAAGTCTCCTATATGGACAACAATGAGAAAATAGCAGTGATGAAGCAAACAAGGTCTCTCCAAGGGACAAAGGTATGGATAGCTGATGAACTCACCCCGCTACAACTCAAGAACAAATCGGCAGAGCTGAATAAAGTTAAAGAAGCAAGAAAGAATGGCAAATGGGCAATATACAGAGGAGGACAAGCAATCATTAAAGAATTCCGTACCCCAGCCCCCTCAAGAGCAAATCCATCCATGGATGAAATATAGCTATTTTTATTTTGAACCTCAATTTCGAACTAGATGCAATAGAACCCATTGTAATTTAAACTCTTAAGAGTATTAAGAGTTCATTTTGAGTTATTTTTTTTCCAGTTTTATGCCTCTTTGGCATCGATACCCAGAGTGGAATGTAAATGGATGTACCTGATCTCTCCCATAGGTCGGATTCGGCCTCCCGTGGACGTTAATATAACTCACTCTCTCTCTCTCTCTCTCTCTCTCTCTCTCTCTCTCTCTCTCTCTCTCTCTCTCTATATATATATATATATATATATATATATATATATAGTCGCGAAAAGTGTGCTGATTTCTGAGCATTGAAGTTACCGATCTCCCCCGAAGCTTCCGCGTGTTACATTGGTATCAGAGCATCAGGCTCAGCAAAGCTAAACACTGATTCAGTCCCATATGATGGTGTACAGGTCCAAGGTACAGGAAAGTACACGGATACGAAGCCCAAGGCAAGGAACAGAGGAACGGGAAGAGCTCCCAGGAGGTTTGTTGGTGGTGTTCCACAAAGCCAGATGGGATGGCAGTCCTGTGAGCCAAAGGTTCTCGGGCAACGGTCCCAAGGGAGGATTATCCTCCAAGGGGTGATGTGAGAGTGCCAGGCTCATTTCTCAGGAATGAAGACCAAGACAGTGTTCAGTGTCAAGGCAGGAATGGATTGGGGACTGGATGGAACACATGCATAGATATTATGTAGAGTCAGAGTGGTTTTGGAGATGGGGCCGGTTTCAGAGAAAAGGGTTGCCAGAGATGGATGGATGACAGAGGGACTTCGGGAAAAGAATGGGATGATGACAGTCATCCAAGAACAAGTTGGAATCCCGTAATCAAGTTTAGCAAAGGGGGATGTCATGTGCAAGAAATGCCATGGACATTCTCTGGAGCTAGTCCAAAAGAGGCAGCCAAAAAAAGAGCATTAGAACCAAAAGTTGGAGCATAAGGTGCTGAGGTGGCAAGTTTGGACTTGGAGAAGGACTTGGGTGTTGTCGGCTACATGACAGGGTGTTGTCGGCTGTACCAGAGAGCAAGGCAGCTGAAAGCGCATCATTACATGGCAAGAAGACCAGACGGCGCAGCTTTTATGGATTATATGACCAGTCGGCTGGCCGACCAGCCTGCTGGTCGGCCAGCACTCCAAGAAGTCCAAGAGCCTATAAATAGGCATGTGTGCTCATTGTGATAGTCATTCATTCCCTTATGGAATGGGTCAAGTACTAGGAGTAGTTTTGGGTGAATTCCACCTTTTATATGAGGCAGCCTAGGGCTGTAGATTAGGGGTGCCTTTTTGTACCATATGAATATACTGAATTTCCAGCTATCTCTCTCTCTCTACTCTCCCTTCTGTCTGCGTTTTTGCATCAGCATGTTCTCAGTGGTGTTTAGGGCTGAAAGAAAACTCCCAGAGCTTCCGCGTGTTACATTTATATTTTTAAGTATTTTTTAAATGAACCGTACCTCCACCGTATTTTTATTTTTAAAATTTAGCGGTGCGTTCCGAGCCCATATTTGAACGTACCGTACCGAATCGAACTTTTCGTACCTGACAACTATGGCCCAGGTGGTGTAATTAGTGGTGTAATTAGACCCATTGAAACGAGTCTTTTCTGTAAAGGCATTTCTGGACATAGATACATGGAGGGAAGGAGATGATGGGGTCCAGGATGGGTGGTACCCATATCCGGAGTGTAGAGGGTTAGGTGGTACTCCAAAATAACCACTAATACCCGGCACAGGTGTAGACCCTGGCAAGGGTAATCCATAAGACAGGATATACGGCTAGGCACTCGGCGCAGGTGCAATACCTAGCTGAGGCACAAATCCTTGATTAGGCACATAAGCTGAAACTGGTGTAGTGCCTGTGATGGGTTGGTAAACTACTTGATACCCCGGAATGCTAGGTGGCGACACAATGCAGGTAGGCATAGTGCCGAGAGATCCGTGTTGGGTAAAACCCATACGCAGGTCCCTATGGAGGTGCTGCCAGTAATGGCTGCATGCCAACACTAAGAAACATGGGTTGGGTGGGAGGGTTTTGTGCTTGAGGTAGTGGAGTATTCCAAAACACATTAGGAGCACAAATAGAAGGTGAACCAGAAGAGAAAACAATGTTACCTCCTTGTACACCAATAGTCTGGGAGCGTACTCTGCTCCTAGATGCTCCTCTATTCGGGTTCACATTGCTCCAGGGATCGAGGGTAGTAGTTGGTACCATATGCTAAACCTGTGCTGCAGAAGTGGACACCCAGGTAGTGTTAGGCACATAAGCACTGAATGGTACATACGAACCTGACACGGTCTCCAGCTGAGTTGGTGGCAATGGATCTCTGGACGACCATGGTGCTACCTGTCCTCCCTAAGAGAATGAACCAAACCGAAGTCCAAGCTATCGGCTAGACTACGCAGCAGGGCTCTCCAGATGAGGCTGGATACTGGGGTCCAGTACCAGCACACTGGCTGTAGGCATGTATCCCCCTCTGGAAACGAAGTCTAATAAGCTCGGAGAGGAACGTCGAGATGCCAAAGGTGTAGAGGGTGAGTAGGTGTAGACAAGCTAGTCGTCTCCCAATGTAAGACCTCGAAAGGGGCTCTCCAATGAGTAAGAAGTCCCATCCTCCGTGTGGTCTAGATTTGAGTAAGGAGAATCAACTTCTCGTGACAAAGGCTAGTCCTCTGGAATCATGGGTAGACGATCCATGCTGCATGCTCTCGAGGTCTTTGTTCCCTTTGCTTACGATAGCTCTGATACCATGTGAGGGCAAAAGGACGAAAGGACCAAATGTGCGAGAGATCAGACCAAATCAACACAACATGAAATGGGTGAATGAATGTATGTATAATGGTGAATGTAATCCAGTACAAGAGGCACTCTGATGTGAGGTGACTCTAAGTAGTAGACTGGCGAAGAAGCAAAGACGAAGTCGAAGCAAGAGGCTCGGCCGGTGAGACGAAGGCTCATGTCAAGGACAGCGGTGGCACTCCGTGAGGCTGCAAAATGCAGAGCTGCTATGGATGATGAATGTCGAATCCTCTTGCAGCAACAGGGCGGAGCAGGGCCTGACCTGGTTGTGTGCTGCTGTCGATGGTGAAGCAAGGAGCTAGGCGTCTGCCAAAGTAATGCTGCACTGGAGGCAAAACGCTGATGATGATCTGCATTGATGGCCGGGCTGCTGCAGTGGTAGAGGGTAGAGCCGACGGCTTGATGGTGTGCTCAATCTGATGCGTGGATATTCAGCCGGGCAACTGCAGTGGTGTGATGCGCAGGTAGTAGAGCCGGCTGCTGATATTCCTTGGTTGATGTAGATGATCGTCGATGAGAAGGAGACGACGTGTGCAGAAAAGCTGCTGCTGGATGCTGTGTGGGCAGAGCCTGCTGCAGGTTGCGTGTGTCGATCGAGTTTCAGCCTGGCAACTGCAATGGTGTGCTGCGCGCGTTGATGAAGATCCCGTTGACGATTTGTGTTGGTTGCCGGGCTGCTGCAGTGGTAGAGCATCGGCTGCCGATGTATCGTTGGTAAGGTTGATGGGAAGGAGGGGCAGCTATATATTGTGCTGGCCCCCCCAGCCGACCAGGTCGGTTGGCCTTGTCGACCAGCCTGGCTGACTTGATAAGGCCTTTGTAAGGTCATTAATTGAGGGCCTTTTGGGCTGGTTGTCACACACAAGGCACACGAGGAAACCAAGCAACACGGCCTTTGGGATTGCCCACAGGCCCACAAGGTTGGTGGCAGATCCTTAGGCTCGTCACCTTGGAGCGCCATGAGGGTAGTACAGCAACAACCCCCACCCACCTGTTTAGAGGGTTGGTATCTGCTCTTATGTGAATGTATATATTTTCTACAGAGAGAAGGATCTCTTTCTTCGGGGAAAACAGCATCATCTACTTGTGACAAAAATAGTCGTTCACAGAATCATCACACATACAACAAATATGAAAAAATGTGCTGACCAACAAATAGGAAACCTGTTATTTAATGTACCATCGCGAGTCCACTCAATACGGCATCTCGAACAATGTATGATGTCAAAGGCCTGGCTTGGATACAAAAGGCGGTGTGTGGCTAGGACGGCCACCATAGCTGGAACACCACGTTCAAGTGCGAATTGAATTTGATTCTCATGCACATCCTTGGGGGCTACTGAAAGCGGAAGGACATTCCGAGACATTAAATAAGCCCCCCAACTAGCCACCCCGCACCCTATATCCAAAGCAACACGGGAATGACGCCCAAAAGCGATATCCGGAACCATCTGTAAAATCAACAAGGATTTGAGCCTCTCCTGATTGATTTGACCCATCATGGAGTCTGAATCAAAATAAAAGGATTACCATTCCCAGACCTTCTCCATTTGGTCCAAATACTGGTCAGCTCCGTGAGCAAACTGTGTCCCACCTCCTGGAAAAACGAACTTGTCTTCTTTGATTGCTATCCAATTCTGTCCGCCCTTGTCTTCTACCAATCGTGTGTGAGGAACATTGCTGTACCATACCTGGAAAAAAAAAATTACGAACGTACAAAATCCTCAATATGAATTCCTTTTTTTTTTAATCAAAGGATGCTTGCAAAAATTAACCCAAATGGAAACCCTCCACCCCCCCGTGTGTCCAATGAATGCCCTCAATCAAAAGCATGAACCTTCACACCCATGTAAGCATCTGCCTGTGCATGAGGATTTGTCGGATGTAAGTTTTGTGTGTGTGTGTGTGGGGGGGCGGGGGGGGAGGAAAGAAAGTGAAGCAAATAGAAAACACAAATGTAGGCCCAGGTACAAGACCTGTAAATGCTGGAAACTGATGTTTATTGCTGAAAACTGAGCACGCGAGAAGCCCGTAGGTGCTTTATAATGATACGAAGCAGAAGCAGCTGCTAATGACCTCATCAGGATGCAAAAGAATGAGATGAAATGGGGGAAATACTCCCCAAGAGAGCTAGTCGACGCTGTTGCAGGCCGATAGCTCCACAATAGCATAAAAAATGCTATAAAAGCATTAAAAAATAGGGGAAAATACCTAAATAAATATGCACATGCAAGGCCTCATAAATGGCAAGTACAAGCATGAAAATGATGCAGTAGACCCTCTGGAGATGATATATAATCCAACACCTCCTCTTCAGCGCCACAGGGGCGGTCCAATACCAACACACTGAAGTAACACCTCCATAGTAGCTTTCAGAAGTGGTTTGGTGAAGAGATCGGCCACATTGTCCGTGGTAGAACATTAGGCCAACCAAGGAAGTCCCAACTCGATCCAGTCGCGTACAAAATGATAACGCACTTCAATATGCTTGGATCATCCCCGTATCACAGGATTCTAAGCTAGAGCAATAGCACTTTGAGAATTCAAGAAGATAGTAACCGGGGAAGTGTTGGCACAGCACAAATGCTCTAGAATCTGATGAATCCAAAGTGCCTCAGTGGAGGAGAGAAGGTAGGATTTATACTCAGCCTCGGTGAAAGAAGCAGAAACAGTCCTCTGCTTTTGAGCCTTCCAAGAAACCAATCCAAAACCAAGCATGAAGCAATATCCAGAATTAGACCTTTGAGTAGGTGATGCCATAATCTGAAGTACCTTGAAGATAACGAAGAACTCTCAAAGCTGCCTGCCAATGAGACCTTCAAGGGGCTGAAGAGAACTGGCTGAGGACACTCATAGCATAGGAGATGTCTGGACGGGTGTTGGCAAGGTAAAGCAATGAGCCAACAATCTGTCGGTACTCTATGGAATCCACCAAGGGTGTATGATCCTCCTTGGATAACTTGGCATTGGAATCCATGGGACGAGAGAGGTGTACAATCTCACAACCCATAAAGTGAGAGCAGCTTCTTCACATACTTCTGCTAAGAAATGAAGATACAGTCATCTTTCTGCCAAACCTCCAACCCAAGAAAATAATGTAGAAGGCCAAGATCAATCATCTCAAATGTGTCTGAAAGCTTGGACTGAACCTGTGTGACCAACCCAGTATCTAAGCCAGAAAGAATGAGGTCATCAACATACAAAACAATGACACAAATATCTCCATCAAAAAGAAGCACATAGAGATTGCTATCAGCATATGCCCTCTCAAAGCCAAGTGATAACAAGAAGGCATCAATCTTCTAATACCAGGCACAGGGTGCCTGTTTTGAGACCATAAAGAGCCTTCTGCAGAAGATACACATGGCTGTCCTGTCCCTGAATCACAAAACCAGGAGGCTGCTCAACACAAACCTCCTCTAAATCTCCATTCAAAAAAGCAGATTTGGCATCCATCGAGAACACGGGCCATCTGAAGTGTGCATCCAGAGCCAAGACAATCCTGATGGTGGTATACTTGGCTGTAGGAACTGTTGGGTAGGAGGGCAGCTAGTCTGCACACACACACACACACACACACAACCTCAAGCACAGAGAAAACGTGAGTGCTGGAAAAGATGTACTCAATAATGATATGAAATGAAAGTACAAGTGAGTACTAAAAAGCCTAGGGCTAAGTGCCCAACACACATAAGTGTGTTCACACGGGGAAAAAACCCATGTCTAGTCACAGGGAAAAACTGAGGATCTGCTTCGCCCCCGTCCCCCCCTCCCGCCTCGCTTCCACCTTCGCCTCCTCCCGTTCCCGCTCCCGTTTTGTCAGCGGCTCCTTCCCCACCCCCTTCCCCCCCCCCCTCCCCCTCCACTCGCCTCAACTCCTCGGGAGGATCTGGCAGTACCCTGGCGCTCACCTACTGTCCGGCGGGCACTGAGCACCGATCTTGCTCGAGCACCGCAGAGGAGACCTACCATGCCGATTCGGGCTTCACGGATATCCTCTATCCGCAGTCGGCTGAGTAGGCTCAACACTAGACAGCGCTCGGAGGCTTTTGACTACTCCTTCACACGGCTTTTTGGAGCGGAGGGCCCCCATGAGCCAGCACCCATCAGAGTTCATGTGGTGATACCTCCGGCCCGAGGGGAGGAGGCACTTGATTCAGCAGTGGCCTTCTCCTTCCCTCTCTGTGGCACTAGCAACCGGGAGTGGTGGACTCTGGATCTCGCTCTTAGCATACTGAAGACTCAGGCAGTTGAGTTTTCTCACCATGTGAGCGATCTGGAGGTGACAGACGTGATAGGCCGACTCTGGGAGCTGGCTCACTTCTTTGATTCCCGGAGTGCGGATGCCTCCGGGGTTCGCCACTTGGTGGTCCGCATAGTGGCAGACCTAGCACGCGACCCTGGATATGTATGTATACACGAGGTTGCTCTCTCTAAGCGGGAGGCAGTCGCCATGGGACACAGCCACTGGCGCCTGATCCGAGATTCTTGCAGCACACCGGGTGGGCAGATTCGTAGCCGCTCGGATGGGGACTATTCTCCATCCAAGCCGCTTGCGAAGGCCCGCCGTATGGCTGAGACAACCTCCACCTCAGCAGGTCATCCATGAGGATCATCTCATGGAGTGTACAGGGCCTTGGCGGCGCACACTATGTACGCTATCGTGGTTGCTTGAGGCAGGAGCTTCAGAGATGCCTGGTTGGGGGCAGCATTGATATTTTGATGATGCAGGAGCACCATTTGAGTGAGAGCAGGATTCGGAGATATGGTTCCGTGATGCCTGGTAGATGGGACACATTTTGGTCTGCAGGGTTTGGCCCCTTGGGTGGGCAGGGAGGAGTATGTATGGTCATTGCGGATGTATGGCGGCAGGCCATTGTGGATCGCGGGGTCATTGTGCCTAGTAGAGCACAGTATGTTATTCTGAGGATGCACGATGAGCTCTTTGGCGTGCTCAATGTCTATGCGCCCAACCATGCTAGTGCCAGAGCAGAGTTCTGGACCCTTGTTACAGATGCATTGCCCGAGGTCGCACATTGGTGTGTCGGAGGAGACTTCAACATGCTTGAGGACCCAGCCGATAGGGTGGGAGACAGTCATGTTACAGTGCACAGCACGGAGCTTGCAGCTTGGGAGCGATTTTGCATGACACTGCGGATCACTGATGTATGGCAGCATGAGGCTTTCTCCCGCTCTCAGGACAGTCTTAGTTTTTCTCGGTCGGATCGCCGACAGGGAGGGACTAATCTATCACGGATTGATCGCTTCTATGTGGGCGACAGTTTCGGGGAGCGTGGGGGCTCCATTGGCATTCTCGCTGGCACTTCTTTTTCAGACCATGCGCCAGTTATTTTGACACTTGAGGAGGGGACACGGGAGACCAGCTTGCAGTTGAGGATCCCAGAGAGGATACTTACAGATTCCAGTCTTTCTGAGGACATTGAGAGGATATGGCATGATAGCCAGAGCTCTGACCTGGATGCAGCAAGCCAGTGTGCCCAGGGACTCATCGAGCGCAGCTCTTTTTTGCACGCTGTAGCCTTGACATGGCTGGGAGAGACACGAGAGCGGGAGCGCCGCTTGAGACGTAGCCTTGCTTCGCTCCAGCGCCTTCACGAGCAGTAGCCTACATGTGAGTGGGTGGCATCCCAGCTGAGCCAAGCACGCCAGGAGGTTAGAGAGGCAGACGAGCAGAGACATGAGTTCTACTATCATCGCCAAGCCTCACAGTGGACGCAGCTTGGTGATAGAGTGACTGGGGAGTTCTTTGAGATTACCGGACCCCGCCATGCTCGAGCAGGTGTACGCCAGCTCAGGAGACAGGACGGCTCGTTAGCCACTGAGCCCGGGGAGATTAGAGCCATTGCCACTGAGTTCTATAGAGACCTGCTCTCAGCGGAGCCAGCCACGGAGGCACGTGATGCTTGCAGACAGACTGTGTGGGCCCATGTGCAGAGGAGGGTCACAGATCGTATGCGCACAGTTCTGGGTGAGCCTCTTTCAGAGGATGAGCTTGTTGAGGCTTTGAGGGTCCTTCCACGCCATAGTTGCCCTAGGGAGGACGGATTGACGCCTGCCTTTTTTATGCGCTATCGGGACATTTTGGGGCCAGGCCTCCGCAGGGGCTTTCAGTATGTTTTGGACACTGGGGTGATGCCACAGAGCTTTTCAGAGGGCTTGATCTTTCTTATCCCTAAGGGGGAGGGAGTGTCTGATGATATTCGGCAGTGGAGACCTATTACGATCCTCAATACTGTCTACAAGGTCCTGGCCAAGGCCTTGAGTTTGAGGATCCAGCCCTTCCTTGGGGAGTTGATTCATGCTACCCAGACAGGATTCGTCAAGGAGCGCAGTATCCTTGACAACATTTTCACCTTCTGGGAGGCGACGGCCCGAGCTAGATTTCTCCGCGAGGACCTGGTCGTTATGCTTCTCGATTTTGAGAAGGCATATGATAGAGTCGATTGGGGTTTCCTAGAGGGCACTATGCTTCGCCTGGGTTTTGAGCCAATCTGGATTCGGGGGTGGCGGCTCTATATTCCACAACTCATAGCCAGGTGTTGATGCCAGGAGGACGGGGGCTGAGTTTTGAGTTGACCAGATCAGTCCGTCAGGGGTGCCCTCTCGCCCCGTTTCTTTTTCTCTTCTTTGCTGAGGCTATGAGCATGTATCTGACAGCAGAGGAGGTTGGTTTGAGAGGACTCCGGCTCCCAGTCCGGGGTGAGGACCTGCTCGATTCTGAGTTTGCTGATGACACGGGATTGTTTTTGCATGGCAAGGAGGCCAATCTTCAGAGGGCAGAGCAATCGCTATACCGGTTTTTGGTGCAGCTTCAGGAGCATTGATCAATTGGCGCAAGACAGTGGCCTTTTGGATCAGTAGCGCTCCCACTCCGGCATGGAGCCCAGACCCGGGTTTTAGATGGATTCCTCCTGGCACAGCAGTGCGGTATTTGGGATGCCAGATTGGACTTGATTTGTCACCTGAGCAGCAGATCGCCCCGCTTCTTCTGAGCATTCGAAAGAAGCTTTTGTATTGGAGTACAGCTCGGCTATCCTTGGCTGGGAGGGTGGTGGTGACAAATCAGGTGCTTTTAGCCACCATGTGGTACATCACGTCTTGCTGGATCTTCTCGAGCTCTTGCATCAGCCAGGTACAGAGGCTGATCAGGAACTTTCTTTGGTCTGGGCGGGACGGTCAGCCAGCCCGGGCTAAGGTTGCTTGGGCAGTTATTACTCTTCCGCTGGCCCAGGGGGGCTTGGGCATTATAGATCCAATTGATCAGAGTAGAGCCTTATTGGGGAAGCTTATTGTTCGGGGGCTGCTTCCAGGCGCTCAGCCTTGGAAGGAGCTTCTTTTTCAGCGACTGCAGGCTAGGGCTCCTCCAGCAGGGGGCACTTGGGCACCAGAGATACGATGGATCTTCATAGAGATGAGGAGGACAGGCCTCAGTAGGGGATGGGAGGACAGATTTGCCTTGAGCATCCTGCGAGCTTGGGAGCTGCTGAGACCGGGGCTTTCTCAGAGACCTCCTACTTGTGATGAGGAGCGGGCCAGACAGCCGCTTATCTGGAGCCCCGCGGTACGCACTGAGCAAGGTCATATGCTGGGTTCTCGGCCTCGTCTAGCCTGGGGACCATTGGCGGCAGGCCCAGCACGCAGTTTTGGAGACTGGCATGCCTTCTGCAGTCTCCCAGAGGAGGTCCAGGTGGAGAGGCTGAGTCACTTCAGAGGGGGGCTGATTATGAGGGATGACATTCAGGAGGCACTCACTGAGGAGTGGTTCACGCCTTTCAAGCCAACGGCCCCACGGTGGATGGGAGCCTTTACACAGATGGAGATCCTGATTGCTGTCAGAGCTTGCACTGAGGATGGTAGATGCCTCTACTATGAGATCCAGGATGAGGGCAGACTTCAGAGAGTGGAGGCGGAGTCGCCTTTGGTTGCAGAGTGCATCTTTCAGAGGATACGGGTAGTGGCCGCCGCTTCCCGAAAGTGGCATATTGATCCAGACCCTGCAGATGTGGACTCTGATTGGCGCATTTGGGCATATGCTGCGCGCCCCTTGGCCTGGCTCCAGTGGGGGACCCTGGCGAGTACGAGTGGCATGATCCTTATGCGTCCCCCGAGGCCACAGAGATTACCTTTTTCCAGTACATTGTTCGGTTGGGGAGGCATATTTTGCGAGGAGGATGGTCTCTCCAGCCGCATCGGAGCATTGGCGGCTATTACAGGGACTCTCACAGGAGTTCCTGGAGGATTTTTGGGCCAGGCTCTAGGCTAGTCGACAGGCACGCAGGATCTCGACTTTTCAGTGGTGGCTGGTTGCCCACAGGGGCTCTGCAGTTGGCACCTGGCTTGTCTACAGTGGTCTTCCGGCGGCCTGTGTCCGATGCAGCCACCCAGTGGAGACACAGAGACACTGCCTATGGGACTGTCCACAGGCGCAGCAGATTTGGCTGAGGATGCTGCGCATTTTGGCCCCCCTCTCTCCAGAGGGTATGTATACGTGGGGTGCCGCTGCTTGGTCGACATCGTCAGGGCCTGCTCTAGGATACGAGACGGTGCAGGACAGCCACGCCATCAGATTCATTAGGGGCCAGCCTCGCCTTGTTCCTTCACCGGATTTCTCGTCCGCCGTTTGGACACAGGAGAGGGATTTACGATGGGAGCTCCTCAGCAGCTTCACCATCTGGTTCACCTGGAGAGCCCGGTGTTTCAGGGCCTTTGAGGGGAGACTGGAGCCTCCAGCAGAGACTGTTCGAGGGATTTGGCAGGAGCTGATCCACACCCTGCGAGGACAGTATGACCGCATCCGGGGCGACTCGGATGCGGCGATCTTGCAGTGCCACCTCCACACCACTTGGCGCAGCGGCCCCTTCTATACACTACACGCGGGTACCCCCGCTGGCATTACAGGCCACCTGTTTGGCTTTTCCCCCCTCCTATTGTATGATATAGCTCTCAGTTATTTGTACTGATCTTTGTACATTTTTGCACCTAGGGAGAGTCTCCCTAGCTGCCTTGATTGGATCTCTGCTCTGCCTTCTTATGCGCAGGAGAGTTTTTTGTAGCCCAGCGGGCGTTTTTTTAACTAATGAAAGGATCTTTTCTCGGAAAAAAAAAAAGAGAAGAGTTATACGCCTATCTCTCTCCTTCTCTTGTGCTGTCTATTTTCTGCACTCTACTTGCTCTTGTGGTCTCAAGTTTGGTTATCATTTCCGCTGCGTATTTTGACAAAAGGCCAGAACCAGACGGGGTCTTCCCAGGACAGATCCCGAGAGCCTCTGGCTCCAAGAACTCGAACAATGCGTCTAAGCTTACTCCAGACCAAAAAGTGGAGGCAGGCAAGACAGGTGGCAAGTTGAATGCTGAGGAGCTTTCTCAATACAAGGAGGAGGGTAGATGTTTCTTTTGTCATACAAAAGGACATACTTCTCGGGATTGTCCTAAGAAGCCTCCAAAGCCCGCCGCCGCTGCCTCCACAGCTTCTGTGGTGAGCTCAACTCCCACACAGACCCTAGCGGCTACCCCTAGTTCTTCAAACCCCAGTGCTTCAGTTGGAGCAATTATTAACCGAGAGCTCGAAGATAAGCAGCAGGACGCCCATGACCAAGATTATGAGCGCAACGAATTGCTCAAGTCCTTTGGCTGCATAGGTGGCCCAGAGAGTCATCGTCTTGTTTGACAACGGCAACACGGAGGATGTGGTCACGGAACACGCCGCTAGGCGTGCCCATTTCAACCTGACTTCGGTGGACAAACAGGTTGAGGGTTTTAGTAGAGCATGACAACGAGCCTCAAGTATGAAGCTCTAGGTGCTAAGTTAGTTATTCAGGGCATAGAATTTGTGCGTGATTTTATGGTTGCCCCTCTTGTAGAAGCAGATATAATTTTGGGCATTCAGTGGTTTCACAAGTTTCTTCCTGATGTCAAGTGGGACAAGCACACGTTCCAGATCAATCAGAATGTGTCAAACGCCCTAGTGACCATTAAGTGTGAGCCAGGAATTCCGAACTTTCCGCTCATAAGCCACTTGCAGGCTAAGCGAGCAGTCAGGAAAGGCACACTGTGTGCGATGATATACATCCAGACAATCCAGACGGTGGGCAGTGCTTCCGAGAAGTACTCGGTTCTCCATGAAAAGTTCCAGAAGATTTTTCTTCAGAACAGCCTCCCTCCCCAGCCCCCCCCGTCCAGACCAGGGGACCACAAGATTGACCTCCTCCCAGGCTCGGAACCCCCGAGCAAGTTTCCGTATCGCCTTTCCAAGGCAATGGAATCGGAGTTGGACCGCCAACTCCAAGAATTGTTGCAATCTGGCTTCATCCGCCCCAGCGTGTCGCCATTTGCAGCACCGATCTTATTTGTCAAGAAGAAAGATGGGTCTTCCCGTTTGTGTGTCGATTATCGTGCACTCAACAAGCTAACTATCAAGAGCAAATTCCCGATGCCTCGAATTGATTATATTCTCGAGAGGCTGAATGGAGCAAAGGTGTTCTCGAAACTTGATTTAAAGAGTGGGTACCACCAGGTGCGGATTGTGGAGGGGGACATCCCCAAGACAGCCTTTCGTACGGAACGGGCCCACTATGAATTTGTGGTCATGCCATTTGGCTTGACGAACGCCCCAACTACATTTAACCGCATGATGATGCGTGTTTTCCGGGATTTGATTGGAAAGTGTGTGTTCATATTTCTGGACGACATACTGGTATTTTCAGCTACAGTTGCGCAGCATGACATTGATGTGGAGAAAGTCCTTAAGTCGCTGGAAAGCAACGACCTCTACGTCAATGAAAAGAAGTCGGAATTTTATCTGTTCCAGGTGCATTACTTGGGATACATAATTAGTGCAGAAGGCATTCGACTTGAACGGCTAAGGTGGCCGAGATTGTCAACTGGGAAGTACCTCAAACAGCCTATGACATCAGATCATTTGTGGGTATATGCCAGGCATACTCCACCCACATCGACAGATCTCACCGATCTGCTAAAGGGAGTGAAGACAAGAAGGCCAAAGATTCGAATGACTCCACGAGCATTGGAGGCATTCAAGAACCTCAAGGTGGCTTTATCAGAAGCACCTTGTTTAGCACTTGCCTCGTGGGACGAACCATTTCAGGTGATCACCGGTGCGAGTAACATCGCAATTGGAGATGTATTGCAACAGAATGGTCATCTAGTAGCTTAGATGTCTCGTAAGTTACTGCCCGCAGAGAAAAACTACTCAGTCTATGATCGTGAACTCCTAGCAGTTATACAGGCCTTGAAATTGGAAACATTTTCTTTATGGCCGTGACTTTGAGATTCGCACTGACCATCAGGCATTACGCTAGATTTAGACAATGCCAAGTGCACAGTGGAGTGATCAACAACACCGCTGGAGTCAGATATTCCAACAATTCGGTGGTATGATTGAGTACCTTCCAGGAAAGGCCAATCCAGTGGCCGATGCTTTGAGCAGGAAGGGACAAGTGACTACGATTCAAACCACTAGACTCGATCTTGTTGGTACAAGACTAGATGACATGAAGCACACGTACGCGGATTCCGAGGAATTCGGTACACAGTGGGAACAGGCATTGGATGCCACAGGACCATGCCACTTTCTGATACGCAATGGTTGGCTTTTCTACAAAGGCCGACTGTGTGTCATGAAGTCGTTCAGGGCAGCTCTTCTCCATGATGCCCATGACACCATTACACGTGATCATAGGGACATGAATTCGACGCTGGAGAAATTGGAACGGCAATATTATTGGCCAAAGATGAGGCGAGACGTGTTTACATATGTACAACGCTGTGATATTTGTCAAAAGGTGAAAGCTCCTCGTGGAAAGAAAATAGGGTTATTGCAGCCCTTGCCAATTCCTGAGTGATGGACTTTGTCACGAATCTGCCTCCCAATCCGAGTAAGCGTAATACGCAGTGCTTAACTATTGTTGATAGATTTAGCAAATTTGTTATGCTTATTCCTTGCAGGGCCAATGTGACCGCCGAGGATGTTGCCCAGTTGTTCATTCGGCATTGGTACCCGATTGGCAGGATTCCTAGGACCATAGTGTCAGACCGAGATGCCAAGTTTACCAGTCATTTTTTTAGGGCATTGTTTGATAACTTTGGTACTAAGTTGAATTTTTCTAGTGCATTCCACCCACAGATGGACGGCCAGGCAGAGATATACAACCAGTTGGCCTTTGATGTGTTGAAGTGTTATGTCCACGATCAGCAAGGTAAGTGGGAATCATATTTGCCTTTAGTTCAAGCTCTTTTGAATGATTCTTTTTCTTCAGCTATTGGCAGGACTCCATATGAGGCAGCATTTACAAGACCTTTCCAGTCATTGTTGACCAGGACCTCGTCTTCAGTACCTGAAGCAAACAGAGTGACGGAGTCTTACCAAGAGATTTTAGAATCAGTAAAAGACAGATTGGCTAAAGCGCAAGGGGCCTACACTCAACAGGCCAATAAAGACCGAAGGGATATGAAGTTTTCGGAAGGGGATTGGGTTTATCTTCAGATTATGAAGCAAAGATTGAAACAGGTGGGCAAGCAATGCCCAAAGTTGTCTTTCAGGAGCTTCGGACATTTTCCCATCATGAAAAAGATTAATGAGGTGTCTATGCAATTAAAGCTACCTCCGAGTTGAACTATGCACGATGTGTTTCACATCACTTGGTTAAAGCCATATGCAGGTCCTATCCCTTCAGAAGTCAAAGACGAAGCAGAACCAGATATTGTTGATGAAGTAGAAGTTATGGTTCCAGAACATATCCTTCTGCACCGTTCCAAGCATGGCTCAGGTCGAAGACAAAGACAATTCCTCACGAAGTTTCAGGACCGAGGGACCCATGAAGCGGTATGGCTTGACAAAGAGTTTTTTGAAGACTATCTAGCGTTATTGACGGATTATTTGGAGGCTATGCAGCTTCCGTCAAGTTAAGCAAAAGGGGATGTCACGTGCATCCCGCACTTGGATGCCACGTAGACATATCTGTACAGAAGGTGCAGGACCTGGGATAGTGAACTGGTCCCATGTGAGCCCAGTCCGGGACGAGTCAGCCAGGGATCCATCTCAGTCGTCCGAGGTCAGGTGTGCATTATCCTACACAGGAGTCCAAGCCTCAAGGTCAGGTGTGCACTGTCCTGCACATGAAACAGTGCCAGTCCGCGCTGTAAGTCTCCCTCTGGAATGATGTCAGTGATTCTGTGTACCTGGTATGGTACCGGATGCCAGATCACTGAGTAGTTAGTCAGGGTTTGCTTTTAGAACAAGGGGTCAGCCCATAGGGCTACCCCGGGTCTTTGTGTGGGCATGGGGATAGTGTGAAACCACCCCCATGAGGGCCAGGAAGGCCCTGGCTGAACCCACCAGCCATGGAGGGGCTGTAGGACAGCCCTAGGGGCAGGCTAAGGGCAAACACTCAGGAGATACAGTCTTTGTATGGCTGTAGGGCAGGTATGGGGCAGCCCATGCCCAGCCCCCAGACTGTTTGCAAAACAGTATCCAGCCCATCCTGAATCAGGCGCAAGATGCCCAGCCATCTAGGGAATGATGCGCAGCATTTTATGGGATTTTTTCCAGCATTTAATGCTGCATTTACAGTCGTGGGACATTTTGTGGCTGGCTGCTTGGTTTAGAACTCGCCGACTGCTATTGCTGGAGTAGTATAAAAGGGTGAGACCACAATCCCATTAGTTCATCTCATTTCTCACCAAGAGCTCAAGCATAAAAGGGGCTAGACAAGCCAAGAAGGTGCTAAGCAAAGGGGTGAAGGACTGCAGGTCAAGGGCAAGGATTTTCTCAGCCAAGAAAGGTCAAGATTTCTGTATTTTCTTTTCAGATTTACATCATTCTAATAAAAACAAATACACCATCCGTGGTGGGGGCCCTACAGAGGGTATTTGGGACCCAATACTGTGTCCTCTCCATCTCTCCCTCTCTCTCTCTCTCTATTTTCTGCTCTGATACCACTGTAACATGCGGAATCTTCGGAGAAGATCGGTAACTTCAAAGCTCAGAAATCAGCACTCTTTTCGTGACGGAATTAGCGCACAAACTGAATGAAGATGAACACATTTTATGACATTTTTTATGACTTTTTATGGCTTGAAAAGTGAAAACCGAGCTGATTACTGTTAGCACATTCATCCCCAGTTTCTGCCCATTTCTGGTGTCCTTTTGGTCCCTTTTGTATGGCCCTTGATTGTGAGCTCCACCCCTTTTTTCCATATTTTTCTGGGATTTTTCCTAGCCTATTTGGTATTTTACCAATCGGCCAGCTCATCTGCTCCAGTCGGCCAGCATATTCAGCCCCAGTCGGCCAGCACTACCCACCTATAAATAGGTGGGGCTGGCCTCTCACTTTTCATTCAGTCTTGTACATATTTTGCTCCCTCGCTTATGAGACTATATGTGTCTCTTGCTTGGGTCTGTTTTGCTTCAGTATATTCAGCATAGTTGCTCCATATCTCTCTCTCTCTTGCACTCTCTATTCAGCACACTCTAGTGCCCCTTTGCTTCCGCTCTATGCACTCTTTCATGGTATCATCGCTCCCGGTTCAGCGACTCCTCTGCTGCCCCAGATTCAGCCCTATTTTCAGCACCCTCTCCTCTGCGTTTTTATCAGATTTGCAGCCTCTTTGTTGCTGCGTTTTCTGGACAGCACCTGCTGATCACTTCCTCTTCAGATTGGCTTCATCGCTTGCAGCCATCAGGTAATTTTCTGATCAGCGTTTCCTTCCACGTGGAGTTTGGACATAGGCTACCTGTTTTTTCAGGACAGCAGCCCTCTTCTGGCTGCGTTTTCCTCTTCGGTGGTCATTCCCTTTTGCAGAGGGGGTTTGTGGTGTTTCGGGCTTGTGGCACACTTGGTACCTGTGGAGGACACTTCTTCTTCTGAGATTGTGCATATTTCTGAGATTGAGCCCGAGCTTTTGTGATGGCTGCTCTGACTTCTCTTCATATGTTCTCTGAGTCTGCAAAGTTGGATGGTTCCAACTACACCTTGTGGAAGGTGAAGGTGAAATCAGCCTTGCGTGGCGTGGATCTTTGGGATTGGCTTGTTACACCAGCCAATGCCACCCCTCCCACCCTTGCTTCTAGTGGTGTGACTCAGGCACAGATTGAATGATCGTTGCGTTTTCTCCTTTCTGATATTCTGTTCTCTCTCATGTGCGTACAGTAGATACTGCACCTGAAGTTTGGAAGGCTTTTGCAGATCTCTACGAGATTAAGTCTTCGGGCCGGATTTTGGCGTTGGAAAAGCAACTTATGAACTTATCAGTTTCTACCTTTCCATCTTTATCTGCTTTCATCTCGACGATGAAAGATCTCCGGGACAAGCTTGCTGTTTGTGGCAAGGACATCTCTACAGAGGACATGGCTCTTCGGCTTCTCTCCAAGCTTCCAAAGAGGTTTGATGCATATTTTCAGTCTCTTGTTTCTTCTCCTCGTCCTGTTCCAGTTACTTGGAAGGAAGTTCTTCCCTCCATTATGCAGATTGAGTCTCGCTTTGAGGAACGGACTGGCACCTCTGGTGGCCTTGATGGAGCTTTGGCAGCGCGAGATAAAGGGAAGAATCAACAAAAGAAAGGGAAAGGGGGTTCTGACAAGAACTCCAAGGATTCCGACAAGGATAAAGACAACACCAAATCTTCTAAGAACAAGGACATTGAATGTCATTACTGTGGCAAGAAGGGTCATAAATCACCCCAATGTCACAAGAAGAAGCGTGATGAAGCAGCAAAGAACTCTTCCTCTACAGCGGTGTTCCAGACCAAGAAGGATGATGGCATTCTTCTTTTAGCGGGTACTCGTCGTATACTTGCTCTTGTGACTTCTCAATCACGGTCGTGGATTGTGGATAACGGTGCTACTGCTCACATGACACCCTGGTTCGAGGACTTCACTGCCAAGTCACGCGAGATCACTTTGGGTGATTCTTCTTCCGTGCCAGTACATGGTCATGGCACCATCCCCATCTTCCGCTCTTCCGAGGACAAGAGGTACTTCACTGACGTTCTGTATATTCCAGATTTGGCTTTTAACCTTTTGTCAGTGAGTGCTCTTACAGCTCAGGGTGCGGAGGTGATCTTTTTTGATTATGAGATTACCATTCGTGATAAGGCGATTGGTAGCATCTTGGCTCAGGGAGTCCAAGATAGTGGTCTGTACAAATTGACCGCTCTGCTTTCTTCTGGTGCTTCTTCTGCTCTTTGGCATGCTCGGTTTGGCCATTTGAGCTATCAGCTTCTGCAGCGAGCTTCGAAGGATGGGTTGGTTGAGGATTTACCGACCATCAAGGCTCCATCTTTTGCTTGTTCCTCTTGTTTACAAGGGAAGTAACACCGAGCCGCCTTTCCGAAGGAGGCAACACACAGATCTTCGACATCACTTGCTCTCATTCATGCAGACTTATGTGGTCCTATGAGTACCGCGTCTTTGAGTAAGGCGTTGTACATGCTCATGATGGTGGATGACTTTTCCAGATATACTTGGGTTTTCTTTCTGAAGACCAAGGATGAGGCTTTTCAGCACTTCTGTGATTGGAGAGTTGAGGTGGAAAAAGAGACTGGTCGTTCGGTCAAGGCTCTCAAGACCGACGGAGGGGGTGAGTTCACATCCCAGGAGTTTCAGCAATACTGCAAGACCCATGGCATTCGGAGACAGCTTACTACAACATATACTCCATCACAGAATGGAGTTGCAGAGAGGAAGAATAGGACCATTATGGAGATGGCCCGTGCTATGCTTGAGCATTCTTCATTACCTCGATGTTTCTGGGCTGAGGCGGCTTCCACTGCTGTCTACATTCAAAACAGCTCTCCTACTGCTGCTCTTCCCGATAAAACTCCATATGAGGCTTTCCATGGTGAGAAGCCCTCCGTTGTTCATTTCTTCAGAGTTCTTCAGTACTTGCGTGGCACTCTGGAATTTGGTATCTTCTATGGCCAAGGATGCACTCTTGTTGGATGGTCTAATTCAGATTGGACTGGAGATCCAGATACTCGGGGTTCGACCACTAGTTGTGTTTTTACACTCGGGTCTAGAGCCATTTCATGGAGCAGTAAAAAGCAGCCTACTGTGGCGCTTTCCTCTACAGAGGCGGAGTATCGTGCGGTTTGTTATGCTGCATGTGAGGCGATAAGGTTGCGGAGATTATTGGAGGAGCTCGGCTGTTTTCCTACTAGATCTACTCTTCTTTGGTGTGACAATCAGAGTTGCATTGCCATCGCAAAGAACCCTATGTTTCATGCTCGTACGAAACACATTGAGATACACTATCACTATGTTCATCAACGGGTTCTTGCTGGAGATTTGCGTTTGGAGTATTGTCCTTCAACGGAGAATGCTGCCAATTTGTTCACCAAGCCAGTTTCTTAGGCTTCCTTGGCTCCTCATCTTCGGCTTCTCGAAGTTTGTTGAGCATCTGGTGCTGAGAGGGGGTGTTAGCACATTCATCCCCAGTTTCTGCCCATTTCTGGTGTCCTTTTGGTCCCTTTTGTATGGCCCTTGATTGTGGGTTGGCCACCCCTTTTTTCCATATTTTTTTGGGATTTTTCCCAGCCTATTTGGTATTTTACCAATCGGCCAGCATATTCAGCCCCAGTCGACCAGCACTACCCACCTATAAATAGGTGGGACTGGCCTCTCACTTTTCATTCAGTCTTGTACATATTTTGCTCCCTCACTTATGAGACTATCTTTGTCTCTTGCTTGGGACTGTTTTGCTTCAGTATATTCAGCATAGTTGCTCCATATCTCTCTCTCTCTTGCACCCTCTATTCAGCACACTCTAGTGCCCCTTTGCTTCCACTCTGTGCACTCTTTCAATTACGACTTGCTATCACTTTACTATATAAAGGCAGGTCATGCGTCATTCATAATGATTCAAAGCATGGTTGTCACGGTACGAAAATACGATACCGTACGGGAATTTTTGGTACGATATGAAATTTTCGGATACCGTACGATAAAATACGGTTTTTATTTTTTACACTTACAAGCTATGGAGCTTCAAGCTTGAATGTGAGGGAAGGTTGGGAGGGGAGGAGTCTACAGTGCTTGAGAAACCAGTACATGGATATGTGTCTCTCCCGGTTGGATCTCCCGATTGTCTCCAAAAAAGAACCTGGATGGGTAATGCAATACCAAAGGTCTCCCAGTGTAGCGTTTATGACTAAGGGACCGTCCTTGCACAAATACGAGGAGTGCATCTAGGGTGATAAGTTTAGGGACTCCTCTCTAGATCAAAATGGCCATGTCCAAATGTTCGACCTCGTGCATAACTTGAGAATCTAATTGTCTAGCCTACCTATACCAGGGATCCCCAAGTGATGTAGCTAGATTCTCTCATCCTACCAATCAAGTGTACACTACCAGTCTACCTCGCCAGATTTTTTAGGTCTCTCCACAACCCCATATGGAATACTGAGTGGACACAAAAGTTGCGAAGTATTGCGAGCATTTGGGATCTTCGTAAAGCAGGGTTTCTATTTTTTTTAAGCATTTGGGAAAAAAAATTTCAAGGGAAAAAAATTTTGAAGAAAAAAAAAACCCAACTCGTACCGTACGAATTCGTACGGTATCGTACCGTACGACTCGTACGTACGAACCTGTTCGTACGCGTACGAGAAACAACTATGATTCAAAGACAGAGATTGCAGAGCCAAGTCCAAGAACATGCAGTCTAACAGTTTGGATCAACCAAGTATATCTCGAAATCAGTGTTTTCCATTAACGCACATTGAAGTAGTAAGCATAAGTTCATTCATAGCATTCATAGTCTAGATCTACATTGGATCTATGACAATCATTATAATTACTCATTCATTCAGTAATATATAGTAGGAGTAGGTTACGTAAAGAGTCTCTCTCCTCCTTCTCTCTACTTCTCTATGTCATGAGCATGTGATTAGCGTTAATCTTTATTGCTTTGCGTTAATCATCATTAAGCACGCTTCCGCATAGTAGTCATGTTAGATTAAGACCAAAGCCATCCAACAAGATTCCCAAAGCCAACCGCATGGCAAAATCTAATCTGGAGACCATGCAATTGGTCACTGTGAAGTCCCAAGCTGACCGATAAGCAAAATATGCATATAATGGTGGAGCATAAACCATATAACCCTAAAGCCTAGCCTCAATTAGAGCTCACCCCCTACCTATGGGATAGGAAATGCAATATTAGGATCCTGGATTGACATCCTTGGCATCCCATACCACCTAAAGGTCCAGCTAATTCATGCAACCTCATGGTCCAGCTAATTCATGCAACCCTGAGGTTAAGGCCTCGACTCAATTAGACCTCTCCCCCTACCTATGGGAATAGAACTGCATATTAGGATCCTGGATTGACATCTTTGCCATCCCATACCACGTAAAGGTCCAACCAATTCATGCAACCCTGGGTTTAGATCATGTTAGATATTACTAAGGTCAAGTGCAAAGCTCAAGGTGTGGATAGGCTAAAATTAGAAATAGAATACACACTTTTTCTTGTTTATTGTGTGAACCCCCTCCACTCTAACTGCCCGCCACTCAACACCCCCATCCTGCCCGCCGTCACCCATCACCACCGCCATCTTTTATGCCCTCATTCCTGCCCCCACCCACCTGCACATCAGTGCACCTCCAGCCCTCCTGCCCGCCATTCACCTCCGCCCCCTCCTCTTTGGCTGCTAGCCCGCCCATCGCCACCCTCTCCTCTCTCCTACACTTCCAGCCCTTCCTCCTACCTATTCTGTTTCTTTGCCTACATCAACATATTCTTAGTGTGTCCAAGTACTTCTTTCTTGTAAATAATATTAAACAATAGTTTTAGGAATCTTGCATGTGTTGTGTGTGATTGATTCCAATGCACTCTACTCTCAAACCCTAGCACATAGGTACGAGTGTTCTACACTCAACTAAAGCCTTCTTGAGGGCTTGAAAAGCCTACAATCCAATGCGTGGTGTCATCTGCATGTGTTGCCTCTCTGTCTTGAATTTCTCCAACACATCCGTGAGAGCTACTAAGAAGAGAGTCTTTGTGGGTTTAATATGCCTGAAAAATACCCACAAACGAGCGAACATCATAAGCAATGGTTGTGTACAACACTTGTGCCTATGTGCTAGGGTTTTCCAACGATCGAAAGAAAAGTGCAACGGAATCACACATACAGCACACACAAGTCCTAAACTATTGCTCTGTATTACGTACAAGAAAGAAGTGTGCTACATATGTTTTGAACACATGCCCTACAAAAGCATTGAAAACCATCACTCCATATGAGGCTCTTTGATATGATAAAGAGACTAAAGTTGATTACTTCAAGGTTTTTGGTTGTCTTGACTATGCCCATGTGTCTCAACAGATGAGAAGCAAGCTTGATGACAAGGCAACAAAATGTATTTTTGTGTGGTACAACAGTGGTACCGTCTCTATAATCGACTCAAGCAGAGGATTTTTGAGAGTAGAGATGTGGTGTTTGCTTTAAAAATGTAATCAGCCTACGGCTGAATTTGGTAGACAGCTGTACGGGGGTCGTCAACAAGACATGTTTGAAGGGCTACCCTCACTTGCAATTGATGGTGCAACAGTACAACCTGCAGTGGAACATTTGTTGAGGCCAAATAGACATCATGTGGATGCTGAAATTCAGCAAAATGAACAGCATGTTATGCATGATGATGTAGAAGAGGTTGTGAGAGAAGAGCGGACAACTTTACAGGAGGCTAGATCAGTCCCTAGATGGCTGGTCCAAACTTTGTAAGAGAGCAAACTCTCAGCTCCTCTCAGTAGCAGGACACGGGCTGGTTCTAGGAATGAAACACATCATGCAGATGTTGCTTGGTTGAGTAGCACGTGTGATGTTGGTGAGCCAAGCTCATTTGAAGAAGCTCACAAATATGAGCATTGGATGGAAATTATGTAGGATGAGATGAATGTCTGTCACGTGTGTACCCGTGCCATGGCTAAACCTTAGCATGAACAGTCTTAATCCCTGACTAGCGCAACAGTTAGGAAAAGCATTTAGGTCACCATCAGTAGCATATGCATTAGCATCAGCAGTCACAGTATCAAAACCATCATCATCGTAACCATCATCATCGTAAGCATCAACATTAGAACCATCAAGCATCAGAACCATCATCATCGTAAGCATCAGCATTAGAACCATCAGCATCATCATCGGTTACAGCAGCATCAACATCATCATCATCACATGGAGGTTAGGGCTTCTGTCGGCTGGCTGTAGACAGGCTGTCGGCAGCCAGCAGAAGACATAGCAGCAGGCGGCTGATTGCCCAAGACACTTGCCGACAGCAGGGGACTACAAAGCACAGCATTTAATATATTAAAGGTGGTTTTGTCCATCAGAAGTGGCCGACAGCTGGCCGACCAGCACTCCAGGAGCATATAAAAGCATCTCATCGTTTTCAACATTTATCAAGTCATTTTCAGTTCATCATTCATCATTAGATAGCAGCATAAATCATGTAGAAGGGCCAAGGTCACCCCTATGGGGCTGACCATAGCCCTAAGTCATGCACAAGCATCATGTAATCTTTTTGTACCGTATTAATACAGAAAACCCTGACACCCAATCTCTCTCTTCTTCTCTCTCCTTTGTCTTATCTCATTAATTAGCATCAATGTTCTCAATCAAGCTTAGGGTTATGGATTAGTACAGAAAGGCTTCCGCGCATGCAACAATGCCATACATAAAAATGGCACTTGGGATTTGGTGGATTGCCTCTTGGCAAAAAGGCAATCGGCACTAAGTGCATGTATGAAGTGAAGAGGAAAGCTGATGGTGCTATTGACAGGTACAAGGCAAGGCTTGTGGCCAACAGATATGCACCACAAAAGGGCATACACTATGATGAAACTTTTGCACCTACTTCCAGAATGTGACCACCATTAGATGCGTGATTGCATTGGTTGCAAATCATGGTTGGAAAGTACGTCAATTGGATATTAAGATGTCCTTCCTTAATGGGATTTGCACGAAGAAGTGTCTGTATCTCAGCCCATTGGATTTTGAGGCAAAAGGTCAAGAAAGAAAAGTATGTAGATTGAAAAAGGCATTGTATGGCCTTAAACAAGCTCCCTGAGCTTGGTATGAGAAGATACGTGCTTATTTGACCAACCAAGTGTTGAAATTTGAGCATTGTGATGTGCTATGGTGGATCAAACACTAGAATCAATATCATTAACAAAGTGATTAGCAAATAATTAAGACGTAATTAGTGGGTAATTAGCAAATAGATTAATGTAAGCATGGATACTCAAAAACCAGCAAATTCTCATTAGAGCAATGCCTCAATTTATAGAGTTTACATCAAGCATCAAATCCCACTAATTTCTCCATGATTCACTCCACCTCTTTTCCCTGATTCTCTCCACCTCTTCACTTTTCCCAGAATATCTCCACACTTCCCAGAATATCTCCACACTTCCTAAATCTTCTCATGCTACCCTTTATTCTCTTCCAGTAGATTCTTCTCACCTTTTCACAGGTTCTTTCACATTTACACATCCTCTTTTACAGCCTCTAACCAAGGGCTTGTTCCCGCACACACCCTATTCACTTGTATTTTCAACACCTCCCCTCAAGTGAATACTCTCTAGCACACCTGGACCCTATACCAAGTTTCCCTCTTACTTGATAGCCAGCGACCAGTGCCTCAAGTCCCTAAACTCCATAGTCCTTGACACTCTCTCTCTCTATGTGTCCAAGGCTACTATAAGTGCCCGCGACCTTGACTAAAGTGCTCACACATACATCTACCACGTGGCCTACATCATCGGTGGCTCAGAGGTGGTTTTACTTTGTTGGAGCAGGTTACATTGGGTTGTGGGGTCTCTCTCTCTCTCTCTCTCTCAGAAAAGATGATCCGACTCCACTTCCTTTGGAGCCTCCATGAAGTTTGCCGATGTCGTTCCTTCTCCACTGGGTTTGCTGTAGCAGTCTCTCGCCATGTGTCCTGGCTTTCCACATTTGTGGCAAGTGAAGGTCCTTCCTACTCTGCCTCTTCCTCGTCCTCGTCCTTGAGAGAATCCTCCTCGGGTGAAAAATGCTTTTTCTTCTCCTGCTGTTGAGTCGAGCCATTTCTTCCCGACGATACTAAGATTATGAAATTGCTATCATAGGTTAGATTGCATAAAGGATTGATTCCCTTATGTTTTTCCATGATAATTTGTTAAGTACCATATTACATGGAGGTATAGAATAAGGAATTCGAAGGTTCATATCATATGAGAGGTATTTGGATGCATGAAATTAGAATAATAAGACCAATTAACTTTAAAATAATAAAGAGCTTAAGGAGCTTTTGGAGGCACTTTAAAATAATAAAGAGCTTTTGGAGGACGAGCCAAACACATGAAATAAAAGACTCTTTAAGAACAATGTTTAGATAAAAGAAGATTTCTACCTAGTGGGGACACCACTTTGAAAGAGACAGGAGGATTTACTTAGATACTACCCCTTTTTGCCAATAGTAGCTGCCAGCTGTTGTTTAATGCTTTTATATTTGTTCAAGTGTGTGATTAAAGGTTCACTTTCCTTCATGTCCAATTTATAGAATTGCATTAATAGATTTATCTTTGAATTTTTTGCTTGTGTACCAAATAATTTATTGAGTTCATCCCATGCATCTTTTGCCCATTGTATCCCTGTGATGTGATGAATGATTTCATCATTTAAACTGAGTGCAATAAGTCCCAATGCTTTTTCATTCCTGCTCTCGGCATTCATCTCTCCCTTCAACTAATCCCCACAGATTTTTCCTCATGAGCAAATACATGGTTTTTGTCTGCCATGTGTAAAACTGCTCTCCATTAAATTTGGCTATTTCCTGTGCTGTACTCATGGTGATGTGAAGGGGGTCTTACCTCTTGATCCAATTTCAAGATTCAAGGGCAGTGTCTACCCTTTTACAACTCAATCTGGTGTTTAAGAGATGATTACAACAAATTTATCAACATAAAATCACCAGAAATTACATTAAATCAAGGGTAACCAATTTGTACGGAATGGTTGGAGTATCAAACCAACTCCGAATTGCAATCTGAAGTTATAGGGATCTGTATCAAATACCTAATGGTTAATTTGAACCCTCAATTGTACCAAAATACAGTGATTAGCACTGATTAATCACTGATTAGCAAATTAATCCACTGTTTTGTGTACAGAAAACAGAGTATGCGGGGAGTCCAGATCTGGTGCCTTAGACTTCAAATGAGCTCAAATGCTTTCAAAGGCATCAATAGCAATGAGTCTAGTAGAGGATTAAGCCAAGAAACACAAGATTTGACCAAATATTGAAAGCTTAATCTCTGTTTTACCAAAGTCACCTGCAGATTTGATGAAGAGCTTGGATCTCACTGTAGACTTGATGAAATTGAATTCTGTCTTCACCAGCTTGTAGAGCATGCTTGAAAACCCCCGGGACTAATAGGAATTAGACTGATTTGACTTGTGGAAGAGAAGATCTCAAATTCCTCTACGAAAATTGGCGCCTGCAAATCTACGAAAATTGAGAGCTAGCGTGGGCGGTTTGCGCTTTTGATTGCATAGGCTGGAGCCCCTTTGGGTTAGCTACCTTGGGCTAGAAGGGTTTGGCCAATGATTGAGTATGCAAGGAGCTAGAGCTCCTCCACCAGCTGGGGGTACAGAGGTGAGTTGAAAAAAGAGGAAAAATTATAATTTTCTACTAATCCTAATTAGCAAAATAATTAGCAAGATAATGGGCTCACAAATTAGCATAGCTCTGATACCATGTTGAAATTTGAGCATTGTGATGTGCTATGGTGGATCAAACACTAGAATCAACATCATTAACAAAGTGATTAACAAATAATCAAGACGTAATTGGGTAATTAGCAAATAGATTAATGTAGGCATGGATACTCAAAAACCAGCAAATTCTCATTAGGGCAATGCCTCAATTTATAGAGTTTACATCAAGCATCAAATCCCACTAATTTCTCCATGATTCACTCCACCTCTTTTCCCTGATTCTCTCCACCTCTTCACTTTTCCCAGAATATCTCCCAAAATATCTCCACACTTCCTAAATCTTCTCATGCTACCCTTTATTCTCTCCCAGTAGATTCTTCTCACCTTTTCACAGGTTCTTTCACATTTACACATCCTCTTTTATAGCCTCTAACCAAGGGCTTGTTCCCGCACACACCCTATTCACTTGTATTTTCAACACAAGGCTATCAAAACAGTTCGGCTGAAAGTACCCTCTATGTCAAGGTGGACGAAGAGGATTTGATTGTGGTCATACTCTGTGTGGATGACATGATCCTCACTCAGACAAATGAGGATAAAAACACAACATTTAAGGATGATTTGGAGACCTCATTTGAGATGTCAGATCTCAGCGTATTGCACTTTTATTTGGGCATACAGTTTATGCAAACAGATGAGGGCATTGTGCTACTTCAGTCCAAGTACATAAAGGGACTGTTGTAAAGGTTTAAATTTCAGGATTGCAAGCCTATTTCTATTCCAATTGAGCCCGGTCTTAGGCTGAGCATGTATGATGCAGGAGAGCCTTTTGATAGCACATATTATAGCCAAGTTGTGAGGCCAAGTTGTGAGACAATGTGAGCTGCCTCATATATTTGTGTAATACAAGGCCAGACATACAGTATGGGGTGTCTCGATTGAGTAAGCTTATTCACAGCCCACGGTCAAAGCATTGGCAAGCTGTGAAGCAAGTGTTTTGGTACTTACAAGGCACCCAAGATCTTGGATTGTTTTATCCCAGGGTGAATGATTGCCATTTACTTGCTTACACTGATTTAGATTGGGGACACCAGTGTCCACAAGTGGGAATTGATTTTTCCTTGGCAGCTCATGTATATCTTGGTTGAACAAAAAGCAACCAACTGTGACTACATCATCTTGTGAAGCTAAGTACAGGGTTTGATGGGGCAAGGAAGCACAATATAAGGTGAAATGAAGAGAACCCATATATTCACTTTTACCGAACCTGAGCTTGTGCACTCTTTGAATCTATGAGCTCTACCCTAACCAAGCAATCAACATACTCAGGTGCCAAAAAAGAACAAAATAATTGCCAGTTCCCTAGGCTCTAATACCAACTGTAGAACACTCGTGCCTATGTGCTAGGGTTTTCTAGAGATAGAAAGAAGAATGCAGCCGAATCACACATACGGCACACACAAGAGTCCTAAACTACTACTCTGTATTATGTACAAGAAAGAAGTAATACAACTGAAATTCAAGTACAAGATGTGGCTGAGAATAAAGATGTCAAATCACAGCCCTGTCACCTACTTTACACTCCTGGCTAGCACTTCACCTGCAAAGAAACAGTATGTGAAGTCCAACACTGAGGAGAGCAGACGAATATGACCATTTGGCTACCCACGTGTGTGTGTGTGTGTGTGTGTGTGCACCAATGCTCCTAGTCAGCCAATAGTATTGTTGTCAACCAGTTGTACCACCAACTACCACGTCATCAATGCCACATCACCACTGCCACATCATCATTGCCATGTGGCAATGCCATGCATCACCTGCATCGTCCAACTCTGCCCGTCAGCTACCATCTAATAGCTCTACCCTACACACTGCATACTCGTAGGTGTGTCACAGATTGGGACTTCCAAATTAAGAATTTTGGAGAACCTTGCGGGGTCCAACCTGATACCCTCCTAGTTAATGATATAAACAAGATAATGAACCTCAATTAGAGAAAATTCAAACTTCTTATCGTTGATATAGAGCTCGTGGTTTTCCAACAACTTCAAATTGCTCCACATCATGCTCATGCTGCTCCAGCTCACCTTTAAGAGGGGTGACCATAAAGTCTCACACAAATTCAGTACCTAATGACCAACTTGGTGTGGTGGACCTCTTGCTTGGTGCTAGTGATGATACCGGTGTCAAAACCCTCGACTTTTCTCAATGGATGTCAAAAGGAACCGGGCATGACAAGTGGCCACGAGTAGCCTACTCGGAGATCACATCTTCAATGTTGCCGCTATCAAACATAACAACACGATGTCCACCAAGTTGAACCAGCACACCCATAGCATTTGTGTAGTTCATGTCACTCATACTCGTAACATGTGGAAGACTTAATGATAAGATCAATGCAATTAATCACAAATCAACGCAAAGATTATTATCAACCACAGTAGACAAGAGAGAGATATATGCCCTTATCTACTGTATATTCCATTATACATGAACATGTATGATGAACTGCATTATGGTTAACACAAAACCTGATAATGGGGGCATTTCCCTGCTAACGATAATGATGATGATGGCACTTGTTGACGTAAGCTCCCGGTATGTTGGGGAACCACGGGCTGCCCTCTGTCTCTGAGCTCACTACTCAAACGCAGGTGGATGCAGAGGAATACATTCTAACATGTAAGTAGTTTGGCTGGAAGGTTGAAGGCAGCTGACTTATTGCAAATGTTGCACATTCTCCTAACTTCAGATGTAGTGAATTAGTAATGCCAAGTGTACAAAGAATTAAAGTTCAGTTGAGTCCACCCGGAATCTGATGGCTGGTACACAGATCCACCAATGTTACTAGGATTTAGTGAGATATTAAAATTTGGAATTAGTAAAACATTATCATGGGTTATCTTTAAGGAGAGTAATTAAGTATACCTTTCATTCCTAACGATCACCAGCGGTGCGCCGTAGTATACAAGTTATCCATGGGATAAGGTGGGCCTTACCAGATTGGCTAATCAAATTGAAACTTCCCAACTCAAATATAATTCATCTGACCTTTCCTGTTCATAGACTAAAATCTAGCTTGCACGCAGAAGATTCACTAGTTCTTATGAAGAACTCATTCAACTTCTGTCAAAGGGAAAGGTTGAAGAACCTTAATTAATACTAGAACGAAATAAGAAAAAGGACCCTCTTTAAGTTTTGAGTCTTGAAAAGGTAAGACAATGTATAACAAGACTTGATTAAGTAAAGCAGCACTTTCCTTGTTTTATTTTTTAAGGCGTGAACACTTAAAGAGGGGACATTCTTCTGTGAGATGAATTTGAGTTAACCATTATGTGTAGTTAGGAGCTCAAGAGACACTAACTATGAGAGAGAGCATAGTGGAAAAAATGCCTAAAAAGGCCAATGAGGTGATAGCCCAAGTGGTGGAGGTGTTTACCTAGGACCAGGAGGTCCTGGGTTCAAAACCCCACAAGGTGCTTCCTCGTCAGCACTGCCTACAGGCGAGTCGGCGACAGGCAGTGAAAAACGGTAACTATGGGAGGATCTTCGGCCTAAGGCTAGTCGGGAAAAAAAATGCTTAAATAGCTTACAACTGATGTTAAACAGCAGACAATGACCATCAATTGTGCATGGCTGACCTCCACCATCCTTTCGCAAAACTACTCAGGCTTCACCTCTGGCACCCCCTCCTCAGCTTTATTGATGCGCTCAAAGGAATACAGATCAGCTGGAAATCAGGACATGCATGGGGAGGCTTACTGTTAGATTTTTGCTTAGCCAGATCAACAGGGTAGAGACTTGGCCAGAGCCTATGGGCTTGGAAACATTAGAGCCGTGAAGCATTGGATTGCAAATGAATGCTGTGAATTGGAGTAGCTGAGGCTATAGGGGCCACTTGCATAAGTTGTTCATACTGATCAATTATACGTAAGCAGTGAGCCACACATTTCAATCTAGGCAAGTCACAGTTTCATACGTGGCAATAGACATCCTGTAAAAGCTCCCTTGTGTAGAGAACCATCCGCAAGGCACGGGCGAGTGGGCTATGGAGACGCTTGATTGTGGATCCATAAGCAGTCCGCAAGACGTGGGCAGGTGGGCTGTGGACAGGCATGATTGCCGATTCATAACAGCACACTCCCCCTGGGCAACCATCCTCAGATGCTCTGACAGCAAGGATGAGTAGAAGAACTTGGCAGTGTGGGCAAGTCTCAACTACCAGATCAACTAGAACAGTCACTCTTCTAAGCTAGACCACCGAAGCAACTCAAAAGGTCACAAATAGAGTCAACTGACACCAGTACACTTCTATCATTTGCCTGTATCCACTTAATCATCAAGAAATGGCAGTGATTCAATAGAAGAGGATAGCTTGATGGTGGAAGAGCATACCTCATCTCTGCTTTTCGGCCATCGTATGGGATACTGATAACCAGCCGGGGCTGAGATTAAACAGCCCGAGTCAGCACCTTCATCTTGCGGGCAATGCCTCTCCCATTTCTCACCCTTTTCGGTAGAAGGAAGCTGTTTGATGGCAGCTGCATCGTCCAGGCATGGGATGTACTCTTTCATGCTGGAAGGGCATACTCTAAATTTTATACTCTTCTTGGTACCATGTGAATCTGCACCTCCATCCAGCGAAGCGGTACTGTCAAAATCAATGCTTTCGTCTCCACTGGGCGCTCTGTCACCATCATCCATGGGAAACTCTTTAGTGATGATGGACCCATCTTCCTGCAAGACACCAGAGGGTGAGACCACAACATGGGAGGGAGTACTGCTTTTTGATGATGGGTCTTCTGTTTCTTCATGGTAATCTGTAACAAGAGTGACATGGGGCTCAGATGGGGGTGAGCCTGAAGGTGATGTAGTGCCGTAGACCACAAGCTCCTCATATCTGCTCGCCCATCTCTTCCCCGTGTAGAAGCACAGACAGGAGAGAGCCAACAGGGCCAGGACTCTGAAGAGAAGGGGCCTCCTTGCAAGCTCTTCTCGAAGGTTCTTCATAGTAGGTGGTATTACAGACATCCTATTTGCGCTAAATTTGAGTGAGATTTCAGATCCAAATAGGCGCTTCCACCGTCATTTTGCCTCCTCCAGATGCTTGCTTCAGTTCAATTGTCTTGCATTTGCACATAAGAGCTGGTTAAGTGTGCAAACCAAGAAAAAAAAAAAGCAAATGGCACTGCGAAAATTCAGCTCAGAACAGTGATGCGGCCACTCTTGCATTTTAGAACCTTGCTCCAACTCCAAGCAAGGTAAAATCTCGCAGTAAATTGGAATTACTTCGGCTTCACGCACACATCTCCGCCAGGGCCGGACACTCTGCATGTGAAATGGCTTTCAAATGCGGGGATTGCATTTCTCCACCAACTCGATGATAGTCAACCCCCACGCTTGTGTGGCACTACACTGCTGCCATGTGGCACTACACTGCTGCCATGTGGCACATGGCCAGAGATGAGCTCTCAGACTTGCCACGTGATAGATATGGGATTAGTTTCGTGCATTGATGCTCGAGCGGATGTGCCGCCTACAATGCTTCCACGTGGTAGCTCTCCCCCTGTCTTGCCACACAAGCACCCCCATGCCATGCTCTCTCCTCCTGCCATGTGGTAGAAGAGATAGCATGTGGCAGGAGAGAGCACACAAGTCATGGACCTGCACATAAAACAAAACTCTGCAATCACCTCGAAATAATATTTCAATTGTACTATGTACCAACTTGTGAGCTTATATTCAAACGTGACTAAATGTGTGAATACTCTCGTAGTGTGAGATGTGAATATGTTTTGTTGGGACGAACACTACTATAAATATGTACTAGTGGGCAGCCCGTGCTTCACACGTCTTTTGAGACTCCAAATTCAAATTCTACCCAAACCTCCTCCTCCCCTTCCCGAAACTCCAAATCCTTGCCAAGTGGCAACTTTGTGAAACTCTTCCTTGAGATAATATAGAGATGTGTACATGTGTGGACACATTCATGTCTGTAGGTTCCCACCTCTCTCTCTCTCTCTCTCACACACACACACACGCACACACGCACACGCACACACCCCACAGACATGCACCCGCACATGCAAACTCTCCACACACTACTACAGGTATAGAGCCTTGTGCTCAGATAGTGTATGTGTATTTGTGTGTGTGTGTGTGTGTGTGTGTGTGTGTGCGTGTGTGTGTGCATGCATACACGTGGACATGTATGTGTGTATTTTTTACATTGTATTAGATCTTGTTGAAAATGTTGAGACAATGTCTCAAACTATAATACAATGGTTTTATAACGGAAAAAGAACCTAACAACATTCGTTTTAAGAAGGCAAGTCCTATTATCTGCATCCATACAAACAGAGAAACAAAGATGTTAATCCAATTGCGTATTATAGGTGTCAGAGGACCCTACCACATGCTACAGATGTCACCCAAAAAGAATGTCTATCATTTTTGAGAGGTTAAGAAAGAATCATTCAATCCAGAAATTATCTTTGCAAGTATGCAATTATATTCCAAGTATTGAGCTTAGCCAACCAGTCCTTAAAGAGCTTCTTCTATATACATAACCAGATTGTGTTCTATGGTTATAAAACCATAGTTTATCTAAGATAAACAACTTATATAACATATAGAATGAATTCATCCGGCCCTATTGGAAGAAAATACGGACACTTAATTCCATACAGCTCCAAGGCTTAGTATGCCAAGCTAAAACATGCAAGATATGCAGGCAAGATCCTAGACAAGTAGAAAACTAATCAGAAACTTTTGTTTGCTTTAGAGTCAATAACAAGAGTAGCAGTTAAAGCCCATGCTCCATATTTAAATGGTTGCAGGCTCTTCCTACACCGTAGGAAAAAAGCCTACATAATTCAGAATCATGGCTATCATAGGTAGGGAAGGAGTCACAATAACCTATATCAATGTTGCGTAACCATCTGTACAAAGAGCTGAACAGGAGACAGCCCTATAGAGCAATAGAAAGACATATATTTATGTCTTCCAAACCTGAGATATAAAATCACGGCTAAGGAAATAGCCATATAGAAAAATGCTCAATTTGTTGCATGGTTTAGACCCAAGCTAATACCTACAGAGTTGTGTAAACAGCTGAAAACCAAAAATGTGCACCAAAAAAAAAAAATTTGCAAATGAGAAGCCAGCCCTTCAGCAAATCCAAAGAAAAAACCTTATTTTCAACTGTCAAAACTGAGGTATACAATCTAAGCTAAAACACCATCACATAATGCAAGTCAAACATAAGGAAAAAATATGTTATGCCTTCATACTCTAGGTCTAGGCAGCATCTTTAAGTCCTTTAATATCAAGTAGAGGTATAGCAAACCAAGCCAAGCTATGTGATAGCTACAAGGTATATCCCTTAAAAAATTACCACAGAGTTGTATATGAGATATGGTATTTTAGAAACTGGTTATGTAACAAGTTGTGAAGGGAAACAATAAAAAACCAGCATATCAGATCAACAAAGAGAGATAAGAAACATATATTAAAAGCAAAAAAACCTGATCTTAGAAGGCAATCCCTATGCAAACCATACAGAAATATACTCAGATGTTATGCTTTCTACCAGTATTCCAAAGGATATAAATGACCAAACTCTATATGGTGAGAATAGTCATTTCTCAAAGCACATCTCTAAGGAGTCTGCCTTGACCATAATTAAGCCAAGATATCTTAAGCCATCATATAACCCGTACACATGAGAGTCCAAACCATGTAGAGAAAACTTAAGTGTCAAAGCCCAGTCACATACAAACCTCAACCATAATCATATTTTAGGGTGGATTCTACTACAAAAAGAAAATAGTTTATTAAAGCATCAAAAGTAGTGCTATCATAAACAAGAGCAGTGCAAGGTACAGCTAAGCATACCTTGATAATCAATCCCAACCCTACTAACAAACCAGGCAATGTATATCACCAGTATGTCAGAGTAGAGTCCTAACAAGCAATTAGATAGTGGCATGTGAGCCTTGCACCATAGCATGCAAAAGCCCCAAAGTAGTGAAGCATACCCAAGTCCAGAAGCTTACACAAGATAACCGATGTACCAAAGAGATGCGGTGAGAAAACTTAGGTACAGTAAACAATAACAATAGGCAACATGAAAGGCTTTAAAGGAAATTTTGTACAGTTAAAGACACAACAATCAAGTATTCATGAGATGTGATTGATCAATTGTTTTAGTCACAAATCTATCACATGCAAGCATAAAAATTGTATGAAAGCTTTGAAAGACAGAAACCAAGTGCACCTATATAGAAGGCACCCCATAAGAAGCAAGTAATAGAGCCATAAGCACCACTAAGTGAGATGTTACCCTCACCTCAAACTTATGCCTTTAAATAGGAAAACCTCTTTGAGTGTGGAGTGTGGAGTGTGAAATTGTCATATGAACCTGATGTGCCCATCTCCTCCACCGCTACAGACGAGCATCAAGCAGCCACCCGAAATAGAAAGTTGCAGAGGAAGTTGCAAGAGGTAGATAATATCTTAGGAATAGGGTTGTCGCATGCCTAACGTAGTACTCTCATTAAATGAGCGAGAAAATGTATCCAATAAAAGCGTGACACAAGGCTTAGCCTTAAAAAATATTCACTACAAAGGCTTGTTCACACTATGAGCATAGACTCTCAAAAATTGGGATTTTTTCATTGTATGCAATGATGTAGTTAAATGTGTTTATGTGTGTGTGTGTGTGTGTGTATGTGTGCTTGCGTGCACGTGCATGTGCAAGTGTGTGTGCCTTTATGTGTTGATAGTGCATGTGCACACATGTCTGTGTTAAGTGCACCTTTATGTATTAAAGCCTTAATCAAGGTAGCTCTCACATTACCCTCACACTGAGATTGTTTGTATCAACTCGATGTCTCCAAACTCAAGCGGTTAATCCTCTAAACCCTGGTGGACACCGGCAATCAGAACTTCAACTAGGCTTCCTGTTTTTATGGATCCGGGCCCGTCCTCTTGTCTACCACATGAGGGAAAAATATCAGGTAATACCATCTTTGTCATTCTACTTTTCACGAATCTTTGAGAAGCATGCTACTCGCCCCACGATTCTCCACCTTCTTTTGCATTAGCAATTATAAAAGAGCACCAAAGCCTTCCAATTCCCAATGGACAAGACTTAGGGGGAAGTCTCAAAGGGAGTGCGAATGCTTCTCAAATATTCTTCTCAAAGTATCCCTAGCTACTATTCACTCATGGTTTATATAGCATGCTCAAGCCTTTTTGGTTCTTCCTGCTCTGTTACCTTTGTCATATACACAAAATGTTTAACCATAAAAGAGTCATAGGTCAACCTTTGAACCACATGCCTTGCCCTTGTAGACCTTCAAGCTTGAATTTCTTGAACATCTTCACTTCCTTAATTGATTTGAGGAATCACTTCTTCAGTACAACTAGTGCTTGGTTCACTAGTAATGCTGTGAAGACGTCCTTTCTATGGAGATAACTTTTTCTCTTTTACTTCTTTGTGTGACAACAATTGAACCTCACTTGGCTCATATCTAATGATGATCTCTTCATGCTTGTCATACCATCCATGCTTCTCGTCAAAGTCAACATCTTTACTAACATACATCTTCTTGTTTTTGTAGGATCATAGCATTTGTAGACACCCTTTTGTAAATCAATTACAATGAACACACATTTCAAAGCTTTTGGCTCAAGCTTTGTTTGTATCTCATCTTGCACATGTGGATAACATACCAAAGATCTTCAAGTATGACCCATTAGGTTTTTATCCTATGAACTTCTCTTCTGGAGTTATGTTTGGATCAATCAACATTGGAGATTGATTAATCAAGGAAACAACATAATTACATGCCTCTGCCCAATGGTATTATGGCGTGTTTTTCTCATATAACATGGCTCTTGCCATCTCGGTAATGTGCCTATTCTTCCTTTTTGTCACTCCATTCCTTGGTGGACATGTATCTTGGTGTCCATTGTCTTTTGATACCTTGCTGCTTAGGTATTTGTCAAATTGTCAAATTCCCATGACATATACTCTCCTCCATTGTCACTTCTCGAGATTTTGATCTTGAGAATACTTTTCTTTTTCACCTCTGCTTTAAACTGTTGAGAATACTTTTCTTTTCCACCTCTGCTTTAAACTGTTGAAACTAATTAAAATCTTCACTTTTAGCTTTCAAAAAATATATCCATACCTTCCTTGAACAGTCAATAATGAAGGTTATGTAATATCTTGCTTCTCTAATGCTTTGTGTTTGTGTTGGACCCCTTAGATCCATGTGTATAAGCTCCAAAGTCTTTTGATGAATATATCCTTCTTTGTTGAAAGGCTTTCTTGAGGACTTTTCTTTTTCACATGGTTCACATAATCCGGATAATGATTGTCCTTCTTTGAGAGTTGGCAATCCCTTTACTAAACTTTAATTGAAAGATACTTATGTGACAAGTCTTTTGTGCCAAAGCTCAACCTCTAACATAGATGAGATTCTCGTATATGTACATGCTTCCAACATAGGCATCCCATCCAAAATAAACATCCTTCTAACTTTTTCACCTCTTGCTAGAAACTTGAGTGTGTTATAGTCTTGCATAACACACCCATCTAGATTTATTGTTACTTGCATATTTTGCTTCACAATCTATCCAACTGACACTAAGTTCTTTATAATGCCTGGAACATAAAGAACAATGTTGAATGCCTCCTTTGGGGATATCCAAAGGTATACTCCCAATGTGACTAGCAAGATGTGGTGTATTATCTCCACTAGATACACTCATCTTCTTATTGACTTCTTGTTTTGAGTAAACAAGTCCTCTCTTCCAATCATGTGAATTGTACATGCAGAATCTATGTACCATTTGTCTTTTTCCAAAGACTCTACCATTGACTAATGACTTAACAAACAAGTTATGTTTGTCTTCTTCTTTTCTTTCTCCTTTTGTTGAGGCCTTGCTTCAAAGTGTGATTCCTAATGTTTGTCTTCTTCTTTTTTTTCTCCTTTTATTGAGGCATAATTCCCTTGCCTCAAAGTGCCATTCCTAATGTCTCTTTGTTTTGAATAGCAATCTCGAGCCCATTTTCCTATCTTGTCACAATAGCATCTCTATTGTTTTGTCCTCTTTGGCAATTATAGCTTCCTTGATTTGAGGATTATCTTCCATCTCATCCTCTTTGAGTGTTCCTTCGACTCCCTCTATTTGTGGAGTCATGATCACTATTGTTACCTTAGCCTCTTTCAAAGTTACCACCTCTTTGGCCTTAATGTCCTCCTCGACCTCTTCCTATGGCTTTTCCATCACCAGTATATAGAGCACTTTTATCACTCCAGTATGATTTTAATGACTTCCCCAAGTATTTATTCTTCAAGAATCATCTTTGCCACAATTTCCTCAAATTTTGACAACCTATCTCGAGATAAGATATATGTTTTGAATATCTTGAAGTCTCTTCCAAGACCTCTAATTCATATCTCTACCATCTTCATCTGCAACTGGCTCACGACTCATGGCCAATTGATCACATATACCTCTAATCTTTACAACACAATCAAACGCTGACAAGTTCTTCTTCTCAATCATATGTAACTCTCCTCTGAGTTGTATTTTGCAAGACTTTGACAAATTTTCAAACATGCTTAAAAGTGTTTTCCACACATTAGTAGTTAATTCACAGGGTTCGATGTGTGGAATGATTGCTTGACTCACTATCTAAGCAATAATACTAATCACCTTCTTCTCTTTCAATTGCCATGCTTTGACATCTATTTCATATTGTCTTCATCATAAACTCAGTTGAGTCTCATGAACTTGATCACCTCTTCCTTTGACTTCTCTCCTACTGCCTTTTAGTAGTTTTGGAGGCATGTTTGGCATTGCATTGGATTGTTACAAGCTACACCATCCCTGTACAATGGTGGACAATGCTTACCTCAACTTGTTGTGGGTGGGGAACTTTCTAGTGTCCATGCTCGTATCTTGATAGATTCCAAGCTTTACTACTGGTAGCTAGCACCACTCTCTTACCACGTCCTCAAGCTGTCACCATGAGGTTCCAAGCTTTACTACTGGTAGCTAGCACCACTCTCTTACCACGTCCTCAAGCTGTCACCATGAGGTTGCCTTTCTTCATACAAGGACACTCACTCCTATCAACTCTCACACCTAAGAATACAAACATAAGAGGAACATGCACCAGGAATGTAGCTCTCTCTCTCTCTCTCTCTCTCTCTCTCTCTCTCTCTCTCTCTCTCTCTCTCACCTCGTCCTCAAGCTGTCACCACCATGAGGCCGCCTTTCTCCATACAAGGACACTCACTCCTATCAACTCTCACACTCAAGAATACAAGCATAATAGGAACATGCACCAAGAATGTAACTCTCTCTCCTCTCAACTCTCTCTCTCTCTCTCTCTCTCTCTCTCTCTCTCTCTCTCTCACCATAGACACAAGAGAGCAAGGAGATAATTCTAGAATAAATTGGCACAAAGGGGGATTGTGTCTTGTATTATGAGAATGTTGTTATTTATACAACTGGCCCTTATTCACGCTTGGGCACCCAAAACTTAATGAAAGATGAACTAAAAGCTTCCAAGTTACATAGTTTTGTGGCATAGGCAAACTTTGTCATAATTACAATGTTTTTGAGTGTTGTTTCATAACACTTATTGTAATATTTTTCTTATGTAATGGAGCGATGCTAAGTTAACCAAAACAGGGTTAACACCCTCCCCCCTACATGTTGGAGATTCTGTCCTCAGAATCTATTGCCACAAGGCTTATTGCCCTAGATATTCCTTATAATAGCGGCTCTTTCTTGTATGGAGGACACAAAGGGTATGGCATAGGAAGTAGAGTGACCTTCAAAAATTTGTCAATCATGTCCTCAAATATTGTATACATGTATAAGGGTAGGCAATGGAGGCGATGATAATAGTACATGCTACTACTACTGTCCGCCGAGGGTCCTTTGTTGTTGAGATTAAAGTGTATTCCCTCCTTGTTTTAGCTATAACCATAACCATCCTGAATGTCAATGAGAAGAATGATGAGTTTAAAGAACCTGATAGTAGCCACGATGGCTGGATTTGGAATTGCGTACCATGCATGGATAGTTGTAAGCATGAATAGTTGCTATTGGTTTAATGTATCAAAGCAGTTGTTCTCGAAGTAAGGAAAATTATAGATTAAGTAGGAGTCCTGAGCATGCCTTTCGTGGAACTCTTTGGCAGTGAACCTTCATTTGATTGGCATGAACAGGGGGTCAACACGAAGGTGCCATGGAGAAGCCATGTATATATCTACATATTCTTTGATGGTGAGGAAGGGCAATCCATTTGATGGAGGTCCAATATTTGTGGTTATGGGAAGGTGAGCTGGTCCTCCAATTCCTTGGAAAACATTTGTAACTACCGCTATTTGAGGTTCGGTTGTATCCTCATCACAGTCAACTACCCTTGGACGCCCACATCCTTGGCGTTCTGCACGTCCTCCATGAGCCATGATTCTTTGTCGTTGTTGAACCTTTATTATAGCTGAGAAGTAACTCACACAGATTGGGAGTCAAGTGGATACCCTCTCTTAGGTAGAGTATATTGAGAACTTCTTGAAGATAGAACCTCTAATCTCTTAATTCATTCTCCCACCATTAAACTTTATGCATAATATACAACTAATAATTAAGTTGTAGTTATTTTTAAAATCTTAATAGAGAGGAAAAGTGGAAAGAACAGAGAATGACATTTATTGTTGAGTGAGAGAGAGAGAGGTATGGGAGCGAGAGAGTAAGAGAGGTGGAAAATAGTTGGAGAGGAGACCAAGAGAGGGAGAGAGGGACTAGAGATTGAGAGAGCATGTAGAGGAGATTAAGGCAAAGACTCCTAGAGGGAAAAGTCCATAGTAGATGAGGGAATTAGCGAGGGAGGGGGAGTATGTGAATGTTGAGGGGGATTGGTTGATGAGGGAGGGGGGGTGGTCTACTCTAGTAAAGGAGTGTGAGATTGGTGTGGCGAGGGGCGAGAGAGAGAGGGGTTGAAAGAAAGCAAGTGAGATGTCGAGGGTTTGCCAGAAGGGGAGAGAGTGATTGCTATGAGGGGGTTGATGGGAAGGTGTGATAGAGAGAGGGAAAGGTCATGAGGCCACATGGGAGAGAGAGAGAGAGAGGGGGTGACTGGGTGAGCGGGTGAAAGAGAGGGTGAGCTAACAAGGGGGTGAAAGACGAGGAGATGCTAAAAGGGGTCCACTTAAAAGGTGTTAAGGGAATGAGTGACACGGATGGCGAGTATGCTGGCAAGTGAATAGAGAGAGTTACAAGGGATGACAAACTAGAAGGAATACGCCCCAAAAGGGATGGAAGAGGCTACAAAGACTGAGAGTACCTGAAGGGTGGTGAGGAACTATAAAGGGAGGGTATGCTGAAGCGGAGCACAAATATGACAAGAGGTGGCTGCTCAAAGACTGAGAGTACCTGAAGGGTGAGGGGGAGCAAGCAACTAGGGCGCATGGACAATGGATCAAAATTGGCAGCACAAGGAGAATAGAAATTCAACCACGCGAGGAGATGAGAACACCAACTAAGCTGGCCGATGGGGAGAAGCCAATGGTGGAAGAAGATGACAATCGGGTCTACATAGTGAATCATCCAGCATGGAAAGAAAAAGAGTAAAATATATTGAAGGCCCACCATGATAAGAGTCCAACGAGGGGGGGAGAGGGAGAAAGAAAGATATATTAAGGGTCTACTAAAGACCCAATGGGCCTATAAGACCAAAGTGATACAATAATGTCCATGGCATATCTCATCATGGAATGGAAAATAAAACAGAATGAAAACATAAGTATAGCTATCTCACTGGGGTGATACAAAGCTGTCCATGGAAACTCGTCATGGAATACTGAGAACATAAAAACATGGGAGCAACCTCAGCTTCGAGTAGATGGTATACCACTCTCCAAAATGGCAAGCATGGGGCTGACGAGTATGGGCAAGAGCTCTCCCTCAGCTATGTCACGTGGAAAGGTAGCTCGATGGCAGTGGAGCATGTCTTGGATTTGAGAGCTGATGAGGTGATCGTGGGGGCTGATCGTGGGGGCCGACAGGGGGGTCGAGGGAGTCGGGCACGCTGGAGTGTAGAGGCTCGGTCCGAGATGTAACTCCTCTCGAGCAAGGTAGGTCTGGGAGCAGCTTGTGCAAGATCCACCGTGTCGGTGTCCTCCACCTCCTGGGTCCGGAAGAAACTGGTGATGGTTGGCTATCAAGGGAGGGGGTGGGGAGCTGTGTCTCAAGAAGGTGTCCCTGTGTCTGCGGAGCTCAAGCAGGAAGAGGCCCAGGCAACGTTGGTCCTGGAAGTCAATGATCCTAGAGAGTCGACCGAATCCCTCACGAAATAGACAGTGAAACCTCCCGCGGATCTCATAGTATGCTGGGCAGCGGCATATGTAATGCTCCTCCATCTTAACCTCTATGTGGCATATCCTAGTTGGCATATCCTCTCCTTTCTGGGTGTTTGTACGAGCTTCCCGGCTTTGAAGATGCACTCAGCTCTACCTGTCTTCACTCTGAGGTGGTGGGAAGAAACCCGTATCTAGCCAATCGTAATCCGCATGGCATGGGACATGTGAACATCCTTAGTGAGTGTGAGGAAGTGGTCTCTGTAAAAGTGCATCTTCATGGTGTGGGGAGCTCTGGGGGTGTGATCCATGTGCAATGTGTGTAGAGGCTAAGAAGATCTGATTGGATAACCCGGTTGGTATCCTCGTGAGACAGTGGAGAAAAAAGGGGAGTCCAAACTGTACTGAAGGGGGGGTAGGCAGTCCATGCAGAGCCCATATACTCAGAACCAAGTGGAAACTAGTGCATACCATACTCCAGAATGCCCCTTAAGTGCTAGTTGTCGGGTACCTATGGGGATCCATGTGACTAATGCGATGGAGGTATGTGACTGTCTGGAAGAGTGCCTCCACTACCATCGGGGCTGCATCAAACTCTGCCTTGATAATCTGGTGTGGGACTGATGGTTTGCTGCGGATCATATGGGACAACATCATGACTTGGGGCCTCTCAACTCGCTGCCAATCCTCATCGGATAAATCTGGCCCCCAAAAAGCTGCTCCATACATCAAGGCTGGTGTGAGGAGGGTGTCAAAAAGCCAACCCTTCGTCCTGGGCCCTGGAAATGTGCCTGGAAGCACTACCGCTCAAGTAAGCTCAAGGTTGCATATCCCCATGTCACTCTGGCAATTGCTGCGGGCAGGAAGCATGGTAAAGCGTGGGCCACTGAAAGTGACACCAAGGTAGACATAGGATGAGACAATCTCCACAGGATTCCCTCTATATGTGAAGCTCAATCTGGATGTGACGGGGCCAGAGGTATTGAAGACCATTACCTTGGTTTTACCAAGGTTAACAGAGAGGTCCTGTTGGGTGCCCTTCGGCTGGAGTCTGAGAGGAGGATGATGTCATTTGCATAAAGTAGTATGGGGATCAATATGTCTGCCAATGTGGGACTAGCCCCGCCTAATCCATCAATGAAGCTCGAGATCTCATCAATGTAGAGGCCGAAGAGAGTGGGTGATAGAGGGCAGCCCTGTTTCACCTCAATAGTGCTGGAAATCTCCTGTGATGTACCTCTTGGGGCTCTCACTCGTTCGGTGACGAACTCATAGAGGGCGATGATGCTCCAAGCCATGTCAGATGGGACTCCGATCTCTTGTAGACGGTGTAAGAGGCGGGCTCGGGGGGCTCGGGGTACATTATCACAAAAGCTTTGCGAAAATCCACAAAGCAGTAGTAAATCCTCTAGGGTCATGCTCTCCCTCCTCGATGATGGCACGAAGGGTGAAGATGTGGTCAAGGGTAGAGTAGCTCCTCCGAAAGCCAACATGTCTTGAGGCTGTGCATCCGTGGCTCTCTGCAAATGAACTGAGCTCTGCCTCTAGCACTTATCCATAGAGTTTGGCCAATGTGTGGCCAATCATGATCGTCATGTAGTTATTAGGATCAAGTGGATCTCCAGCTTTGAGGATGGGGGTGATGGTGTTGGTGGACCAAGAGGGTGGAAATCCTTCACAAAGGGCTCTATTGAACATGTAGGTTAGTAGGGGCGCTAGGGTATCATGGGCATGCGAGATGTAATCGGCAGTGAGTCCCTCATGATCTTGGGCTCACCCATTGCGTAGTCTATGAATGGCCTTGAGGACCATGCCCTTTGTGAAGAAGGTGGAGGTAGTGGGGTGGGGGTCTGGTGGTGGGGGTAGGGGCGGCTGATGGGGGATATGATAGAGGGAGTGTGCATAGGAGTGCCATGTGTCTGGGCAGGTGATAGGTGTGGGAGGGCGATGTTCTCGAAGTTTCCTCCATGCCTCTTTGCAGGTTGGCCATAAGAAAAGTCGCTATAACTCATCCTCTTTCCGAGCATAGAACTCCTGTTTCTTGTGTCAGGTGAGCTGTTGAGAAATCTGTTGCGCTTGCGCTTTATGATTTGCCCAATCCGTACCTCATGCTTAAGACGGGAGTGTGTGGCCCGACATTTGTCATCATACCAAAAGTTCTAGGGCATGGAACCGCAAGGTGGCTTGGCGGTAGACCGCTGTGTGTAGATGAAAGAAACTATGGGTGGATGTGTGGAGTATGGTAGTGAGTTGTGTTGTGAGGGTGGATAGGGGGACAGTAGGTTCCACATCCTGGAGTTGGCGGTAGATGTGGTTGGAGTAAACAAGGTCAAGCTCGTGATCAAAGAGGACCTGAGTGTAGTGTGAGAAGGGGGGTGGTGGAGGGACGGGTGGTGTGCAGGTAAGAGTGAGAGAGAGGTAGGCATGGTCAGCTTCAAAAGGGGGTGGCAGAATGGAGAAGTCGGGGATAAGGTGTTCCAAAGTCAGAGATCCCATAAGGTAGTCCACAATGCTAGTACCTCCTGAGCGAGGGAAGGAGGTGAGGGCGTCGAAGGAGGGCCATCAGGGACATCTCGTTATAGATAACGAGACCATGTGCAGCTCCCAGCTCTAAGAAATATCTCCCGTATACTCTGACCTCCTCACGGTCCTGTGATGATGTCCAGCTACTACTGTAGTCTGATAAGGTCGTCTAGATTGAGTAGTGGGACCTGGTGACTTCCTGTCCTCGTGTTGAAGTCCTCGAGCAGCAGGAGGACTTCCCCCAACTATGAGAACTCCATGATATCCTCATATAATGGTAAGTACGGTGAGTGGCTATTCTATGCGGCATAAGGGGAGTGGCGTGGTGCAAAATAACACACAGCAATGTGGATGACTCTGTCACTCCTAAGCTATAGCCGCACCCAAAGATATCGTGCATCCTCGTCCTTCCGAACGATACTGAGAATCTGTCGGAGATGGGATCTAAAAAGGACAGCTACCTCCAGAGCCACAGACGACTCCTGATGTGCGAGTCTTACCTCGAAAAGCTGACTCCTACTCATACCCGGCTATGTATGGTATGCCCCTCTCAAGGCTCTAATGAGTCTCTGTATAAAAAATGACATCCTTGCCCGTGAGAATCTCACTCAAGCCTCCTCGATTCAACCACAGCATGCTATTGCAGTTCCATACTGCCAACCCCAGGGTTTTGGTCTCATAGATCCCGCGTCCCTATTTGGGACGACGCTCAGTGATAATGACTCTACCATCTCTGTAGATAGCCCACTTGCCTGCTCTGCAGATGAGGGAGAGAGAGAGGGGCAGATGAGGGGTGGCTTGCATAGTGGGTTGAGAAGCAAAAAATGGAGGGGGGGTGGTTGGTGCTAGAGCCGTCGCCTCCTTTATTTTAAAAAATAAATTTAAAAAATAAAAACCGTGTAGTTTTTAGTAGAATTTTACATCCTTCCCCCCTTAAAGAAATTGAGATGTCCTTATCTCAAAAGTAGGTAAGGAAAATCTTGATACAACTTAGACTCATCTTCCCATGTAGCATTTTCTGTTGTTGGGAAGTATTTCCACCACTAAATTAAATGTTCCCTAATGACTCCATTTCTCTGAGTCCTTTCTCTAGAACTAAGGATTCTCTCGGGTTGAATTTTGAAGGTGCTTTGGGATGGCATAATGATTTGCTCATAATCTAGGATATGGTCAGGACTAGATACATAGGCTTTCAAAATGCTTACATGGAATACATTATGGACTTTTAGGTAGTAGCGATAGCTCATAAGCTTGTCCATTGATTATTTTGGTGATGACATAAGGCCCATAATAGCAAGGGCTCAGATTTTTATACTTTCCTAAAGATATAGAGCCTTTTTTGGATGTACCATTAGGAAGACCATATCTCCTTCTTTGAATAGTCGTTGAATTCTTCTGGCATCAGCATAATGCTTTTGTCTATCCTAGGCAGACTTGATCTCCTTCTTGAAAGCTCTCATTTGTTGATCCATGTCATCTAACATTTATTTAGAGGCTTCTAATCTATTCATTCGATCATACCAATTTAATGGTGTTATACAATCTTTACCATATAAAGCCTTGAAAAAGGACATACCTATACTCCTGTGATGGGCTGAATTATAGGCAAATTCTACCAATGGTAGGTAATGAAGCCATAGCTTTGGTTGCAATTGCAATAAGCCATGAGTATGTCTTCAATGACTTGATTTACCCTTTCAGTTTGACCATATGATTCTAGACGATAGGCTGTGCTTAAGTTTAATTGGGTTCCAATCCCCTAAAAAAAGGGCAGTCCAAAACCAAGAAGTACACTTTGTATCCCTATAACAATCCTTTTTGGCAACCCATGTAGTTTAAATATATCCTTGATAAATATTCTTGCAATGTCGATTGCCTTGAAGGTCTTTTTGACAGGAATTAAATGGGCTAATTTTGTCAGTCTGTCCACCGCCACCATGATAGAGTCATAACCCCCTTGTACAAAAGGAAGACTTGTGACAAAATCCATGCTTACACATTCCCGCTTCATTGTAGGAATGTCTAGTGGGTGCAAGTTTGGTTGGCATTTTTACCCTTTCAGCCTTGTTTCTCTGACAAGCTAAGCATTGTGTGACATACCTGAGTACATCCTTCTTTAATCCTAGCCAAAAGAAACTCTTTTGTAGAACATTCAACATCTTCACATATCCTAGATGTCTGATATATAGTGCATCATGAGCTTTATTTAGTATTCAATCTTTTATCTCCTTAATGTTTCGCATGCACATCCTTTTAGTAGCATCTATCACTAAGAGTTTAATCTTTGATTATCCTACTCTCTTTCTCAAAGTGAGTTGTTTGGGCCATGAGTCGTAAAATGTTCCCAATGTTATCCAAAACTACTTTGTCCTTCACTTCCATAAGTAAAGGGTTTCCTGGCATAGAGATTGCAGTCATAAAGGACTTCCTACTCAATGCATCTGCAACTAAATTTTCTTTGCCTTGTCTGTATTTGATTTCAAAGTCAAATTTTGATAAGATCTCTACCCAATGCCTTTGTCTCATGTTGAGATCTTATTGAGTAAAAATACACTTTAAGCTCTTATGATCTGTACTAAGCATGAACCTTTTGCCTAGTAATGTCGCCATAACTTCAGAGTATGAATTACAGCCAAAAGTACTAGATTGCGAGTAGCATAGTTTCTTTCATAATCTTTGAGTTTCCTTGAAGTATAAGCTGCTGGTTTCCCTTATTGTGTATGACCACTTCAAAATCTACATAAAAAATTGGCAATTGAAGGATAGGTGCAATTGTGAGAGCCACCTTGAGTTTATCAAAATTTTGTTGATGCTCCTTGGTCCAAACTATTTTTGTATCTTTTTAAGTAGTTTAGTTAAAGGTATGGCTATCTTTGCATAATCCTGAATAAATATATGGTACCACCTTGTAATCCCAAGAAATCATCGAATCTCCTTGATGTTGGATGGTTGAGGCCATTCCACTATATCTTGTACCTTTGGTGGATCTACTGAAATTCCATCCTTGGAGACAATGAATCCCAAATATTCAATTTTGTCTGTAAGGAAGGTAAACTTACTCTTTTTAGCAAAGAGTTGGTGTTCCCTTAGAATTTCTAGAACTTCTTTAACTTGGGCTTCGTGCTCTTTCTCATCCTTAGAGTAGATCAGAATATCTTCAAAGAACACCAAGACATGATTGTCAAGTTGCTTCTTGAATATATCTTGTATGAGCCTATTAAATGTTGTTGGGGCATTAATTAACCCAAAGGACATCATGGCATATTCATAATGTCCATATCTAGAGTTGAAAGCTATCTTTGGGATGTCTTCTTCCTTGACCCTAATTTGATAGCATCTAGATTTCAAATCAATCTTTATGAAGATTTGAGCTCTGTGAAGTCGATCTAGAAGTTCATCAATCCTAGGAGTTGGATACTTATTCTTTACGGTAAGTTGATTTAGGCCCCTAGGATGATGACATATAGGAGAACCATAGGAGAGTTCTAAGTAACATGCCACACCATTCGGTGACATCGGGTAGAGTGCGGAAGATGGCAAGGCTTCATATGGAAAGCATGGCTAAGACTCGTCTTCCCCAACCAATGAATGAGGTGCCTTCACCATCGCCACATGAGGAGGAAGAGAATCTTATCATAAACGACATGGTAAATGACTTCTTTGGACAGGAGGTCATAGATGCTAGTGAATAAGCTCCAATGTCACAGAAGAGGAGGAAACCTTACATAGAGAGGCAAGCACACCTTTGTATGAGGGATGTTTGTACTCCACACTGCGAGTACACTTGGAGCTATTGAACTTGCAAACAACTTATGGATGGAGTGATGCAAGTGTCACAAGTCTTCTTCATCGGTAAGACCACCTCATTCTATTGAAAATATTTCATGTTCTATATACTCTCCTCGCTAATATTTTGACATATGATTTCTTACCCTATGTTGTAGGCTTCTCAAGAATATTATTCCCCAAAATCTATTATCGAACTCACGAGATGGGTGTCGTAAAATGTTCTCTATGCTAGGTATGGATTACACAAAAATGCATCCATGTTCCAATGATTGCATGATATTTATAGGGGTTAATAAAGATGCAACACAATGTCTACAATGTGGGGAGATCCGCTATGGGATGATTTGCAAGGTGATAAAGTTCCTCAAAAGGTTTTGAGACACTTCCCTATCATTCCTCGAATCCAACACCTGTTTAAATGTAAGGGGATTGCAGAACTCATGACGTGGCATGCTAATCATCGCTTGATTGATGGCATCATGAGGATCTTATAGCTAATTCACTAGCATGGTAACATGTGGAGCATCAATGGCTAGAGTTTAAAGATGAGCCTCGTCACTTACATCTTGGCTTGGACATGGATGGTGTTAACCCATTTGGCTTTAAGTCCACATCATGGTCTACTTGGCCTATCGTATTGGTGAATTACAACCTCCCTCCATGGGTAGCAATCAAGAAAGGTCATATCATGCTTGCTCTCCTTGTATACCAGGCAAGGTATAAGGTGGCAAACATGGATGTGTACCTCGAGCATTTGATTGAGAATCTTGAGACACTATGGCGAGGTATATCAAAGTACATGACGTTTCAAGGCCAATAAATATGCATGAGACGGAGGTGAAAGGGGTTTTTCTTTGGACGATGCATGACTATCCCAGGTTCTCGGAGTGCTCAGGTGCCTACTTAAACCTTATATGCATAAGAGTTTAGCCTTTAAACTTTAAGTTTATATCTCTATCTCAATCATCTCAATTAAAATAGGTTTGGCAACCTCCAGACATCATGCATGTCCAATTTGCAGACCATCACGTTTCGGAAAGACTCTCTACACTTAAGAAGGTGGTGTATGACAAACATCATCGATTTCTCCCTCCTTCACATCCCAAGTATGTGCCACATAATGTCTCACCACTTGTGATGAGAGGTAGAGATTGGTTTAAGGCATGGAGAAGCACTCCCAATCCACCACCAAATGGGATGTCTAGACACTCAATCTTCTTTTGACTTCCATATAGATCAATCATCTCTTAGATCCCAAGCATATCTTCAAGAATGTGGCAACAAATATTTGGGACCATTTAATTGGTAAAAGAAATACAAAGGGTGCAAGGGATGACTTACAAAACATTGAACGCCTTCAAAGTGCATGGTCAACTGAAAGTGAGAGTGACAAAATAGTCCTACCAAAGGCACCATGGGTATTAACCCAAGAGGGAGCACAATAAGGTGAAAAGTGTGATCGCCTCTTTTTGTACACCAACCGGAGTCATGTATTCATTGAAGGGTGCCTTCACAAAGACCAAAAAGAAAGGAGAGGAACAATTATATGGCCTCAAGACACATGATTGGCACAAGATATTACAGGTATATAAATATTCGCTTTTTCATTTTCTCTTTGTGGTACATAATTTGTAAGGTCATATACAAACTTCCATTTTTTTCTATGCATAGTTCATTGTTCTAATTGCTATAGTTGGTTGTGGAGACAAGGTGAGAGAGGCTATTTACAAAATGGGAAGCTTGGTGAGGTATGAAGCTTCTCTCTAATTCATTAAGTTATATTGCTTATTTGGAATTCTCATGCGCTCACAAGTTATGTATTGGTAAATAGTACACATAATTGCTATGTATGTAGGTACATAACCTTAAAGGAGATAGATCCTACATCCATTGAGATGGCTCATCTCAATGTTATTGAGGCAGTGTGTATGATCGAGGACAACTTTCCTAGAACAATTCTCACTAGCCAATTGCATCTTGTGGTGCATTTGGTTGATGAAGTGGCATTGTGTGGTGTTGTTCGTGTTCGATGGATGTTTTTCCTTGAAAGGTTCATGAAAACCTTAAAGGACTTTGTGAGACAAAGATCAAGGCCAAAAGCAAGCATGGCAAAGGGATGGTTGATACAAGAGTCTCTTGTGTATATCTCAAAACATCTATCTCACATAGATCCTTCCATGCTACGATTATGGAGCAATGAGGAGGATGACCGACTAATCACTAATATGCCTCAGGGAAAAGGAAGGCAACAAAGATTGGATGAAGCATTATACCACAAGGTGAATACATTCTGCATTCTAAATAGTCCCATCATGGAGAAGTGGATTGGGAGATACAAGGATGCAATCAATAGATGAAAGGATGAGAGAGAAGAGCTTTCAAAAGAGCAAAGAGACGCTTGTCATTCCCCCCTAACTTGGAACCTCTGACAAATGTGATCGATGGCATCGAAAAATGGAGAGATGATCACAAGAGAAGAGCATGAGTATGCAAGAGGATGTGACCCTCAAGGTAAGTACATTCTTTATCTCTATCTCACGTATATACCTTGTTTAATGCACTATATATACTAAATGTCATGCTTTTGTTTAATGTTAGTACAAACTATATAATGCAACATGGTCAGAGGGACAGCACTTTCACATGGAGCGTATGGATTCTAAAAGAAACACATTTGATTGTGGTGTGATGAAAACTTTTGAGCAAGAAAGTCGAGTCAGTAGACATGATACCAATGTCGTAGAGGACAATCTTGAGTATTGTGGATATTCTGGAGGTTGGATTTAGAGCATTTACTCTATTCATCTTTGATGTCAAATGGTTCAAGATGATATATAGAGGTGCTCATAAGCAACCGTGAAGAAACATCCAAATGGGTTCTTCCAAATTGATTCCACCAAGTTTTGGAATGATGAGAAAGATACATTCATACTACCTCAACACTGTCAACAGGTTAGTAACCCAACCAACCCAAATTAAATCTTGATGTAGTATAATAAAAGTGTAACCCCTTTGCTTTGTGATATTAGGTTGTGTTTCACGCCAATCGAATTGATCCAAAGTGGTGGTATGTTATACAAGTTTTCCCTCGTTCAAAACATATCTTTCAAGATCAAGATGTGGAGGCCGAATCTCTGGATGAGGTGCAAGTACTACCTCAAATCGGCTCATCGGAAGAAGACGATGAAGAAAACATTTTGGATGGGGCTGATAAAGAGCATGAGGAACATCAATCGAAAGTCACCTATCAATCATGACAATGCTTCATTGGATCATGATAGTGATATTGATATTGATATAGAACCCATCTTTTCATTGAGCTTCCATTAAATATAAACATTGATGAAGCAACACATATGGATTTATTATAAGATGGGATAGATTCATGATCTTGACATTGTTTTGCTTCTCAAAAGTTTTCAACTATCTTTTTTTTGTCTCAAAACATGGCTCCAAGGGTTTTAATGGATGATTTTTTAAAACTATATATCATTTCATGTGTGCATGTGACATGTATTTTCAAAATTCAGCATCCAACAACTCTCTAGAATTTCATGCAGTGAAAATGGCATCGTAATTTTTCCCCCGCTATCTTCGCTATTTAGCAGCAAAATCCAGTATAGCAGCGAAATTTCACTGCTAAAGGCGCTACTCAGCAACAAAATTTCACTGCTATAAATGCTGTGGAGCAGCGAAATTTCGTTGTTAGGAGCGCTGCTCACAGCAGCGAAATTTTACTGTGGAGCAACGAACAGAATCCTCGATATCCCAACAAAAAAAGTGCTACTGAAACGCTATTGTGCCCCCGACATGTTGTAGCACTCCAGTTGGAGTTTACTGGCAATGTTTGTCAGACAATCTAGTATGGCACTTAGCCTCTTCATCCTTTATGCATGCCAAGACATGTTGGCAAGCTTTCAACGGGGTATGTTCCATCAAAATCTCAACAACCCTTAGAAGTGGTAAGATCTAAAATCAAAAGAAAGTTATTAGAGTTTGAGATGAGTATGAGATAAGGACTAGCTTCAACCACACCATGCAAAGCAAAATTGTTGTGAGCCCTTATCTCACCCAAAAAGTAAATCCACCTACTTGAAACCTATCAGCTCATTGAGCATAATGATCGTGAGAGGAGAGCTAGACTTCTAAGGTCAAGAATATCAAGCTAGAGGTTCCATATATCTCCCATTTTAAAGAGATATATACTACAGTTACAGTGTGTGTTTTCAGTCTTCTACAACAGCGCTCAAAAGAAGTGAGACATATGTGGGATCCTCCATGCAGTGGTCTCAACGAGATTTGAGAGTGATCACGCTGCTCTATAGTATGTTCCCTCTTGTTGAGAATCACAATCGTGGTGTAAGGAGATGTGTTGATGAGTGACACCAAAAAGGCCCACATGGATTGGTGTTATGCTTTTGTGGAGAATCAATCCTTTGTTTTTACAATCAGAGTAGGATGGGAAGACTATCACATTAGTGTGGATGGGAGATATATAGCCTCTTCCAGTACAGAACGATGCAAATGACATTGATGTATGCCAGATCTAAAATGAGACAGTATTGGGCTATGTATATGTATTTAATGCCATTAGGCTTGTGGTATTTTATGCATTGTAGTATGTTGATTATTACTAGTTTACTATGGTTATGATTGTGAATGTTGTTTTCACAAATATGTGTTCACATTGGGCATACATCAACAAGTTGTCCTATTTAAGGTGAACCACTTGTGGAGTTGCCATTGCTCTTTATTGTTCGGCGAGTCTACTCCGAAAGCTAACTTGGAGCTATCAGTTTAGTGATTTTTAAGTTTTATAACTTTTTATAAGTTATAGGAGTTCTAGGACTACACCAACTTTTTATGTTGGTGCACACTGGTGCACACTGGTGTCAATCTCCACTACACGAGTTGATGGATATCAAACCCACTTGTTTGTTGGCTTTGGTTTGTTGGGCTAAAGAAATGTGCCTGTGTGGTCCAACTTATGGTTTTTTTTACCATATTTGTTTGAAGGGGGTTCTCCAATGAGTTTATCTATTTTGACTAGTTTGTTAAGATAGTGTTTGACCCAACCAAAGCTTGCTTTGTATTTGTTTACAAAATTCACTGTAGTGTGGCCCAAGACCAAACTAAGCCCACTATTCTTCAAGAAAGTGTCTTTGGTTCATTTAATAATAGTAGGGTTGTGTCGTTGAACAACGTCAAGTGCATTGTTTAACAATCATAGTGTTGTTTGCATGCTTTGGTATAGCAACATTGCTTGGTCCGTAGAGATGCAAGCCTTTGTGCATGGTTTTCAACACACCAAACCAAGTTTATGCTTCACAAGAAAATGTGATTTATGTTCAAGCTTTAAACATTGATTTAGTTTGAGGAACATCTTTTGCTTTGAAAAGATTTTTGGGTTGGGTTTTGACCCATTTTATGCGAAGGGGAAAGGTGGAAAGCTTTCTTACCACCTTATTTACCTCAAACAGTTAAATATTTTTAAAGCTAGAAGGATGTTTCATCTCTTCAATTTTCTTTTAAGATTCAAAAAAATCTTATAGAGATTTGTAGTAATCTCAAGATCTGAGATTTATAGAGATATCAAACTTGGATTTGAGAAATTTTGAGTAGCGTTTGAGATTTGTAGCAATCCTAAGCTATGGGGTTTGTAGTAATCCCCCAGGCTTGGAATCAAGAGATTTCAAGTATGTAAAACCTAAGTATTAAGACATTTATTATTTTGTATTCACTCCATTTTATGTGGAATACGATACGTTCCATTTGTTCGATAATTTGGGAGTGTGATGACATGTTATGTCGTCTGAGGAAATATTAGTTATGAATTTCCTCATTTTCATCTTGTAACTCTGTAAAATTTGTAATCCAAGTGATTGGAATTACACTTAGCCCAAGATTTATCGAATTAATTCTACAAGTATAATCTAGAGTGAGTATTGTAGAATTTTAAGATTGATTTTTAACTCCTAAATGATGAACACATGGTTAAAATATATTGTGCCTTATATAACTAGTGATATTTTGCATCACTCTTGGGTTTTAAAGATGTGGAATCATCCAACCAAAAGAAATAAGGTTCACTTTTTGTGTCACAATAGTTTTCATAAACATTGGATGGTATGGGACATCAAATGTTCTACGCATCCGCTTGTGAGCTCGGTGGTATGGGACACCAAGGAAAACACGTAAAATTTCACTTTCTTGGCTTTTGTTTTTGTGGTGCATATTCACTACGTAGATTATGTCCACATGATCTACATTATTGATATTTCCTAATTGTTGGTGATTGCGAACTTAGTCTATTGTGTCTAAAGGGGGTATTGATCTAGAGTGATCAGAGGGGTCTCTTAACATGGATATTGACTTTAGAGTTGAACAAGGTGGTTCATAAGTAAACTCAAGGTTGGGAGCTAATCCTAAGAGATCAAAGGCAAACCATAAGAAATTTGGTGTTATTCTGGAATGATACACTCAAATCTGGATCTTGATCTTGATGCTGGTAGTACAGTGTGCCCAATAGTTATCTTGATCATTTTTATACTCAAACATGGTATTGTTGTATGCGCTCCCACTTTCCACCAATCATGGCCTCTCTCTCACCAGAAAGGTCTGCTAATCTAGAGAGATTAGCTAAGGTTTCCATGAGAAGAAGAGTGAGTGCTAATCCATAGTGATCAAATGAATCTCTTGGGTTATGTACTGAGACAGAGCACTCAGGGGTGGACCCTGCATGTCTAGTTGACCTTGTGTCAAATGGGGGGGTTAAATTATAAAAGCGAAAAGTGGTAGTTTAGATAGCCATGAGCTGGATCCACAAAGTATTTGGGAAAGTTCTTGAAGTACTTTGCTATTTTTATTCACATTGAAATTGAGTCTAAGGCTACTATCACGGCTAACAAGACTCATATTTTGATTCCGAACCATGGAGGTTAGAGATCGACATAGTTATTGAAATATTTGAGGAAGTTCTTGAAGGACTTTGCTATTTTTATTCACACTGAAATTGAGTCTAAGGCTACTATCACGGCTAACAAGACTCATATTTTGATTTTGAACCATGGAGGTCAGAGATTTGACTGGATATTATTTGATCAACAATGATTTAGTGTTAGAATGCCCCAAACTTTTGTCGTAGTTCTAAAGGTTTAAGGTTAATCTAATGATCATTTTGTAATAAGTTGCTCGAGCATCTTGTAATAAAAGATGGCTCCTTAGAATATTCCAACTCGAAAAGAGTATATCCATGAGTACATAGTTACTCAACCAAATCAAAGGAAGGATTTAGCATTCTAGATACACAGGGTAAAAGGTTAACGTGAACACAGTTCAACTTTACCAAGAAAACATGGCCCAAAAAAAACTAACTTGTACTAATTTGTGCTTTGGAAATATTTATAAAGTTTATATGAGGACCCAGTATTCCTTGTTTGTCATCGGTTTATAGTTGGGTAGTATGTTGCCACCTACTACAAGTAGATAGTACATTGCCACTGTAATGAGGAGGCAACATCAGACTTTATATTGGTGCTAAACACAAATTGGATGAGTGATGTTCATGTCATAGCAATCTCATAGTATTGAGATTGAGATTGTTTGTCTATCTATATAAGGTATGTTAGAGGCATACCTTAACCACATATCATAGCATATGTATATACAAACCAATTAAACAAGAAAGGAATTCTCAAGTCTTGCATTGTAGTAAACCATTGTCCATGGTTGAAAATGGTTTACAGATTGTTGTCTATACTTGAGAATGATTTACAACTAGTTTATCTATTGTTTAACTTAGTAGAGATGTCCAGTGAGCCCACACCTGTAGAAGTGTGTCTGGATGGTGCTACTAATATTTAGATGTCAACATGGTAGCCCATAGAGATGTCCATAGAGCTGGCCATTGAGTCACATGGTTGTAGAGCCAAGCACCCAGAGTGGTTTGCCAATGTAGACATGTAGATAGGTATATATCTACTCATGGGCGTGGGGGGTTGTGCCACTCTCATTACTTACACGTTACTGTTGATTTCTAGTAATGCGTAGACACTATAGATCACATAGATGTTGTCTTTGTGGACATATATAGATGCGTAGACACTATAGATCACATAGATGTTGTCTTTGTGGACATCATCTTTGTTGCAAAGGACTCAAAATTGTTCTTGGGAAAACACACAAAGTTTTTGGAGAGGGGAAAGTGTAGCTTTCCTCAGACTATGTACTTTGTCAATTGAACATTTTACCCCACAATACAATACAAATTTCTAAAGACTTGTAAATGGTCATATAAATTGGTTATACTACTGCAGTTTCTAACCACAAGAAAAAGATCTTTGATTTAATAAACTATGCAAAGAAATATCTTGGATGTCAAAGAACATTCAATGAAGTTTTTGAGAATTTGAGAACTTCTAAGGCACAATTGGCATGATGTTATTCAATGCCTTAGTACTGGTTTTTCTTTCATTGCAAGTGGCACTTATGGTTTCTAGTTTATTAGACGTCATGTTGTTTACTTGTTTTCTGAATCCAAAGTCATGAGAGGTTGAGATTCAAGATAGTGAAACCATTGATATATCATCTAGCTAGGGTAACTCAACATGTTATCCTCAAACTCTATGGCTAATTTATAACATATATCCAAAGAATTTGTTTTAGATAAGAGCAAATGATCATGCATCTTTGGGTCTCATACATCCTTATAGAACATGGCAATAATTATTCATCAAGTTTATACCGGGAGTTCAAATATTTAAGTCAAGAGATATAATCCTTCATTGACATGCATGCTCTTGTTACCTAATGTTATAGAGCTATATGCCAATAGGCTACTCCAATTATCACCACTTCATGTAAAACTTAGCATAAATATGTTTAAGCCAAGTGAAGCTAACTTCATCCTCACATTTTAGGGTTATGTATCATTGGTGAGACTTCCAATAAATGAATCTATTCGTTAGGTCATCTATCAGCCCAAATGTTTCATAGATTGCCTCAAAGATTTTTATGTTGAACTGGTCTCTATCACTTGTAAATCAACTTTGTTATATGATATGGCTTCATTTATGTTGGCCTTGGTGCATGAGATGTGCTTAATTCTCTAGCCACACTTGTTCCTATTTTAGTAACCATTCTTAATAGATCAAATGGGGTAGTTGTGGCCATTGGTGGGCTTGGTCCTAGAAGACTCGTCGTGTTGGGTCTTTGACCTAGTCTCACCATATTAATCACTTCTTTTCTTCATCCTCTACCCCTTCCTAGGTTATGAAAAAATGGGATACATGTCTCTAGTTAGGCATGATAGGAGTGTGGTCTATGGGTTCTTAGGCTTCCTTGACTAGATATCTCATGTGATTTTGTAACACATTATCTACATCTGAGCAAGAAAATTTAGGTTAGACAATAGGTTGTTGATGTCTTATTTTATATGTATAACTAGTTAGTCAGTCCCCCCTCATTGTGTCAAGGTCAGAGCCATTCAAAGTTCACTCTAAGGATGGAATGGATCTAAGGAAGGCATAATCTCTTCTAAGGCTTAGGAAAGTTCCTAGTCTTGTGTAGTCATCTTCTCAAATCTTTAGCTGGAACTCTATTAGATCTAGAGTCACAGTCTCTCATTATTTCTCCATTCTTAGCATTGGCTCGCCTACATACATTCGTAGTTCTTCTCTGATTTTATCTTCTTATTCCATTTCCTATGTGGTAGGGACTGCTTCTCTAGTCCTAAGAGCACTGTCATTATCTCTCTTAATCAAAGGAGTGACATTTCCTTATCTTTCAGAGGTAAAACTTTCAAGAGTCTATCCTTGCACTAATACTATTGGTGGAGGTTTGAGTAACTTTTCTTTTCCCACATTTATTAATCTCATGTTCATTTCTTGACCATAGTTAGGTGATTGAGCCTTTTATTCATTCTCTACTTGTAACACAAATAATCCTTTTGTATCTTGTGGGAGAAGAGATAAAGTCCTCTCCTGGCCTTGCTCCTTGTTTCTTGGAGCATTATCCATGGATTCCTTTGCCACCACTAGTTTTAATAAATGCTAATCTTGTACAAGAAAATATACATAATTGGGTGCTCGTCGAGTGACCAAATCGGCACTTAACTGATAGGAGAATCCTAGTTGGTTTGGTGCACTATCTTCCCGATTGAGATCGTCTCACCAATCACTCTCTCAAATTTTAAGCATATGAGAATTATCCTAAACAAGTCAAATTCCACTCACCACATTGTTTTAATATTTTACCACTTTTTGGGTTTTCACTACAATTAGTTTTTCATGAGCATAAAAACTACTTTTGGTGGTTTTTCACAAGCATTAAAAACCTCTAAGTTTTTCACAACTAAATTCAAACTTGAAACTTGTGTTTTATCAGTGCAAGAAATGTACACTATACTCCTACAATCCAAATATGGTCCTAAACTTGAGTTTTTCACGACATGAATTACTACATGGTTTTTCATACGCGTGAAAACTATAAAGTTTTGAGTTTTTATTTGGATGTTTGTAATGAAGCACACACTAATGTCCCTTGATGTGCTCTATGATAATTTTGATCTCAATCTTTCCTTAATCACAAGATATTCACAGACTAAACTAGACTTGAATTTTTTACGGACGTGAAAAACCAATATTCTTGGTTTTTCATGGGTATGAAAATCTCAGACTCTCAAGGTAAGGATAAATAATCTTTTAGATAAGGACTCCTAAATTGGCAAGGCAATCCTTGAAATCATTGCATAATTTTAAGGCATTTTTTACTCTCGCGAAAAATAATTTTTACGGGTGTGAAAATGAGAGTTTGATAATTTGATGATTTGATGATGTTAATGAGTGTCTTTCTACCCAAAGTTTCTCGTTTGAGTCCTTTTAGTATGAATTTTATAATTTTGACTTCAATGGGACTCAAGTGAAAAAAATTATTTTTTATTTTAATGAATTTTGAAAAAAATATACAAAAAGCATAAAGCTTGCAATTTGACAACATGGGGAAAAAAAAAAAAGGATCTAAACAAGTAAAAATGTACAGAAATGTTTGATTTTCTTTCCTCTAAGTTAACCAAGTACTCATAAACCCAAACGATACATAAAAATATGAAAATAACCAATCTTCTCTTCTTTTTTTGATAAAGCTCACAACATTATCATCTCATTACTCAAAATCAATGGCTATGGGAAAACATACTTGCATAAGGAAGGAGAGGCTCTAAAAAGAGTGAAGGAAGCAAAAATGCTTTCCCTCATGGGTGCCAAAAATATTATGGCCCGTATCTTTATGAGTGAACCAAGGAATCAAGATTCAATTCTTATGTCTCAAATCAAATGGAAAACTAAAATTGAAATTGAAATTGGAGTTAAAACTAGTTCTATATCTAGCCTTTGAGTTGGAAGGACTTATTATATTGACCCAAATAGCCTATCCAAGAAATTAGCAAAGTACCCAAACCCCATTAAAGGAAAAGAGCAGGCTAGAAGCCACTCAAGAGTTGGTCAAATCTTGCCTAAGAGAAACTATAGGGGGATCTTTCAAGTAGTGCACCCAGTATGAAGCTCCCCCTCTTTCTACAGGAACTAACCCTAACCTTGAAACTACACATTACTCAAGAGTAGACTTAGGCATCAAATGCGTGCCAGTCAAGAAATTCCACCAAAATGAAAATGATGAGCCTAAGAAGGAGAATGGTGATGACCATATCAGGGTCCGCCACTGCATCGTAATCTTGGATTTTGTTTGGTACAAAGCAAAGTGTCTCTATGTAGGACTAAGGGTGGTCGAGGTGGAGGTATCAATGGGAAGTTAAACTGCAGCTTTGGGTTCTTCTGCTCGAAGGGTCCCAGGCCCATCTGCGCTCAATCAAGAAATAAATAGCCCGTTGATCCTGAGATACCTTGGAGCATAGCACTACTCTTTGCAACACTTGGCCTTGAGAAGGTAAGCCCACTTGCAAAAATGAGATATGGACCACTGGATTGAACTTCTTTTCCAGATAAAACTTGATAAGGAATATGTTGAGGTGATTAGTGATCCTATTAGCATCGTGGTGGGTAGGTTTCGGGCATTCTCTTTGGTCCAATATTCTGAGAGCTTTATTAATATCAATCCCATCGAGAGGATAGAGGGGTGGTTCAAGGATCATGCCAGTTGAATGGGTGGTTAGAGGGGGATTCAAGGATCTCACCTTCTTCCACGACCTATGATGGGAGAGAGGAGTGATTGATTTGCAAGGTTGAGGCCATTAAGGATGTCCCCAAGGGTAACCAATGAAGATACATTCCTCTACCTTTGGATCCAACTTGGTTCTTTTTTATGCAATACATCCAAATACTTTCAAGTGATGTAAATAAACTTATGTTTAGGTGCCGTGCCATGAGCAGTTGTGGGGTTCTTGTTCATAATATTGCTTTAGTCCCAAAAAAATCTGGCATATTCTTTTTAGAAATTAAGGCACGAGCAACTTCTACAATGTGCCTATTTTTCCTTAATGCAACACCAATGTGTTGTGGAGTGTACGTGAATTTCCTCTTGATTCCTTGCTATCTCAAGAAATCACTCAACTCATTGGATAAATATTCTTCCCCACCATCCAATCTTAGGAATTTGCATACTTTCACCTTCTCAACCAAGGCTTTAAATATCTGAGAGTCTCACTTTCCTCCTTCATGAAGTAAACCCACACTTTTCTAGTGTGATCATTAATGAATGTAACATAGTACCTGCAATTGTTGCAGTCTTAGTCTATCCCCATACATCATAATATATAACATCCAATGGCCTTGCATGGACATGCTTTTCATGCAAGAAGGCATGTTAGGTCTGCTTACCAAGCCAGCATGTTTCACATACATAGTGCATACCATCAACCTCAAACTTTGACAAACCTACAACAATATTTTGAGCCTGCATAGACTTTAATCGTTGTATATTCACATAACTAATGTGCTTGTGCCATATCTCAATATCTACAATGACACATGTCCCATGCGCAAGCATGGATGCCTTCACCTCATGTATGTTAACATCCAAAGTAAACGTCTTTCCATTTATTTTATCCTTTTTGCTTTGGAGCATAGAGTTTGTAGATGTTATAATCCTACCACTCATGAGATGCAAGCAAGAAGGAGATGTTATCTTTAATGAGATGAGATGTTATAATCCTACCACTCATGAGATGCGAGCAAGAAGGAGATGTTATCTTTAATGAGATGAGAAGCTGGTATGCACTAATGAAGGCAACAAAAGATACAGATATAAGAAGTAATGATGATGTCCCACATGTACAACAATAATAATCACAGGTGCTTATTGGACTTGGTTCTGAGTCCTCTAATGATGATGTCCCAAATAGTAAATCACAAGCGCTTAGTGGACTTGGAGAGTCCTCTATGAGTGGATCTAGTGTTAGTCCACGGTCAAGCAGGTTAAGAATAGATGCAAGGAATGTAGATGGATCATCTCGTAGTACTTCACGTCTTGGTACACATGTATCCCACAAAGAGAAGTAAAAGGTAGATCAATCTTTTGTGCCTTATTTGTCAGCATGTCACTCTTATGTGAATGGTGACTCTAGTGGCTATGAGCATAGTCTTAATGAGAAGTTTGGTATATTCTATCAGTGGTGATTCTTGGTGCATAGAGAACCAGGCATGTATAGAGGACACCCAATGATCCACAGGTGTATGCAGGTCTACTCAGGTTAGATAACCTGTTAAACATGTTGAGATATGATGGATATACAACCCATCACTATGCTTACATGGTTAAAGCATTATAGGAGATAGAGTCCACTTGTTTTGAGAGCAGACACTTGAACATCAGAAATGTGAAGATGCTATGGATGAGGAGATAGCAACATTGATTACAAATGCAACATGAAAATTAGTGCCTTTGCCTAAGGATAAAAGGCAATCGAATGTAAGTGGGTGTACAAAGTCTAGCATAACTCAGATGGATCTCTGAATAGGTATAAGGCAAAATTGATTGGCAAGGGTTATATGGGAAAACATATGGCATTGACTATTTAGTCTGCTTTTGCAAGAATGGCAACCGTGAGTGTTGTCATTACTATGGCTGCATGAAGGGTTGGTCTTTACATTAAATGGATGTAAAGAAGTTATTCTTGCAGTGATTTGTAAGAAGTTTTTTACATGATGCAACCACCACGTTATGAGAGCGATGCATATTCAGATTTTGTGTGTCGGTTACGCAAAATCCTTGTATGGCTTAAAGTAGGCACCTAAAGCATGGTTAAACAAGATCGGGGAGTATCTTGTTACCATTGAATTTCAGATATCCACCAACACAGATTTTTCACTTTATATGAAAAAGATAGGTAGAGGGATCATGATGATGTTAGTCATTTATGTGGATGGTGATAATAGTGATGCTAACATATATGATGTCAAGATGCTTTTAAAGTAGAAGTTTGAGATGAAATATTTGGATGAGCTATAGTATTTTCTTGCTATAGAGGTGGTGAGATCACATGTGCTGATGACATATTGATGTTACAGAGGTACTATGGCTTGGACATATTTTCTAAGTATGGTATGACATGTTGTAAGCCTATTTCAATGCCGTTAGATTAGAACACTAAGCTTTTCATAGATATATGTAAGCTTTTGGAGGACCCCACTATGTACAAGTGCATAGTGGGTAGCTTGATCTACATGACCATTACTAGGCCAGATTTGAGCTATGATGTTCATTTATTTAATATCACCAAACACCAAATAACCTTGGGTCTTTTATGCCTTTACAACCAGATATAAGGACTATACTTCTCCTTGTTGAGAATAATGCAAGGGAGTGGGTGACCTTGAGCTCCTTGCAAGCTTTCTTCTTCTTCACACACGCATACACAAGAATAGAAAAGCACACAAGAGAGAAATGGATTGCTGAATTTTTCACTAGCTGAATTTTTTACTATCTTCTTCACTTCTCTACAACCATAACATAAGATAAGAGTACATACTATAAGGGATGGCTGAATTTTTCACTATCTTTTTCACTTCTCTACTATAAGAGGAAAGGTACTCTATTATTAAAACACAGAAGGTCAATAGTGTGAACCTGATTATATGAGCTAGTGCTATAACTATGCCATAACTCTAGCAACCAAAGTGACTTTCAAATAGCCTATAGACCATTGGTGGCATATCAACCATAATCTCACTAACCATATGAATGACGCAAGTGTGGAGTTGTCATCCATATCCGTATCATCCATATCTGCACTAGTAGCAACCAATACTCCTCAATTACACATCCTCAATTACACAATATCCATCACCACAAATTATAACACTCCACCCTATTGATGGAATTTCCTAACACCGAGACCTATATTTTAGGCATGTGGCTTAAAGAGGCCACCCTAGTTCCTCAAGTTCCAAACCATCATATGCCTCATGGGACATTATTACACCCAAGCTAATGGCAAATGAACACATGGTTAGAGCTATGTCCTTACTTGCTCATGGCAAACTCGAGAAAACCCACTTACTTTGGGCATCGGCATATATAGTTCACAATTCAATTCATTTCACACCTCTGTTTTTGGCCCTTTTCAACAAAGGTTTGCACCAAGTTTTTTGGTTGATGTCAATGACAACCTTGTCGATGCAAAAGTAAGATTGATGCTTGCTTGCAATGATGACACCCTTTGACACCAATGAAGGCCCTAATGATATTGCCAAAGCATTCAATGTGTTAAGGATCATGGTCATGTGCAAGTGACGAGGGAGAGTCTTAACTCATGCTATGCAAGGTTGGGTTCAAATCTACCTTAATGGCATCTATTTTCAACACACACACACACACACACACACAAAGGGAGGGAGGGAGAGAAGGAGGGAGTATATGCAAGACCTGTTCTCCTTTTGCTTTACTGTATGTGAAACCACCACTATTATGGCTCTCCTTTTTAACTTAATAAATTATAATGTAGGAGTTACGCAAGAAAACTCTTTTTAATGAACCTTACATGAATCCTTTTTGCCCATGGTTGAGGAAGAAATTATCATTTTAAGCAAGGCATTTTCTTTATATTTTCTCCAAAATATAACTAAATCTTGAAATTTTTAAAGAGGTTTTTTTCCTCTCCCATAATTTTGAAAAGGTTTTTCCTAAAATAGTTGCTCTTCTTCACACATGGTATTTAGGCTTCGCATGCACTTAATGCACATAGCCGGTGATCTGCAGCATCTGCTGCTATGCCGCGCAAGTCGAGAGTTAGTGGTCATTGCCTTGGATATGTGCCTGCGCAGGAGCTGCTGACTTTAAGATACTGAAGTGGAAGCTGCAATTGCCTGCTGCTCAGAGGAAGATGGTCGAGTTGCTGTATCTATGGACTGCGCCTGTTAACGAGTGGAGCCTCAGAGAGAACCTGGCTCGTTGAAGCATCACTGTGAATCTAGGGGATAATGCTGGCCCAATCGCTATTGCAAGGCTCAAGAGACGAAGCAGTGCTGTTCGTGCAAATGACCGCTGCGTATCTGAGATCCGTGGAGGAAGCGCCGTTTTGCAGGAAATGCCAAGCTTTGCAGCTGTTGCTTGACGGAAGACGCTCGATCTTTGCTGCATCTTGCTTTTACAAGATGCTTAATGAAAGTCACTCGCAAGTAATAGGATTAAGCCCTCTCTTTATAACTTCCAAGTTCTGAACCCTGATGTTAGGATAAACCCGTGAAGCCCCCAATTTCTCTGTCGAGAAGCTTGAGAAAAACAATTTCCCTTTAAGATCACTCTAGATATGCAATACGCAACCTCGTTTAGTAATTTCAACCTGGAAATTTAAAGTAATCAAGGAATCAAAGTTGATTAGTGATCTTAATTGGTAGCTAATTATTTCTCAATCTAAATCAAATCAAAAAAATTAATTATTATCTTATATGTAGAAGAGCTACAATACTTATTACTAAGCTAATTATAAGATATAAATCTAATTACATTCAATCTTCAATAAAGTACATGATTATTCGAGTAGATGTAAGTGTGAAATAATCTCCTTAACTAATCTCTTAGAAGAGTGGTTAATCGTGAGACTAGCTTGCGAATACTATTGCTAATCATACATGTGAAATAAAGAATGATTGGTTAACTTAATTTAACTATTAATATTGAGAATTATGCTTGAAAATTTGGGTGAGACAAATCCTTAATTGACCTCTAACTAGTGCTACCTGGCAAATAGTTAATAATTATATGCTAATGAAATTAGCCTTAATATTAACCACATTAATTCTTTCTAATTTGGGACATTATGTCAGTCCTTAAGTTGAACTCCACCCTCCATTTTATTGCCACTTGCATAACCTCACCGGCTTGCCAAGAATGCGGTCTTATGATACCTCATCCGTCCACCCCATCAGTCCACATAACCATTCGCATTATTCATCCACCTCATACCATCTCGTGTACAAGCCAAGTGTCACCACCATGTGTACCTCCTATCCCTCCCCAAGTAGACACCAAGTAGACATCACATTGCCAGCCTAGAATGAAGAAACTTTTGGTGGTTGTATCTCTTCATCTGAGCCTCCAAAGAGAGAGGACTAAAAGTGATCTACACATTGGGCTCCATACCAGCTACCTACATGTGACATATTACTTACTACTTCTGGCAGGTAGCAAATCCTTGTGGAGGCGGTCTTAGGCCTACGTCCGCCGGCGTAGTAGGATCGCTTGGAAACGGAAGGAGATGTCAGATAGCTCATCTTGCATTAGTTAGCTGTTGCAAGACTTGATAAGCTTGGCTATTTTTAGCCATACTTACAAACTCTTGCAGCAACTAGCCAATGATGGATAAGCATATAATTGAAGCCTCCTTTTTCGAAGTCCTCTAAGTCACAGCTCGGGACGCAGACCTTATCATTATGTAATAGTCATGCAATCTTGTGCCATACCAGGTATATGTTGAGACTTCCACAGTCCGCCAGCAGTTCTGACAAGGCCAGCCAATAGCCCTATCCCAAGGCCACTGCACAAAGGTCTTCAAAACTCCGCAAGGTCTATACTTTACATCATCTTCAGCTCATGTGTTCTGCATGCTCACGTTAACTGGCCAATTGAACATCAATGACAGAGATGGCTCTCACTAATGAATGTTGATAACCAAGCACTGGCCTGGCACCAACAAAGAACTGAGATCCAAAGCTGCTGTGTTCAAAGGAGATTAAGGGGTTAAAAGATCTTTCGAAACTCTCATGTTCTATGTGCACCCTCTGACCACAACTAGTGACGCTGACCAGCAGTAGGCTCGCATTGATGCTGGGCAGTCAGCTGTTGCCGGCTCATGGGCTAGAGCTATTCTGCTGGCCTTACCTTTGTCCACCCATTCTTTTATATCTCCAAGCTCACACTGCTGAGTCTAATGTGCGCTGGGATATTTGTTGGATCCTTGGTTTTCGGTACATCTCAATGGGCACCTGTTGAATCCTCAGACTTTTGCAGGTCCCATGAAGATCTTTTGAAGCTCGTGCTGATTATGCTGAGCCCAACACTCCTCCTGACCAAGCTGGGCACAACAGCGTCCATGAGTGCTTCTGGATCTACCATCTCTGCTCCAAACCTGAAGATACATAAATCTGTTGGCTTTTGCCTAGAGGTTTATGTGTCAATAAATTCACTCACTCACTTCAACACTCTTCACGTCCTCCCACATGTGGATATCTACACACATGTTGGACATTGAAATCATTGCAGCTGCTTGTTTCTCATCCAATCTCATCATGTTTTCAAGCGCGTGTAAACCAAGCTCCACGTCACCCCAATTCTGACAAGCACCTAGTATGGTAGTCCATGACACAATATTAGGTTGGAAATGCAACTTCTCCAGGAGAGCAGCAGCTACTCTGAGCTGGCCTGCACGGCCAAGAAGATCAACCAAAGAATTGTGGTGCTCAATAGTCAGATTGGTACCATAATCTTCAAAGTACCTCTGTCCCTTATCCACGAGGCCCGAATGGCTACATGCAGTAAGCACAGTAAGAAAAGTGATCCCATTCGGGGCAATGCTTTGCTCTCTCATTACATCAAGTAAGTTGAAAATGGGGCCAGTGTGTCCCTGGCAGGCATAGCCTGCGAGTAATGCATTCCAGGAGACTATGTTCTGAACTGGCAGCTCATCAAACACTCCACATGCATCTGCAAGAGAACCACATTTTGCATACATATCAAGTAGAGTGTTGCCAACAAAGGAATCTCTTTCAAGTCCTTCCATGACAATATCAGCATGTATCTTTTGACCATTGCCTATGGCTCCCATTTTTCCACAAGCTTTTAACCCACACGTAAAAGTAACAACATTAGGAGAAACACCCTCTACTTGCATCTGTAACAAACAATTTAGTGCTTCCTCACCAAGCCCATGATGAGCATATGCTGCAATCAATGCCGTCCATGACACTTTGTCTGGCACTGGCAGCTCATGGAACACTTCCTGTGCTTCTATAAGTGAGCCAAATTTCCCATACATATCAACAAGTGTACTACCAATGCAAGAATCTCTTTCAAATCCAACCTTCACAATCTCAGCATGTAGTTCTCGGCCCCTATCTAGAGCTACTGCACTACAACAAGCTTTCAAGCTTGCAACAAACGTTCCCTCATCCATAGACACTCCCTCCAAGTGCATCTGTTCTAAATACTTGAGTGCGTCCTCTCCAAGCCCATGTTCGGCATATCCTGCAATCAGTGCATTCCATGACACCACATTTCGCATGGGCAACTTGTCAAACACTTCATGTGCTTCTGCAAGCAAGTCACATTTGGCGTACACATCCACCAAAGTATTGCAAACAACTGGATCTGTGTCAAAATCCTCTTTGACCATCGCAGCATGTATCTGTTGGACCCTGTCTACAGCTCCTGTGCCACCACAAGCTTTTAAGCAGCAAAGATATGTGACATCATCAAGAGACACGTCCTCAAGCTCCATCTCTTCAAGACAGTTTAGCACGTCGTCACCAAGTCCATGCTCAGCATAGTTTGCAATCAGAGCATTCCACACGACTACATCTCGAACCGGAAGCTCATCAAACAGTCCTTCTGCTTCTGCAAACAAGCCACATCTTGCATACATATCAACCAGAGTAGTTACAATAGAAGGATCTCTATCAAAACCCTGTTTGGATATATCAGCATGTAGTTCTTGCCCCTTGAGAATGGCTCCTATGTTGGAGCAAGCTTTCAAGCCACAAACATATGTGATAGCATCAAGTGACACTCCTTCTAGCCACATCTGTTCCAAACACTTCAGTGCTTTCTCACCAAGCCCATGTTCAGCCAGCCCAAAAATCAGTGCATTCCAAGAGACCACATCACAGACCAGCAGCTCATCAAATACTGCCCATGCTTCTTCGAACGAGCCACATTTTGCATACATATCCACCAAAGAGTTGTCAATAAAAGGATCTCCTTCAAAACCCAGCTTCACAATCTCACCATGCGTTTCTTGGCCCTTACCCGTGCCTCCTGTGCCCCTACAATATTTCAAGATGCAAACAAACGTGATGGCATCGGGTGAGATGCCATCAAGGAGCATCTTTTCCACACAATTAAGTGCTTCCTCATGAAGCCCACATTCAATATACCCTGTAATCAAAGCATTCCACAAAACCACATTTTTTAATGGCAATCCATAGAAAAGTTTCTGTGCTTCTGCAAGTGAGCCACATTTTGTATACATACCCATCAAAGAGGCACTAAGTGAAAAATCTCTCTCAAAACCCCTTTTCACAATCTCACCATGTATGTCTAGGCCCCTACCTATGGCTCCTATGCTGTCACAGGCTTTCAAGATGCAAACAAATGTGACAGCGTTCGGAGACACGCGTGCCAGCTGCATCTCTTCCAAGCAGACTTTGGCCTCTTCAACAAATCCACGTTCAGCATACCCTGTGATGAGTGCAGTCCAAGAAAACACATCTTGATTGGCAAGCTCCTCAAACACTTTCTGTGCTTCCTTAAGTCGTCCACACTTTACGTACATGTATACCAAAGCATTGCCGACAAAAGAAGCACCTACAAATCCTTGTTTGGCAATATCAGCATGTATTTCTCGTCCCCGATCTATGGCCCTTAGTCTCCCACAAGCTTGCAAGCTGCAAACAAATGTAACAGCATCCAGAGAAATACCTTTGATGTGCATTCTGTTTATACATGCCAGTGCTTCTGTATCCAACCCATGCTCCACATACGCGACAATCAGTGCATTCCACAACACCACATCTTGACATGGCAGCCCTTCAAACATATCCTGTGCTTCCACAAGTGAGCTGCATTCTGCATACATACCCACTAATGCATTTGCAATAAAGGGATGTTTCTCCAATCCCTTTTTGACAACCGCAGCATGATATTCTTGGCCTGCGCCAATGGCTCCTATGCTGCCACAAGCTTTAAAGATGCAGGTAAAAGTCGCAGCATCTGGAGACACACCTTCCATGTGCATCTCTTCCAAACAGTTAAGAGCTTCCACACATTGCCACTGTTCAACATATCCTGTGATTAAAGCAGTCCAGCAAACAACATTTCTCACCAGCAGCTTATCAAACACTTTCAATGCTTCTACAAGTGAGCCACATTTTGCATACATATCCACCAAAGTACAACCAACCCAAGGATCTCCCTCAAAACCCCGTTTGGCAATCTCACCATGTATTTCTTGACCACACTCTATAGCTCCGTGTCTGCAGCAGCATTTCAGAAGATGAGCAAATGTGACTTCACTTGGGGGGACACCCTCACATTGCATCTCTTCGAAGTAACCCTTTGCTTCCTCACAAGACCCCAGTTCGGCATACCCTTCAAGTAGTGCATTCCACAAGACTAAATTTCGAACTGGCAGTTCATCAAAGACTGCCTGAGCCTCTGCAAGCAAACCACATTTTGCATACATATCCACCAGACTTTTGACAACAAAAATGTCCCCATCAAACTCCTCTCTAGCAATTTCGGCATGTACCTCGCGGCCCCAGCCTGTGGTTTCAACGCTATCACATGCTTTCAAAAGGCAGACAAATGTCGCAGAATTTGCACACAGATCCTTTTGTTGCATTTGTTCCAAACAGTTCATCACGATCCCATGCCCATGTTGAGCATATCCTGTGAGTAGTACATTCCATGATGCCAAACCTTGTTTGGGCAGCTTGTCAAAAACTCCCTGCCCTTCTGCAAGGAAACCACATTTCACGTACATCTCCACTAAAGCACTGCCAACAGAATTGTCTCTTTCAAAACCCATTTTGGTGATATAAGAGTGTAATTCTCGGCCTTTACCTATGGATCCTATGCTGCCACAAGACTTCAGGCTGCATGTATATGTGACAGCATCCGGAGACACCCCCTCCACTTGCATCTGTTTTAAACAGTAGAGTGATTCATCACTGAGCAGGAGCTCAGCATAAGCTGCAATCAAAGCAGTCCATGTGACAGCATTTCGAACAGGCAGCTCATCAAACACCTCCTGTGCTTCCAAGAGGGATCCACACTTGGCATACATGTCCACCAATGTACTACCAATAAAAGGATCTCCTTCAAAGTTATGTTTGACAACTTCACCATGTACTTCTCGACCCATTTCTCTGCATTTCAGCGTGGCACAAGCTTTCAATAGAGCCTGGAGAGTATGTTCACTAGGAGGTATATGTTCTTCCTGCATTTCGTGATACATATCAAAAGCCAGTTGAAGTTCCCCAGATTCAGCATACCCTTGTACGAGAGAAGTCCATGCATACTCATTCTGACAAACCAACCTGCAAAAAACATGTAGAGCATCATACATACTTCCGCATTCCACAAACATTGGGACAAGATAGTTGCCAAGCACTTCATGAGCATCTAGTCCAATGTCTCCCATGTGTATGTGCACTCGCTTGGCATTGACCAAGTTTTTTTCTTTTCTGCACTTCTGCAAGATGTGGATAAGACTCTCCACTGAAGGCAGCTCCGTTGCCTCTTCCATGAGTGTCTCCTCTACGCTCAGCATATCCGGACCTATTTTTCCCCACACTTCTTGTGATTTAGAAGCATCCTCTTGGATTTTAACCCGTGAGGCGAGGCTCCTTCCATAATTCCCCCCCCCACCCACCTGATAGGTGGACGCTTCTCGTAAGACGGTCCCACCATCGTCCATCCATGACCTCGATGGGCTGATTGCCCATCCATTGCCCATTCTTGGCCACCATGCATCGATAAAGTGGTTGGGTGAGGCCATGGGATGGATTTCTGATCCATTGCCCATCCACGGGCATGGTGCACCAGTGGACTGCGCAGCTATGGTCATGGCAGTTAAGATGGAACAGTGGAATGAAAGGGTATGTGATGTATGATCCCGATCATGCTTGTATGTGAGTCCGTACAGCTTTATGTGCGTCCGTGCGTTGCTAGAAGCTGTGCAACCCTATCAAACCTGTATGCGTGTCTCCATCAAAACTGTATGCACCTCCATATATTGTTATGTCGCTCATCAAGATAGAGACTGGAGGTTGGACCACAACTGAACAAGACCATCCTTCAAAGTTTCTTCAACCAGACCACTGGACTTTGTCTAAATTTATTGGGTTAACGTGTTAGATTCTCCACCTAACTCATGATCGCGACGATAGTCCGCTGTGCTCTGCATTTCCGCCCCAAATCAGCACCCTCATTAGGGAAAGAAAGAGAGGGAGGGGAGGAGGGGAGGGCGTGGCCCTGGCCGTGGCCGTGGGCCTGTGCCTGTGCCTGTTTTAATGAGCCCAATATGTCACCAAAATGTTTTTATGCATTTATTAATTATAATTTGAAGTTTTGAACCTTCGAAAAATTAGCGTTTTTATATCTTTAAAAAGATACAAGAAAAGCCAATTTTGGATTATCCGTGCCTCATGTCTCACATGCATTGAGATGGATATTTTCGGTGCTTCGTGTTTTCATCCCCTTCATCGCATGACTGCTTTCTCTCTCCCTTTAGCAGTGTGTCTCTCTCTCTATGAGAGGCATCAAAAATATATTTTCAAAGGGCATGCAAATTTTGTTTCTTCTCTCTCTCTGTGCTTCGCACCAGTGCAGGACGTGAGCACTCAAAGTGAGCAAGTGGGCTAGTTGAGCAGGGAGGAGGAGGAGGAGTAGGAGAACAAGGAAAAAGGGTGGTGGTCGCAATGGGTTAGAGGCAGGTAGAGTGGTGGTGAGGAGTTGCAACGGAGGGGGGATGGTCGGGTTGCAAACGAGGTGAGAGGAGTTGCAAGCAAGCATGACGAAGGGGGGATGGTCAGGTTGCAAAGGGGTGGTCTGCACGACCTAGGAGAGAGATGGTTGCGCTCTAGTCGTGAGGAGGGTTGAGAGCTAGAAGGCGGTGCGAGGTGGATAGGCTTACACTCAGAACCTTAGGAGTGCAAGGTTGCATTTATTAATGCTGCGTCAATGGCATTAATAAAAGTTTGTTGTGAATATAAGCAACCAAAATGCTTTTGTGCAAATAAATAATTAATGAATTTTGAATTTCTAAATTTGATGGCTAAAGTTTAGTTGCCCTCAACTAATGTGCACTCCACTGTTTTATTCGCATGTCTGACACATGTTGTTTTTTCATGCTGGTAGGTTTTTTTTTTCATGCTGCTAGTAGGCTTCTTGCTTTGTGGTTTCGTTTGCGATGATCACATGGTGATCTTGCCACCTCAATTCGGGGGATCGTCATTGTTCCGCTAGGTTTTCATCATGGTGGGGTCGTTGTTGATGTCCCTTCTTCGTTGCGGACATGCGGGTGATGTTGCTTATCTTCGTCGTCGTTGTTCGTGATGGTGGTGCTCCTTTCGCTTTATATGCCGTTAGCTTCTATGTACCTGCTAGGTAGTTCGATGTTGTCGATAGTTGTGCTTCCCAGGCTATGAGGTGTTTGTTCCTTCTCGTGTTCTCGAAGTTGCACACACATGGCTCATCTATTTCTTATTTGCTTGTCCCCTGCCACGATCATCTAGATGCCATCATTTCATGCATGTGTTCTCGATTTACAGGTGTATCATGTTTGACATGTTTCTCTACATGGCTTTGCATGTTGCGCTATTGTGTACTTTGTGTGCATGCAACATGTGGACTCCGAATGCATGCAGCATGTGGTGTCTATGCTTAGTTGTGTCATGTCGAAACTGTGGCGGAGTTTATAAATATAACTTGTTGTTTAAGGTTTCCTCTTCGTGATATTACAAATTCTACTCTTGTCGGTGCTTCTACCTCTCTAGTATGTGATGAAGCACAAGGCACTACCAGCACAGTACCTAGAAGAACATGTGTTGGGTTTGCTCCAGCAAGGGTTCTCACTCCTCCTGCAAGATCCACCTCTATGCGTAATCTTGTAGCAGTTACGCTTTCTCTTCGTGCTTGCAAGAAAAGCAACTTTGGCTCATAAAAAGTAGATCTCTGTTTGCTTTTTGAAAATAAAAAGTAGCCAGCCCGGAAGCCTCCTCTCATTAAGCAATAAAACAATAATCCGCCATATTTGTGCCGCAAATATCTGTGTTCGCTTATTGAAATTTTTGCCATTGCATGTTCTTCTGAAATGAAGAAGTTGTGTTCTGACGCATCGGTTAGCCATGTCAGAAATCTCCTCCGCGGGGAAAAAAAACAAGCTTATGGAGGCTTCAATTACCATAGGTGTTGGTAATGGCGACGTTGACTTGTCAAACTAAGAGGCAATGGAAGAATTTATACACATGGAATGTGTCAAAGGCCCCTTTGCACTGGAGAAAGGCGGCACTCTCAATCATCTACACTTCTAAATGGTCATTACAATCATGGCCCCATCTTTGATAAGTATTGGAAAGCTATGGGATTTATTTAAACCACAAGGTGGTTTGGTCATGTGTAGAGCACTTTAACAAGTACGTATGCATACCTTTGAAGGTATGCTTGGGTATTGTATGAAAGACCTACACAAGAATCATTTTAAGTTCTTCTACCACAATATATCATCCAAAGAAATTACTCGTGGCCATGAACTCTATGCTTTGTATGGGCAAGGTGATCTCAAGAATCATTTTAAGTTCTTCTGCCACAATATATCATCCAAAGAAATTACTCGTGGCCATGAACTCTATGCTTTGTATGGGCAAGGTGATCTCAAGAATAAAGTTTCATTGACACCAGTTAAGCGCGCTTATGTATACATGGAAAATTACATCCCGAATAAATTAGGTGTGACACTCGAGAACACACTACTGCGGGTGGAATGTATTATCCGGCTGCCTCATGGATAATACCAAAGACGGGGAATGGTATGGAGAGGAAGAGAGTGGCAGTTGTTTGGAAAGTCATGAAAACTCCACACCTGACATAATGCTCGATGTAGAGACTATTTTCTACATGGATATGGGTGTGAGAAGATACTTCTTTGGAAGTGATGGGCAAGTTAACAATTCTGTGAGGAATTCCTATGGTCAATAGTATGACGAAGAAACGAGTAGGCCACATTTGATTGAGCTTGATACTGACGACCATGATGCAAAAGAAGACTTTGCCAATGCTCACTTCTCGATGCTAGAGAAAACAACAAGATTCAAGCAAGATTGTGTGTGTGTGTGTGTGTGTGTGTGTGTGTGTGTGTGAGAGAGAGAGAGAGAGAGAGAGAGAGAGAGAGAGAGAGGTAAGTTTTAAGCCTCATAATGATAGAGGGGACCGGGTGGGCAAAGAGGAGAAGGCCGCATATCCAAAAATCATGCATGAAGGTTGCATACCTTAAAAAACATAGTTTTGTCGACCCGTGCACTTCGCAGCATTATTGTTTACAACTTCTAAAGTGGCTTCTTGTTAAACAAAGCTCATTGATCTCTCCCTTTGGAATCATTTTGTAATATTTCCATTAACAAATGAACTCACTCTCTCTCTCTTTTCTTCTCTCTCTCTCTCTCTCTCTCTCTCTCTCTCTCTCTCTCATGCTATAACCAATTAAAAGTGCTTGGGGTAAAGCAATCTTGGACCTGCCTTTGATGGGTTTTTGGCCTACGCATAAAGAATAGACATGCATGTGTCATCATACCAATTGTAGCTTTCTATGCACACATATGTCCGTCATTCACGTAGTTCATACACGTAGCCTCCATACACACATGTTTGCATCTATGCCACATACACATGCACTTAGAACACATACACACACGCACACATGAAGCACATATACATAGAACTATTACATGTGATGTGTACTCTCTCTCTCTCTCTATGATGAATTGGGGGCGCCTAGTGTGTCATTATATTTAGCTCAGTATCATAGGTGATTCTATTAAATACTTGATGTTCAATATATACTTGTGTGGATTAGGTTGTTGTGTTTGTGCTTGTACCATACATGTGAGAGTTGATTTGTTGAGCAAATCCAAACAATTTTATATTGACACAATAGCAGTTGGTTGTTTGTGTTTATGCTTGTACCATACGTGTGAGTTAATAAGGTGGTTGTGTTTGTTCTTGTACTATACGTGTGAGAGTTGATTTATTGAGCGAGTCCAAATAATTCCATATTCACACAACAATAGTAGTTAGTTATGAGCAAGTCCAATAAATTGGTACCACATGTTAGTATTATTTTGTTGAGTGATTCCCATTTAATTATGACCTAACATTGTGGATTATATAAGTATAGGCTACGAGTATGAGGATGACGATGATGATGGGCACTGGATGTGAACTCCTCCCTAGGTGTCGTGTTTATACTTTTGGCTAAGTGTACATGTGCACCACTTTGGAATTATTATGGTTAGGCCCATTATACATAGTTATTGGGCAAAGGATTTATTATTTTTGATACCTTAGACTTTGGAAAAAGGTTACTTTTGTAAAACGAAAAGCCTAATTTAGGAAAAGCACTCTATTAATGGCTTTAAGGGATATTTTTATTAATATGATCTAAATACCATAGGTGGGGGAAGGAGCCATACATGTCAGGGAGAAGATTGCACCCAATCTTGTGTGATGTTGATGTTTAATTCTGTGTTTATTGTTTATATTACGATTCTTGTGTTTGATTTGCTTCAAGCCTATGTATACGCTTATGTTTGTTGAGCATTGTGTAAGGGTTAATTTTTTACAAAGTGGTACAAAGGTCCTAATAGTGGTATCAGAGCTTGGGACTACTTTCAAGTGGAAGGTTAAGCACATTACGTGCAAGGCTTTATATGGGGTGTAAAGGCCAAATCCAATGGTTAAAGCTAAAAAATCAAAGCCTAAAGTCTTATAAAGCCTCAAAAACCTGTTAACCTTCTACAAAACCACCCAAATCTTCAAGAAAACACACCATGAAAAGTGGTTTTGTTCAATTCTCCATCTTTTTCAAATCGGCCACCATGGATGTTGTAGTAGGTAAAGGAGATCGGGACTCCACTCTTAGAAATAGGAAAACCATCAAAAACATCTTCTTCCTCTCACACACGACGACGACGATTCTTCCATCCTCAGTTACGATGGGTGGCGATTTAGCTAATGATATTGCCTGGAGGTTTAAGCTTAAAACCCTTGAAGGCAAAAGCCTTCTTATAAGGCTTACAAAGCCTTAAACAAAGGCAAAAACCTTGTACAAAGGACCAAAAATCATCAACAAAAATCTCTATCTAAAAAGTTTCTTGCAAATCTACACCAAAGAAGGGCTTTAAATTTTTTGAAAACCAATCATCTCCAAAAAAATTCTAGAAAAGAGGCGGCTTTAACAAAATGAATTCTCACAGTAAATTGAGTAGAAGGAGACGAGGGAGGAAGGAGCTAACAAAGCAATATGGCTCGAACAATTTCGCATGAATTCACTCAAATCTCGAAGCTTCTATAGGTTATTGGCAGAGTGCATACGCTTGGCAATTATCTCCAAAAAGAACGCTTTTTATTCGAATTTTCAACAATTATCTTGACAAATGGTCAAAGGTATGGTTGAGAGACCACGAAGTATGTTTTGTCATAGTTTAGACCAAATATTTGATTCTATCATTTTATGAAATGCTATGAGTTTATCTAAGGTTATAATATTAAAGATGATCCAATATATATAACAGGGAATTTCATGCATGTTTGCAATACCTAAAATCCAGAGTACCCCTAGAAGAAAAGATAATTGTTCCTTTCCATATTTTTGCTACTAGAAACTCTTGAAATTAACTAAATTAATATTGAAAAAATTATGATTTTTGAAGTATTTTCTTCTTTAATATCTTTTCAAAAATTGAGGAGTTATCAAATTTTCTCAATTTCAAGTCATCAAGTAAGCATTTTGAACAGTTACACCCATGCATGACAAAATATTTTATTATAACATTTTTACAGTTTCAATAACTCTTAAATCTGTTGGATATCAATGCTCCACCCTCCTATTGTATTATCCATGCACTGGCTAGCTCAAGTTTGTACGGCCCCCCATTATGAAGTGTAGCCATGTTTGAGCATCCCAAGCACCTGGCATCCTCGTATTCATATGGGAAGGTGGCTTATGAGGCCATGTGGTTTAGAGATGGCTTGGATTAGATTTGACACACTTCCAAACAGGCTACATAATACATTGGACTGTTATCAATAACAATCCACACATGGAGTAGGTAGAATTTAATATTGGACATTGCAAGGCACTCAAATGGGGCCCAAGATGAGCCTAGATGGACGTGGCAAGTGGAAAAACTACTACATAGAACTAGCACATATTTATGGGCTGAGTCTACACTGCAAACGATAGCATCAATTATGACCAAGGACCTACACAATCATGTCATGGCCATCCTGCATATACAAGCGTATATATATACAGAGCCATCCCCTTCTCTACACAGTTCATCAGTCGTTCATTGGGAGTTTACTCCCTAGCTTTTAACATTGAACCCTAGCATACAGCCTCTGTCTTAGTAGTTCTAGATCAGCCCCATTGAATCTCCCTTCATAGGAGCACATGGTGTGGGGATTTTCCATCTATTGTATCACTTCAGTACTATAGTATTCTTCTATATCTCTGTTATTGTACAATTAGAGTTTTAAAGTTTTGTGCCAGATGCTAAACTTCTTCAGGCATGGAGGAGGCGCAATGTTGATGCACTTTGTGCCATCGTCTAGCGTAAGTGATTCTATTCTTACTCTGATTCAACACACAACTAAGGCATCGGAGGCTTGGACCATATAAGGAATTAGTATGAAACCCGGAATCAAACTAGGATTCAGAGCCTGGAGAATTAGCTTGCCACTGAGAAGTTTGCTAAAGGAGAAGCTGGTGAAGCATTTATCACGTGGATCAAAAATCTGTGGGATCAAATACTTGATGTGGGGATTACAAAGAGTAGTGAGGAACTAGCTCGAAGGTGCATCCAAATTCTTCCACAAAAGTATGATGGCTTGGTTACGGCATTAAACACTTGCGTTAGAGTTTCACCTCTATCATTTGAAGAATTTAGTGCTTTGTTACTTGAGGAGATGCGACTCAAGACCCGCGATGGTGGATGCTACATTTTTGGCTAATGCTAAAGGCAAAGGTGCGGCATCTTCTGATGACACGAAGTAGAAGCCAAAGAAGCAAAATTTTCAAGGGAGGAGTTATTATTGTGACAAGAAGGGCCACTTTGTCAGACTATAGAAAGAAGTAGGCTAATGAAAAAAATGGCACCCTGAAGTCTTCATGGAAGGGAAAGGAGTCAATTAACAACGGCACTGAGACTGAGCTTACACTTTGGGTTGCCATTGAAGAGGTATGCTCATCTACTCAGGCTCTAGTTTGTTGACGATTCATGGATTTTGGATAGTGGAGCATCCTGACACATGACTAGTAAAAAGGGTTGGTATAGTTCTTGGAAGCCTCTATAGGAACCCATCAGTGTTGTTGGGAGCAATGATAAATGTCCAGCCAAAGGGTATGGAATCATCTCCTTTGTGGCAGTTATTACAGGTGAAGAGAAGAAGGTGTCAGATGTACTCTATATAGCTCAAATCAAGAGGAATCTGATGGTCAGCTTAGCGATGATAGATCGCGGACTTAAAGTACATTTCAAGAAAACTGAAGTATAAATTCTAGATGTTCCTGGCAAGGTAGTCAGCAAAGGAGTAAGACGCAACAATCTATAGGAGTTGAGTACCCTTACAACAATGACTGCAGATAAGAGCACGAGTAGGCTTTGGCTCAAGCAATTTAGTCACATCGGATTTGTAGTGCTGAAGGAGATACAGAAAAAGGTAGTTAATTTGCCTACATTTTTAGAATTGCAGGAACCATGTGAGGCTTGTATGATAGGCAAGCAACAACGACAATTACAATAGGAAGATGTGGGTTTATTTCCTTCTGGATAAGGCTGAAACTTTTGGCAAGTTTAAACAGTGGCATAAGCTTGTGGAGAATGAGACAAGAAAAAAGTTGAAAAAATTTTCGTGCAGATCGAGGAGGATAATTTCTTTTAGCAGAATTTGATGGCAACTCACAACTACTCACACACCTCAGCAAAATGGTGTTGTAGAACATCATAATTGGACCGTCGTGGAGATGGCTTGATGCATGCTAAAAGGGAAAGGGCTATAAGACACTTTCTAGGCTGAAGCAGTAAGCACAGGAGTTTACATCCTTAATCAAAGAAGTTACACAAAGGTGCTCAAGGGTATCACACCACAAGAGGCATACTTTGGTAAGAAACCTTTAGTGTCTCATTTCAAAACATTTGGCTGTGTGTACATGTACCAGATGCATCCAAGAAGAATCTTCATGCCAAAAGCAAGAAGTTTATATTTCTTGTATAGAGTCAAGAGTCAAAGGCTTATTGGCTCTATGATCTAGAGGTGAAGAAGATAATCTCTAGCCAAGACACTCAGTGGAGGAGACAAGTCCATCCACTCTATTATCAACCAGAGAATTAATCCACCATGAGCCCAACCCAGTAGCTAGATTTCCTCTCAAAGAGGAGGAGTTTTTAGAGAACTAAGACTCTTACACATCACACTAGCCTGCTGCTACACCACATGGAAAGCCACTTCCAAAGTGGGCACAACAACTCTTTGATGAGCGTAACCCAATACCTGAGATGTCAGAATCTTTAGCAGAGATGGACCACACAGATCAAGGAGAATAGAGGAGCATGAAAGAGCATCTGATCTAATTGTCAACATGGCCTTGATGGGCTGAGATAATGGGAATAGTAAAGGAGCCAACCACAATGAAGAAATGATCCAACAGACAATGGATATGGTGAGCCGTGAGTTTGAGATGACAGACTTGGGTCTTATGCATTTTTTTAAGGGATTGAGGTATGTAGGAGTCAAGTAAGATCTTCATATTGCAGCATAATTATGCTTGGGAGATTCTCATAACATTTGGGATGACTGAGTATAAACCTGTGTGTCAACACCTATGGAAGCTTTCTGCAAAAGATTCTTCACCACCATTAGTAGACATAAAGATGTACAAGAAGCTGGTGTGTCAACACCTATGGAAGCTTTTTGGAGAAGATTCTTCACCATTAGTAGACAACAAGTATAGGAAGCTGGTGGGGAGTTTATTTTTTCTCACTAACACTAGACTTGATATCAACTTCATAGTTGGTGTTTTGAGCAGGTTTTCCACGGGAGAGTCGTTAGAAGCAAGGGATGTGAGGACTTAGGTACATTAGAGGTAATCTTGAGTACAGCATTACTTACAATACAGGTGACACTCTTAGTTGATATGAAGATGCCACTCCATCTGGTCCCTGCTAAGAGCCTTTGTGAGATGTTTGCATAGTTCTTTATCGTTGGGCAGTAGACCATGTCAACCTCCCTGAAGATGTTGAGCTCATGCACAAAGTGATAATGAATCTTAATGTGTTTCCTGTGAGCATGAAACACATGATTCTGAGAAATGGCGATGCAACTTTGGTTGTCACATTGTAGCATTGTAGGTTACTTTTACATCATGTAGAATCCTCATCCACCACAATGTCTCACATGATGCAGAGCATGTAGCTTTATGATTAGCCTCTATCCGATGACAGTGCAACAGTGTTAGCCTCTATCTATGAGAGTGCAATAGTGGGCTATTTCTTGCTGATCCAATAAATTCATCTCAAACCAAGAGAAAAACAATACCTAGTTACTGTCAGAGTCAGCTCTCTAATTTGAGTTATAAAAGCCATGAAGGGTCTTACCCATAGGCAAAGTAGGCTATTCCATCCTCTTGAGTACATTGGATGTATCACAATACCCACATACCTGCTTTCCAATGATTCTCCCATGGCTTGTTGGAGAAGCTACTCAAAACACCAACAACAAAACTAATGTTTGGTCTAGTATTATACAAGAAGATAAGATTATTAAAACTAGTTTCCTATGAAAGGTCTCATCCATAAGGTCTGAGGTGTCTTCGACATAGACAGCTTCAGATCATTGTTGGGGTACCAACATTTAGTCATGCCAAATGCCTTAAGTATCTCACTTGATATTTTTATTGAGAGATGAAAATGTTATCTTGCCAAGATCTATTATCTCAAACTCTACACTAAGCATCTATTGTGTTTGTGAGATCTTTTTCTAGTGATCCCCTATCAAGATGAGGTCATCTATAGAAAGAACAATGACCATATACTTCCAATGTTAATAAAAGATATATGAATTTGCATCTAAAGGGATGCGTAAGAGGTAGTACTCACACAAAGTAAGCATTAATCATCTGGTACCATGCTTGTGGGGCTTGTTTCAGCCCATAGAGTGCCTTTCATAACCTGCAAACTTTGTTTTCAGAATTGAGAAATATGAACCTAGGTGGCTGTTCCATGTATACCTTCTCCTCAAGGTTCTTTTTGAGGAAAGTAGATTTTACATCCATTTGAGAAGAGGCCATCCCTCTTGTGTTTCTGATGCAAGAACGGTGCAGACTTTGTTTAACCTAGCTATAGGAGGAAAAGTTTCATGAAAGTCAAAATCTTCTACTTCTGCAAAACCTTTGCGACCAGCCGTGCCTTGTACTTTTCCAAAGTACCATTAGGTCTATATTTTGCTATATAAAGCCACTTAGTGCCAATTAGCTTATGCCTTGGAGGATGATCTACAAGGTCCCAAGTGTGGTTTTTAGCTTGCTTGGCTGCCATCCACTTCAGATCCCCTTGTGCTTCAACAAAGGTGGTAGGCTCCTGAATCTTGAGTGCCACTATCATAAAAGCAATATTCACAAGATTACCCTGAGCCCTGTTTTTCTCCCCTAACCTTCTGGATCTGTGAACATCTTGAGGTGCATCCTCGATGGTGTTATCTATCCAAAAGTTGCATGTACCACTTGTGCCATAAATGGAATGGCTTGTCTTTTTGTGGCACATCATGTTCTCGTTCTTCATCTTCAAAATCTATATCCATAGGAAATGGGCCCAGGCTGCACCATTTCCTATGGAATGTGAGGAAGCTTGTACTGAATATGGAGGTTATGTTGCTTTGGTGATTTGCATATTGCATGATGTAGAAGAAGGAAGCTCCTCCTCTATCCGATGTGGTTGTTCTTGGAATACCACATCACGACTCACTACGATCTTGTTTTCCTTAGGGTCATAGACCCGATATCCCTTTGACTCCATGTTGTAACCTTTGACTCTGTGTTGTAACCCAAGAAGATGTGTTTCTAGCTCTTGGCATCCAATTTAGTTCTCTGAGAATCTAGAATAGGTACATAACATTCACACCCAAAAACTTTCAAGTGTGTAGTTGAAGGTTTCTTCCTTGAGTAGGCCTGTGATGGAATCATCCCTTTTACAGCCTTTGTTGCACCCTTGTTAAAAATGTACTCAGCTATGTTAGTTGCCTCAGCCCAAAAGGATTTAAGTAGATTCCTACCATTAAGTATACTCCTTGCCATCTTAGCATTGGCACGATTCTTGCAATTTGCAATACCATTCTATTGTAATCATCTATCCATGTGAAAAAATATGAAGAACCTCCAAATGTAATTGTACTCATCTTTCCACAGAGATTAGCGTGGTTGAGCTGAAGAGGAGAATGGGGTCTTCTTGGGCCCTTTAATTTGCCCAAACCTAATCAAGGTGATTAAGGAATAGCCAAATGGGGAGTTGCCATGTGGACTGAAATGTTGGGTTTTTAAGAGAGGTGTAAGAGGGGTCAAAGGGTGCACTTTTTCCCCCAAAAGGGGGGGGGGGGGGGGCAATTTTACAATTTTCGGACCTCCATAACTTCTACATACAAGCTCCGATTTGAGCGGAGATTACAGATCCGTGATCTACGCATCAAGAGCTTTTCATAGATATGTTACATGATATGGTTTTATCCGCTAGATTTCAAATTCCATTTTCCCCCCAAAATTCAAATTCGAATAAAGTAGCCGTTTTGAAGCTTCTAATTAGAAAACGTTTCTTCTTAAGAGAAAAGGTTTGACTGGACCGTTGCATGAACGACGCCTTGCCGCTGTGAGCGAACCAGGTGTCGTCCATGCCCTCTGGCTTTGCATGCTAAACCATCATCACTTTTGCCCTGTGTCTTCCGTCATTCGGCCTGCTGTGCATCCCGTCGCTTCTCCTCCTCCCCCCGTGGGGGGGGAACTCTGTTCCAGGATGTCACTTCATGATTTGGTTCTTGCTGGCGCCTCTTCATCTGCGCAGTCCTCTCGCGAAGCAGTTGCTCTACCGTCTCTGGTCCTACAGCAGGTGCCATCAAGGCCTCCGGGTGGCTCTCTCACCACACTGAAGGCTACTTCGCCGTTCACTCGTCAGCATAAAGGGCAGGGAGGCCTGGGTGATGCGGAAGGTATGCGGGGATCCCTTCTCGACGGCCCCTCACAGGGCCATACTGGCCATGTGCGTTCGACTCCCCCTACGTCTTTTGCGGAAGCTGTACGTCAGCCTTCATCAGGTCATGTTGTTCCAACTCTACCCTTTAAAGCTGTTGATAATACAGTGATTAATCTGTCACAGAACCCTGCATTCGAGGAAAAAACTGGTGATTATGATATTGACAATGATGGTGCTGTAATCTGCGATGATGAGGAATTGGCAGCATGGCAAGACCATCTGGCTTCCCACGCCCTGATTGGTCTCTGTCATGGTGCAAGACCGCCTGTAGACACCCTGAAATTCTGGATTAGATCTAATTGGGATCAAAAGGGCATCAAAGTAGCCTCTGTCCAGCATCTGCCTAATGCGTACTATATGTTCCTATTTGAAGATAAGGTAAGCGCCTCTTCTGTTATCAACAGCGGGCAGTGGATTATCAGGAATACCCCCATTTCTTTTTTTAGATGGTATGATTCATTTGACCCTAAAGGACCCAAACCCACTAAAATCCCCGTCTGGGTGGAATTTACAGATATGCCAACCAAGTATTCTATATGGGCTAAAAGGATAGGGGGTGCTGTAGGTAAGGTTCTAGGTCAAAAACCGTTTCAAGTCGTCAACCCCCAATGGGCTCACCAAATGCTCATTGAGGTTGACACCGCCAAACCCCTCAAAGAGAAAGTTCCCCTGAAAAACAGAGAGGGTCAGATTATCTATGAGCAAACTCTGACCTACAAGAACCTCCCGAACGCCTGTTTCAATTGCAACAAACAAGGGCATCTTATTAGAGATTGCCCCGACCTCCATCAACCAGCCTCTAATGATAGAACCCCAGCTAAGGAGGAGGCTTTTGTCCAGCCTCAGCGTAAACATGTGTCCAAGACTAAAAACAGTAAACCTAATTGGCATATCCCAGCCAATAGATATGCCCCCCTCTTAGCTGAGGTTCAGGACGGTCTAGAAGTCCAGTTTCAGGCCAAAGAGGCTGGCAGCCCAGCCCTTACAGGGGTAGATCAACCATCCCCGGGAAGGGTCCCCAACAAGGACCGTGTTTTCGTTAGTCATGACCTTGATTCACCTATGGAATCAGATGATGATTTCATAGACAAAACGCAGCGTATGGATGAAGTTTTCAAAGCCCAACTTGACGAAGAAGATGCTTCGTTGATGAAGAGGATGTCCCTCTCACCAATGAAACAACATGACGAGGAGGACTTCTCTCCCCTTCTTATGGGGTCTAAAATGAAGAGGAAAAAAGAAAAAAGCCAAGATGTCCTAAGAACCTCCGTATCTGCGGGGAAACCTTCAAAAACAAGTAAAAAATGAAGTCTCTGAACCTTCTCTCGTTGAACTGTAAAGGGCTTACAAACCCGGAGAGGGCTTTAGCCATTAATATGTGGTTAAGGGACTCAACTTTTGTCTTCGACCTTATCAGTCTTCAAGAGCTCAAAATTGGGGGTCCTCAACTTCAGATGAACCTTCAAAAAATCTCTAGGAATTCTCGGTGGTTTTCTACCAATCATCCCTCTGGGAAAGGTGGGACTGCTATTGGCATTCACATGAAATGGGAACACGCCATTTTAGATTCTTGGTCGGATGTTAATCACTTTTGGACCGCGGTTAGGATGGGCAACCCTTTCAATTTCACTCTGGTTTCGGTTTATGCCCCCTGCCTGGCTAGCTTGAGAGCTTCTACCTGGCAGTCTATCACTCAGATTGTGGGACCCATCTTTCTCATTGGTGACTTTAATATGGTAGAGGCTCAGGTTGATAGAAGTAGACTTCTGGGCAGTACCATCAGTGGCTATGAAAAGGTAAAATGGGATGGGTTAAAGGGGGAGAAAGACCTCTCTGACCTCTCTTCGAAAACTGGATTCTCTTGGTCTAACAATCAAAAAGGCTCCTTTCACAGGGCTGCCAGATTGGACAGACTGTATGCCTCGGGAAGTCTGATTGATATGTTCCTAAAAATCAAAGTTACCACGGATCCCTCCCTAACCATCTCCGATCACATCCCTCTTATCTGTAACCTATCCCTTGGCCAGGCCAAAGGTAGGGCTGGATGGCCTCACCTTGACCCCTCTCTCTTCCGTCTCCCTTGTATCCAATAGATGATCAAAGCCTCCATTGCTGAGGCCTTCAATCAATTCATCTCCCCATCCAAGGGATGGGAAAGTCTGGTGAATAAGGTTCATTCTATCTGCAAGGAGTATAAGCTGCAAGTCTCTACGATTCGTTTGAATCGGAGAATGCAAATCAGGAACCAGATTCAAGACATTTATCTGTCTAAAGATGTTGCAGCAAATCACTCTTTGATTGAGCTAAAGAATCAGCTCAGACTTGAAGAGTTATTAGTTGCTAAGGCCACTAGATTGTGGTTCAGGGAGGTTTGGGCTGGAAAAATTGATACCCCTCACCCTAAGATGTTTGCTCTCCTTAAAAGGAAAAAAGGTAGAGATCTAATCCCTATGGTCAAGAAGCCGAATGGTCACCTGGCTTTTGATGATGTGGAAAACTTGCAGGTTATTAAGGACCACTTTTATAACTTGTTCTCCACAGCCCTCCCTCCTTCCCATGAAGTTTCGGCCGCTAGGGCCAAGATTGCCAGCATTAGGAAGAAGATGGTGAACCCCTCTTTAGCCCTTAAGCTTGACTCCCCCTTCACTGAAAAGGAGGTCAAGGAGGCTATCTCACATCTTAAAAAGTGTAAATCTCCGGGTGAAGATGGGATCCCCAACGAATTCTTTCTTGTTTTCAAAGACGAATTGTCCCCTCACATCCTTGACATTTGGAGGGAAGCCATGAGGAAGGGAGGTTTAGCTGAAAAGTCAAACATGGGGATTATCAAGCTTATTCACAAAAAGGATGAGAAAGAAGATCTTGGTAATTGGAGACCCATAACATGTCTCTCGTCCCTTTACAAAGTGTTTGCTCATATCCTGACTAACAGAATCAACCCCTATATGGATGAGTGGATCCTCAAAGAGCAAAAGGGCTTTATAAAGGGAAGGTATATTCTTGATGCTATCATTAGTCTTTGGGAGGGTATGGAACATGCTGAAAACTCTGGCCAGAACTACATCTTCCTCAAAATTGACTTTGATAAAGCCTATGATAGAATAGACTGGTCGTTCCTCTTCCAATCCCTTCAAGATATTGGCCTCAATAGGAAATTCATAAAGTATGTCCAAACCTTGCTTGGGAATGCGTCTTCCAAGGTGGCTGTCAATGGGTCCCTCACTGGTGCCTTCCCTCTGAGGAAATCTATAAGACAAGGTTGTCCCCTGTCCCCTCTCCTTTTTGCTATTGTTGCGGATGCTCTGGGGTGGCTGGTTAACAAGGAGATAACTGACAATAATATCAAGGGTATTGAGATCCCCAACATGGCTGATCCTTTATGCCTACAGCTTTTTGCTGATGATACGAATGTGCTGCTCCGCAATGAAGTGCAGACTGCTGCTCACTTTATGACTTGCCTGGATACCTTTTGTCTTGCCAGTGGCTCGCAAATAAATCACTCCAAGACCAGCTTCAGAGTCGGGGAAGGGTTGCCCCCTCCCTCGATCCTGTCCGCTGGTTGTAAGAGTATCCCTAATGGTGTTGTTTTCAGGCTTCTTGGAATCCCCATGGGCTTCAACATCTCTTCCAAACAAAGGTGGGACTATGTGCTCGATAAACTCAAGAATCAAGTCAAGAAATGGAGTCACATCAACACAGGGGTAGCGTCAAGAGCCTTTGTCCTCAATCACTTCATTATCCCCTCGGTTGTTTACTTCCTGGCCTGTTGGAGACCCTCTGAGACCCAACTCCAATCCCTTAACTCGATCATGGGGAACTATCTTTGGGGGGGATCTCTCGGAAGTAAGAAAGTCAGCAAAGTAGCCTGTCAGTCATGTTGCTTGGGAAAAGAGCAAGGGGGTCTTGGCATCATCAACATCGGGTTGCTTTCTGAGAAGCTTGCAGCTAAATGGGTGCAAAGGGCCATCTTTTCTAAGGATGTTTGGGCCGACTTACTCAAAAGGGATATCAATAAATTTTGGCTCAAAGGAAAAAGATCTTGGAAGGGTTTCTCTCTCAATGAAGCTTTGTTCTCAAAGGCCGATCTCTCCCCTATAGGTAGTAAACTGTGCTGTAGGATGTGGGAGTCGTGGATGAAATACAAAAAGCTCTTCTTTTTTCAAACCTTTACCAAGAGAGGTAGATATGCCTATTCAGCTGACTCTGTGTGGTTTGGGCATCTTGTGTCTCCGATCTCCAATGATCAGTTCCAGACCAGTCTTTCTTGTTTCAAAGCTGGTATAAAGGTTTGGGGCGACTTATGTGACTCAACTGGGATGTTAAACAGGGATCAAATCTGCAATAATTTCATATTGTCCCGTAGTGGAGTTGAGTTGGTCATTCAGAGGTGTAATGCTCTTAAGGTGTCCATTCCCCCGGGGTTGAGTTGTGACTGTATAACCTTTTCGAAAGCCATCCGGTGGGGTTACTCCAGTAACCTGGGCAAGTTACCTAACAACTTGCATGCAAGTAAGCTGATTCTTAAGCTCAATAAGAGATGGTCCTTGGCCTGGAACCAACATCAATGGGCCTTCCGTTTTAAGCTCATTTGGGCCTTCGCTAATGAAAGAAAACACGCCATTTTGGCCTGGCTTGTCATGCACAAGGCGACCTGGACCCTTGAGAAAGCCCTGAAGTTTGGGCATGGTAACGGTCTTTGTCCCCGTTGTAATTCCAAGATTGAAACGGTCCCCCATCTCTTTTTCTCTTGCCCAGACACTAGACAATTCTTGGATGTTCTTAACAAGGCTTTTAAGAAAATTAGGAAAATCCCTTTGAGCTGGAAAGAAGTCCTCTTAGGCGAATGCCACTCACTCGACCCTTTAACGTGGCAGTCCGTCAGAATTCTGTTTCTTTGGCATGTTTGGAAGCAACGTAATGAAGCTCTTTATGGAATCAAAACTAATCACCACTTTTATCTTTTTCTTGACAGTGTACTCAAGCTAATTCATCAACTCCGGCCGTGTGGTGCTCCCATGGAGGTGGACCGGTGGCAAGAACTACCTTGGAGGAAATGGAAGAGATTCCATGTCTCCTCGCATTGCCTAACGAAGGATGCTATGAGACAAGAGCTTCAGCTGGAATGTCAAAGAAGACTTCAGAATTCCGAGTACTACGTCCAGGCTTCAGAAAGCTTCTGTGGGGTTCCTTAAGCCCTCATGGCCCCAATCTTCTGCTCAGGAGAGTTTCTCAGCCTCTCGTCTGAATAAAAGTCAGTCTTGCTTCAACTGGGGCTGGCTGGCCACTGCCTAGAGCCTTAGTCTGTGCTTCAGGTTTTATATGTCAAATTGGTACAGCAAAGTTGTCATGATGCAATGTTTTTTGCCCTTAATCATCTGCTCTCTAGGTTTAACCATCCTCTCTCCCGAAATAGAAGAGGGGCTGGCCGCCGTTTGTCTCTAGAACTGTTGCATCAGAACTTCTTTTTACATGTATTAGTGCTGGCCAAACTGTTCATGAGATGTTTCAGTTTTGTTTTGAGAGTTTTGTCCCCCTTTTTTCTGAAGGGTTCTCCAGGTCACTGTGTCTCCCCATGGACCTTCCACATGGGATCTTGTAACATCATTTTCTTTTAATATATTCCGCTGTTTTAACTAAAAAAAGAAAAAGAAAAAAAGAAAAGGTTTGACTCCCTTAAACTGCCAAATAAAAGGGCCCAAGAAGCCTTCCATTGAGGTCCTAATGAATGCCCACAATAATGTATGTTTAAATAACATTATTTGCCAAATATAAACGTAGAAATGACCACGGTAATGACTTTTAGTCTAGATAAAATGTACGTTCAAATAACTTATTTTCCAAAGTGTTCAAAAGTAATTACTTTTAGTCTATAGATAAAATGTATGTTCAAATAACTTATTTTCCAAGGTAATGAACTTTAGTCTAGATAAAATGTATGTTCAAATAACTTATTTTTTCTAAAGTGTTGAATGTTAATCCCATTTTGATTAACATAGATGCTCCTCCAATTGAGGACATTAATAAGTGTCATGTAAAGGCACTATAAAAGTTGTACATTTTGAGATATTGGACACCCAAGGCCTTAGTAAGTTTTGGGTGTCCAAGTGTGAACAAGGGCCAGCTCTATAAAAGGAAAATTCTCATAATGAAATTACACAATCCCCCTTTGTGCTATAAGAGCTCTTGTCTTGAGAGAGAGAGAGAGAGAGAGAGAGAGAGAGAGAGAGAGAGAGAGAGAGAGAGAGAGAGAGTACTCTAGTGCATGTTCCTCTTTCATGCATGTGTGTGAGAGAGTGAAAGTTAGATTGTCTTACATTGTGGTGCGAGCGACTCCGCCAGTGAGACAGTGTGGAGGTAGAGATTGGAGGAGTTGAGCTTCCAAAAGCGATCTTGGGGAGCCTCAAGGGACTTGATCTTGAAGCATTGGTAAGTACCCAACGATTGTTGTATCTATTGCTTCTCCCGTTTGCGGTTGTGTGGAGTTCCCTCTTGGGAGGTGCAGTAGTCCATAACATTTTTGGCACCACTATTGGGGCAACACCATTGTTTCTTCCATCCTCTTAGAGCTCCAGCTCCCATGATGCAAGGTTCACCATTGCCTTTGCATTTGGAAGGTGCATTGTGAAGAAATGGTGTAGATAAGGTTTGAGTGGTAGAGAAGGAATTATAAAAAAATATGTGTTGAAAGTGTGGGTGAGTACTTGGGAGAACCTAGAGGAAAGCTACACTCAATTTTACATTCAATTTTGTTGTTTTTTGTCACCAATTCCTACAGTGTGAGCTAGCAGGAGGGGACACGTTTTGTTCTGTTTTTAAAAAAATCATAAAAACTACAAAAAAAGGAGCCATTGGTTGTGTTCATGACTTGGATTGCATTCCTAATCCTTGACACAACCTTTTTGGATCATTTGGGTAGGGAAATCACCCTCTAAACCATCATTCTGTCGACGTAGTTGTTAACACATGAAAGTGCAGGAAATGTTTCACGACATGAAACAATACCTACTACTTCACGACGTGAAACACCTTACGTAATCAGCATCGGGAATCTCGGGATTACCTTACTAAAATTAGGTCATATTATCTTGACACATCTGACATAACAAAATCAAAAAATCTTTTCACGTGAAATAGTAGTGAAGCGTTTCACGACTAAACCCGACTAAACCACACTCTATTTCATGACGTGGACCATATTCTATCTTATGACATGAAGCATTTGATACTTCACGACGGCATGAACCATAACCTGCTACTTCACAGGTTAATACTTCATGAGTTGACCCTTCACGCCTTAACGCTTCACGTGTTAGCAGTTCACGAGTTAAGCTTTCATGGATTGCTAGTTCACGAATTAAGGGTTGTGAGACCAATGATAAGAGAAGCACCCTAATTACACCATTGGAGTCTATCCGACTCAAATTGAAGTAATTCTGAGCTGATAATTTAAAACGTGAAACATCAAATGCCGCAACGTGAAAAACAGTTCACGACGTGAACAACATTCTATTTCACGATGTGAACTGTTGCCTACTACTTCACGACGTGAACCATTCTCTGTGGTGGTTGCACGGATATCAGTTATTTCACAACCAGAAAAGATAGTTCGGCATAAAAACAAGTGAAACGGTTGGAGTAGTGATTTTGCCTATCGAGATACATTCTCATGCACTTGAGGTCCGGTAAACTCATCGGAGATGACCTTACCCCCGTCGAGAGTGCATCAAATCACCCAAGTTCTTCCTATCAAGGGAGTGTTGGTTCAGGACACTCACGAAGCACTCAATTGAGTGTTTCAACTTGGAGGAATCTTGCCCCCATAGAAACAAGTAGTGAAGAATCCATGGAAGAAGGGCTAAGATTCTCTGCCCTTGAGAGGAAGAAAAACCCTCTTCTCCTACAAGATCCAGTGGAATCTTTGAAATGGCCAGAGATTTTTTGGTCACCAGCATGGCACGGAAGATGAAGCACAATCTGCAGGCACGGGCCCTTTAACAAGTGCAGGACACGGTCTAAGACCAGAATTACCAACCCAACCTTCTGGCCCTATGAATACTAACACAGTAAGGATCAGTGGGATAACTCCCAGGGTTAGAAGGGATAAGAAAAGTTCCACCAGGACAAGTCAAGTCTTCTTCCCCACATCAAAAGAAATGGAAATAAGCTTGAAGAGAGGGCTGAGGCAAAGCAACAATTATGGCTATTAAGCTTAAGAAAACAAGAGCTCAATACGTGAAGAACAAGGGCAGAATAGAGGAAAATGGAGGATTTAAATCAGTTCCGACCAAGTGGCAAGGAACCAAAAACATCTAGAAATGCCACTGATAATATGTGGATGGGAATAATAGAAGGAGTGATACCAACTCTAGAACCCATCAATGAGGAACCAAGGCTGACAAGAGCCTTGAGACATAAGAGGAGGGGCCAACCTACCTAGGGCACGTGCAAGTGGTGAGGATCATATCTATACAAGAGAGGATATACAAGAAATTATCAATGATCCCATGTTCTTGCAAAGCATGGAACTCCTGATCCTAAAAAAGGCAAGCTCAAGTTACTAACAATGAGCCAGGAAATGAGGAATTACCTGGACCCAGCCATAGACCCAAATTGAATAGAAGAACCTATCCAGGAAGAGGACGTGGTCTAGGTAGGGGGGAAGTGGCTCCTCAAAGGCCAATTGTAGATCCTAACGCACATCTAAATGCAGTCACAATGGTGGATTTGCTGAACATGGCCACAGAAATGGGCCAAGGAATGGTTAGGGAACTAGGCACTGCCTTGGAATCTAGATCATCCGAGATGAAGCCACATATTATTTCAAAGCTTGTGCAAAAATTATCGGGAGAGATAGAGACCTGATCCAACATGTAAAGGTCTTTAAGTGTACCTATGAAACATGTGGGCCAGTAAGCGACATAACCATGATGCATGCTTTTTCTTTGACCCTAGAAGGGAAGGCTCACCAATGGTATTGAATACTAAAACCTGAGGATAAAGTTAATTTCACTCAACTTACAAATGTGCTCATACCAAGCGTTGCTCGAAGCGATGACAGATGGAGTCCTATGGCTCAGCTCCACAATATCAAGAAAAAGGAAAATGAGTCCATACGGGATTATGTTTCTCGGCTCAAGCACTTAAATTCAAGATACAAGTTGAGGGAAAGGCTGATTGATGTGATCAGTTTACTGCCTTGCTTCTGAAGAGGAGTCCGAGATCATAAGATGCGTGATTATCTAGTGTTAGCCCCAAACAGCTACTCTAGATACTTATTGTAAGCTGGCAATTAAATATGAGGAAAATATGCTTAAGTTACCATAGCCAGAAGACGCCAAGGCAGCGTCAATAGTGGCAACATCGCGAGTCTCCAGTCATCATCAGGACACAGGAACCAAGAGTAAGCAAGTTGGCAATATGACAGTGGAAGAACTCAATAATGCTATCTTGGAGAAATTAAAAGTCAGGGATGGGAGAGAAGTATCAGGAAATGCTCATCTCTACCCCCGGAGAGAACTGATTTAGTGCTCAATTTGTAGACAAAATCACACGAGCACCAAATGCCCTCACTTAAGACCAAGGCAAGTACTCTATTGTGCTCATTGTTGTCAGAGATTGGGAAACCGACACTGCCATGTGCAGATATCCAAGGGTTCAGCCCTTAGCACAACTGCCATCACCCAGAGTGCCGCTAGCCTTGTTAGCACCACCAGTACAAACCAATGTGACTACAAGACAGCCAAATACCTATCTACCATGAGGGATGTTCCGAATGCAGAACATGTCACCTTTGTCACTACCTGTCCTGCCCCCACAGCCACCACAGGCCAAAATTAACCAAGTGTTGATTAAGGAGCCCTTGGATGAGGGAGAAATCTTACCGACGAGAGGTAGAAGTCAATAATGACAAGGAGCCCATGGAGAACACACTAGAGTATTATGTCTTACAGAACAGCATGCCAGTATGAGTGTTTCAAACCATGGTATAATGGAAAGGAAAAGACATAAACTCAACTATGAGAGGGGGACCCATACAATGTTTTCATTGTAATGGACCTCATCGAGTAGCAGAGTGTCCTCTCAAGAATATGGCTAATGTTGGCCAAGCTTAGCCAGTTTGCAGCGCAGACCAACGTGATACCTACACTTTCATGTGTGAAGTTTTGGTGTCGATCATTTGATCAAATACTGTAGTTTTACTTCTACTTCTAACCACACCACTATCAGGACTATAAGTGTGCAGCCTAGGAATATCACGTCACTTAATATCCTAACATGAGCGCAAGCAAAACAAGTGGGCAAAGGGACAAACCCAAGAGGTGTTACAACCCCTAAGACTTAAAGAAGAAGAAGAGTGAAAAAAGTGGGCAAGGGGGATACCATGGGCATAATTCAATATGGATCTGAAGAAGATACCATTGACACCGGATCCACCAAATCAAAGGAAGAAGGTGACCAAGTGCCAAAATAGGATGGGCATGCCCAAGAATTTGCAAGAGAGGGACCAGCAACCCCTAAGGGGATTGGAGAATATCCAAATGGTGAAGACGAAATAAGAAAGCTTGAAGAAGCTAAGGCCTTGGCTAAGGAGTGTCAACACAGTCATGAAGATGAGAGCTAACTCAGCTAGGGATATAATGTATCCAAGAACTGAGCTATTAAAGGAAAGGAGATTGGACGTGCCTACTTTGGTCCCAAAAGAATTCAAGGAAGGGACTCAAAGTGACCTTATGGCATGAATGTTTAAGGAAGTAGATCAAGATTTGTCAATCCATTTATTCCCTAAGATGATTGAATACATGATAAACACATGTAAGGATCCCTCACTTGCTAGGGAACCTAGAGACATAGGCAATCTCGCAGTAGCCATACTGTCCACAACTGTCAAAATGCCACTAGGACCATTGCTACGCAACACGTCGGTATTGTGGGAAGATGTCAAGGACTAGGTAGAAGGAAGATTAAACCCACTGTCCACTATAGAGGGGGGAGCCAGTCACCTCTGGCAGGATCAATGAGTGTATGTATAATGATGAATGTAATCCAGTACACGAGGCCATCTGATGTGAGGCGACTCTGAGTAGTAGACCATCGAAGAAGCAAAGACAAGGTAGAGCTCAAGCACAATCAATGAGATGAAGGCTCACGTCGATATGAGGCAAAGGCACTCCTTGACGTGGTAGATGTCTATAATGGGGGTAGCGGAAGGTGAAGTGGTGTAGACTCTGGTGACGGGTGCTGCGGTACCTGAGGGGTGCAGGCTCTGGTGACAAGGGTGCTGTGATACCTTACGAGTGCAGGGCTGGATATCGAAGGCACACGCTAATGTGAGGCGATGGCTCTCTAAAGGTGAGGTGATGCAAACAAACACAAACCAGCAAAAATGAGTGGATTGTAGGAGAAACATAGATCTAAAGAACATAGAGGGCTGCTGTCCCGAGTAGATGGTGTGTTGCCGAGGTAGGTGGAAAAGAGAAGAGAGTGCTACTTTCCTGATGTCATCAGGTGATGATGAGCAGAAAGGGATGCTGCCCAAGTCAATGTTGAATGATGAGCAGAGAGGGCTGTTGTCCCAAGTCGATGGAGAATGATGAGCAGAGAGGGCTGTTGTCCCAAGTCGATGGAGAATGATGAGCAGAGAGGGCTGCTGTCCCAAGAATGATGAGTAGAGAGGGATGCTATCCCAAGTAGATAGAGAATGAGCAGAGAATGGGTTGTTGTCCCATGGTGTGATGATGAGCAGAGAGGGCTACTATCCCAATGATGTGAGTTGATGAGGAGAGAGGGCTGATGTCCCAACGATGTGATGATAATGATCAGAGAGGGCTACTGTCCAATGATGTGAGCTGAAGGAGAAAATGCAGATCTGATGGATGCAGAGAGGGCTTTTGTCCAAGGAGTGCTGGAGCAAAAAGCTGCAGATATGATGAAGATCCAAGCTACTATCCCAAGGTGTGCTGCAGATCAATGAAGAGGTCCTGGTTACTGCATCCTGGTTACTGCAGAGGTAAGCCGACGGAGTAGTAGATGGTGATATTGACGAAGAGTCCTGGTTACTGTAGAGGTAGGCCGACGGAGTAGTAGATGGTGATATTGATGATATGATGTTGTTCTTTTGCGCTGAAAATGAAATGAATCATATATATATGGTTAGCCCAGAATAGGGGATGTCGACTAGCAACACAAGACCAAAAAAATCAAATAAAAACCCCTTTAGGGCTAGGAAAAATACCATTTTCACACACCCCCTCTCAGGCCAAAATGGGACCATGAGAGAAGATGAAGAGGATACCAGGGTCCCACACTAGCACACTAGCAGAAGGCATGTATCCCCCTCTGGAAGCAAAGTCTAATAAGTTTTTCGAGAGGAAGATCGTGATGGCAAAGGTGTTGAGGGTGAGTAGGGTAGACATGTTGATTGTCTCCCAATGTAAGACCTCGAACGTGGCACTCTAATGAGTAAGAAGTCACATCCGTTGTGTGGTCTAGATCTGAGTAAGGAGAATTAACTTCTGGAGAGAAAGGTTGGCCCTACGGAATTATGGGTAGACACTCCATGCTATGTGCCCTCAAGGTCTTCAATCCCTTTGCTCATGATAGCTCTGATACCATATGAGGGCAACAGGACGGAAGGACCAGATGTGCGAGGGATCAGAGAAAATCAACACAGCATGAAATGGATGAATGTGTATGTATGATGATGAATAGAATCTAATACAAGAGGCCCTTTGATGAGAGGTGACTTTGAGTAGTAGACTATCAAAGAAGCAAAGATGAGGTTGGAGTTGAAGCATGGTCGGCTCGTGTCGATGTGAGGCAAAGGCACTCCGTAAGGTAGTAGATGTCTATAGTAGTGGGAAGTGGAAGGTGAAGTGGTGCAGGCTCTAGTGGTGTTGTTGTACTTGAGGGGTGTAGGCTCTGGTGGGGGCAAGGGTGCTGTAATACTTGAGGGGTGCAAGCTCAAGTGGCAAGGGTGCTACGATACCTGAGGGGTGTAGGGCTGGATGTCAAAAGGCATGCATCAATGTGAGGCGATGGCTCTCCAAAGGTGAGGTGATGCAGACAAACACAAACCTACAAATGAGTAGAAACACATATCTGAAGAGCAGAGAGGACTATTGTCCCAGGCAGATGGTCTATTGTCGTCACTCACGATGTAGATGGTGAAGAGCACAGAGGGCTGTTGTCCCAGGCAGATGGTCTATTGTCATCAAGTGATGATAAAAGCAGAGAGGGTTGTTGTCCCAAGTCGATGTCGAATGATGAGAGCAGAGAGGGCTGTTGTCCCAAATCGATGGAGAATGATAAGCAGAGAGGGCTATTGTCCCAAGTCAATGGAGGAGAAAAGAGGGATGTTATCCCAAGTCGATGGAGAATGATGAGCAAAGAGGGTTGCTATTGTCCCAAGTCAATGGAGGAGAAAAGAGGGATGTTATCCCAAGTCGATGGAGATTATCCCAAGTCGATGGAGAATGATGAGCAAAGAGGGTTGCTGTCCCAAGTTAATGGAGAATGGGAAAAGAATGGGATGCTGTCCCAAGGTGTGATGATGATGAGTAGAGAGGGCTACTATCCTAATGATGTGAAATGCAGGAGAAAATGTAGATTTGATGGATGTAGAGAGAGCTATTGTCCCAAGGAGTGCTATAGGAGAAAAACACAAATATGATGAAGATCCAGGCTGCTATCCCAAGGTGTGATGTAGATCAACAAAGAGGTCCTGGTTACTACAGAGGTAGGCCATCAACAGTACATGGTGATGTTGATGATATGATGTTGTTCTTTTGTTGAATATGAAACGATGCATATATATGCATGGGTTGGCTACTGGTCAGCCCCTCACCAAAGAAGGGGCTGTCGTGGGGCGAATAGCATAAGAACCAAAAACCCAAATAAAATAGAATAAAAACCCCTTTTAGGACTGGGAAAATATCATTTTCACACACTATGGCCTAGGTAGAGCAATAGTGTGGGCAAGCTATGGCAAAGGAGGTAGGCACAAGAGTGGATGCAACAATGCATGGGCCTAGATAGTGCATGGGTGGGCATAGATAGTGAATGGGCATGGACCGTGCATGGGCATGGACCGTGCATGGGCATGGACCGTGCATGGGCTTAGATAGTGCATGGGTGGGCACAGACAGTGCATGGGCATGGGCATTGTTGAAATATACAAGTGAATAGGGTGTGTGCGGGAACAAGCCCTTAGTTAGAGGCTGTAAAAGAGAATCTGTAAATGTGAGAGAACCTGTGAAAAGGTGAGAAGAATCTACTGGGAGAGAATAAAGGGTAGCATGAGAAGATTTAGGAGCTGTGGAGATATTCTAGGAGAGGTGGAGAGAATCAAGCAAAAGAGGTGGAGTGAGTCAAGGAGAAATCAGTGGGATTAGATGCTTGGATGTAAACTCTATAAATTGAGGCATTGGCCTAATGAGAATTTGCTGGTTTTTGATTATCCATGCCTACATTAAGCTATTTGTTAATTACTCATCTAATCACATCTTAATTATCATCTAATCACTTTGTTAATGATGTTGATTCTAGCATTTGATCCACCATAGCTCATCACATTGCTATAATTTTAACATGGTATCAGAGCTAAGTCTAGAATCCATCAAGTTTATGAGCCCATTATCTAGTTAATTAAGATTAGTAGATAATTAGGATTAGTGTGGAGGAGCTCCCTCTCCTTGCACACATGGTATTTACCTTATAGTTCCAAGGACCATGGCTACCCGTATATACCGAGGGTATAACTGCAGCTCTTTACTGGCAGTATATACGAGTAAATCTAAGACTTGAAATTATAAGCATTAAAACTATCCAGATGATGAATTCAAATGTGGTTGATATGATTTTAAATTCTGGTTGAGAACTAATGAGTTGATTTGGATTCTGATTAAAAAATGAAGATTCTTGAATTTTGGTTGAAATATAATAAACTAAGCAAAACCACAATGAGGATTATTGGGACGAGTCCCTGTGATGATGTTCATAGTAGCTGGAATGATGTTAATGACTTCAGTAAATCACTATGAGATTAGTGGATTGTGCTGGCAGATTGCTGCTGTTAACATTTGACCCAGTGAATCAAGTTAAGGGATGTCAAATTAAAAATTTGTATAATTGAAAATTTCCATAAAGGACTGTTCAGATAGAAAATTTGGTCTAATGGACCATTATTGTGATAAGGATTTGAATGATACGATCTGAGTGAATTATTATCTGATGATGAGTTTTATATAAGGGATCTTTATCCCAGGATTTTGTTGGGTTCACTAGACTATAAGGAACCCGAGAATCAGTTGGATCTTAAGGAAAAGAGTTATCCTCTAATTTTGCGAGATGAGGACATCTCGCGTTTTTTAAGTGGCATAGGATGTAAGATTCCTCCCTCCGGCTTTTGAGGTGTGCAGGTGTAAAAAACTCCCCTTCTGATCTTATAATTATTCCCCTCTCTGAAATAAAAGGAAGATCCTATTTTGGCCTAGAGAGAGAAAATGTCTAGAGGGAGGTAATTCAAAATTGAGACATTTTTGGATATAAAAAACCTACTAGTGTCTAAAATGGTTTCCCCTAAAACAGATATTCAAAAAGAAATTTCCAATGTGCAATTGGAATAAATTGGAATCAGGTAAAAAGGACCTTAGCCTAAGGGTCCAGATTTTTTGAAATTTTTGAATTAAGGTTCCTATGGACCAATTAGATTAATCCAAATGTAGGGAGGAGATAAATTGAAGAATAAAAGGAAGAAGTATGTACCGAGCCCGAATCATGTGCTTAATGATTGATGAACTCTTAACTTCTTCAACCCAAGGGCAGATGGAACTCCAACCTGAAGAAATCCTTGATGTTCGAGAGAAGGTTCTCAGGAATAAAATTTTGAGAGAATTATTAGTCAAATGGAAGCTCTATCCTTTTGAAGAGAGAAAGAAGCCGAACTGATGCGAGATTACTCCCAGTTTGCGAGATGAGGACATCTCGCATTTTTCAAGTGGGAGAGGATGTAAGATTCCTCCCCAGCACCTCAAGATGTCCAGTTTTTTCCTAATCAATCCCCTTTTCAGAATAATAAAAGATCTTGTTTCTACCTGTTTTGGCCTAGAGAGAGAAAATATTCTAGAGAGAGATAATCTAGTTTTTAGATATCTTTGGATGGAAAAATATCCCTTTTTATTAAAATAAATTTTCCCAAAAGAGAAGTTTAAAAAGAAATTCCTAAGGTGCATTAGAAATAAATTATAATGTGCACAAAAGACCTTAGCTGCCTAAGGGTCAAGATTTTTGGATTATGGTCCAATTAAGGCTCCTATGGACCAATAAGATTAATCCAAATGTAGGGAGCAGATAAATTTAAGAATAAAAGAAAAACCCCCCAAAAATGAGTAAATGCTCACATTAGATGAAGAGTGGTCTAAGGACCAAAGAAAAGAATTAAAAAACTGAATTTTGACACCTCAGAGTGGGGATCTCCTCTCATGAAGTAGGCGCCTTTTTCTCATCATTACCCCCAATTTTTTAATCAATAAAATAAGATATTTTCATCTCTTCTCTCTCCTGTTTCAAATCTCCTGTTTCAAAACTAGATCCAAAAAGTAAGCTAAACTGACCCAAAAATGGTTAAAAATTGACCAAACTGATCTGGAAAATTCTAGAATCAGTTTGCTTGGTTTGAGGCTCACTTTTTCCTATAAATAGAAGCCTCCCCCTTTGTAAAAGCCTAATGGTGTTTATGCACTGTTACTCTACTCCTGTCTTGAGCCATCTACATTGAATTTTTTAATAGAAAATTCGTTAAGAAAATCAAAAAGGTGGAATCGTCCCCATTTTTCGAGCAAGGGAAATTTTCCCAGTTTCGATTTTGAAATGACCACCAGATTAGTCTTGTATCCGGACATTCGAGGGCGAGGCCGCCGCGAGTGGAAAACCCTACCATGCGCAAGAGGAAGCTACTTCTGTTGCTAGCAACCGGGAATCCGGTGCGCGGAGGGGACAGAGGGGTCTCACAAAAGGTGTGTATATATCGAGCTATCTTTACGTGGGGAACTGCGACTTAACATATAATGGTTTTGACATTCTTGCACTTGGACTCCCTCCTGCACACAAGGATGGTTAAAATTTCAATAATTTTATACTTAATAATATGTAATTATTATCGACCATTGTTAGATAGTGCACTAATTAGTGCACATTCACTATATATATCTCACCAGTGAGTGCACTAGTCATTCATTATATATATCTCACCAGTGAGTGCACTAGTTCACAGTATTGTACTAGTTAGTGGCCAATTTTACTATTTAATGAGCACGGCTACTAGCTAATGCACAAGGTCAACACTTAGTGACCCCAATCACTAGTTAGTGCACCCAAGTCACTAGTTCGTGTTGAGATACCCAGGTCACTAGTTCGTGACCCCTAGCCACTAGTGAGTGACCGGGGTGCACCTAGGTCACTAGTAATGACCCCTAGTCACTAGTTGTGATCCCTGGTAAGTAGTTAGTCCACCCATGTCACTATTTGGTTCACCCCGGTCACTAGTTAGTGGCATGCAGTCACTAGTTAGTGGCCCCTAGTTACTAGTTAGTGCACCACTTGTTGTTAGGGTTCTTGCTAGTGGGACATGCCACTACTTAGTGTACCTGTTAAAATATAGAAGGGAATAACTGCCAGTTGGTACATCAATAAAAGCATGAGAACATGACCATTTCTATTTGACTGTGAATATTTATTTTATGAAGGTACCAAAAAACATTACCACTCTTCATCTTATTTTTTATTGCCAGTATTGAACCCACCACCATTGACTTTGTAGCATTGGAGATTACTTGGCTGCATAATAGTTCTAGGCCGAAATCTTTGGTCATACACAATAATGTGAAACACATGATATGGTAGGGATGTTTGTATGATAGCATGCAAACACCCACCATATCGTCCTCTATGAAGCCAAATCCACATCTGTGGCATTCATTGTCCCCATCATGGCTTTGGTGTTGCTACTAGGGACCTTCGAAATGGGAGGAAGGAATACAATGCGTTGCCTACTATCAACGAGCCTTAACATGTCTATAATCAACTCTATATGCACATGTACCTTCTTCAACTCTACCTTTATGGACTGCAGCTTTATCTACGAGAGGAAGATGATAATTAGTCATGCTTAAAATATACAACCTTGAGGCAAACATTTTATATTAATAATCAATGACATGCAACACATACCTCTGCACTAGAAAGATCCAGCTCAAGGTCCAAGATCTGGTGTCTATCCTGTTGAGATATCAAGCTCAACTGGTGTTTTGGGCAGACATTGATGACCCGCCTAGGTGATAGCTTCCGCACTTATGCCACTGGATTAGCTGGTGGATGACAAGCTGTGTGATAGCTTTGGAGTACTAGAGTTATAGCATAGTTATAGCACCAACTCATATAGTCAGGTTCACACTATAGACCGACCACTTTGTATGTTGTTGTAGGAGAGTACTTTTCCTTTATGTATGTACTCTTATCTTTTAGTTATATGGTTGTAGAGAAGAGAAGAAGATAGAACAAAATTCAACCATCCATCTCTCTCTTGTGTCTTACACTCTCTTGTGTGTGTGTGTGTGTGTGTGTGTGTGCTCTCTCTCTCCTCCACATTCTCTTTATGGTATTAGAGCTCTGGTTCATGTGAGAGCTAAGGAGGCAAGAGCAAGTAAGCAAGGAAGCGGTACATGGGTAAGAGCATCACCATCTCTTTCCTTTCTTGGTTTAGGTACAACACCACTCCGAAAAGCTACACATCTCCGATTGAGGAGCTGTCTTCATAGGCTTGGAGGTGCCTTTGTGGTACATAGCAGTTTGTATCAATTTTTTGTGGTCAAAATTGCATTTTAGGTGTGTCTCGGGTGTGTCTCGGTCTCCATTATGTCACTGCAAGGTATTTTTGGGAAGTTCTGGTTGAGAACTATCTCTGGTCGAAATCTGGTTATTGCAGTGCAACAGTGTAATTTGGGAGTGTAGACAGTGTTTGCACATGTATTGTTGACATTGGGTGTATGTACATGTACTTTGGTCAAATCAGGTGGTGAGACTTGCAGGTTGTGCTGAAGTACTGCTCTATAGTAGTCAAAAGATATTGTTGTGTTACAGGTTGCATACAGAAATTGTCTGTTGCAGTTTTTTAATTATTGTAAGAAAACATGTTTGGTGATGAAATCAATTGGATTGTTAGTGAGAAGCTAGACAAGAACAACGTCCATGCTTGGAAGTTCATAATGACCAATTTTCTTATGGGTAAAGGATTTTGGGACTATGTTAAAGAAGACAATGAGGAGCCTCCTGAGTTGTCTGAAGAGAATGCCACTCCAGCAGACATAAAGGCATTTAAGTATTAGAACCAGGGTGTCAGTATTGGCTTTCAGTTAGTGTCATAGATATGATGATAGGACACATACATGCAGAACTTGGTGCAGATGTTCCATACCAACACAAAGGCAAGAAATTTGCAACTAAAACAAGATTGCATACTATGTAAAAGAAAAGCATGTCTATCAATGAGTATGCTTTAAAGATAAAGGGCATTGTTGAATCCCTTGGGTCTATTAATGTATCGATGGAATATGATGACTTGGTAAGTGTTTGTTTGAATGGGCTTGGCAAAGAGTACAAGCCATTCAAGACCTCCAATGAAGTTAGGGAGAATATTCCCAACTTTTGAGACTTGGTGTCTATGTAGATCATAGACGAAAAGGCTTTAGGTGAGGACTCTTCTTCACAAAACAAGAACACATCAAAACATGCCTTCTATTCCAATTTAGGTAGAGGTAGAGGTCGTGGTGGTCAAGGCCAAGGTGGTGGTGGGTGGTTGACAAGAAAATCAAAATTTAGAACAACTGTTCCAATGATTCACAGCATCAATCATACACAGGTGGAAGAGGCCAATCTAAAGGCAAGGGGAGCCAAAGAGGCTGAGGTGTTTGGCAAAGAAATCAGAATGCAAATAGCCTAAAGTGTTATTATTGTGGAAACTAGGGCACATGGCAAAGGATTGCTATAAAAAGCAGAATGACATTAAAAGTGGAAAGTTGCAACAAGGCAACTATGCATCATCTAGTAAATAGGGCGGCGATGATAGAAGTGAGCATCTGTTTGTGATTCAGCACATGCTCAATTCCATAACAAGAGATGTGTCAAGATCTTAAGATACATGGTATATGGATTCTGACGCCTCTAACCACATGACCAGTCATGCTGAGTGGTTTAGAGACATGTAGAAAATGGAAAAAATAGGTTATGTAGAAATAGGTGATGATACTGTGCATCCCATTGTGCATGTTGGTAAAGTGCTATTGTCTATGGAGGATGGAAAAATGAAGTACTTGGTAGATGTACTTCATGTTACCAAAGAACATGGTTTCTATTGGACAGATGGTTGGCAGGGTCTGCAAGTGAGGTTTAATCCTCAAGGATGTTTTGTGGAAGACTTCAAAAATTAGTGTTGTTTGGTTGTAAAGGGTAACAAAAATGGAAGGATGGCTACTTTGGATGTGAACATGCTTGAAGTAAAGGCAGCCATGTTTGCGCATGGAACAGGTGTTATTGCAGATATTGACATATGGCACAAGCGTAAAGGTTATGTGAATGTACATTGATTGAACTCTATGCAGGCCCAAAGTATTGTTGCAAGTTTGCTAAAGTTAATGGTTAATGGTATGCACAAATTATGTGAAACATGACGGCTTGGTAAGCAGGCCAAACATGCTTTTTCACATAAAAAACATGTTCAGGCCATTAGATGTTATACATTCAAATGTATGGGGACCGACCAAGACTATAATAGTTGCAAGTTGCAGGTATTATGTTACATTCATTGACCACACTAGGAAAGTGTGGGTTTACTTCATGAAGGAGAAAAGTGAGGTGTTTGCTCACTGTAAGATTCCTCTCTCTAGCTTTTTGAGGTGTGCAGGTGTAAGAACCTCCCCTTCTCATCTTATAATTATTCCCCTCTCTGAAATAAAAGAAAGATTCTGTTTTACCTTGTTTTGACCTAGAGAGAAAAAATGTCTAGAGAGAGGTAGTCCAAAATTGAGATATTTTTGGATATAAAAATCCTCCTAGTGTTTAAAATGAATTCCCCTGAAACAGAAATTCAAAAAGAACTTTCCAATGTGCAATTGGAATTAATTGAAAATAGGTATAAAGGACCTTAGCCTAAGGGTCTAGATTTTCAGAAATTTTTAGATTATGGTCCAATTAAGTTTCCTATGGGCCAATAAGATCAATCCATGTGTGGGGAGGAGATAAATCTAAATTGTAAAAGAAAAATACCCAGAAATGAGTAAATGCTCACATAAGATGAAGAGTTGACTATGTACAAGGTTTATTAGTAAAAAACTATGAGTATTATAAAAAAATGAGATATTTTGGGTATAACACATGTGTAAGGAAGGGGAGTCCCTTCAAGGAGGTACCTACTTCACATGCTTGAATGAGTTTTAAACTCAAAAATATTGTGATATTTTTATCTGTCCTCTCTCCTAGATCAAACCGAATCAAAAAGTAACCAAAATGGGTCCAAATCTGGTCCAAATTCAACCAAACTGAAATCTAGAAAATTCTAGAAATCAGTTAGCCTTGGTTAGAGCCTCCCTCTCCTATAAATAGAACCTGAGCCCTTTGTAAAAAATAGGAGAATTTTACTATACCAGAATTATGTTGAAATAATGATAATTTTTACTATTCTCTAAAATTCTCTCCAAATTGAAGAAATTGGAGCTTCCCTCTTTCTTCAATCTCCATTGGTGGCTCCATCAACATACTAAACTAATTGATTGGTTGGGGGCCTCTATTGTGAACAAAGAATCAAGCAATTTGTAAGGTAAATGGTGAATTTTGATCTTTTCTATAATTTTTCAATGTTTCTCTCTTCTCAACCCCTCTCAAGCTCGAGAAGCTTAATTGGAATGGTTTTTGAATGCTATTGAAGTTAATTGATGAATGGTAGTAAAGAATTACATAAATTTCCATTTATGCTTAATTCTAATGATTTTTATGTAATTTCTCTCTCTCACTCAAGAAATGGTCATTCTCATGACCTATTCTCAATCCAAATGAAGCTTTTCATAAAGCTTTTCCTTAATCCAAGATTAATCTATGCTTGAGGCCAAATTAATAGCTTTTTCCTATGCTGTTAGTTTATGTATTTCATGAATATTGATGATTTAATCCATTATGGATTAATGATCCAATTAGGGATCATTCTAATCATTTTCTTAATGTTAAGCTTTATCCTTTAAAATAATTAAGATTTATCAGTCATAGTAGCAGAGCTATGGCAAAATTTTTGTAAAAAATTACACAAAATAATTTCATTCAAAGCATGAAAAGAGGACTTTCTACCATATTCTAGAAATTATCATCCTAGATTAATTGAAAGAATTTTATTGTAATCATGGAGAAATTGATTTTTATGTTATGCATAATTGATGAATTAAGAAAAAGAGGATTTCTAGTAATTAAATTTTATGTTAAAAAGAGTAATCCCCATCGTATGAGTATTCTTAAAGGGTTATTTTCATTCTAGGCATAGAAAAATGTATACTAGAAATATTTTATTATAAAACTGTGATTTTTATCATAAATGATTTTATGCATAAATTAGATGCATAAAAGAAATTCTTTTATATTAAAAGAATGATTTTCATCATAAATGATTTGTATGCATAAACATATGCATAAAAGATATTTTTATATTAAAAGTGAGATTTTCATCATAAATGATTTTATGCATAAATTAGATGCATAAAAGAAATTCTTTTATATTAAAAGAATGATTTTCATCATAAATGATTTGTATGCATAAAAGATTTTTTTAATATTAAAAGTGAGATTTTCATCATAAATGGATTTTATGCATAAATTAGATGCATAAGAGAAAATCTTTTATTCTAAAAGTGTAATTCCTACTAAATTGGATTTATGCATGGAAAGATGCATAAAGAATTTATGCATGGAAAGATGCATAAAGAATTTATTTTAACCCAAAAGTGTTATTCTCATCAATTTTGATTTTATGCATAGAAAGATGCATAAAGGATTTTTTTTAAATTCAAAAGAGTTATTCTTATCAATTGTGATTTTATGCATAGATAGATGCATAAAAGATTTATTTTTATTCTAAAAGTGTTAATTTCATTAAGATGGAAATTTATGCATAGAAAGATGTATAAAAGATTTATTTTTATTATTCTCATTAAAATGGAGTTTATGCATAGTAAAATGCATAAAAAGATTATTATAAAAGTGTTATTCCTACTAAAGTTGTCTTTATGCCTAATAAGATGTGTATGAGAAGTGATGAGAAGTGATAGGATGTGATAAGATGTGTATGAGAAGTGCTAGGATGTGATAAGAGTTGTATGAAAAGTTCTAGGATGTGATAAGAGTTGTATGAGATGTGCTAGGATGAGATAAGAGGTGTATGAGATGTGCTAGGATGTGATAAGATGTGTATGAGAAGTGATAGGATGTGATAAGATGTGTATGAGAAGTGCTAGGATGTCATAAGAGTTGTATGAGATGTGCTAGGATGAGATAAGAGGTGTATGAGATGTGCTAGGATGTGATAAGATACGTATGGGAAGTGATAGGATGTGATAAGAGGTGTATGAGATGTGCTAGGAGGTGGTAAGATGTGTATGAGATGTGATAGGATGTGATAAGAGGTGTATGAGATGTGATAGGATGTGATAAGGTGCGTATGGGATGAGTTAGGATGTGATAGGATGTGATAAGGTGCGTATGGGATGAGTAAGAGGTGTATGAGATGTGATAGGATGTGATAAGGTGCGTATGGGATGAGTTAGGATGTGATAAGATATGTATTGGATGAGGTAAGAAGTGTATCTGATGGGATAAGATGTATATGGGTTGTGATAGGGCGAGAATGGATGTGATGTAAAAGAATAGATGTGAAGACGTGTGTGGATATATGAATGGGAATGTAGAAATGGATGTATGAATGCAGATGTGGATGTGTATGTGTGGATGTGGATATCGATGTGGATGTATGAATGCAGATGTGGATGTGTATGTATGGATGTGGATATGGATGTAGATATATGAATGCAGATGTGGATGTGGATGTATGAATGTAGATGTGGATGTGTATGTATGGATGTGGATATCGATGTGGATGTATGAATGCAGATGTGGATGTGTATGTATGGATGTGGATGTATGAATGCAGATGTGGATGTGGATGTATGAATGCAGACGTGGATGTGGATGTATGAATGCAGAATGTATGGATGTGGATGTGGATATGGATGTATGAATATGGATGTGTATGTATGGAAGTGGATGTATGAATGCAGATGTGGATGTGTATGTATGGATGTGGATGTATGAATGCAGATGTGGATGTGGATGTATGAATGTAGATGTAGATTGGGATGTGGATGTAGATATGTGAATGTGGATGTGGATGTGCGAATTAGGATGTGGATGTGAATGTACGAATGTAGATGTGGATATGGATGTGGATGTAGGGATGTGGATGTATGAATGAGGATGTGTACGAGTACTGATGAATGCGAATATGTATGTGAATGGATAGGATGTCGAGATGAGTGAATGGATGAGATGTGATGATAGGTGAATCAGAATGTGAATGAATGATATAAGATGAATAAATGAGATGTAATGAGAAATGTATGTGATAAGATGTAATGTAAATTAAGAAAGATAGGAATGGATGTTAGGAGAAGTGAATGAATCTGAAGTGATGGGATGGAAAATGATGTATCTAGTTGAAAATGGATACGCATATGATTGGAATTGGGTTAAGTAATATGGATTGATGTGGAATAAATTGGAAAGACGAGAATTCATTATAGAAACTGTAATTGTGACCTGTTTGTGAATGACTGTTTTATGTCAAGAATGCTGGAGAAGCATTTTGACCGTCTTGTGAATAAGGTCGTGGAGACCTACCTGATAAAGTTGCAACAGCTGACAGAGAGTCAACGAAGGACGTCTCGCGTAGCAAGGTCGGCCTAGGTCTTGACCAGCCTCGGTTCGATTTAAATGGTGAGCTTTCGGTACGGTGGATGAGGGACCAAGGAAGCGGCCTATGAGTGAAGCGCTAGGTGACTTGCGAAGGATCCTAGAGGGTGCTGACCATACGGTGCTCGGGCTCTGGGTCGCCGAAGATACCCACACGTGCATCGTGGAAGATATTGGAACAAGGAGTAAGAGTTGTTTTCTGAAACCGGGCATGGATCTAGTTGATTGACCTTGCTGGTCCTCAACGGATGAGTCCATGGATCTTTTATATGGATCCATTGGTTGATCTTTTATATGGATCCATTGGTTGATCTTGCTGATCTTCAACGGAGATTCCATCTTGATTTTTATAAAAGATTATATTACTGGGTACTATGAGCTAGGAACTATTGAAAATGCCCCTGAGTGAATAGGTGGTGAGCGTTCTGGCTGCCAATGATGCCATAAGTACACCAATGAAGGAATGATTGGAAATAAGGATTCAATCAGAGATTTTGAGGATTGTGATCAGTGACACAATGGTTTCATTTTTTAAAGATAGCTGTTGTTGCTGAGAAAAAGGCAATTTCATATTGGGTGTGTAAGTGGTGTGACTAGTTTTATGTTTGCATGAACATCCGGCTAGGGGGCCTGGGAACTCTTTTCCCTGGTACCCGGGACAAAAACTAACCAAATTCTAAATTGGATCCCATCACTACAGTGGTTGGGTGGTTGGCTAACCCATGGGACTGGTGGATGGGGTTAGGCTGGACTGATGGATCCATAAAATGAGACTCCTTTCTGTTATTACGATCGATGAAGTAAATCCCGGGTAGTAATTGTTCTATGGATAGGAATCAACGGCTGTGCCTCTAGATGGGGAAAAAAGCGTTGATCTCCATGATCCAAGTGCAAGTTTCTTCCTTGATCTAGCCGAGTATCTTTATAGGTGCAGTCGGATCAGTTTGGTCAGTAATGATCTTGACTACGTTAGAGAAAAAATTTTATCCTAGAGGAATCGCCTGTGCTTTTCGGGCAAGAGAAGTTTTTCCGAGTTTGGTTTTGGAAGAACCGTGGAATTAGTCACTTGTCCGGATATCCGTGGGCGAGGCTCCGAGTGTGGGACCCTGCCCTGCGTGCAAGATGTGCTACTTCTACTGCTAGCACCCCGAATCCGTTGCGCGGTGGGGATAGGGATCTCACACTCACTCACTTTCAGAGATTTAAAGCCTTGGTCAAGAAGGAAAAGGCATGCAAATAAAATGCATGAGATTAGATGGTGGGGGAGAATATTTCTCCAATGAGTTCAGGGATTTCCTAATAAGGAAGCAAGGAATCAAGAGATAGTTTACATGTAGGCACACTCCGCAAAAAAATAGAATGGTATTGCAGAAAGAAAAAATAGGCACATTGCAGAAGTGGCATGTGCCTTGATGCTAAAAAGAATATGCCACATTATTTTTGGGCAGAAGTAGTAGCAACTGTTGTGTACATTATGAACAGGACACCCGCTACAATTGTTCATGGTATAACATCTGAATAGAAGTTTACATGCATAAGACCGGATGTGTCTCACTTGAAAGTGTGGGTGTATTGCATATGTGCATGTTCCCGAGACGATGAAGTGAGAACAAAGTTGGATCCAAAGTCAGAGAAATGCATCTTTATTGGTTATGCTATGGAGTAGAAAGGTTATAGATGTTATAACCCTACCACTCGTGAGATGTGAGTAAGAAGAATGTTGTCTTTGATGAGATGAGTATCACCAGTAGTGAAGGCATTAGAAGATGCACATGTAAGAAGTGTTGATGTTGCACCACAAATAGAGCAGCAATCACAGGTGCTTAGTTGTTAAGATTCTAGAAATGGGATTGATCATGGTGAAGGACATAGATTAAGCATAAGATTAAGGTGGATTAAACCACACTAAAAACTCCATGACTAGAGAGAGAGAGAGATTGCACACTCAACACTATTCCCTTGTATTGCATATCACAATGAACCATACAATGATATAGGCTCTCTAGCCTTATCCCACTTTACACATCATCATCCATGTGGCAACTCCTTTTCCACTTCTTTTGGTCAACACTCACACACCATACAATATTACATGTGGCATTCCATCTCACCACAATATCTTGCACTTCTAGAGTGCTTTCCCACATACACACAATATCTTGCACCTCTAGGGTGCTTTCCCACATACACACAACACCGCGATTATATCTCTCAACACCCCCTCTTAATCGAGGTGTTCCACAACTCACCCATCATCCATCATCCATACAATGTAGCATTGCATAAACGCAATCGCTATCTCTCAACACTCCCCCTCAATGATACATTGGAGTGTCCATCATCCAAACATGTGTGCACGTGTCTACCATCTTAGACACCTAGTCCATTTTGAGCCGACTCGTCGCTCACAGCGGAACTACTGAGTCCGATTTGAACGTGGAAGTTCGGGTGGGATCCAACCCATGCGCATGCACCTCACACGTGCATCGCTCATGCACACATCACAACAACCATTACCCTTATACCATGGATGATTACAAAATTTTTGTTTTGAGCACGCATGCTCGTGGAATCATCATTTTTGGGTGAAACAAATTACAAAGCCTTTTTGGCCAAAGCCGGGCAGCGGACCCTCATGTGAACATCATCTTTGGTTCATATTATCTTATCATATAACCAAGGATTAAATTGAGAATGTGTGTTGTGTGTGAATCTACCTTTAAAGTTTCTAAACCAAGTCCATGTGAATGTGCCCTTACAAAATTTTGAATCTTTCATTTTTTTAATGCTTTTTGAAGAAAAAAGACTTTTTGAAATGGCTGCAGGTTGCCAAAAAAGATTAGACCATGAACTTTGCAGGTTGTCTTCATTATATTCTGCAGTGCGCCAAACTCCACGCTGTTCTTGCCACAACCTTTACATGTTTTGCAGCCAATTAGGGCCCCTATGCCTTTGGGACCCACGATTTTTTTTTAAAAAAAAAACAATCTTATCTTTTGGCGTTATGGACCTGCGCTGCAGTCCGCTCTGTGAGGCACGCCTGTCGAGGTGATTGGTTTTCCTTCCTCTCACCGCCCTCCTTGGCTGCCTGCTTCCTCTTAGCAGCTTTGCCACCTGTTTTTGCTGTCTTCTTGCTGCTTGTGGCTCTGTGCATCGCCATATCCAGAGCTTTAGTTTGTTGATGCAAGTCTCTCTCTTGCACGAGTGTTCGCCTTTCACTTGTACGAGGTGTACACTGCCAGCTGCTCTGCTACAATTTTTCACTGCTTTCTCGTCCTTCCATGTTGCTCGAGCTGGCTTCGCTGCCTCTACTCGAGCATACTGCCCAAGCTGCAACTCCTATTCGTGCTTACACTACCAAAGCTTTATACTCTTTGTATCTCTTTGATGTGTTGCTATACCGCTAGCGCCTTCATGATGTATCCGCCTTCTCTGCTCATTTTCCCATCATGGTTTTGTCTTCTCTAGCTATATTCTGAGCTCTCCACTACTTCTGGAAGTGAACTATTTGTTGACTATTTGCTTCCTTTTAAGGTTCCAATAGCCATCATCGTAGCTACAATGAGCTCCTTGATGAGTTCCAAAACTTACATGCCCTCCTATTTGCATGCCAAATCTTGAAGGGTGCTTTCTCTTCATTGGTTTCCTTAGAGAAACCATAGGTGCACAATCTCTCTTGAAAGCCTTTAATGGCTTCCACACAATTTTGCTCACCTTTCATGAGCAAACTTTAACCATGCTCCACCCCTTTCGGTGAGCTCAATCATGGGCTTCATTCCTTGCCCACACTACTTGTCCCTTACTTGGACAAGCTTGCACCTTCTCATGCTCTTTGCCTAAGTGCAAGAGCCATGGGATCCACTCATCCCATCACATAGCAACCCTTATCAAAAATGAGCATTCTTCCATGCCCAAATACCAAATTAGAGAGGCAAAATCACCAAAAATACCTTCTCAAATCTCCTTGGCAGCTTTCTTGTTGACAGAAATCTCCATTTCCAACTCCATTTGCATCTTCCCTTGATGCAAATCTTCTCTTTGTTGCAAAACTCCATTTGCAACTCTCTTGGGGGCAGCTTCTTTGATTTTGATGAGAAGACTCCATAGTCTTCATAATGCTGAAATCTCCATTTTCAGCTTCCTTGATGATGAGCAAGCTCTCCATGTTGCAAAACTCCATTTGCAACTCTCTTGGGCAGCTTCTATGCAACCTCCTTGTTGCAAATCTCCTCTCAAATCCTCACAAATGCAAATCCAAATGATAATATGAGTGTGCATAATTTTTTTCTCATAATAACTGAAAATAATGCTTAATCAAACAAACACACAAACAAACTAATATACATAATAATCACCCATGACTAAGAGCCCATTTGGCTCTGATACCATGTTAAGATTCTAGAAATGGGATTGATCATGGTGAAGGACATAGATTAAGCATAAGATTAAGGTGGATTAAACCACACTAAAAACTCCATGACTAGAGAGAGAGAGAGATTGCACACTCAACACTATTCCCTTGTATTGCATATCACAATGAACCATACAATGATATAGGCTCTCTAGCCTTATCCCACTTTACACATCATCATCCATGTGGCAACTCCTTTTCCACTTCTTTTGGTCAACACTCACACACCATACAATATTACATGTGGCATTCCATCTCACCACAATATCTTGCACTTCTAGAGTGCTTTCCCACATACACACAATATCTTGCACCTCTAGGGTGCTTTCCCACATACACACAACACCGCGATTATATCTCTCAACATTAGTGGACCTGAAGAGTCCTCTAGTAGTGGATCCAATGTTATCCCATGGTGAGGCAGGTTGAGGACAGATATAGGTACACATGTATCACACAAAGAGAAGGAAAAGGTAGATCAACCTTTTGTGCTTGATTCATCACAGAAGATCACTCATATGTGGATGGGGACTCTAGCGGCTCTGAAACAGAGCCTTGATGAGGAGCTTAGCATTCCATTTTTGGTTACTCTTGGTGTAAGGAGAACGAGGACTATTTTGAGGACACCTGATAGTGATCTAGGTGTATGCAGGTCTACAAGGGTTAGATACCCTATTGACAAGTTGAGATATGATGGATATACAACCCATCATTATGCTTACATGGTTAAAGAAATATAGGAATTAGAGCCCTCTTGTTTTGAGCAAGCACTTGGAAATAAGAAATGGACAGATGCCATGAATGAGGAGATGACAGCATTGGATTTAAATGCACATGGGAGTTAGTGCCTTTGCCTAATGAAAAAAAGAAAATTGGATGTCAGTGGCTGTATAAAGTCAAGCATAATGCTGATGATTCAGTGTGAGAAGATATAAGGCAAGATTGATGGCCAAAGGCTATGCGCAGACTTATGGCATTGACTATGAAGAGCAACCCAGTTGCAAGAATGGCAACGGTGAGAGCTGTCATTGCTATGGCTACAACAAAGTGTTGGTATTTACATTAGATAGATGTAAAGAAAACCTTCTTGCATGGTGATTTGCAAGAAGAAGTTTACATGATGTAGCCACCAGCAGGTTATAAGAGTGATGCACACCCATATTTTGTGTGTAGGTTACGTAAAGCCTTGTATGGCTTGAAGTAGGCACCCAAAGCATGGTCAAATAAGATCAAGGAGTATCTTGTTACCATTGCATTTCAGATATCCAATTCAAATTTTTTACTTTATGTGAAAAAGACAGATAGAGGGATCATACTATTAGTCATCTATGTGGATGACTTGATAATCAAGTCATCTATGTGGACAAGTTGATTATTACACTGGTGATATTGATGTTGACATACATGATGTCAGGAGGCTTTTGAAGCAAAAGTTTGAGATAAAGGATTTGGGTGAGCTACGGTATTTTTTGGACATAAAGAGTGAGATCACCTCATGACATTTTGTTATTTGTAGAGGTGTAATATGGCTTGGACATGTTGTCCAAGTATGATATGAAAGGCTGTAAGCCTATTTCAGTGTCATTGGAGCATAGCACAAAGCTTTTTGCAGATATAGGTGAGCTTTTGGAGGACCCCACTACATACAGGTGCATAGTAGGTAGCTTGATCTACATGACCATTACTAGGCTAGACTTGAGTTATGTTGTTAGACTTGTGAGCCAGTTTATGTAGGCCCTTAGGAAGCCAAAATTGGATGTGGCTAGATGGATTCTCAGGTACATATAAGTCCACAGTTGATTATGGACTTTTCTATGAGGCTGCAGCTACATGGGTACATAGATGCTGATTGGGCGCTGGTAGTGTTGTAGACAAGAGATCTACCAGTGGTTTTATGTTCTCATTTAGGAGTGTTGCTGTGAGTTAGAGCAGTAAGAAGCAGCCAATAGTTGCCTTATCGAGTACAGAGGCAGAGTACATGGGTGTTGGCAGCTTGGTTTCAGAAGCTACTTGGTGATATGGGTGATCCCAAGGATAGGGAAGTTGTCATTTATTGTGACAACATGAGTAGCATACAGTTGGCCACCAGTAACCCAGTATACCATGCTAGAACAAAGCACATTGAGGTGCATTATCACTTTGTGAGGGGGAGAAGGTTCTAGCAAGCAATGTAAATCTAGTATATTTCAGCACAGAGGATCAAGTGGCTAACATCTCACGAAGGCATTGGGCACAGAGAAGCTCCACAAGTTTAGGAACTTACTTGGAGTGCAGTGTGTGGAGTTGCGCTCGAGGGGGAGGAGTGTTGAGATATCAACCTCAACTAGTGCTACGGCGTACATTGATGATGACCTGCCTGGGTGATCGCTTCCGCACTTATGCCACTCGCATAGTTGGTGAGATTATGGTTGACATGCTGCTAGTGGATGATAGGCTGTGTGACAACCACTTTGGAGTACTAGAGTTATGGCATAGTTATAGCGCCAGCTCATATTGTTGGTTTCACATTATAGACTAACCACTTTGTATGTTGTTGTAGGAGAGTACTTTCCCTTTATGCATGTACTCTTATCTTTTAGTTATATAGTTGTAGAGAAAAGAAGAAGATAGAAGAAAATTTAGCCATCCATCTCTCTCTTGTGTCTTGCACTTTCTTGTGTGTATGTGTGTTTGCTTGCAAGGAACTCAAGATCGCTCTCTCCCACACATTCTCTTTATATCCAATAGGAGGCCCTTGCTAACTTACTGTCAATCTAAACTTACAGCTTTTGTTTTAATGCCTCTTGGTAGCAACACTTAGTTCATTCTTTTGCCTTGCAATTTGTTCTCGTAGCTTGTTTATTACTATTTATAACTCCCTCACTTTGATAGAGCTTCCTTTTACCTTTATCAAACTGTAATATTTGCATTTGCCTTTTCCTCCAACATTTCCTTCAAATGTAACGTCTGATTATCCAGGATCTTCTTTACATTTTTAGTCTTCCACTCAGTTATTAATCCTGACATCTGGCTATTAGCAATGTGCATGGTAGATTTTTCTGAATCCTTTACATGCTACCCACTTGAATCCTCTACATGCTGCCCACTTGAAGCAAAACTTTGTGCGCCTCGCTCTATAAACAAGCATTACATCATCGTATTTTTTGATCTAGGCTATACTTGCTTAGCCTAGAGATGGTGCTCTCTACAAACTTAGCCCATGCAATCTTCCTTTCTTTCTTGGGAATGTTACTAGTGCCAAATTCTAATGCAAATCCTCTTGCAAGAATAGTTCTATCTCCATGTTCTGAGGAGCTTCCTAGTACACCTTGAAATGCAACAACCATAGGTCTTTGAAGAAACTCGACCTGTTCTGATGACATTTTAAGTTTTCCTTCCCTTGCTTGACTTCCTTGAATATATTTAGCCACAAGTCGTCTGAGAACTTGTTTGTTGGTTAACTCAGGTGGATTCATCCCTGTCAAGCTGAGTTCGTACTTGGCATGTCATGTAAAAGCACCTTAGAGGTGGAACAGCCACATGTGGAGAATGCCACCTTGAGCTGCTCGAAGATGCCATGGAGATGACAGGAACAACAAGGTATGGGGAGGAGGTATGGGGAGGAGGTAGCAAACGACCTACACTTGGGTGAATGAAAAAAACCCTAAAGCCTTGTGAGTGTATCAACTCTTCTTCTCCAGTGGTGTTGCTTCCCACTCGTTCTATTTTATTTTTCCACAACCCCCCCCTTGTTCTTGGAAGAACAACAATTTGTAATCATAGTGCAGCAAGCTCATACATTTTTGTAAGTGCATTTCATAAACATAAGAACATTTTTACATCCACTATTGGGACCCTAATAAACATTTTCACATCAACTATTGGCCCCCTAATATGACACTATTAGGAGATCACTAACTAGGCAAAGAAGTGCACCATCTTATCATCCATACATCCAATAAGGTGCATACATCCAATAAGGTGCATAACCTTAGCTAAAATCAAATAAATATTTAAATTCAATCTACTTTAATTTAATGTGTGTTTCCTTGAGGGTAAATGTCATTATAGCCTATTGAAGGCTTAATGCACCTACTATAAACTTAATAGAAACTTGCCGTAAGGTATAAATAAATCTTCCTAGGGTATAGTGTATTAAACTAGACAGAGAATTATTAAATTATTTATTCAATAAAAATCAAGGTATCTAACTCAATTTAATTACAAGAATTATCAATTTTTAAATTTGAGATTTGACCATATCTTTTTGGCATAGCTTGGCAGTTAGAGAAGAATCAATTTGTGAAGTAGAGAAGTCCCACAAGTCCCTAAAAATGTCCACAAATTTTTCGTGATGCTCCTAGTGTGATGTACTGGTCCCAAGTCTCTTGTATAAGTGTAAATCTATGATTGAAGTACCCAAAGTGTAAATCTATGATTGGACTAGGTAAAAGTAATGTGAGGTGCTAAAGTCTCTGTAAGTATACTCTCCTCTCCCTAGGTGAAAATTCATGGATTTCTCAAGGGCTAGGGGGCCTTTTGTACTTGAAAATGATGGTTGACTACTCCACAAGCTCCCCTAGTTAACTCAAGGTTGGTAACCCACAATATACATGAAACTAAACCTTAATCTTTGTGCAACCTCTCATTTGTTCATGCATCCAATCACTCCACATATATCTAACTCTGACATCAAGTTAACTCCCTCATTTAAGCATGGCTAGAGTTTTACATTAGTCTCTATGCTTATCTCCCTATTTTATATTTATTTTACACCCCAAAATTTTGATGTAAGGTTTAATACTTTACTATCCAACTTTAGACTTTATAATTTATCCATTTATATTAGCTAGATTCTTTGGGGATGCCTAAAATACCATTGTAGTTAGTATCATGGGTGATTTCATTACAAATACTAACAAGCCAGTATTATTAGTTTATGCACATTTGGGCCGTGGTAGTGTTATTGGTATTACGGGTGACTTTGTGCTATATACTAAGCTAGTGTTATTAGTGTATATGTTTGTGTGTATCATATGATGTCATGTTGGGATTGTATATAACTAACACAGTTGGCATTATTAAGTAATAGGTGTGTGATGAGCACTATGACGGAGTCGACTAGGATGTCATATGGGTGCACGTTTGTGCATCGCATATATTTATTATTTTTGGTATCATATAGAGTTACTTTATTTATTTGGCCATGCCAGTTGACATTTTGTTATTATGTACCCATTTTGTATAGTTGGGGCATGTAATGTTTTGTATAGTTTAGGGCGTGTGATATTTAATACACATGTGAGTGCAATATTATTTATGGTTGAACCTTAGTTATAAGACTTATAGTTATTTTTGTAAAAGACAAGCCCAATTTTGTAAGGAAAGCTATTTATGGCTCTAGGCTATTTCCGATGCTTTGTGTTATGTTAATTTCTTAATATGTTTTATGTTTTCATATACTTTTACTAAGGTTGATGAAAGAAAGTAACAGGGGTGGGTTAGTCCCTCACCAAGGGAGTGGCTCATGAAGGAGTCACCACTTAGCATCTCACGGGAGAAGCTCACCATTGATTCTTGGAACAGATAACATTATCATGAATGAGCCATAATCCCATTTACATTGGTATTTATACTCCACCCAAGAGTTCACACCTACTTACTAGTTGTCCATGGCCTTGGGCCCATAATGCTTTCTTACAAACCATCCCTTCCCCAATGGTTTCGTCCGTGAAACCTCAAATGAATACCCCAAATTTGGAGAAGAATGTTCCATGTGGCTGAATTTACACCAACCCATATTGCTCTATCAATGCTTCATATCCCTCCAATGCTGAAATAGGTTGCCATGAAGCTTCTTCCTTAGGTAAACCTTTCCATTGAACAAGATACTCCACCAAGGTACGAGTGCGAAGTACCTTTTTCCTTGTACCCAAGATAGCTTCTGGAATGTATTCAATCATTCCCTCTTCATTCATTGGAGGTAACTCATCAACCATTTGATCGATCATACCCACATATCCTTTCAAGTGAGAGACATGAAACACATCATGAATCTTTGTTGTAGATGGAAGTAAGAGTTGATATGCAACCTCCCCAACTCTTCGTATCACTTGATAAGGACCATAATAGCGATGAGCTAGCTTGGTGTTGGTGCTTCCCTTCAAAGACGCATATCTTGACTTTGGTATTCTCAAAAGAACCCAATCTCCCACTTTGAATTCCAATGGTCTTGGCATATTGTCTCATTTTCTCTTATGCAACCTTCAAATTACTTTTGAATTGTTGCAACAAAGCTTGCATCCTTTCAGCTTCCTCCTTGGCATTATGGTTAGAAGTCTCATATGTACCCACCAACATAGGCAAATTGACCTTGTAACCATATAAAGCCTCAAAGGGTGACATGCCAATGCTCACATGATATGTTGAGTTGTAAGCAAACTCAGCCAAAGGTAACCAATCATCCCATGTGCTTTGAGTATCATGACAATAGTGGCGTAGATATGTTTCCACCCATTTGTTTACTCTTTCTGTTTGACCATCGATTTTGGGATGATAGGCGGTGCTTGGAGTAAGCTTGGTTCCCATATATTCAAACAATGTTCTCCAAAAAGTGCTCATGAATTTGACATCGCGATCACTCACAATTTGTGACGGCATACCATGCAACTTGAAAACCCCATCAACAAATTGCTTGGCAACATTTTGGGCTGAATATGTGACCTTGGAAGGAATGAAATGGGCCACTTTGGTCAATCTATCCACCACAACATACAAGCTGTCCCACCCTTTCTTTGTGCGCGGAAGGTTAGTAATGAAATCCATTGATATATGACTCCATTTGCCTTCAGGAATGGGCAATGGCTGAAGCAAACCTCCCGGTTTATGTGTAGGATCCTTGTTCAATTGACATGACCGGCACCCACTTACATAAGCATGAATGCTCTTCCACATCCCCTTCCAAAAGAAACTTTTCCTTATTGCATCAAAGGTTTTGTAGACACCCAAATGACCAGCCATAGGAGTACAATGCATCTCTTCCATGATCTTCTTGATAAATGATGAAGTAGGAACCAAGTAGACTTTTCCTTTTTTTGTAGTAGAGGAGACCATTTTTCAGCTCATAATGGGGTAACTCTTCACATACACCTTGCTGTAATTTCTGCACTATTTGTGAGGTTTCTTCATCAAACAAGTACTCTTCTTGTATCTCGATGATCCAATCTTTATGCACCTCAGAAATAGCATACAATGAGCAGGCCCACATACGAGACAAGGAATCGGCAACCACATTTTCTTTGCCCTTTGTGTATGTGATTTCAAAATCATAGTTTTGTAGTGTTGCTACCCACCTTCTTTGCTTAGGAGACAAATTGGGTTGTGTGAGGAAATACTTCAGCACCCTATGATCACTTCTCACATAAAAATGACTCCCATATAAGTAATGGTGCCATTTCTTGATAGCATGGAGTATAGCAATCATCTCTTGCTCATACACATGGAGTTCTCTTTCTTTGTCATTCAGCTTTCTACTTTCATAAGCAATGACTCCATGGTCTTGGTAAAGTACCGCACCAATCCCTCTTCCACTTGCATCCGCCCTTATTGTGAAAGGTTTGGTGAAGTCTGGACATACCAAAATAGGTGCTGATGTGAGCATCTTCTTCATATCTTCAAAGCTTTTGTTGGCAATGGCATCCCAAAAGAAGGTTTCCTTCTTCAATTTATCCGTCATTGGGGCTGCAATTTCTGCATAGTGGGCAATAAAGCGCCTATAGAATGAAGATAACCCCAAAAATCCCCTCAACAATTGAGTAGTGTTTGAAGGAACCGGCCAATTCCTAATACATTCCACTTTCTTTGGATCCACACAAATGCCATCCTTGCTCACAATGTGACCCAAATATTCCACCTCATGTGCCATGAAGGTACATTTTGTCTCCTTAACATACAACTTGTTTTGCCTCAAGACCTCCAAAACCTCTTTCACGTGTTTCAAATGCACTTCCTCATCTTTGCTATAGATAAGTATGTCGTCGAAAAAGACCAATACAAACTTGTAGAGGAAAGGTTGAAGCACTTTGTTCATCAATGCTTGAAAAGTTGCCGGTGCATTGCATAATCCAAACGGCATAACCATGAATTGGTAAAGACCCCTTTCTGTACGAAATGCTGTTTTGAACTCATCACCACTTTTCATCCTTATTTGATGGTATCCAGAACGCAAATCAATCTTTGAAAAGCATGTGGCACCCTTCAACTCATCCAAAAGATCATCCACCCTTGGTATTGGAAATCGATTTTTGATGGTGATCTTATTCAAATCACGGTAATCAATGCACATGCGAAACATGCGAAAAGTACCATCCTTTTTCTTCACAAGTAGCACCGGAGAAGCAAAAGGAGATTGACTTGGTTCAACCCATCCCATGTCAATGAGTTCTTTGACTTGCTTTGCCACCTCTTCCTTTTCAACCTTTGACAAACGATAGGGAGGCTTGTTGATTGGTTTGGCATTTGGTTCCAAATCAATAGCATGATCAACACTCCTCTTTGGCGGCATTGATTTTGGCATGGTAAACACATCTTCATAATCCTTGAGTAGCTTAACCATGTTCACATTTTCGATGCAATCCTTTTTGCTATTATCTTCCTCTTTGCAAAGCTGTAGTACATAAACATAGCCCTCTTTCTTGAACTCTTTCTTCATTTGAGTAGCATTGATCATGAAGAGCTTGGACCCTTGCATTCCATTCAATGTAATAACCCCTCCATGATGCACAAAACTCATGAAACTTTTCATCAACTTTGTAAGAGTAGTTCTTGGACAACTCCAATTCTGTACTTTGACACTTCATATTGCAACCCATTGAATCACCATTGGCCACTTGCACCATGTGCTTGTTTGGTAAAGAAGTTGGTTGCATTTTGAGAGTGTTCAAAGACCTTTTATTGACAAAACTATGCGTGCTTCCAGTATCAATGAGTGCATATGCTGTTCTCCCATTCACCTTGATCTTCAATCTCAATGTGTTGGCACCCTTACTTCCCGCATAAGCATCATGAGAGATTGTACACAAGGTAGTATGTGCACTATTGTTTTCATTCCACACGCATAGAGGCATCCCATCATCCATTTTGTCATGAGCAAACTTTAGTTTCCCACCCGGATCAAAAGGAAACTCGGGATTTTCTTCATCAAAACCATCATCATGAGAACCTCCACCCTCATGAGGATCTCCCCATCCTAAGGCATCATTGCATTCAAGGAATTCCTCCTCCTCATGATTAGCATTGTCCTCAGTGATAATGTAGCTTATGGAAATATCCTTGGATTTGCATACTTTGAAGTGATCCTTGTTCCATTTTTCTCCACATGTGAAACATAGACCTTTGAGCCTCATTTCATGCAAACGATCCTCCTTGATAACCTTGCTTTTTGAACCCCCATTTGCTGGCTTGGACTCATTGTATGTAGCTTTGTTGGACATAAATGGTGGTTTAAATGGAAGTCTATTAGACCCTCTACCATACACGGTAGGAAATCTTGGAAGATTAGGTCTTGTGTTTGCATGAGAACCCATGTCAGTCCTTGTGATCACTTCCCCTTTGATATTCCCTTTGCTAGCCCACTTTGTCAAGTACTTCTCTTCATGAATTTCTGCAAGCATCATTGCCTTCTTCAAAGTGGCGGGTTCATGAGACTTGACATCACCACCAATAGGAGCTTTTAAGCCCCTTATATACTTGACAACAAGATAATGCTCATCAAAGTCGTCCAAGTATAATAGAAGCTTTAGAAATTTGTGAGAATATTCCTTCACGGTAGTGATTTGCTCTAGCTTGTCCCATTCCACAATGTGATTGTCCCTTTGCATGCGAGAAGTAAACTCTTCTGCCATGTCATTCTTGAATTCTTCCCAAGTAGTGATGACATAACCATGAGATTGCTTCCTCCTCCACCAAGTGTGAGCAAAACCTTCAAGATGAAGTGAGGCGAAGTAGACTTTGGCAATCTCGCTCCTTGGGCTGATTTCGAAGTAGAGATCCATCTTGTTTGCCCACTCTTCAAAGTCTTCGATAGAATTTGACTCTCCTTTGAACTTATTAAATATGATTTTGTCCTTCACAGCATTGTCAAAATCACCATGCATTCTTGAACCCCTCTGCCGTGCTCTTGGATCATCAAATCCTCTTCCTTCACCCAAGTGTCTATGCATTTGCTCATCTTCCAATTGCCAATCACCTGCATCTATAAATCCCTTCTGTTCATACCCTCTTCTTGCATCTTGCATAAAGGATGAAGTTCTTGGAATACTGGCATTTGATCTCTCATAAGAAGCATCACCCATAGGTCTCTTGCCCTTGTCCATGTAAGAAGAATGTGGCATCATTTGTCTTACTTTGTTCTCTTCTGGCATAGAAGGCTTTCCATCATGTTTGGCATTATAATGTACACCATCCATTCCATTCATATCGGCTTCTTGATTGAGCTTGAGAGGAGCCAATTCACTAATGGCTTTCTCCAAGTCTTTTAACCCTCTTTGCATCACGTCATCCAGGTAGTGGTGTCGCTTGTCGAACCGTTCCATGAGGTGTTCACCAAATTGTTGTTGCCGATTTGTTTGGTTATTTTCAATCCTTTGAAACATACTCTCCATAGCCATTAACATCATGTCCATTGTTAGCGGAGTAGTTCCCAAAGATTGAGGCATTTCCACTGGCTGAGATTCATCTGGAGATGGTGCTTTTATGGTTAAACTTTCTTCATTCCTCGTTGATGAACTCATTGCCATCATTGCTTCCGGTTGTCTTTGATCATTTTCATTCTGGGCTCCCTTGTTTTGACCTCCTCTAGTCATTTCCATGCGCGTAATTGATCCCTCCTTGCAAAGACCACTTACTTGATTTTTTTTTCTCTATTCAAACGGTATCCGATTTGGGTGATCTTTATATCAACGCGAAGCTCTCGACGAGATGAATAAGAATCCCCAAAAGCAGATTTGAAAAAGTCAACAGCCTTTGACCAGTCAACTGTACCGGCTGAAAGTCAACTCTTGATGTTAACCGTTCAATTCTTATCCGATTTGGGTGATCTTTATATCGATACAAAGCTCTTGACGAGACGAGTAAGGATCCCCAAAAACAGATTTGAAAAAGTCAATTGCCTTTGACCAGTCAACTGTTCTAGCTGAAAGTCAACTCTCGACTTTGACCGCTCAATACTACTCCGATTTGAGTGATCTTTAGCTTGTTTGAAAGAGGTTTTCGGGTAGATTGAAGGGCTTTCAGGACAGATTTGAAAAGCTTTTGAAAAACCCTAGAAATTCAAGGATTTGTCTTGGCTACAAGTAGGCAAATTTTGTAAAAATTTTGCCATAGTCTCCCCTCTTTTTGCACCAAATCTCAATCAAATCAAAGCATCTCAATCAAGTATTGAAATCCTTATGCATTTGACCACTGTAAGCAAATCAATCCTCAATCATTTTTCCATCTGAGCATGTGACCTTATGGCATCAATTTTGTCCTTTTGCATAAGAAGTCGATGTAGAGGATTTGCTTGTTTGCTCAAGTCGAATGAAGTGGTCGATGAAGCGCGTCGATGCTTGCCGATCTCCCGGCCAAGCACTTCTCACCCCTTCACTAAGTTTACATCCAAGGTGAAGGTTGAGGCCATTTCTTTACCACCAAGTACCTAATCCTCTTCCTTACCGCGTTACCCGGCACTAACGGCAAGGAAGATTCAAGACATTCTCCCCTTGGCCTCTCCTCCAAATGCCAAGGTACCCTTACTTCATTCTAGATTCTAGGAATAAAGTGGGGTACAATCGTGAGTGGAATGTGGTTACAAGCTCAAATGAATGAGTAGAGTTGACTTACAATTGATTTATAGCATGACTCATGCTCATTCATATCATAATACATGGTTCATAGTGCTTCCTTCATCACATCCACTCATGGCAATGTCAATACATTTTCACATACATCAACAACATCCAAGTGTCACGAAGCGGTGATCTCGGGTCGCGTTCTGGGCGCGAGTTCCCGCTCGGGACTAGAAAATCCAGTACAAAAGTGAAAACAAAGAGCACTTGCTAAATCCTGCACCTTAAGACCTATAGCTCGTCTCGAAGAGGACGACGAGCCGGTCGTTTTGAGTACTAGAACTCCAAAAACGGAGTTCGTATGAGAGAGTTATGACCAAAAACGTGCAACCGGCAATGGAAAACGGTGTCACCAAAAAGCGGCTTCCAACCCAAAACATTTTATTCAATCCCCCAAATGTGCTAAAAGCTATGCTCACTTATGCCAATATGCAAGGCATAGCATTGAATGGCTATGTGTAGCATTCAAGCATTCATAATGCATAAAGAGCAGCATGAATGGCCATGATTAAAGTCCAATTTCTGAAAATTAGGGTTTTATGTGTAATAAAACCCTAATTCACTCCATAGCTTGAAAGAATGCTTCAAAATTGTAAGGAAGTGATGGAGCAACTCACCAATGTCACCCGGGAAGCCTTAATGCTTGAATTTGTTGAAGGAGATGAAGATTAGGGTCACTTTGGTGAAAAACGTGGGCAGCTTTGGTAGTGATTTTCAGCCACATTGGGAGCCCCATTTCTCATGGAAAATAGGTGAAATACTTCATAAAACATTGCTAGATACATGAGAGACTCAATGCCCTTTGCTTGAGATTCCATGGCTAGGGTTTGCAAGAAAGCTCCCAAACAGAAAAACATTTTTGATTAACAACTGCTAATCAAGATTAGTGAATTTTCCCCAATTTGGTCCACTCATTCAAAAAAAAAAAAGGTCCATGTGCTCAGATTTGAACCACAAACTCTACCTTAGCCATATCCCCTTCCCCCATGAATCAAATGAAGCAGAAATTTCATGAAATGAGAAGAAGAAAAGAAAAATTAAAAATCATGGATCAAAAGCCATGCTCTGATACCAATGAAAGAAAGTAACAGGGGTGGGTTAGTCCCTCACCAAGGGAGTGGCTCATGAAGGAGTCACCACTTAGCATCTCATGGGAGAAGCTCACCATTGATTCTTGGAACAGATAACATTATCATGAATGAGCCATAATCCCATTTACATTGGTATTTATACTCCACCCAAGAGTTCACACCTACTTACTAGTTGTCCATGGCCTTGGGCCCATAATGCTTTCTTACAGTTGATTTATTGGCACATGTAATTCAATTCTAGTTTGAAAGGTGAGTAAGTAGTGAGAGATTTCTCCTTGTAGCAAGATCATGTACATTTATCCTTAGCCCAATTAAAATGTGCACTCCTCCATTTACAAATTACTAAGGCATATTTTATTTTATTATTATTATTATCTTAAATTTCTTGGAATCTTTCATAAAAAAATTTAATATCATTTTTCTCTTTTTAACTCTAATGTGTGCACACATGTACATGTGCACGTGAGAAGGCCCCAAATAAATTTGTGTGCCATCTTGACCAATTTACGTAAGTTTTATTTTTCTATTTTTATTGTTTCAAACTCCTAATTCTTTCCCATCAAATGCACACCTTTATTTAAAGAAACACACATTCTCTAATTAGAAAGTACACCTTGAAAATAATACCTCAGTTAAAGTTATGGCATCATAGGAAGACAAATATAGCATTCTCTTGCACTTTAAAGATCTAAGATCTTTGCATCTCACAAACTGGGGGGTATAGTCTTTCTTTAATTCTTCATCTTTTTCCCAAGTCACATCAAGTGGCATGTTCAGTTAAGAAAAAATTCCACTTGATTAAATACTCCTTTGAGATTTTATTTCTAAGAGGCTTTTCTCTAACTTCTAAAACTATTTCTGGTTCCAATCCTCTTCCAATCTTGCTTGTCCTTGAGCTAAAAAGAAACTTATTCATTCATCTATTATATAACTGGGATATGGGACATACCTCTTTAGTAGAATAACATAGAAAACATTATAGATTTTCAAAAGTAAAAGTTCATAAGCCTGATCTTTGACTCTTTGTGTAATCACATAAGGTCCATAACATCTAGGCTCTATCTGGGTGATAATTTCTTGTACTTTCCCGAGGATAGAGAACTTCTCTTTGGTTATACATGAAGAAAAACCATATCATCTTCATTAAACTCCATGTTAGGTCTCTTTAGGTTAGCATATTATTTTTGCCTATCATGGGAAGCTTTAATGTCCTTCTTTATAGATTGCATTTGATGTTTCATCTCATCCAACATCTACTTTGGCACTTTCACTTTGATCAGTGGGATTGGACCAATTTAATGGCATTAGGCAATCTTGTCCATATAGTACCTTAAATGGACTCATCCCAATAATTCAATGGTGAGAGGAAATATAAGTAAACTCTACTAGATGTAGATAGTTCATCCACCTCCTAGGTTCTCATCCACACAATGCTTAAAGGATATCTGCTATTGCCTAGTTTACCCTCTCTACTAGGTAGTCCTAAGATTTAGAGAGGTACCCACAACTTTAAATAAGGCAGTCCAAAATGGGAACATAAATTCAACATCTCTATCACTGATTATCCTTTTAGGCAACCCATGTAATTCAAATATTTCCTTCAAAAAGACTTTAGCAACATCAATTGCAGTATAGGTTTTTTTCACTAGGATCAGGTGAGCAACCTTTGTTAGACAATCCAACCACTATAAGAACGGAGTCATACCCAACATTTATTGAAGGTAATTGTTGGCCATTGGCTAGCATGTGCCGCAGGCCAGAGCCACCGGGAAACCACCCTACATGTCAGCACTACAAACAATGCTTCCTTAACACCAGTCGCGTCGGTGCACCTTAATACCAAGGAAATCATGGTACCAATGGATACTTCAAGCAGGTAGTATAAAAGGATGGATCTTGAGCTTTACAAGGCTGGTTGCCAATTGTATTATAATTCCTCTTTGGAATAAAGCAAGACTATTCTTCTATTTTCTCTAGTCTGAATATGCATTTTTCTTTCCTAATTGTGTCTTTGTATATTCATCTCCTTTCATACACTGTTAGTAAAGTTGTTTGTTAAGTCATCGTGTCTTTGCATTTATTTTAGTAGGCAATCACCGGAGCCTATGGATAGTGTCTATTTTGTATTGTGTTTGTATCCGCTTGGTGTATGCTGCACACATAACCAGAGACTCTCAACAGGTTGCTTAGGGGAATAAGTGTTCAATTCCTCCGCCAACACTTTGGCGACCATGATGGGATTTGATGCTTCTTGTTAGTATCATTTTGCTTGCTGCCTAATTGTCATTGTATTTGAATCTACTATCCTTGTTTTGAAACCCCATTTTCATGTTAGAATGTGAACGATGCTATTTGGCACGTGACCAAGCTCGGAAATTCCTATTTGGCCAGCCTTGAAGAGAAGCTCACCACTTTTGAACCACAACAACTAGGCTCCCAATCAGAAGAAGAGCCTATCACCCCTACTACCTCACCCCCACCATTGTTCATCCCACCTCCACCCCACCCCACCCCACCACCACCCCCAACACCACCCCCCCTCAACTCCAACATTCATGTAGTGACCGACTGTCCATGAAGTACCCAAAGTTATGTGGGAAATCCTCGGAGGATGCGGATGCTGACATCCTACTTTTTGACAACACATGGTGTGTAAATGTACCTGCCCCCCTGGACCAACACCTCAAAAAGTTTGCGTTTGTCCTGACACTCCACAAGGGTGCCAATCTCTGGGTTGCTCAGTATGAGTACCATCATTTTCCCACTTATGATGCCATTCGAAATGCCTTTCTTCAATGGTTTAGGAAAGACAAGAACTTCGTGCATGTGCTAGATAAGTTGTGGTGTAGAATGAACCAAAAGACCCATCAAAGATTATGCTGCTCAATTCCAAAAGCTTCTTTGCCAGCAGCTGGATGCAGCCAATTGGCCAGTGGAAGAAATCCTCCATTCCTACTTCATGAAGGGTATCAACAAACAATTCAAGTGTTCCTCTTTGGTGTAGAACTCACTAGAATCACTTTGGACAGCTCGTTGACTCAGCCCTCTGAGCTGAGCTGGTAGTGGTTGGCTATGTCAAAGGCAAAGACAAGACCAAGAGTAAAAAGAAGTCCAAAAATTACTCATCCAAATCTTTAGATGAGGAGGATGATTTAGATGCTTCCACAGCAAGTGAGGACCTGGAGGAGGAGGAGGATGATCATAAGGCATGGTCAAAGAGCAAGAAGGCAGGAAAGATAGCCAAGGAAATGGCTATAGTCATGGCTCAGATGACCATGGAAGGTGCAAAGACCACTCCTATCTTTCGGTCAGGCACTTGGTGTGCAAGGTATTGCAATCATGGACATGGAGACGAAGAATGCGCTTAAATGAACTTTGGTGTGACATTTGCAGAATGACCACACGTACAACTGAATCCTTCCGCTTACAATGATAGGAGAGCCCCTTCATAAAAACCGGTGATCCCAACTCCCATGGTGGCTGCCGTCCAACCTACCTAGCTAATGGCTCCACTAGATCTGTATCGCAGACCCCGGCTCCACCCACGCAAAAATTTCCCTCTCTGGGAAGGTGCCGGTGCTCCAAGGACTGCTTCACATGCTTTTATTGCCATGGGAAAGGCCACCAAAAGTCGGATTGTGAAATCTAGAGAAAACATAGAGCACATGGCGAAGGAGCCCATGCCTTAGTATCCGGGCCACTAGCTATAAATTATGTAGAAATCCAAGCTTTGGATGAGCAAGCAGTAACCCCACCGACAACATAGCTGGCCGAATCATCAACCATGGCAGTGATCGGATCCAAGCAATCCAAGCCATGGCAGTGATCGGATCCAAGCAATCCAAGCCTCCGGAGGTGGTTTTTAAAAGCTTAATGGTGTTTATGCACTGTTACTCTACTCCTATCTTGAGCCATCTACATTGAATTTTTTATTAAAAGCTTAATGGTGTTTATGCACTGTTACTCTACTCCTGTCTTGAGCCATCTACATTGAATTTTTTAATAATTCAATTGTTTTTGGCCTAATCCACTCCAATGTGAATTGGTGCCACTATTGCTTCAAACAATAGTAGAACCTTCAATCCCTCAAGCCAAAGGAGAGCTTACAAGCTCCATGTAAGCTAATTTTCTTACTTTGTTTACAAATTTTAATAAAAAATCTATGGTTTTCTTGATTTTTTATGTTTTGCAAATGATTGAATTAAATTCAAATGCTATGCCTTTGATAAAAAGGCCACCCCCTTCTCTTCTTTACATTCCAACCTTTCTCAATCCTAGAAAGATTAACTAAGGGATTAATTAAACTCTTCTTATTGTTTACTATCTTGAATTTAAAAAATTGTATAGATTAGAGTTTTGTAATTCTAAATTGGGTTAATTAAGTTAAATAAAGAAAGATAAAAATGAGAAATGGTCAGCCATACAAAGGAGGTTATGGCAAAAATTTCTAGAATTTTGTGAAAAAGAAAGTTTGTTTTTATGTTATTCCAAAAGAGTAATTCGCACCATTTTTGCATCTAAAAAAAATATTCTAATTACTCCATACTCACCTATGAATATGCATGAATATAATTGATATTAATGATTAAATTTGATTCTATGCATAGAAATATGCATAAAGGAATTTTTTTATTACAAAAGTGTTATGCTTATTAAAATTGATTTTTTCTACATAGAAAGATGCATAAAGGAGTTTTTTAATTATAAAAGTGTTATTGAAAATTTTTTATTATAAAAGTGTTATTTTCATTGAATTGTACAAAAGAGGATTACATAGATACGTAGAGCTTGAAGAGAGCTTTGAGCCTATATAAAAACTTTTGAAAACGGGCAACTGAGCGAAAAGTTATGAGCATTTTACTACAAGACTATAAAACTGCCAAAAAGTTAGCAACTTTGGGAGAAATTCTGATCATCAATGAAGTAAAGGATTAAGAAATTAGTTACATGAGTGGAAAGAGCATATAAAGAGCTTCCTAACCATATGATCAATTTTAGAAACCAATACCCGAGTGATGAGTAATTACCAGTTGAAATTTGGGTATTAGACCACAAAAACTGCACTTCCCTCTCTTTGCATGAAACCTCAATTTTCACATAGCCTCTTGCCTTTCATCTCCTTCATGATTCAAGCTAGAGGGTAAGGGTTAACATTGCTTAGCGGACAATCGTAAAGATTTACCTATGGTCCCCAAAGTCTTTCCACATGCTCACCGGCTAAAACCATTGGTACCTCCAAAGGAGGGCGGCAATAAGGCAAGGGCTACCTTGAGAAGTCAAGCCCACCAAGATAATAACTCCTTATCCCACTTATCATGAATCATCAAAGAGGTCCAAAATTAGGTTAATCATGAGGAGCTAATGCTAAATGAGACATTCACATGTAAAGAGAGTGTTTGAATAAGGGTTGAAGATAAGAGAATGGCAATGACACAAAATGCTTAATTGAGGAGGCTTCATTCCTTGATTTGAAAGGGAGAGGAGGGCTCCTTTTATAGGTGGAGAATCACCCTCTCTTCCATTGTTACAAATTACAACATAAAAATCTTCAACCCTTCAATGACATAAGGGTAGATGTCACTATCAATTGTCCTCTTAGGCTAAGTCTTCTATTGATTATTAAATTGAAGACTTTTTGAAAGTGTGATGAGATAATAGCCGTCTAAGTGGCATGTAGGTGGGGATCCCACTTACACATGGCGGAATTCTCCTCTTTCATGTAGGCATTCTAGAAGAATCTTTCCCAATTATGCACCTACACACACTGTCACATGTAGGCTGTAACGAGTGTGACCGACGACAGACCGACGGATGGCTAGATGAGGCTTTAGCATCAACGCCTCGGCCGGAGCACCGACGACGTGGCCATCCGGGGTTCAGTGGGAGAGGATGCCCATGCAGAGTCATGGGGGGCGGCCAGGCTAATGTGGATGGCAGGCCACACACTATATAGCCTGGGGGATGAGGGGCAATCCTCATTCTTCCTCTGCGGGGCTGTGGGTGGTGACCGTCCCCTCCTACGGCACGGGTGAGCGTAGCCTCGCTAGTGGTTGCAAGAGTACAGGCCGATGCACCTGCAGGGCCATCCATAGAGACAGCTTCGTCACGTTATTGAAAGACTTGAAGCTGCCTAGTTTTGGTGGCGAGGAGAAGGAGAGAAACAAGGACTTGGTCAACATGTTTCTAGCGAAGTGGTCAGACTTGCACGCGCTGCTGCGACAGCAACCTAGTCGGGTGCAGCCCGTAGAGGCTAGCCTCTCATTAACCGACAAAGCGTACAAGTGGTGGATGAGTTTGACAACTCATCCTGCCACTTGGATGAAGTTTGAAACGATGTTTTGAAAAGAGTTTTTGCTTGTTAATGAGGCAGAGAGAAGCTGGGAGTTATGGGACAAGTGCTCGATGGAGAACAAATCCTTGACTCAGTACATCTCAGACTATAGGGAGATAGTACTCAAGCTAAAGGGGATCGATGCATTCGAGACATTGCGAGGCTTTAAAAGAGGCCTCAAAGATGATTACCTTGAGTATGTAGAGCCCTTATAGCCTAAAGACTTAGCAGAGGCAATTAAGTATGCACAGATATTTGATTACATCAAGCGCCGTAGCGTGCGTGGTGGTTCAAGCAGGGCCGAGGGTAGTGAGAAGAGGAGGTCAGGCCTTAAAAGAAAAGGGTTCTGCAGTGATAAATAAGTAGGGAGATAGGATGGACCAGGGAGGATAGGGTGGTCATTGGTCTAAAAAAACGTGACCATCCAAGAAAAGAGACAGCGAAGTCCAAAAGAAAGAGCAGTATATTAAAGCACGAAAGGAAAATCGCTGCTTTAATTGCTACGATGTAGGGCACACAAAGGCTGAGTGTCCAAAGCTTAAAGCCAGCATGAGTGGCAACGAGCCCAAAAGAGATGGTAAATCCTCTAGGCAGTTGCATACAGTGCAGAGACTCCCTCTCGTTCCATAGAGTTCAGAGAGGTGACAGTGTGTCATTGTGATGAGCATCACGCTTGTTCGGTGACACCAGCGATGTGGCAGTCTACTGTAGGTCCGCATGACATGGTGCGCATGTATGGCATCATAGGTGGCCATAGAGTCACAGTTTTTATCGATGATGGAGCTAGCCACAACTTCTTGAACTACTCGTTAGTCGTTGGGGTTGACTGAGACCCAGAGCTATCATGAGTATACTGTTGGCCTAGCCAATGGGTATGACAAAACGGTATGGAATACCGTAGTATTGGGGGTCCCATTATCTATGGCCCTAGTCTAGCTCGGAGTTACCTACATAATACGCTACATTTTGAGCATGGAGGTAGAGTCATTACCCTGCAGGGCGCCCTGCAGGGCGACCGTACTATTCCCGCCACACCACTTATTTCCTCCATGGAGCTGTGCACAGAGGTCCGCAGAGGCCAGATAGTAGAGGTATATGCTTGTTACCCTCTTTTAAATTCTGTTTTCGTAGATGAAACTGTAGATGATGTTTGCGTAGATAAACAAGGAAAACAAAATAGCCTTGGATGAGACCCACTGTTTGAAAACCCTATTTGGCATGCATGCGATTCAAACAAGAAAAAATCCAAGGCGAAAGAGACATTAAAGAAAAAGTACATAGATACTTTAATGAATTTATTAGAGAAATTTCAGGATGTTTTTCCTGATGATTTGCCAGATGGCTTACCACTATCTAGAGAAGTAGACCATGGCATCGCGAAGTTATGCCAGGTTCAAAACCTATAAGCAAACCTACTTATAGATTAAGCCACTCCGAGGCACAGAAGGTGGAAAAACAATTGACGGAATATTTGAACAAAGGCTTTATTCGACCTAGTTCAAGTCGGTGGGCATCGCCTATTCTTCTGGTAAAGAAGAAAGACGGATCTATGCGGATGCGCATAGACTATGGGGCTCTTAAAATCAGCTAACAATTAAGAACAAGTATCCGATGCCATGCATGGATGAGTTGTTTGATCAACTCTATGGATCGAGATACTTTACAAAAGTAGACCTGAGATCAGGGTATCATTAGGTTAGAATTAAAGTAGAAGATGTTGCGAAGACAGCATTTAGAACCCGTTTCGGGCATTTTGAGTTTTTGGTTATGCCATTTGGTCTAACCAATGCTCCAGCAACGTTTATGACGCTGATGGATAGCATTTTACGTCCATATCTGGGAAAATTCATAGTAGTTTTCCTAGATGATATTCTTGTGTACAGTAAGACACTAAAGAACACATAGAGCATTTGCGTCTAGTGTTGCGAGAGCACAAACTATTTGCAAAGAAGAGCAAATGTGAATTTTTTGAAACAGAAATTCACTACCTTGGCCATATTATATCCGCCGATGGTATGCGGATGGAGCCAGAAAAAGTAGAAGCTATTCTTAAATGGCCAGCGCCAAAGAATCTCGAGGAATTGCAGATTTTTCTTGGCATGTCGGGGTTCTACCGACAGTATGTGAAGGACTACGTGAAGATCGCAATCTCATTGTGACTGACAAGTTACGGTCAAAAACTAAAAAACTTTAGTTGGGGGGAAGCCCAACAGAAGAGCTTTGATAAGCTCAAGGTGGCCGTAGCAGCTGCACCTATTTTGACTATTGTCGATCCAAATGAGCCGTTTGTCTTGGAAACAGATGCCAGTGATGAGGCCATTGGGGCCATACTTATGCAAAGGGGATGCCCAATTGCATTTGAGAGTAAAAAGTTGGATCGTGCGCAGCGTAACTACTCGGCTTACGAGCGAGAGTTACTAGCAATAGTTCATGCACTGAAAAAGTGGAGACACTATTTATATGGTGCTCCTTTTGAGGTTCGGACGGACCATGAAAGTCTGAAATGGCTTTCAAGTCAAAGTGAATTGAAGGGTAGAAAAGCTCGATGGGCGGAGATTTTATAGGAGTTTGACCTTCAGATACGTTACCAGAAAGGTAAGTATAACGTGGTGGCAGATGCACTTAGTCGCATGCCATAGATTAATGAACTTAGTTTCACAGTCTTCAAGAATGATTTCTTGGAGTCACTACGTGGTTTATGTGAGCACGATCCATCTTTTAGAGAGGTCTGGCGCGTGTTGTACACGCGTACGCACTTCTTCACAGATGCGACCACCTCCCTCATTGGCACGGATTGCTAGTCCGGAGAGATTGGCCGAAGGTGCAATGGGAAGGGAAGCGAGAGTTAGTCCGGAGAGACTAGCCGTGTCTTCTGGGTATAGTTTGGAGCCGGAGAGCTCTAACGTAGGCCCTTCATCACCTTTGAGTGCCACCACGACTTCAAAGGGGAGTGATAAACTTCATCGGGGGGAGAAATATGCTAATTACTCCATTGACGACGGGTACTTACTCTACAAGGGTAGAGTAAGTATACCAACTATTGATGACTTTCGGGCACAAATTCTTAAAGAAAGTCATGATAGTCTAAGTGCGTGTCATCCCGAGATTCAGAAGACCTATGCACTAGTAAAAAGACAGTTTTATTGGCCTAGTTTGTTTAAGGACATCCAGACTTATGTGCTGAAATGCAATAAGTGCCAGGTCAATAAACACAAACGTCTTAAGGTTGGAGGACTACTCCATCCGTTGGAGATTCCTCAAGGGAAATGGGAAAGCATTTTCGGTTTACCCAAGACGAGTCAAGGGAATGACTTGGTGTGGGTGGTAGTGGACAGGTTAACTAAAATGGCAAAGTTTATCGCCACGAAGAAAACTATTAAAACGTCAGAGTTGGCAAAACTCTTTATTGAACATCTCTACAAGTTATATGGCTTGCCTGCAGATATAGTGTCGGATAGAGATAGAAAGTTCAACAATCATTTTTGGAGGGAAGTCTTCAAAAAGTTGGATACTACTCTGAGTATGAGTACGGCAGATCATCCGGAGTCTGATGGGCAAACTGAAAGAGTTAACCAAATTCTAGAGGATACGTTGCATTCTTATGTTAGTAAGAAGCAATCTAATTGGGAATAGTACTTGCCCTTATTGGAGTTTGCCTATAACAGCTCCAAACACTCAGCGAGACTGGATTTACACCATTCATGTTAATGTACGGATTCCAGCCGAGATCTCTAATGGCTGTAGGCCTAGAAAAGGAGAAGATTCAATCTGTCAAGGGTTTCCTTGAAGATATGAATGATATGCTCAGAGCCGCACGTGAGAGCATTTGTAGCGCTCAGGATTGCGCTAAAACTTATGTAGATAAAGGACATAGAAAGGTGACCTTTGCAGAAGGTGGCTTTGTATTCCTCAAGGTTCCTGCGCAGTCAGAAACCATGAAAACGAGAAAGTGTGATAAACTTTCTCCGAGATATTGTGGTCCTTTTAAAATCCTTAAGAAGATTGGAGACGTAGCATATAAACTTGAGTTATCGGAGAGTTCTCAAGTCCATTCTGTCTTCCATGTCAATAAACTGAAGAAATTAGTTCACGGGTTAGAGAAGGCAGTTTGTCTAGAGATTTTGGTGGACTTGATAGAGCCACCAAAGATACCACATGAACTTGAAAAGATTCTAGGGTATCGTGACAGACAAACCCGACATAAAGTGTACCAGGAGGTACTTGTTAAATGGACAGACAACAGGGATGAGGAGGCAGCTACTTGGGAATGCCGTAATGCAATTTCCAAGAGGTTTCCCCAGTTTGTTTTCGAGGACGAAAACTCTTCTTAAGGGGGGAGTAATGTCATGTAGGCTGTAATTCCTGTGATGACCGATGGCATACCGGCGGATGGCCAGATAGGGCTTTAGCGTGTCAACGCCTCGACTGGAGCACCAAGGACATGACCATCCGAGGTTCAGTGGTGGGAGAGGACGCCCATGTGGAGTCATGGTGGGCGGCCAAGCTAGTGTGGACGTCCAAGCAGAGTCATGGTGGGCGACCAAGCTAGTGTGGACGGCCAAGCGGAGTCATGGTGGGCGGCCAAGCTAGTGTGGATGGCAAGCCACACACTATATAGCCTAGGGGATGAGGGGCAATCCTCATTCTTCCTCTGCAGCTAGGTGGTGAGCCAGAGGCCGCCGTCCTCTCCTGTAGTAGCACCCGTAGTAGCGACGCTACGGAGATCTAACACACACTCCTCCACATGCCTTCCACACTCCCCAACTTGTAGCCTTATGGTGAACACTACATTAATAATACAATTGAAATCCATGTGAGCATGAAGGCCCACTTTTATTTTCCACATCACTATCCTATCTACCATACCAAAGTATTTATCAAGCATACTTGTGGTATTTATAATGTGTGCACCCTAAATCAAGTAAAACCATTATATTTGAAGATAGAATGCTGTTATCAGGGTAGCCGCCAAGCTGCCAGATCACCACGTCGTTATTTCATTGTGGGCACCGCAATCTTCTTGGACAAGCTTCCACCTTATTACTGTTGAGAAACCATCAAAATATGTACAAAATTGAAAATGAAAGAGATCAATTTTTCATGTCACATCTTTTCCCCCAGCAGATCCTCCATGCTTGTCTTGGGGGTCTGCTGGCCATGGTGCTCGAGGGTAAAATATCTTTAGCCGGTACTCATTGGCACGTTCGGGAACCTCCTGGCCACTTGCATCCTCTAGAAGATAGGTGCTATTTTTGAACTTTTGCTTTATCCTGAAGGGGCCTTGCCAGCGTCAAAGAAGCTTCTTATCTAGCCGTTTCTCCACATGGCCATCATACCTCATGATGACTAAGCTTCCTTGCTTGAGTTTTAGCTTCTTCTTCTTCTTCGTGAGGGTGTCATGCCTTGCCTTGCGCCGTTGTTGTGCAGCCTCCAAATTTTGAAGTGCCTAAAGTTGCCTCTCATCCAAGGTCTCCAGTTGTACTAGGCGTTGGGCATGTGTTTCTTCTTCATTATTCAAGCATGCACAAAAGATGTGTGAAGGCTTGTGATTTCCAATTCTATTGGCACAAGATAGCCTCCATTCCATAAACTAACTAAAAAGGTGTGAAACCAAGAGAGAGTTTGTGAGTCGTCCTATAGGCCCATAGGACCTTTGGCAATGCACATCCCACTTTCTCTTCATAGTATCCACTAGCTTAGACAAAGATCCACAAAGCAGTCCATTAGTTTTTTCTACTAAACCATTACATTGGGGATAATAGGGAGTTGACATAACATGCTTTATTTTTAATTTCTGCACCAAAGCTTCAATCAAGTCATTCCTGAAAGACCTCCACCATCCGTAAGGATTTCTAATGGACACCCAAATCGGGCACATATGTATTCCTTGAGAAAGGATGCCACAGCCACTGTTTTATTATTGACCATGGCCTTTGCTTCTGCCCACCTTGTTGTATAATTTGTGGCCACCAATATGTAATACTTCCCATGTGAGGAACAAGGAAGTGGGCCCACAAAATCTAATCCCCACCTTTCAAATGGACCATATGCTGGGATAGGGTTTAAGGGTCTGGGAACTAATTGCTTATGCCCATACGCCTGGCATACTTCACAGCTTCTGCACCACTCATAGACATCTTTGCTGAGTCAAGGCCAATAATAACCTGTGTTAAGGATCCTCTGAGTTGTGCTGCTAGTGGCTGAGGCAAAGCGACCTGAACATTCATGACATAATTCCATAATCCTTTTAGATTCTTCCACGCTCACTACCCTCCTAAGAATCTTATCCTTACCTTGCTTCTTGTAAAGAACATCCCCTAGAATTGTGTAAGGATGAGCCTTCCTTGTATACCTTTGCTTCTGTTGAGGATTCAATCTAGGAGGGAGGGAAGTATCCTGTATCTAAATAGTGTTGAACATCTTGGAGCTTAGGCCAACCTGTATCCATTAATGCAAGAATAGCTACTTTGAAAGAAGCCAAAGTTTTAGTAGCTAATTCATCAGCCTTTTGATTATCCTTCCTGTTAACATGCACAAATTTACAAAACTCAAAAGCTTCTTTTAACTCCATTGCCCTTTTATACAATTCTTGGAGATTAGGACTCCTTGCCTTATATTCTCCTTTCATTTGTTGGATGACCAATTGCGAATCCCCTTTAACCTCTACCTCTTTAATTCCATCTTTTATGCAATCTTCTAATCCCTACATTAATGCATTGTACTCAGCCACATTATTTGATATAGCCTAAAACTATCCCCCTAGCCCCACATTGCATGGAAGGGCTAAAGGCTCCATCAAAATGCATAGTGGTGGTATCTCCAAATCTTCATATACTTCTTCCTTTGTTCCTGTTCCTTCTTTCTCTTCCTTCCTTTTGTAAGCAAATCTACAAGAGGGGCGCTAGTGGTGTTTTGTGTAATAAAAGTGAAAGATAATTCTTGAAGCTCACAAATCCACTTTTCAAACTTCCCTCCTGTAGGATTGGGTTTGCGAACCAAGAATTGTAAAGAAGGTTGAGATGTGAGGAAGAAAAAAGGGCGAGGTAACAAGTATGACCTAAACTTCTTTACTACAAAAACAAGAGACAAACCACCTTTCTCCATTTCACCATACCTCTTCTCGGCATCAGTGAGTTGTTAGCTTGCATAATACACTAGTTGCATACGCCCTTGCTCTCCCTTTTGCAAGAGTATAGCACCCACTGAATGTGATGAGACACGGGTTCACATAAAAATCCTCCCCCCACCTAGGAGGCTGCACAATTGGACTTTGACTCATGCATTCCTTGAGCAAACAAAAAGATTGAATTTGATCGGGCCCCCATTGGAAAGAAACATTCTTCTTTGTCAACAGATCTATAGGATACATCTTCTGAGAGAACATGTCAACAACAAAGCGTTGGTAATACTTTGTTTTACCCAAAATCCTCCTTACCTCCCTTACATTGGTAGGTGGTGGGAGGGCCACAATTGCCTGCACCTTCTCAGGATCCATCTCTATGCCTTCTTCTGAGATAACATGTCCCAAGAGAACTACCTTCCTTCGTGTGACAAGCGGCATTTTCAGGATTAAGACACCCTTTTGCATCATCAATACTTTGCAAGGCCAACCTCAACTTTTCCAAGTGATCCATGCGGCTTGAATAAATGCAAAAATCATCCAAAAAGACCCTTATAAACTTTCCCAAGTAAGGTGCAAATACCTGACTCATGAAGCGTTGAAAAGTTGCTGGTGCATTGGTCAAGCCAAATGGCATCACCCTATAGGCATACACTCCCCAAGGGGTGATGAATGAGGTTTTCCTTTGATCTTCTTCACAAATCCGGATTTGAAAGTATCCAGAGTATCCATCATACACTGATGAATACAACTCATGACCTACAACTTGATTCAAAATCTCATCCTGAAAGGGTAGAGGATAATGATCCCTCTTTGTGCACGCATTCAGAGGGCGAAAGTCCACACACAGAGGATTACCAAAAACCAAGCACGGAAAAACCGAGCGAGGACTCAAACCGAGCGGCAAGAGAGTGAGCAAGCTCTTTTGACAATGTCATTCAGAACTCGTAGTCATATCTTAAAGTTTTAGATTCTCAAAGAAAGTGCATACACAAGCCTAGTAATGGAACCTCACAAGAACAACATAGCAACAACTTACAACACAGCAACAACTTATTGACATTAGCAAAAGAAACTCATATTGTCTCAATCAAGAAAGCGCAAACATAATTCAAAATGCGACTCTGTTTTAATGAACCAAAAAAGGAATGACAACATATAACCATCTATAAGACACTAGAAGAAGAAATTACAGATGTCCCAAAAGTTACTGACTTATCTATGGCGCAAACCTAATTTCTTGCTTTACATAATTTCTTGCTTCCCTGCAATTTCTGCATTTCCGCAATGGATCAAAAAATCCAACCAAATGCCTACATTCCTTCTATATAACACTAGTAGAAGGAATATTGCGGTGTCCGGAGAGTGCTTGACGAAGCTCTAACTTTGTAATTGCAGCTTGGTGCATAAATTTATGTATTGCAGGTTGCAAACCAAACACCCTAATGAACACAAAATATATATGCTCACATGGCACGTACGACTCTTTTTTTAGATCCCTCAAAGCAAACTCTGGGGACAAGAGCACCTTGGAAATTCGCATACATTAACCGTAAAGGAGATTCTAGATTTCTTTGAATTAGTTGTTGATGTGTGACTCTGCTTGACTTACAATTGTCTCACGCACTACCATTATAAGTGCTCTGTTGATGCAATCTTGGCTTGCCTTGCTTATCTTCTCCTTCCATCTTACAATGCGGCCATCACCTCTGCTCTTTGGGCGAACATTGCATGGTGTTGTCTGAATAGTGGAAACACTGTGTTTTACACCCTCCAAAATAAAACCCGCGTTGATGAGTTTGGTTGTCTCTTCCTCTGCAGACAAACATGTGCCTCTAGCAACCTTCCAAAGAAGAGGAGTTGGCCCACAAGACTTCTGAATCTGCTCATCCACTCTTGCTGAATGAATTACACTCAATGGACAAAAGTAGAACATCTGCCAACTCTTCTTATCCTTATACTGTTGACGTCCTTTGAAGCAAGGTGCAAGAATACCCTTCAGTGGCCCTTCCTTCTTGTCAAGAACGAAAGCTCCATAGCATTTGGCTCTCCCTTCCAAAATACCCCAGCATGTAGATTGACATTTGGGTGGTGTTCTCCGGATAGCCCATTCTTTCACATCAACCTCACTCTCTTTTGGGGTCCCATGAATGCATGAAGCACCCCCTTTTGGTCTTGGAACATGAATAGTAATGTTCTCATATTCTGGCCGATGACTATCTGTATCAAGTATAATTTTTGCATCCATTTTTCTTCTCTTGTACATCACACTTTTTAGGACTGTCCTCTCTGAACATCTGGAGCAACAATATCTTGTTCCTCCAACACTGTTGATGCAAGGTCCACAAGATTTTTTTTTGCTCGAACCCCTTCATCTCCGGACATAAATCTTTTCTTAATTTGATTTAAACCCGGCCCAGACCCCTCATGTCTTCCTGTCAAGTAGGCCTTATAATGGGCACTTTGCAAGACTAACATGGCAAGGTCTGCAGCAGCTGAAGCAGAGAACAAGCTAACTTGTTGAGCATATCCCAAAGCTGCTTGCATGGATGCATGCTTAGACTCTGAGAGATTAATTGTAGGCACAAATTGACCTCCACCCCCTTGTGTAAATACCCATTTTGCCCAGTGAAATCCCCGCACCTCCCACCAAGATAACCATGTCTCTAATGAATGTAGCTCTGTCTCATGCGCATGTCCCAAACTCCAAAATGTAACAAGTTTGTCCTTTGCTGATGCGGCTGACACTTCACTTGGTGCATCTCTCCATCGTCGACACAAATCCTTATGCTCTTCTTGAAATTGTGGTTTGATACAAATTCGTGTATGTTCTAGCATACTCTTTTCCCAGTGAAAAGAACACGAGCGTTCCTTGAACATCATCACATTCCTTTTACCTTTATTGAAAACAGTACGCACTGCAAGCCAATTTGCTTGTGCCTCATTAGCCATGAAACCTGCAAACTCTGCACTCTCAAATCCACATTGCTGCAAACTCTGCACTCTCAAATCCACATTGCTGCAACCTTTCATTCATCAAAGTCCAAAATACAATTTGTGCATTTGTATTCTCCACCTTGAGCTCTCCTACTGCAATTGTAAGCAATTCTCTGACAAAAGGGTGATAAACATGTGCACTCATTATGGTCCAGCCACTTGTCTTGTGCACATGATCAAAGTGGACAAATTGTTTCTCTAATGGTCCACCTGGCCTCATTTGATTAACCAAGTTGATCCCACTTCTAGGACCCACAGAGGACATCTTAAATACATGAGGCTCCACATTGCTTTTGCAGCTGGTTTGGAAATAAGAGGCTATGAAAGAAAGGGTATCACCTATTTGTTTTCTCCTCAAGATCCAGTAATGCTTTGAGCCCAAGAACCGATCCCTTCACATTTTGACGGGCAATATCCATGGATCTCTGAATCCTAATCAAATACCACCAAAAGTCAACCATTGCAACATGTGAGTTTCAAAAAAATGTAAACAAAGTTTAGACCTAACCTTTTTCTTTGTACAAGTGGTGTAACTCTTTCCAGAAGCTGCTCGACCCCCAAATCTCCCATATCAGGAGTGATATCAGTGTCATCAAAGAGCATGTCCATAATTATATCTTGAGCTACACTTGTCTCAACCTTTTTACACTTTGCATATAGGTCATGGGAAGCTCTATCTTGCACCAAAGTATGCACAAAAGTCTCATTTGTTTTCGACACCCCAACTGGATGCCTGTGACTACCTTGATGTATGACACATCTTGTTGTAGTAGTTCTATCTATAGGGTAGCAATAATAAATAGAAGACTCACACACAGCCAAGCATTCCGGTAAAGTAGAGCAATGTCGACAAACTAAAGTGCCGGTTTCAGAACTTAAAAACCCAATTCTGGGCACTTGTTTAAGTTTTCCCTTCCATTGAGATTGATTGCTTCCCTTCGTCCGCTCATAATAAGGGCACTCCACATTACAACATCTTAGATTCCCCCCACAAGAACTACCCTAACAACACCATCAAAACATTCCTTTGTACATGTGTTATACTCCACCCACACATGACCATCATATCTTTGCTCCATCCCAGCCATTGGCTTACCTTGTGGTGCAATAGGGAGCTCAAAAACAATATCCCCATCGTACTGTGATGGAAGTTCATCAACTTTCCTAACTTTAGATGCATTCATTAAAGCATTGAGAAGAGTATCATTAATAGGCAATCGTCTAATCAGAGACAAGATACTGAGAACTTTATCTTCTATGGGTGTCCCTAAACTAGATAGACAGGGTTCAAGGATTGATGGAGTTCCCAAACAAGAAAAAGAGGGATTTTGTGTACTGATGAGAATATATGCCCACCGTCATCTCTACCATGTACAACATCCTTGGAATGTAGAGATAAGGTAGATACAGTGCATTCCCTTGGCATTGTTGCAGTAAGTTTAAATGCATAAACACCATCAGCTAGCTTGATCCTAGGCACTACACTGCTTTGATTCTCCATGGATAAGTTATTAGTACCTAAGGAGAAGTACTCTTGAAGCTCTCTCTTTGTCAAAATAACATCTTCTGAATCAAAACAGATGGATAAAATTTTCAAAGAGCCAAAGCAAAGAATATCAATGACGTGCACCATTCTGCTTGTTGCGAGATACAGCTATGTTGACAAATGTCTGAAAATATATCAAGAAGGCCAACATCATTCTCCCTTTTCGAGATATGAGTACTGATATTTTCCAGATATGATTGCATTTAAAATCGAATATTTGCACCACTAGTATATGTCTTTTTCAAAATAACTGAAGAATGATTACAATGCATTTAATGACTATATCTCCACTATACGCTTGTACAATCAATTCATAGCATTTCAATGCATAATATATAAATAAAAATAAATACATATATAAATAATACGTAATATATAAATAATACATAATATATACCAATCTTTATTTATATATTATGTATTATTTATATATGTATTTATCGTCTCCAGCTCGACCTCCGCCAAGCCTCTTCTTCTTTCGCCTCCGCCAAGCCTCCAGCAGCTCTTGAGGGTCTTTGTTTACTGCAGTTTTGCTCGAGAAAAGTGAAGGTTACCTGCACTGCCGCGAACGTTTCCAGGTGAGCTGCGGCCCCTTCCTTCCCTTAGCACTCCCCTTAGCCCCTTGCCACCAAGGGCAAGAAAGCCCATACGCAGAGTTTTACGAACATCTAAGTCGAGCTTTTCCTCATCAAGTTGGGGGTTATCATTTCTACCACAACGACCTCGATCCGTGCTCCTATCAATACGAAAATTCTTGTTAAGTCCCTTTATTTATGATTCAACCGATTCTGGGGTTCTTTAGATTGGTCAGTTTCTCACAGAATCATGGGATAAAGATATTCATATAGAACTCATTATTAGATAACAATTCATTCAGAACATATCATTCATATCTTTAACACAATAATGGTCCACTAGACCGAAATTTCCATCTGAACAGTCCTCCATGGGAATTTTGATTATACAGATTTTTAATTTGTCATCCCTTAACTTGATCCACTGGGTCAAGTGTTAACAATAGCAATTTGTCAGCATAATCCACTAATCTCATAGTGATTTCGTGAAGTCATTATCGTCATTCCTGTTCGAACATCATTCACAGGGACTCATCCCATTCATCCTCATTCTGGTTTTGCTCAGCTTATCGCTTTTCAACCAAAATTCAGGAATCATTATTTTTCAATCAAAATCCAAATCAACTCATCAGTTCTCAACCAAAATTTTAAAATCATATCAACCACATTCGAATTCATCATTTGGATATAGCATTTTTGCTTATAATTTCAAGATCTTATATTTACTCGTATATACTGCCAGTAAAGAGCTACAGCTATACCCTCGATATATACGGGTAGTCATGGTCCTTGGAACTATAAGGTAAATACCATCATGTCTAGGCCTCAAGCAAGTCAGGGATTCCATATAATTGCGCTACTTCCATCTGAAGACCCAATTACTAATTTATGAATTTCAGTCTGAATATCAATTTGTATGAATTTCATCACACATTTCCAACTTTTTACTATTACTTCATAAATTTTTGACATTTTTGGCTTCTCAGTTGATCCACTTTAGCCAATTAGCTTTGATACCAGCTGAAAGATCCCTGTCCCCACCGCGCAACAAATTCAGGGGTGCTAGGCGGAAGTAGCACTTCTTATGCGGGGCAGGGTCCCTCACTCGGGGCCTTGCCCACGGATATCCGGACAAGAGACTAATCCATCGGTTCTTCCAAAACCAAACCCAGAAAAGCTTCCCTTGCCTAGAAAGCACGGGCGATTCCTCCAAGATAATTTTCCTCTAACATAGTCAAAAGCCTTAACTAACCAAACTGATTTGACCGAACCCGTAATTCCCATAGTCAGATCAGGGAAAAGATTGCACTTAGATCATAGAGACCAATGCTTTGACATGGAATGAGCTCAAAATTTACCTAAGGACGAGGTTCTGTCCTCCCAGCTTTTTGGAAACAAAGATGAACGAATTCTTAGAGTTAACCTAGGGGAGCAGAACTATTGAATTATATCACCAAGCGATCGCTCTCCTCCTCAAATACTCGCCATCGCTAGATGAAGAATAGCTGATGGCCAGGTTCATTCGGGGACTAAACGAACCTTTGAATATCCTGGTGAAGAATGCCAAGCCAGTTTCCATGGCTAAAAAGCAGTGCGGATGGCAAAGGATTTCGCCAAGGCCTTTGATGTCAAAATCCCGTCGAAGCCAGCATCATCACCTTTCAAAAGGTTTTTAATTTCAGAAGGTGATTCCAACCTTTCGTCGCCTAAAAGATATCAGGGTCAAGCCCAGGATATGGGAAGTTCTAGAATGGAAGAAATGTCCTTTTCCCGAAACTCAATCCCCTGGAATTCAACTTCAGAAGTTCCACCCTTGAACAAGGGAGTGAAATGCTATAACTGTCAAGGATTTGGACATCATAGTATGGATTGCCCAACTCCTTTTGGATCAAGGTTTCTGGGGTAGGCAAATCAGGGATCAAGATTCTAGACTCCAGCTCCTTCCTTCCAGAGTAATCAGGTTTCTTTCCAACAAAATCAAGGAAATCCCAGAGGTAGACCCTCTAACCAACCCACAGTGTCAATCCAAAGTAATGCAAGACCTCCCCCTCAGAATAGGGAAAGTCAAAGAGAGATGTTCCCAAATCGGCCGTCCACTTCCAAGGCAGAATGAAAGTGATTGAAAAAGAAGAAGAAGAGGAAAGAGATCATACTCCACATGTGAGATGAGGACATCTCGCGTTTTTTAAGTGGGGTAGAATGTAAGATTCCTCTGGAGCCCCTTAGGATGTCTAGTTTCTCCCCCTGTAATCAATCCCCTTTTCAGAATAATAACAGATCTTGCTTCTATCTATTTTGGCCTGGAGAGAGAAAATGTCTAGAGGGAGGTAATTCAAAATTGAGATATTTTTGGATATAAAAATCCTACCAGTGTCTAAAATGATTTCCCTTGAAACAAAAATTCAAAAAGAACTTTCCAATGTGCAATTGGAATTAATTAAAAATAGGTATAAAGGACCTTAGCCTAAGGGTCCAGATTTTTAAAAATTTTTGAATTATGCTCCAATTAAGGTTCCTATGGACCAATAAGATTAATCCAAATGTAGGGAGGAGATAAATTGAAGAATAAAAGAAAATCCCCCAAAAATGAGTAAATGCTCACATAAAATGAAGAGTTGACTAAGAACAAGGTTTATTAGTTAAAAAAGAAAAGATATTTAGAGGAAATGATGCATTTTTGACACCTCAGTGTGGGGATCTCCCCTCATGAAGGAGGCACCTATTTCACATGTGTGGAGGAGTTTTAAACTAAAAAATAATGAGATATTTTCATCTCTTCTCTCTCCTATTTCAACTAGATCCAAAAAGTAAGCTAAATTGACCAAAAAATGGTCAAAAATTAACCAAACTAATCTAGAAAATTCTAGAATCAGTTTGCTTAGTTAGAGACTCACGTTTTTCTATAAATAGAAGTCTCCCCGTTTGTAAAAGGTTAATAGTGTTTATGTACTGTTACTCTACTCCTACCCAAAGCCAATTACATTGAATTTTCTTGATAGTTCAATTGTTTTTGGTTTAATCCTCTCCAAAGTAATTGGTGGCCACTCTTGCTTCAAACAAGAGTAGAACCCTCAATCCCTCAAGCCAAAGGAAAGCACTCCATGTAAGCTAAAAATTACTACTTTTTAATTTCAAATCTATGGTTTTCTGATTTTCTTATTTTTTATAGTTGATTAAAGTAAATTTTGATGCTATGCCTTGATGAAATAGCCATCCCCTTCTCTTCTTTACAATTCAGCATGGAAATTTTTTTATTATAAAAGTGTTATTTTCATTGAATTTAACTTTTATGCATAGAAAGATGCATAAAGGATTTATTTTTATTTTAAAAGTGTTATTCTCATTAAAATTGATTTTATGCATAGAAAGATGCATAAAGGATTTATGTTTATTTCAAAAGTGTTATTCTCATTAAAAATTGATTTTATGCATAGAAAGATGCATAAAGGATTTATTTTTATTTCAAAAGTGTTATTCTCATTAAAAATTGATTTTATGCATAGAAAGATGCCTAAAGGATTTATTTTTATTTCAAAAGTGTTATTCTCATTAAAGTTGATTTTTATGTATAAATACATGCATAAAGAATATTTATATCAAAATTAGAATTCTCTAAAATTCTATGAAATGACGAGAATCAGATAGATGTGAATGAAGGGATGGATAGATGTGATGTGAATAGAGGGATGGATAGATGTGATGTGAATAGAGGTGATGAGATGTCACGTAAATAGATGTGATGAGATGTGTGATGTGAATGAAGGGATGGATAGATGTGATGTGAATAGAGGTGATGAGCTGTAAGGTAAATAGATGTGATGAGATGTGTGATGTGAATCAGATAGATGTGAATGAAGGGATGGATACATGTGATGTGAATAGAGGTGATGAGATGTGAATAGAGGTGATGAGATGTGAGGTGAATAGATGCGATGAGATGTGTGATGTGAATCAGATAGATGTGCATGAATGGATGGATGGATGTGATGTGAATAGGGGTGAAGAGATGTGAGGTGAATAGATGTGATGTGAATCAGATAAATGTGAATGAATAGATGAGATGTGGGGTGAATAGATGTGATGAGATGTGATGTGAATCAGATAAATGTGAATGAATAGATGAGATGTGATGTCATGTGAATCAGGATGTAAATGAATGATATGGGATGTGAGTGAATGTATGTGAAAGAATGGATGTGAATGTATGTGAAAGAATGTGATGTGGATGTGTATGCGAAAGAATGTGATGTGATGAAAAGAGATGTGATGTGACATGAATATATGTGGATGTGAAGTGATAGATATGAATGTATGAATAGATGTGGGTAGTCTTACAGGTGAACAATTGGATGGATGTGTATGAATGAGATATGATGTGGATAGAAGTGATGTGATATAATGTGGATAGAATGTATGTGATGGGATGGTTATGAGAATGTATGTGGTGGGTATGAATGAACGAATAAAATTGGATATGAATGAATGTGATGTGATGGGTGTAAATGGATGTGATGTAAATGAATGTGATGGACATGAATTGATGTGATGTCATGTGAATCAGGATGTGAATGAATGAGATGTGATGTCATGTGAATTGAGATGTGAATGAATGAGATGTGATGTAAATCGGGATAGATGTGATATGTGATGTGAATAATTGTTATGTGATGAGAAAGGAAATACAGATGAAATAAATGAGGATTGATGTGGAACAATGGGAAAGACAAGAGTTCGCTATAGAAACTATATTTATGACCTGTTTTTAAAATGACTGTTTTATGTTAAGAATGTTGGGGAAGCATTTTGATTGTCTTGTGAATGAGGTCGTGGAGACCTAAGCTGATTAAAGTTACAATAGCTGACGGAAAGTCAATGGAGGACATCTCACATAGCAAGGTTGGTCGAGTCTTGACCAACCTCGGTTCGATTAAAATGGTGAGCTTCCGATACGGTGGATGAGGGACCAAAGAAGTGGCCTATGAGTGAAGTGCTAGGTCACCTGCAAAGGATCCTAGAGGGTGCTGACCATACGGTGCTCGAGCTCTAGGTCGTCGAAGATACCCACACGTGCGTTGTAAAGATATTGGAACAAGGAGTTAGAGTTGTTTTCTAAATTCGGGCATGGATCTGGTTGATTGACCTTGCTTGTCCTCAACGGATGAGTCCATGGTTCTTTTATATGGATCTGTTGGTTGATCTTGTTGATCTTCAACGGAGATTCCGTTTTCATATGTGAACATAATGCCGAGTACTATGAGCTAGGAACCATCGAAAACACCGAAGTTTGAGCTTACCAGGATGTGGTCCCAGTTATCATAACCCAATCGCCCTTCTGAAAAATTTTAAACTTGATTTGCCTTGCCATCCATGCTTGTCTCCTCTTTTGTATCACCTCCACTATAAGAGCACTAAGTAATCTATCTTCATCCAACTGTAACAGCTGCTGCTGCCTGTGCTTTAATGACTCCTCTGATGACAATCTATATTTTGAAGAAATCCTCAGTGTCGGAACCACAAACTCCATGGGAACAACCGCTTCTATCCCATACACCAATCGGAATGGCATCATGCTAGTGGACACTTTGAAAGCAGTCCGAAAGGACCACAGAGCTGAGTCTAATTTATCATCCCAATCCTTATAGTGATCTGCTACTATTTTCTTCAAAATCCTGAGCAAAATCTTGTTTGAACTCTCCGCCTGTCCATTTGCTTGTGGATGATACGGGGATGATTTCTTGTGTACCATCATGTGAGTCCTGGTCAGCTCCTGAATTATTGAATTTAAAAAATGTGTCCCCTGATCAGAGACCAACTCCACAGGACATCCAAACCTAGTCATTATATTCTTGTATAGGAACCTTGCTACACTAGCTGCCTTGGTTGTCTCTCAAAGCCACTGCCTCTACCCATTTTGTGGCATAATCAGTAGCCACCAGTATATACCTGGCACCTGTTCTACGAGCTCTTGGCTTAATTGGTCCTACAAAGTCAAGCCCCCATTTCTGAAATGGTTCCAAAGGCATTATTGGATGATCTTGCATTCTATCCGATGATCCTGGTTGTCCCGTTTTCTGACACTGTAGACACTCTCTGGAGAACTTATGAGCATCTTTAAGTACAAGAGGCCACCATAAACCAACCTGCATGATTTTCCGGCCTATAATCTCTTTTGAGAAATGTCCGCCAGCATTGCCACTGTGGGCCTCCTTCAATACAGCTTCTTGCTCTTCATCAGACACACACCTGCGTATAAGCTGATCAATACCTCTTTTGTACAAACATCCTGCAATACAATTCAGCATCTCATCATACCAGTTTTTAGCTTGAAAAGTCCTAACAGCATAGAGACTGGCATCTGGTAACTGATCTGAAACTCCAACTGCTGCTTCACCATGCTCAATCCGCAATTGCATGTAACTTGCCTAGAGTATGAATAATAGTAAAATCAAATTCCTGCAAACAAGAGCATCCACCGTGCCAGCCTCCCTGTCCTCACAACTGGGGCTTCTTCACCAAATACAGTAAAGCTTGGTGGTCCACATGGAAAACCACTTTGTTTCTCAATAGATAGTGTCTGAAATACCTTAATGCATAGACCATGCCTAAAGCTTCTCTCTCAATCACTGTGTAGTTCTTCTCAGCGGGTGACAACATTTTACTTGCATAATAGATAGGCCGGTACCATCCTTTCTGCTTTTCCTGCATTAAAACAGCTCCGATTGCAACATCCAATGCATCTACAAACACATGAAAAGGTAAAAGCCAATCTAGTGGCTGCAATATTGGTGCTACCACCAATACTTTCTTTAGAATTTCAAATGCATTCTTCTGTGCCTCTCCCCAGACATATGGAATGTCTTTTTTGGTGAGATGAGACAATGGGGCACAAATATCCGCTAGATAGCGCAAGTATCTACAATGCCATTTAATCTGACCCAAAAACCTCATTAACTCTTTCAAATTCTTTGGAGGTTGAGCTTCTTGAACTGCTTGGATCTTGTCGAAATTGACCAACATTCCTTCTGCTGAAATAATATGTCCTAACAGCTTTCCTCTACAGACTGCTATTGCGCATTTGAATGGATTCAGGGACATTCTAAACAGCCTACATCTTTGCAAACATTTCCTCAAATGCTCCAAATGCAATGACTGTTCCCCAAAACACTGAGAAATCATCCATGAAAATCCTCATGAAATCTGTAAGATATGGCTCAAATGTTCTGAATGCTACTTTTGAAAAAGACGGGGGGCCAGTCTTTAACCCAAAACTCATCATTGTATACACAAATGCTCCCCACTCTGTTATGAATGCAGTTTTCTCCATGTCTTCTTCTTCCATGCTAATCTGATTATACCTTGAGAATCCATCCAAAAAACTATACATTTCATGGCCAGCAACATCATCAAGCAATGTATCTACAAATGGCAGGGGAAATGGATCAGTTATAGTAGCTGCATTCAGCTTCCTATAATCCACCACACAAACCCTCAGCTTTCCTGATTTCTTCAAAAATACTACAATGGGGGAAATCGGACATCCTTTTGTTCCTCCCAATCCATTGGAGACTTCAGCTTCGAAGATCTGGTTACTGCCATCACCTCAACATTATCTTCTTTCTCTGCACAATTGGAACAGTCACATGCCATTTGCATTGCTGACACTGATTTCTCTTGTAAACACTTCCTTCCTTCACTCTCTGGGATATCCGATGGCGGACTCACCACCACAGGCTGAATTTCTGTTAACACAAGGTTAACCTGTGGAGTAGGATTCTCTTCCTGTCTCTAGGCTGTTGGTGTGGAGCCTAATTTTGATTATCATACTCATTCCAATTATTCCTCCATTCATTCTGCTAAGGAACTCTTCCTCTCCCTCTATTCCATTGTCTATTTGGAGGTCTCCATTGATTTTTGTAATCCTGAGTTGGAGGATACCAGTTTTGAATTCCTCTCGGTTCGACTTCTAGGGCAACTTGCACCACTACTGCCTGAGTCTCCTGTCTTTGCCTCTGAATCCGATCTGGAATTGGACCTCTATACCGTGGATTATACCAATAGTTTGATGTTAGATGACCATCCCTCTCACAAATATGACAGTGAGGTTTATCAGATGATGAAATCCCCATTTCTTTATAATTGGATACTAACTTATCCAATTCTTGAGTTCCTTTGTCTTGCTTCTTTCTCTTTGTCTTGCTCTTTTCCTCCTCTTTTTTCTTCTTCTTATCTTTCTTCCTTTTTGTCTTTTTATTCTTCTTTTTAGATTTCTTTTTCTTTGATTTGCTCTTTTCATCATCAAAGCTACCTGAATCTGAATCAGAATCTTCAGAATCATCCGAATCAGAATCCGACTCGGAATCTGAATCACTGTCCGAATCACTGTCGGAGTCATCCTTCAATGTACCATATCTCTTCTCCACTTTAGCAGCTGTTTCTACTAGATCATCCATTCTTGCAGCCACATCCACACTGGCTAATGCAGACCTTATGGTTTTCCTCAAACCCTTCAAAAAGTATCCAGCTAACATTTCTGGGGTGGGTCTTTCTGCCGCCTCCAATCTATTAACTAATTGGGTAAATTTTTGAGCATAATCCTGCACCAACATCTTCTTCTGTTCAATTCTCTTTATCTTGCGCAACACATCATCTAGTGTCTTTTCCTTTCTAAACCTAGCCAAAAATGCTCCCTTCAAATCATTGTATGTTGCAAAGTGATTTGGGGCAAAATGACTAAACCATTCAATAGCTTTTCCTCCAAAAGTAGCCTCGAACTGATGCATCTCAAGGTCAGCATCACCATATACTCCAGCCAATCCGCTAGCTTGCCAAGCTGCTTCGAATTCAGCAACATGACAATCGGGGTCCTTCTTTTCCGGCCCCTTGAACTTTTCGAACTTGACTTTGAGATCAGCGCGATTGCCCCTCGATGTGCCGTTCCGAGTGCTATTAGAACTACCTTAGGTTTAGGTTTTCCTTTTACCAAAAGAGGATCAAACTATAACCGCTTTCTTGAAATCAATGGTCGTACCGCAGCTACACCCACCAATTGAGCAACACCCCTTGCCCAGTCCTCCGGTGTTCTTGCGGACTATCCTCCTAACTGACTTGAATCACTGTCTTCTGAATCATTTTCTTGCTGTCCACCTCTGGATCGTGATCTTGTGAAATAAGCCCTAGAAGCCCTTCTGCCTTCTTCACTCATGCATTCCGTGCATCACCCCAATCTTCAAGAATGCCTTGATAAAAACAAATACTCATAATGAGCATTCAGGACATACTGCCAACCCCTAGATATGATTCTCCTTCTACCTATCAAATCCCGAGATATGATTCTCCTTCTGCCTATCAAATCCCGAGATATGATTCTCCTTCTACCTATCAAATCCCGAGATATGATTCTCCTTCTACCTATCAAATCCCGAAACTGATGAATCCAGACCTTCTTCATGATAATGGAGATAATATCTCTAGGAAGGTCAGAGAAATTCTGGTTGAAGAATATTTCTACATAAGCATTTACTTCCTCCTCATATGTTACCCAGTTTTGGAAATCATATAGCAACCCATCCATATAGAAAAAAATCCCCTTATCCTTGAAAAACTCTAGGTTTGTTCCTAATCTACCCTTTTCAAAGTAGAAACCTGCAGGATCGCCAGTGTATACTCCTGACTCAAATCGGACTTCAACTAGACCTAATTCAGAATACATAGAAGTAAGACTGAAATCAGAATACACATGTAGATGACAAAAATGAGTCCGAATGCCATTACAGAACGCAAACGGAACTCCTTAATTCATCATATCAAAACACAATAGTGCAGCTGATTAAAAGCCCACATCAGTTACAAGTAGTTATAACCGCATTCCTTCATCGGAATGTCCCCAAGACATAATGAAAGTCCAACTAAGGTATTTTGCAAAAAGACTTACAAAAAGGAATTGCTAAACTTGAAAACTAAAACAAAGTAAAGTAATCTATGGTACTGTAAGTAAAGCCCTAACAGTCGGCCTCCCGCGCGGGGTGGGGATCCACACTTGGGGCCTCGTCCGCGGATGTCCAGGATGAGAGGCTAGCCTGGGCGGTCCCTCCGAGACCGAGCCCGGAAGACTCCCCTCGCCTGGAAGGAACAGGCAATTCTACCATGGGAAAACCTTCTAAAACGAGGAAAATTACTCTAACGAGTCAAAGTCTTAACTAGGTAAACTGATCTGACCAAACCTGAAGTCACATAGTCAGATCAAGAAGAGACTTGCACTTGGTCCATGGAATCACCGCTTTTTTCCTCATTTACGAGGCACAGTCGCTAATCCCCTACTACAAAACAAGGTCTTCTTAGGATTTAAACTAATTAATGTAATTAATTGTATCTAGTTGTTTCTCAGGAATCCTCCGATCCAGCCCGCCGGCCCATGGGTTAGCCAACCACCCGAGCCAACCACCCGACCACTGTATTGGTGGGATTCCTTTTTTAAAGATTTGGTTGTGTTTTTTCTCGGGTACCGAGGAAAAGCGTTCCCAGGCCACCTAGCCGGCGACTCATAAAAAATTAAGGTAGGCATACCACGTACACACCCAATATGAAATTACCATTTATAGTAGATTCGACTAGCTTTAAAGCAATCCTTCAATAGAAATCATAATATTTTTGATCATCATTTTCGAAAATTCTGAGTCCATTGTATTACAATAATATCCTCTGGACTCTCCGTTGAAGACTAGCTGGCCAACCAACGAGATCCAATATCAAAATTTGGTTCCCAAAAATCTTTCCTTTTTGTCCATCCAAAATCTTCCTCGACATATGCATGGGTGTCCTAGCAACCGCAAGCCCGTGCATCGCCTGGTCAGAACCGTCTAGGATTCTCCTTAGGTGTCCTAGCAATTCACTCAGGGATCGCTTCGTCGGTCCTCGCCCATCGTACCGGAAGTGCACCATTTTAACCATACCGAGGCTGGTCAAGACCTCGGCAGGCTTTGTCACAAAAGCGACGTCCCTTGACGACTCCCCGCCAGGCTGTTCCAACGAACCTCCTCTTAGAAAAACATAAGCCAAATGCTTCCACCAGCATTCTGGTGTAAAAGAGTCCTTTGAATAAAAAAAATTAGAGGTTCCAATGTAAGTAAAACTCCAATGCAAGTAAAACTCCAATTTGAGATTGGTTCTAAAAACCCTTTTTCCATAATTCCCAGTTTCATAATGAGGATCCCTGATCTCTCATCAGGGTGATCTACCCATCATTCAGTCTGATTGTCCAACTAGATTCTTGGTGAGTTTGGTCAGAAAAAACTAGGTGAGGAAAAACTAGTTTAGTTCCGGTAGTCTATTCTTTGATTAGAAACTGGAATTGGTTCACGAAGTTTTTACTTGATTCAAATCGAGAGATGGACAAGTAGGCTCATCCTTCTTGTAGTCTAACCAAATTCATTTGGTTTAGTTCTACAAGGATTCCCTTCAGATAAACATCTAGTTTTGGGTAAATATCCATTTAGAGATTTTACTAATTAAAATATTCATTAACTCCATGAAGCTAAAAATTCCACTTCTCTCATTTGAATATTTGAATTCCAATATGGTGGGAATTCCTCTTTCATCATTTAAACTTATCTATGCAAAAAGATAAATTTAACTAAATTTTCTCTTAAAATTTAAATAAAAATCTCCATTAATTCCTTTACACTAGGAATTACACTTTCCTCATTTAAATATTGAATTCAAATATGGTGGGAATTCCTCTTTCATCATTTAAACTTATCTATGTAAAAAGATAAATTTAACTAAATTTTCTCTTAAAATTTAAATAAAAATCTCTATTAATTCCTTTACACTAGGAATTACACTTTCCTCATTTAAATATTTGAATTCCAATATGGTGGGAATTCCTCTTTCATCATTTAAACTTATCTATGCAAAAAGATAAATTTAACTAAAATTTCTTTTAAAATTTAAATAAAAATCTCCATTAATTCCTTTACACTAGGAATTTCACTTTCCTCATTTAAATATTTGAATTCCAATATGGTAGGAATTCCTCTTTCATCATTTAAACTTATCTATACAAAAAGATAAATTTAACTAAAATCCTTCTTTAATTTTTAAATAAAATATACATTATTTTAGCATCACAATGTTTCTCTTACTTCATTGGAATACATGGATTTTCATTGTTATGGGGATTCCTCTTTTAACATAAAAAATGGATTACTAGAAATTTCTCTTTTTTCTAATTAACTATTTATGCATAATCATAAAAATCAAAATTTCCATGATAATAATGAGAATCATTCAATTAATCTAGGATGATTAATCCTAGAATATGGTAGGAAGTCCTCTTTTCATATTACGAATGAAAATGATTTATGTGTTAATTTTTTTAAAAATTTACCATAGCTCCGCTGCTATTACTAATAAATTAAATAGCATAAAAGCATTAAAAAGCCACTTATTTGGCCTCTAATTTGACAAGCATAGAAATTACTTTTAGATTAGATAATTGCTTCATGAGAAGCTTCATTTGAATATAGAATAGGTCATAGGAATGACCATTCTTTGGGATGAAGAGAGAAATGCTTTAAAAAATAGAGTCAACAGAGGACGTCTCACGTAGCAAGGTTGATCGAGGTCTTGACCAGCCTTGGTTTGATTTAAATGGTAAGCTTCCGGTACAATGGATGAGGGACCAAGGAAGCGGCCTATGAGTGAAGTGCTCTGCGCGAAGGATCCTAGAGGGTGCTGTCCATACGGTGCTCGGGCTCTGGGTCACCGAAGATACCCACATGTACGTCAGGGAAGACATTGGAACAAGGAGTAAGAGTAATGAGGAAAATAGCGTTGGTCTCTATGATCCAAGTGTAATCTTTTCCCTGATCTGACTTGGGACTTACGGTTTTGGTCAGATCGGTTCTATTAGTTAAGGCTTTTGACTACGTTAGAGAAAAGTTATCCTGGAGGAATCGCCCGTGCTTTCCGGGCAAGGGAAGTTTTTTCCGGGATTGGTTTTGGAAGAACCGATGGATTAGTCTCTTGTCTGGATATCCGGGGCGAGGCACCGAGTGTGAGACCCTACCCTGCACAAGAAGTGCTACTTCCGCTCTGATAGAATCCCTGGATTCTTTGCGCGGTGGGGAGAGGTACCTCACAATCAAATGACCCTGACGTTCGCAAGGCTCTTCATAGAACTCAGCCACCAGGACCCTTCAAAGGAGAAGGGGAGAACCTGAGCGAGGCTATGGAGAAATGGGTGGAAGCTATGGAAGAATATTTTGACATCATAGGCTACAATGAGTGGAGCAAAATGGCTCTTGCCAGGCTGAAAATAGTGAAAACAGCTATGGTGGCATGGAGGAACCATTGTGACACCAACCGTTTGGACAGGAATACGCAGTCCTGGGGAACGACCTGAAAACCTATTTGAGGAAGAGATTTTGTCCCCTTGGGTTTTTGGAAACCAAAATGAACGAATTCTTAGAGCTAAATCAGGGGAGCAAAACCATCGAGGAATATCACCAAGCCTTTGCTCTTCTACTCAAATATTCACCACCTCTAGATGAAGAGCAACTCATGGGTGGCCAGGTTCATTCGGGGAATGAGCGAACCCTTGGACACACTGGTCAAGAATGCCAAGCCAGTGTCCATGGCTGAAGCTGTCAGAAGGGCAAAGGACTTTGCCAAAGCCTTCATCGTAAAATCCTGCCAAAGCCAGCTCCCTCATCCTTTAAAAGATTTCAGACACTGGGAAGTTCTTCCAACTTTCCACCTCCAAAGAGACACCAAGGTCCTAACCAGAATATGGAGATGGGAAGCTTCAGAAATGAAGGAATACCTTTTCCCTGAAGTACATTCTTAGGAACTCCAACTCTCTCCAGAATGCAAAGGGAAGAGCTTCGAAGCGAGAACAAATGCTTTGAATGTCAAGGATTTGGGCACCATCTCAAGGATTGCCCATCTCCTTTGGTGGGCCAAGGAAGCCAGGGTCCCAGAGTTCAGAGACCGACTCCTTCTTTATCAGTCCAATCAGGGTTCCCCGCGCGCCAGAATCAAGGTAACCCAAGAAGAGTGCCAGCTCAGCCTCCTACAGGCTCCATGCAAAGCAATCTCCGAACTCCCTCCTAGAATTGGAATAACCAAAGAGAAAGAGTTCCACCTTAGACTGCAGCAACAGCCAGAGCAGTCACCATAGCTGAGGAAGTAGAGGAAGAGAAAGAACAGATCTATGCAGTAGTCTCCGAACTCCCTCCCAGAATTGGAATAACCGTCAATTCTTAGTCCTCTAGACTCCAGTAGAGTACCACGGTAAGAAATTCAAGCTTTTGATTGATTCAGGCAGTACTCATTCTTTTATTTCCCTAGGATGTCTGCGTAAATTAGTCCTAAATCAAAAATCAGGGAAACCTATGCAAGTGGAATTAGCCAGTGGGAAGATTCTTTTCACTCACCTTGAGAGACTGATCTTATTCAGAGTTTAGCCTAGATGGGAACGTAACAGAGAGTGCCAGTTCAGAGTCCTACCCTCGGGAATATATGATGGAATCCTTGGAATAGATTGGCTCCAAAAGAATCTGGCTGACATTCATTGTCACAAAGGAACCATCTCTTTCCTTGACCTTCACGGGAGTAAAGTTCAAGGAATTGGAATTTCCTGATCCCCAGTTCTACAATTAGTCAAAGCTTCCAAATTATTAAAAGGGCTCAGAAAGAGGCAAGCTATGTATGTCGTTAAAATGAATCCAGTAGACATAAAATGCAAGGCTAAAGAACCATAGTGGTTAAGTGAGTATGCGGATGTGTTTCCTGAAGAGCTGACTGAGATGCCTCCATCTCGTGAAGTAGATCATGAGATCGAATTGCCCAGCCCAGCAGATGTGTTTCCTGAAGAGCTGACTGAGATGCCTCCATCTCGTGAAGTAGATCATGAGATCGAATTAACCCTCGGAGCTCAGCCAGTAGCCCAGCGTGCATACAAAATGCCAGTCCCTCAAGCCATATAACTTAAGGAACAGTTAAGACAACTGTTAGAACAGGGATTCGTCAGACCTAGTGTCTCGCCTTGGGGTGCACCCGTTCTTTTTCAACAAAGGAAGAAAGATGGAACGTTAAGACGCTGTATTGACTACAGAGAGGACTGAATCAATTAACAATTAAGAATAAGTATCCTATTCCTAGGATTGATGAGCTTCTAGATCGATTAAGCGAGACCCAAATGTTCACAAAGATAGATCTCAAATCTGGGTACTACCAGATTAGAATCAAGGAGTAGGACATCCCAAAGACTGCATTCAATACTCGCTATGGGCATTATGAGTTCACAGTCATGCCGTTTGGATTGACTAATGCCCCGACGACATTCAATCGTGTTATGTAAGTTATTCTCAGAGAATACTTGGATGATTTTGTTCTTGTCTTCTTTGATGATATCTTGGTATACTCAAAGAATGTGCAAGGTCCTGGAAATCCTAAGGAAACACCAACTCTTTGCAAAGAAGAGCAAATGTTCTTTCTCTATTGACTAGGTGGAATACTTGGGATTCATAGTGTCAAAGGATGGGATTTCTCTTGACCCCTCAAAGATCCAAGTAGTTGTAGAATGGCCAGAACCCAAGTAAGTAAAGGAAGTCAGAGGATTCCTAGGTTAACCGGATGGTATAGGATCTTTATACCTAGGTATGCTCAGATAGCATCCCCCTTAACTAACCTTCTCAAGAATAGTACACTTTTTCAGTGGACTGCAATGTGTCAGAGTGCCTTTGACAAGCTAAAGACAGCCTTAGTAACCAACCCTATCCTTAAATTGCCAGATTTTACCAAACCCTTTGAGGTAGTTACTGATGCCAGTGGGTTTGCCTTAGGCGGTGCTCTGATGCACAAAGGTCATGCAGTGGCCTATGAATCCAAAAAACTCAAAACACATGAGAGAAATTATGCCATCCATGACTTGGAGTTACTCTCAGTAGTGTATGTTCTGAAGTTGTGGAGACATTATCTTTTGGGACAAAGGTTCACCTTGATGACAGATCATCAAAGTCTGAAGTGGATCTTCACCCAAAGGGATCTCAACATGCATCAAAGGAGATGGATGCAAACCCTGCACGAATTTGATTTTGAAATAAAGTATCGATCGGGGAAAGAAAATGTGGTTGCAGATGCGCTCAGCAGAAAAGCCTCCTTGCTTTTGCAATAACAGTGGTGTCAAATCCATTGATCAATGAAGCAAAGGAGAAAATCTTGCAGGACAAATTCTTTGCCCCTATTGCTACCCTTCTGATGCAGGAAAGCAAGACTCCTCAGGAAATGAGTCAAGTTCTTGGATACAAACTAGATGAAGGTTCCATGTATTATAATAATCGGCTATGTATCCCCAATGATGAGGAAATAAAGGGAAGAATTCTGAGAGAAGCCCATGATAGCTTGATAGCTGGACATCCAGGGTTTATAAAAACCTACATGTCTCTGAAGAAAAGCCTCTTCTGGTGGCCAGGACTCAAAAAGGATGTACTTGATCATGTGCGAAAATGCTTGATGTGCCAAAGAGTCAAGGCAAAGAGAGACAAGATGCCAGGGAAACTATAGCTTCTAGACATTCCACAGGTGAAGTGGGAATGCATCAGTATAGACTTTGTCACTGGATTACCTTCAGTGCAATTAGGTTACAACTCCATTTTTTGTGGTAGTTGACAAGCTAGCCAAAGTTGCCCATCTGATTCCAGTGAAAGAAACATACTCTCTAGTGGATGTTGCCAGAGTTTTCCTTAAGGAGATCTTCAGATTGCATGGTTTACCCACCAGGAGGATAGTAAGTGACAGATCCCAAATTCACATCAAAATTTTGGACTGCATTCTTTGAAGCAGTAGGAACTTTCTTTGATCTCAACACAGCCTATCACCCCGAAACTAATGGTTAGACAGAAAGGGTGAATCAGGTAATAGAAGATATCCTTCGGTCATGTTGCGGTGGCAGGGAACCCAAGAAGTGGTTAAGTCATTTGCATCTTGTCGAATTTGCTTACAATGCTTCTTATCATCGGAGCATTGGGATGAGTCCTTTTAAAGCTTTGTATGGACAAGATTGCCTTACACAGTTGACTTGGTCTGACCCATTGATCAGAGTCAAAATGTCCAGACAAATGCTTGATGACATGGACCAGCAAAGGCAATCAATCTGTAAAGTTATAAAGGCAGTCCAAGACAGACAAAAGCATAATGCAGATAAAAAGAGGTCAGAGAGAGAGTTTGAAGAATCAGATATGGTCTTCATTCAAGTACAACCAAAAAGAAGTTCCTTATCCTTAGGGAAGTACAATAAGCTCTCTCCCAGATACCGTGGGCCGTATGCTGTCATAAAGAAAGTGGGCGATCTAGCCTAAAACTTCTTCTGCCTCCCCATCTCAAGGTACATGATGTATTCCATGTGAGTTTGCTTACGAAGTATGTACCTAGCCCGAGTCACATGCTTGATGATGAACAATTGATCTCTCCGACTCAAGGCCAGATGGTACTTCAACCTGAGGAAATCCTTGACATTAGAGAGAAGATTCTCACGAGCAGAGTCCTCAGAGAATTCTTAGTAAAGTGGAAGTTCTTCCCTCTAGAAGATGCCACCTGGGAGAAAGAAGAAGAATTGGCGAAAGATTACCCCCACTTTGCGAGCGAGATGAGGACATCTCGTGTTTTTCAAGTGGGAGAGGATGTAAGATTCCTCCTCAGCCTGAATAACAATTAAGCCTCTACTTCAATCCCTTGTAATCATTCTATGATTCTAAATACAAGAAAATATTATTTTTCCTTGTTTGGCCTAGTGAGATAAAAATTTCTAGAGAGTGGTAAATCAATATTGGGATATTTTTGGACAAATAAATTCTACAAATATCAAAAAACGTTTCCATGAGATAGAAAATCAAAACAGATTTTTCAAGGTGCAATTGGAATTAAATAAAAAATGATAGAAGACCTTAGCCTAAGGGTTAAGATTTTTTGAAAATTTTGGATTAAGGTTCCTATGGACCAATAAGATTAATCCAAGTGTTGGGATAAGATAAATCCAAAGAATAAAATAAAATATCCAAAAAAGGAGTAAATGCCCACATAAGATGAAGAGTTGACTAAGTACTAGATTTATTAGTTAAAAATTATGAAGTATTAATAAAAAATGAGATATTTTGAGGTAATCATTCATTTTTGACACATTGGTAAGGAGAAGGGGGCCCTTCAAGGAGGTGCCTATTTCACATGTGTGGATGAGTTTTAAACTAAAAAATAATAGAATATTTTTATCTCTCCTCTCTCCTAGATCAAACCAAATAAAAAAGGGAGCCAAACTGGTCCAAAACTTGTCTAAATTCAGCCAAACTAAAGCTAAAAAATTCTAGAACTCCGTTGGACTCAGTTAGTGGCCTCCCTCACCTATAAATAGACCCTCATTCTTTTGTATTCTCATCTGTTAACTACCAGTATTACTCTAAGATAAGATTATTTTCTATTATCCTAAAAATCCTCTATAAATTGAAGAGATTAGAGCTTCTCTCTCTCTTCAATCTTCCCTGGAGACTTCATCAACATACCAAACCAATTAATTGGTTGGGGGCCTCTACTTTGATCAAATAATCAAGCAATCTAGGAGGTACAATGTGGTTTATGGTATTTTTTTTCTTTAATCTCCAAATGTTTCTCTCTTCTCAACCCCTCTCAAGCTTGAGAAGCATTCAAATGAATGGCTTTTGAATACAATTGAAGTTCTTTAATGAATTGTAGTGGTAAAACACATAAATTTCCATTTATGCTTAAATTATAATATTTTTTAAGCATTTATCTCTCTCCCCCAAAGAATGGTCATTCCTATGACCTATTCTATATTCAAATGAAGCTTCTCATGAAGCAATTCTCTAATCTAAAAGTAATTTCTATGCTCGTCAAATTAGAGGCCAAATAAGTGGCTTTTTAATGCTTTTATGCTATTTAATTTATGGAAAAATTAAGAATCAGGTCCATAATTGGATATTGATCCAATTAATGGTTATTCTAATCATAGGGATATTACTAAACTTTATGCTTTCAAATTATTGAGATTTATCAGTAATAGTAGCAGAGCTATGGCAAAATTTCTGAAAAAATAACACATAATTCATTTTCATTCGTAATATGAAAAGAGGACTTCCTACCATATTCTAGGATTAATCATCCTAGATTAATTGCATGATTCTCATTATAATCATGAAAAATTTGATATTTATGTTTATGCATATATAGTTAATTAGAAAAAAGAGAAATTTCTAGTAATCCATTTTTATGTTAAAAGAGTAATCCCCATGACAATGGAAATCCATGTATTCCAATGAAGTAAGAGAAACATTGTGATGCTAAAATAATATATATTTTATTTAAAAATTAAAGAAGGATTCTAGTTAAATTTATCTTTTCGTATAGATAAGTTTAAATGATGAAAGAGGAATTCCCACCATATTGGAATTCAAATATTTTAATGAGAAAAGTGTAATTCCTAGTGTAAAGGAATTAATGGAGATTTTTATTTAAATTTTAAGAGAAAATTTAGTTAAATTTATCTTTTTGCATAGATAAGTTTAAACAATGAAAGAGGAACTCCCACCATATTGGAATTCAAATATTTAAATAAGGAAAGTGTAATTCCTAGTGTAAAGGAATTAATAGAGATTTTTATTTAAATTTTAAGAGAAAATTTAATTAAATTTATCTTTTTGCATAGATAAGTTTAAACGATGAAAGAGGAATTCCCACCATATTGCAATTCAAATATTTAAATGAGGAAAGTGTAATTCCTAGTGTAAAGGAATTAATGGATATTTTTATTTAAATTTTAAGAGAAAATTTAGTTAAATTTATCTTTTTGCATAGATAAGTTTAAACGATGAAAGAGGAATTCCCACCATATTGGAATTCAAATATTTAAATGAGAAAAGTGGATTTTTTAGCTTAATGGAATTAATGAATATTTTAATTAGTAAAATCACTAAATGGATATTTACCCAAAACTAGATGTTTATCTGAAGAGAATCCTTGTAGAACTAAACACCGAATGAATTTGGTTAGACTTTGAGAAGGACGGTGTCGTGCCACGGCACGTCTATGGTGTGAAACCATGCATGTGAGGCTATTAAATGCAAATCCAGATGCATGGGATTAAGTGCCTGTGTACATATGGGATGTATGGCGTGTGGAGGGTTTTGCTTTTGAGGGCATCGCCAGGTGTATAGGTGAAATGGTTTGGTGTTGAGCTTGTTACAAGCCTGTCGAGTGAGAGGTCAGATGATGGAGATAATATCCGCTGCTCGGGTGTTTGGATATGTGTATGCGTCTCCAAGAAAAGCGAGCACTCAAGGTCGCATTTGAGGTATGTGGAGCATGGGAGGAAAATGATAAAGAGGGCCAAGGCAGCCTTTAGTTGGTGTGAAATGAAAGGAAGGGTGGCCATTAGGAGAGGAGCAAAATGAAAATAAAAAAAATGAATATTAAAAGGACTTTTTGGAAAGTGGCGTGAAAGTGGGAGTTGCCGCCAGCGAGGTTTTTCCAGAAGGCTGGCGAAGGGGACTCTTGGGGAGTGAGAGGAAGTACACAAGAGGAGAGCCGGGGTGTTGTTGCAGTAGAGGGGAGAGACGCTGCAGGTAACCAGAGAAAAGAAGGGCGGCTCTGGTGTGAATAGAGAGGGCGCAGCTGTGCGCCAGGTTGAGGGGGGTCGTCCGCAAGCGCTGGTGGGGCTTCGCAGTGAGAAGAGCAGCTGACGTGATTGAAGGGGGGGGCCCTTGGTGGCTGCAGCGCAGCTGTGAACAAAGAAGACACTATGACGCGGCAGGTATGAGCACTGTTAGCCTATGCGTAGTTAACAAGGCAGGCAGGCGCAGCTGAAGGAGCCGCCGGGTAGAAGACAGTGGAGGGGTCGCGATAGCAGGCGCTGAAGGGAGCCCCATGTGTGCTGGTGTGAAGGGAGAGGGAAACTGCAGGCAACCAGAAAAAAAGGAGGCAGCACAGCTGCTGCAGAAAGAGGAGGAGACGCCGCTCTGGTGATCAGGAGCCACAGTCGTGCAGAGAAGGGAGCCAGTGGGTTGACGGGGACTCGCTGGCGCAGCTGCAAGAGAGAGCCAAAAGAAACATTAATGGTGGGGTGTATTCGGAGCTGCTGGCGATGACTGAGGGCGCCAACAACTGACTGCGACTGTGAGTGATGACAGGCGCAGTGTGAAGAGTAGGGGCCTCTGGGGGCGCAACAACAGTTGTGGGAGGATGGCCGCTTGGTGATTCTCGGAAGCAGAGGAGTGTGTAGCCTTGGGCGCGGGTGAATGTGAAGGCGACTGGGGAACTCTGCAGCCACGACAGCTTTGGTAGAGAGGGAGGATCACCTTGCGTAGGTGTTGTAGCAGACAAGAGAAATGCTTAAAGGGTGATTCTGGAACTCTGCAGGCGCAGAGAAGGTCGAGGAGTCGCCTGTGAAACTGGTGTAAGGTGTTGGCCGCCTTATTGAAGGAAGGCTGCTGGTCGGGCACTGCAGGCTAAAAACAAAATCACATCTAGAGACAAAACCAGCTTCTCATATGGACTGAAGAGGGAATTCAATGGGCTACATGAGGAAGGTTCAAAGGGTCTCCTCCGTGGGTTGGAGAGATTCGATCATTGAAGAGGCTACAAGCTTTCAATATATATACATTGGTGGATCACAGCTGGTGTGAGGGGAATGAAGGCATTAGGGATGCATGGGCAGCTGATGTGCATGGTGCTATAGGGATACTACTCTGGCCAGAGGAATCAGCCGTCAACAAAGGGAACCATAAGATGGTTGGTTTGGTCATGTATATGAGGTGTCTTTGTTTGCTTTGATTTTATAGTTTGTTTGATGTTGAGCCTCTGATGCTCCATGATGGCCATGTATATCTTCATGTGAATACCACAAGGTGATGCCCCTTGAAGAAATAAATATTCTGTTTCTTTGCTAGAATTTGAAACTACTCTCACAGCCAGACACCCAGTGTGTTCCCGGCTAGACCGCACACGTCACGACAACGGATAGTAAACCTACTTGTCCCCATCTCTCGATCTGAATCAAGTAAAAACTTCGTGTGACCAATTCCAGTTTCTAATCAAAGAATAGACTACCAAAACTAAACTAGTTTTTCCTGACCAAACTTACCAAGAATCTAGTTGGACAATCAGACTGAATGATGGGTAGATCACCCTGATGAGAGATCAAGGATCCTCATTATGAAACTGGAAATTATGGAAAAAGGGTTTTTGGAACCAATCTCAAATTAGAGTTTTACTTGCATTGGAACCTCTAACTTTTTTTATTCAAAGGATTGTTTTACACCAGAATACTGGTGGAAGCATTTGGCTTATGTTTTTCTAAGAGGAGGTTCATTGGAACAGCTGATGGGGAGTCGTCAAGGGATGTCTCTTTTGTGACAAAGCCTGCAGAGGTCTTGACCAGCCTCGGTACGGTTAAAATGGTGCACTTCCGGTACGATGGGCAAGGACCGACGAAGCGGTCCCTGAGTGAAGTGCTAGGACACCTAAGGAGGATCCTAGAGGGTTCTGCCTAGGCGATGCACGGGCTAGCGGTTGCTAGGACACCCATATGTACGTCGAGGAAGATTTTGGATGGACAAAAAGGAAAGATTTTTTGGAACCAAATTTTGATACTAGATCTCGTTGGTTGGCCAGCTGGTCTTCCAATGGAGAGTCCAGAGGATATTATTGTAATAGAATGGACTCAGAATTTTGGAAAATGATGATTAGAAATATTATGATTTCTATTGAAGTATTGTTTTAAAGCCAGTTGAATCTGTTATTATAAATGGTAATTTCATATTGGGTGTGTACGTGGTATGCCTACATTAATTTTTGCATGAATCACTGGCTAGGGGGCAGAGGAACTCTTTTCCTTGGTACCCGGGCAAAAACACAACCAAATCTTTATAAAGGAATCCCACCAATACAATGGTCGGGGGTGGTTGGCTAACCCATGGGCCGGATGGGGTAGGCTGGATAGGAGGATTCCTGAGAAACAACTAGATACGATTAGTTACGTTAATTAGTTTAAATCCTAAGAAGACCTTGTTCTGTGGGAGGGGATCAGTGGCGGCTGTGCCTCATAAATGAGGAAAAAAGCGGTGATTCCATGGACCAAGTGCAAGTCTCTTCTTGATTTGACTATGTGACTTCAGGTTCGGCCAGATCAGTTTACCTAGTTGACTCGTTAGAGTAATTTCCCCCATAAGAAGGTTTTCCCATGGCGGAATCGCCCCTGCCTTCCGGGTGAGGGGAGTCTTCCAGACCCGGTCTCGAAGGGACCGACCGGGCTAGCCTCTTGTCCCGGACATCCGCGGGCGAGGCCCCGAGTGTGGATCCCCGCCCCGCGCAGGAGGCCGACGCCGCTTCTGCCACACTGGCCGGGCACCGCAGAGGGGGCAGGGACCTCACAGCTGGTATTAAAGCTTTGTTGAAAGCTCATAAGGATAAACGAATTCTTATCAAAAATTGATAAAAAAAACTCAGAAAAAACATTTTTCATAATGTATTTTCATTCCGCAAGTCTCATTAATAAAGAATTTTTAATCAAAGATTTTTTTTTTAAAGATGGAAGTTCCATACTTATACATGATTTTGATAAAGTTGATAGTGGTACATGGTGTCATTCTATATCATTCAACGTCTCTGGAATTTCAGACTTTCATGCCAAATCTACAAACTCCTTAGTCGCTTTATTCCTAAGGAGAAGATAATAGCTCCCTTGGTAGTAAGTGAACGTTTGTATCAGGGCATGGCTATGGCCCAGTACCGCCGTCTTATGCGTCTCCAGAGGAGATTTTGATTTCTAGAGCCGAGCTGCTCTATGTACATATTGCAACTTTTATATAAATAAAGAAATGTTTTCTGGAGAAAGATTCCCTGTTGTATAAGTGATTGTTTATGGACAAACTGATAAAGAAAAATCTGTTACCGATCACATGTCTCATAAATCTCCAATAAGATCAGTTATCTTGTTTAAGAAATTGTTTTCCAAATCCCTTAAGTCTTAGGATCTCGTGGATGATATCAAAATAAAAATTTAATAATATATCATTTTTGGCAGAATCATGAGACGAGGAAACCATGGCCGTCAGCCAGACCCTCTCTGAAGATGTTGAGCTTGACCCCGACATTTGCAAGGCTCTTCATATAGAACTCAGCCACCACAGGACCCTTCAAAGGAGAAGGGGAGAACCTGGGCGAGGCTGTGGAGAAATGGGTGTAAGCTGTGGAAGAATATGTTGACATCACAAGCTACAATGAGCGGAGCAAAATGGCTCTTGCCAGGCTGAAAATAGTGGAAACAGCTTATGGTGGCATGGAGGAACCATTGTGACACCAACCGTCTGGATGGGAATACTCAGTCCTGGAACGACCTTAAAACCTATTTGAGGAAGAGCTTTTGTCCCCCTGGGTTTTTGGAAACCAAAATGAACGAATTCTTAGAGCTAAAGCAGGGGAGCAAAACCATCGAGGAATATCACCAGGCCTTTGCTCTTCTACTCAAATATTCACCACCTCTAGATGAAGAGAAACTCATGGCCAGGTTCATTCGGGGAATGAACAATTCGTAAAAATCCTGCCAAAGCCATCTCCCTCATCCTTTAAAAGATTTTAGACATCGAGAAGTTCTTCCAACTTTTTGCCTCCAAAGAGACACCAAGGTCCGAACCAGAATGTGGAGACGAGAAGCTTCAGAAATGAAGGAATACCTTTCCCCCGAAGTACATTCTCAGGAACTTCGGCTCTCTCTAGAATGCAAAGGGAAGAGCTTCGAAGCGAGAACAAATGCTTTGGATATCAGGGATTTGGGCACCATCTCAAGGATTTCCCATCTCCTTTGGTGGGCCAAGGAAGCCAGGGTCCCAAAGTTCAGAGACCAACTCCTTCTTATTAGTCCACAATCAGGGTCCCCCGCCCCGCATATCACCCATGATCTCACCAACCATGCTAGTGGTGTAAGTGTGGGGCCTATTCCCCAAGCAGGTCATCAGTGTCCACCGCCTCACTAGATGAGCTCGATATCTCAACACTCCCCCTCGATCTCAACTCCATCTCATGTACACCAAGCAAAGCCCTGAATCTGCATAGCTTCTTTGTACCCAATGCTTTGGTGAAGATGTCAGCGAGCGACCTGATCCTGTGTACTAACATAAACAAGGTCAATGTCTCCTGCCAAAACCTTCTCTTTGACAAAATGGTAGTGGACCTCTATATGCTTTGTGCGAGCATGCAAAACTGGGTTTGTGGCCAATTGTATACTGTTAATGTTATCACAAAAAATGACAACTTGTCTATCCCACTGATAGACCCAAATCTGCAAGTAGCTTTCTCAACCAAGCTACCTCACATGCTGCCATAGTAGCACCTCTGTACTCAGCCTCTGTACTGGATAGAGCAACCGTAGGCTGCTTCTTGCTACTCCAAGTCACAATAGCACTCCACAAAGAAAACATGAAGCCACTAGTAGATCTTCTATCTGAGATACTACCAGCCCAATCAGCATCTGTGTACCCATGTACACATATCTCTATCGTCCCAGTTTCATAAAATAGTCCACAATGCAAAGTAGACCTCACATACCTCAATATGCGTCTCAATCGATCCAAATGCGGCTTCCAAAGAACCTGCATAAACTAACTCACCAACCCAATAGCATAGCTCAAATCTGGCTTGGTGATTGTCATGTAGATCAAGCTTCCTACTTTGCGCCTATACATAGTAGGATCCTCCAAAATATCTCGTGAATTTACACTCAACTTCCCATTTTGATCCAATGGCACTGAGATAGGCTTACAGCCTATCATACCATACTTGGACAACATGTCCAAGCCATACTGTCTCTGCAGTAATCCAATACCATGTGGTGACCTAATCACCTCAATGCCCAAGAAATATCTGAGCTCCCCCAGATCCTTCATCTCAAACTTCTGTCTAAGCAAGATCTTTACATCAAAGATCTCTGCATCATGGTCCCCGGTAATGATCAGGTCATCTATATAGATGACAATAAGCACAACCCCTCTATCATGTGTCTCACATACAGCAAGAAATCTGTATTGGCTACATGAAAGCCAATAGTGACAAGATATTGAGAAATCTTGTCAGGCCATGCTCTTGGTGCTTGTTTTAAGCCATACAAGGCTTTCTTCAACCTGCAAACATACTCGGGGTGACTCACATCCTCATAACCAGGTGGCTGCAACATATACACCTCTTCCTGCAAATCCCCATGCAAGAATGCATTCTTTACATCCATCTGATGTAAAGACCATTGCTTTGACACAGCCACTGCTATCACAACTCTCACTGTTGCCATCTTGGCAATTGGGTTGAAAATTTCCTCATAATCAATGACATATGTCTGCGCATATCCTTTGGCTACCAATCTAGCCTTGTACCTGCTTATGCTTCCATCACTGTTATGTTTTACTTTGTACACCCACTTGCATCCAACGGCTTTCTTGCCTTCAGGCAATTACACTAAATCCCAACTCTCATTTCCATATAGTGCATCCATCTCCTCATCCATAGATTTCTCCCAACACACATTTCCAGTAGCCTCATCAATGCATGTGGGCTCTGCTCTACAACCTGCACAACTTTTGCCATGTATGCATAGAGATATGCCACATAACCATCATAGGTAAATCTTTGCACAGGATTCTTCACTCTCCCAGATCTTCGCAACTTTGCATTCATGGCTTCCATAACCTTCTTTACACCAGGTGTTCTCATAGCTGGTATCCCAAGATCCTCATCAAGGCTCATCTCTGAGCCACTAGACTCTCCATCAACATGAGAATGCCCTGCAGAAATGTCAGGCATACTAAGGGGCTCAACCACTTTCTCGTTGCCTTTATGTGATGTACTAATCACATTTGCAGGATTGGTATTATTGTTGAAATTTGAGCATAATGATGAGCTATGGTGGATCAAACACTAGAATCAACATCATTAACAAAGTGATTAGTAAATAATTAAGACATAGTTAGTGAGTAATTAGCAAATAGATTAATGTAGGCATGGATACTCAAAAACCATCAAATTCTCATTAGGGCAATGCCTCAATTTATAGATTTTACATCAAGCATCAAATCCCATTGATTTCTCCATGATTCACTCCCAGAATTTCTCCACCTCTTGCTTGATTTTCTCCACCTCTTCTCTTTTCCCTGAATATCTCCCAGAATAACTCCACACTCCTAAATTCTCTCATGCTACCCTTTATTCTCTCCCAGTAGATTCTTCTCACCTTTTCACAGGTTCTTTCACATTTACTCATCTTCTTTTACAGCCTCTAACCAAGAGCTTGTTCCCACACACACCCTATTCACTTGTATATTTCAACACCTCCCCTCAAGTGAATAATCCTAGCACACCTGGACCCTATACCAAGTTTCCCCCTTACTTGATAGCCCGCGACCAGTGCCTCAAGTCCCTAAACTCCATAGTCCTTGACACTCTCTCTCTCTATGTGTCCAAGGCTACTATAAGTGCCCATGACCTTGACTAAAGTGCTCACACATACATCTACCACGTGGCCTACATCATCGGTGGCTCAGAGGTGGTTTTGCTTTATTGGGGCAGGTTACATTGGGTTGTGGGGTCTCTCTCTCTCTCTCTCAGAAAAGATGATCCGACTCCACTTCCTTTGGAGCCTCCATGAAGTTTGCCGATGTCGTTCCTTCTTCACTGGGTTTGCTGTAGCAGTCTCTCGCCATGTGTCCTGGCTTTCCACATTTGTGGCAAGTGAAGGTCCTTCCTCCTACTCTGCCTCTTCCTAAAAAGATGTAGGGGGGAAGAGAGCTTGAGCTCTTGCAAGCACACACACACACTCACAAAACCCTAATAGAGAACACACAAGGTGAGAGGCTGAAAATCTTCTTCTTCTTTACTCAACACTCAACACACCATATACAAGAATAAGAGTACACACAATATGAAAGGTACTCAACCAAATACATACACGTGTTCTCTATAGTGTGAACCCGACTAAATGAGCTGGCGCTATAACTATGCCAGTCTCTAGAATGGCTGTCACACAGCCTATCATCCCACTGGCTGCATATCACCCAAGATCTCACCAACCCAGTGGTGTAAGTGTGGGGCCTATCCCCCAGGCGGGTCATCAGTCTCCACCGCCTCACTAGACGAGCTCGATATCTCAACACTCCCCCTCGAGCTCAACTCCATCTCATGTACACCAAGCAAAGCCCTGAATCTGCGGAGCTTCTCTGTACCCAATGCTTTGGTGAAGATGTCAACTACCTGATCCTCTGTGCTGACATAAACAAGGTCAAGGTCTCCTACCAAGACCTTCTCTCTGACAAAGTGGTAGTGGACCTCTATATGCTTCGTACGAGCATGAAATACTGGGTTCCTGGCCAACTGTATACTGCTAGTGTTGTCACAAAAAATGACAACTTGTCTATCCACTGATAGACCCAAATCTCCAAGTAGCTTTCTCAACCAAGCTACCTCACATGCTGCCATAGTAGCTCCTCTGTACTCGGCCTCTGTACTCGATAGAGCAACCGTAGGCTGCTTCTTGCTGCTCCAAGTCACAGCAGGACTCCCCAAAGAAAACATGAATCCATTGGTAGATCTTCTATCTGGGATACTACCAGCCCAATCAGCATCTGTGTACCCATGTACACATATCTCTGTCCCAGTCTCATAGAATAGTTCACAATGCAAAGTAGACTTTACATACCTCAGAATGCGTCTCACTGCATCCAAATGCGGTTTCTGTGGAACCTGCATAAACTGACTCACCAACCCAACAGCATAGCTCAAATCTGGTCTGGTGATCGTCATGTAGATCAAACTTTCTACTATGCGCCTGTACATAGTAGGATCCTCCAAGATCTCTCCTGAATCTGCACTCAACTTGCCATTCTAATCCAATGGCACAGAAATAGGCTTATAGCCTATTATACCATACTTGGACAACATGTCCAAGCCATACTGTCTCTGCAGTAATCCAATACCATGTAGTGACCTAATCACCTCAATGCCCAAGAAATATCTGAGCTCCCCCAGATCCTTCATCTCGAACTTCTGTCTAAGCAAGATCTTTACATTAAAGATCTCTGCATCATGGTCCCCCGTAATGATCAAGTCATCTACATAGATGACAACAAGCACAACTCCTCTATCACCATGTCTCACATACAGTGAGAAATCTGCATTGGCTACATGAAAGCCAATAGTGACAAGATATTCAAAAATCTTGTCAGACCATGCTCTTGGTGCTTACTTTAAGCCATACAAGGCTTTCTTCAACCTGCAAACATGCTCGGGGTGACCCACATCCTCATAACCAGGTGGCTGCAACATATACACCTCTTCTTGCAAATCCCCGTGCAAGAATGCATTCTTTACATCCATCTGATGTAAAGACCATTGCTTTGACGCAGCCACTGCTATCACAACTCTCACCGTTGCCATCTTGGCAACTGGGCTGAAAGTTTCCTCATAATCAATCCCATATGTCTGCGCATATCCTTTGGCTACCAATCTAGCCTTGTACCTGTTTATGCTTCCATCACTATTATGTTTAACTTCGTACACCCACTTGCATCCAATGGCTTTCTTGCCTTCAGGAAATTGCACTAAATCCCAAGTTTCATTTCCATATAGTGCATCCATCTCCTCATCCATAGCTTTCTCCCAACATACATTTCCAACAGTCTCATCAATGCATGTGGGCTCTACAACCTGCACAACCTTTGCCATATATGCATAGTGATGTGCCACATATGTAAATCTCTACATAGGGTTCTTCACTCTCCCTGATCTTCGCAGCTTTTTATTCATGGCTTCCATAGCCTTCTTTACACCAGGTGTTCTCATAGCTGGGATCCCAAGCTCCTCATCAAGGCTCATATCTGAGCCACTAGACTCTCCATCAACATGAGAATGCCCTGCAGAAATGTCAGGCATACCAAGGGGCTCAACCACTTTCTCTTTTCCTTTACGTGATGTACTAATCACATTTGTAGGACTGGTATTATGACGCAGCCTGCCACTCCATGGTCTATCAATAGACCCACTAGATGAGGACTCTCCTGGTCCACTCAAAGACTGTGATTTGCTGACCTGCATTCTGTGCAACCACACTTCCACTCACATCATTCGTCCCAACAACAGCTTCTTTTTCAGCAGCATACCAGCTGCTTATCTCATCAAAGACAACATCCCTGCTTACCCTCAACTCACGTGTAGCAGGGTTATAACACCTGTATCCCTTTTGCTCAAGGGAGTATCCAATAAACACACATTTTTTAGCTTTTGGATCCAGCTTAGTTCACAGCTCATCTGGCACATGCACATATGCAATGCATCCAAAGACTTTCAGATGAGACAAATCTGGTTTTCTGCCAGTAAACCTCTCCTCTGGAGTTACATCATGTATGGCTGCAGTTGGAGTCCTGTTCATGATGTAAACTACTGTAGAAATAGCCTCAGCCCAATAGCAATGCGGCATATTCTTCTCTTCCATCAATGCTCGTGCAATCTCAGCAATGTGCTTGTTTTTCCGCTCAGCAACTCCATTTTGCTGCGGAGTGTATCTGCATGTAAACTGTCTCCGAATACCATTCTTCTTCAAAAATTCAGAGAACTCATTGGAGAAGTACTCTCCCCCTCCATCTGACCTTAGGCACTTTACATATTTCCCTGTTTGCTTTTCAACCAAAACTCTGAAATTCTGAAAGTGAGTGAACATCTCACTCTTCTCCTTTATGAAATATACCCACACTTTCCTTGTGTGGTCATCAATGAAAGTCACATAATACCTGCAGAAGCCTCCCATAGATATGGTCTTCGTAGGACCCCATACATCTGAATGCACAACATCTAGTGCATTTCTGCTCACATATCTGTTACGTGGAAACACATGCTTTGTTTGCTTCCCAAATTGGCATGCTTCACATATTTTCTGCATGCCTTCCACTTTAAATTTTGGCAGCCCTGTCACAATTCCTTTTGTCTGCATAGACTTCAATCTCTGCACATTTACATGTCCAATCCTTTTATGCCAAATGTCTGTGTCTGCAACAATTCCTGAACCATTTGCAAACATCGTAGCACTCATTTCAGGCATGTCTACATTCAATGTAAACATTCTGCCCACTCTGTTGCCTTTTGCAACCAACCTGCACTTGTCTTTGAAGTCTTCAACATAACAACCATCAAGGTTAAACCGAACCTGCAAACCCTGCTCAATCATCTGGCCAACTGAAACCAGATTCTTTGTTATGTTCGGTACATGAAGTACATCTGCAAGGTACATCACTTTGCCATCCTGCATAGACAATGGCACATCTCCAACATGGGCAATTGGATGAGTAGTGTCATCCCCTGTTTCCACAAAACCTGGTCTTTTCGGGTTTTTCATCTCCTTGAACCACTCCCCATGACTTGTCATGTGGTTCGAAGCACTTGAATCCACATACCATACATTATCTTTTTGTGCTGCATCAACATTTTCAGACATGGCATTCACGACATGCTGCATAACAAACAACCTTTCATTATCCTCATTATTTCTGCTTGAGGATCCATAGTTATTTTGCTGCACTTTCCCATTTTGCATAACATTCTGCCTGTACATGTCCAGGCTTACCACAATAATAGCATTCATGTGCATCATTATACTGCCTTTGCCAATTTCCACGGCCTCTTTGACTCCCCCTGCCTCTGAATTTGCCTCTTCCACCTGCGTGTTGTTGTTGTTGTTGTTGATTCTGGGACTGTTGTTGTTGTTGCTGCTGCTGGTCATAATTCAGATTACCTGTTCGGCCACCTCCTTGACCGCGTCCACGGCCTCCTCTACCTCGTCCTCTTCCTGAACTCGTGTAGAAGGCCTGTTGCTCTGAACTGTTTTTGCTTTGCAAAGACTGTTGGTCTTCACCCAAGCTCTTCTCTTCGATAATCAGCATAGACACCAAATCTGTAAAGTTGGGAATGTTTTCCCGAGTCTGAATAGACGTCTTGAACGCCTTGTATTATGGCCCAAGACCACGTAGACAGACCTCCACCTTATCATCATCATCTAATGACACACCAATAGATGCAAGGGATTCCACAATACCCTTTATCTTCAATGCATAGTCATTCACAGACATGCTCTTTTTCTCCACAGTATGAAGTTCATTCTTCAACTGTATCTTGCGTGCCTTGGTATTTGTTTCATAAAGCTTTACCAAGGTGTCCCACGCCTCCTTGGGGGACTTGGCATCCTGAATGTGCCCAATCATGGTGTCCTGTATACTAATGGATAGCCAATACATAACCTTCCTGGCTCCTTGGTTCCAGTCTTTAAATTCTTTCACATCTGCAGCAGTTGGATTTATATCCGGTATCTCTGGTGCCTCTTCATGCTCACCTTCTATGTAGTCCCAATAGCCTTTTCCCATCAGGAAATTCGTCAACCTGAACCTCCAAGCATGGAAGTTATTCTTATCAAGCTTCTCAGCCACAATTTGGGTTATCCCATCATTTGACATCTTGCCAAACACACAATTTTACCAAGAAACAGCACTCTGGTTTTTCTGCACAAACTGCTGTATTTTCTGCAGCGGTACTGTAGTACTCTCAAATGTCACAACCAGTGACTTCAATGTGCATACATACACCCAATGGCAACTATAGACCTCTTTGTAGCACCCACAGTGTCTGCACAGTCAATCTGTCTTCGTGCAGTTCTTAAAACAGAGTTCTGTAGAGAATCGATGACTTACCTACAGTGCTCGAAATCGCCTGCTTTCTGAAAAACGTAGATCGAGACGCGCCCGTAAAACGCGTTTTCGGCCCACAAAATATTGTCCGATAGGACAGTATAGTTTCCCTATAGCTTTACTCCCGCGAAGAAAGCTTCTCAATCAGAGATCGTTGTCGGTGCCTCTCGTAGAGCTCCCGACAAGGGTGTAGTCACCAACACAAATAGGGAAGAGTAGTTGAAGCTCTTACCCTCATACCGCTTCCTGTGGTTCTCTTGCTTGCAGCTCAGCCCTTAGCACGAACCAGGCTCTGATACCATGAAAAGATGCAGGGGGGAAGAGAGCTTGAGCTCTTGCAAGCACACACACACACTCACAAAACCCTAATAGAGAACACACAAGGTGAGAGGCTGAAAATGTTCTTCTTCTTTACTCAACACTCAACACACCATATACAAGAATAAGAGTACACACAATATGAAAGGTACTTAACCAGATACATACACGGGTTCTCTATAGTGTGAACCCGACTAAATGAGCTGGCGCTATAACCATGCCAATCTCTAGAATGGCTATCACACAGCCTGTCATCCCACTGGCCGCATATCACCCAAGATCTCACCAACCATGCCAGTGGTGTAATTGTGGGGCCTATCCCCCAGGTGGGTCATCAGTGTCCACCGCCTCACTAGACGAGCTCGATATCTCAACACTTCCTCGTCCTCGTCCTCGAGAGAATCCTCCTCGGGTGAAGAATGTTTTTTCTTCTCCTGCTATTGAGTCGAGCCCTTTCTTCTCTTTGTCTCTGCTCTCTTGCTCTAGTAGAGCTGCTTCTATCTCGTGTAGCTTTAATTCAGGTACATTCTTTAGTGTTGCTACAATGTTTTCATAATCTCCTTTGTCCACACTCTTCAGAAGTACAGCTAATGCTTCATCATCTTCTACCTTTTTGCCAATAGCTGCCAGCTGTTGCTTAATGCTTTTATATTTGTTCAAGTGTGTGATTAAAGGTTCACTTTCCTTCATGTCCAATTTGTAGAATTGCATTAACAGATTTATCTTTGAATTTTTTGCTTGTGTACCAAATAACTTATTGAGTTCATCCCATGCATCTTTTGCCCATTGTATCCTTGTGATGTGATGAATGATTTCATCATTTAAACTGAGTGCAATAAGTCCCAATGCTTTTTCATTCCTACTCTTCCACTCATTTTCTCCTCTCTCTGGGCATTCATCTCTCCCTTCAACTAATCCCCACAGATTTTTTCTCATCAGCCAAATACATGGTTTTTGTCTGCCATGTATAAAACTGTTCCCCATTAAATTTGACTATTTCCTATGCTGAACTCATGGTGATGTGAAGGGGGTCTTACCTCTTGATCCAATTTCAAGATTCAAGGGCAGTGTCTACTCTTTTACAACTTAATCTGGTGTTTTAATAGATGATTACAACAAATTTATCAGCATAAAATCACCAGAAATTACACTAAATCAAGGGTAACCAATTTGTAAGGAATGGTTGGAGTATCAAACCAACTCTGATTTGCAATCTGAAGCTATAGGGATCTGTATCAGATACCTAATGGTTAATTTGAACCCTCAATTGCACCAAAATATAGTGATTAGCACTAATTAATCATTGATTAGCAAATCAATGCTCTGTTTTGTGTATAAAAAATAGAGTATGCGGGGAGTCCAGATCTAGTGCCTTACACTTCAAATGAGCTCAAATGCTTTCAAAGGTATCAATAGCAATGAGTCTAGTAGAGGATTAAGCCAAGAAACACAAGATTTGACCAAATATTGAAAGCTTAATCTCTGTTTTACCAAAGTCACTTGCAGATTTGATGAAGAGCTTGGATCTCAATGTAGACTTGATGAAATTAAATTCTTTCTTTACCAGCTTGTAGAGCATGCTTGAATACACCTTGGCCTAGGAGGAATTAGAGACATTTGAACTGAGCAAGAAGAAATCTCCAATCTCCTTCAGAAAAAAGGCACCGGTGAAAATAGCGATTTCTCCTAAATTCCTTCACGGTTTGCTGCGTCGTCTTGATGGGCTTGAAGCCAAGGATGTTGACTAGCTTGTGTTAGAAGGGCTTGCCCTAATTCTATGTGTGCAAGGTGAATGGAGTCCTCCACTAGCTGGGAGTGAAGGGGAGAAGTGAAAAATAACTAAAAATTGGATTATTTCCTATTTATCTACTAATCTTGACTAATTAAATAATGGGCTCATAAACCTAATTGATTCTAGGCATGGCTTTGATACCATGTTGAAATTTGAGCATAATGATGAGCTATGGTGGATCAAACACTAGAATCAACATCATTAATAAAGTGATTAGTAAATAATTAAGACGTAATTAGTGGGTAATTAGCAAATAAATTAATGTAGGCATGGATACTCAAAAACCAGCTAATTCTCATCAGGGCCATGCCTCAATTTATAGATTTTACAGAGATTTTTATTTAAATTTTAAGAGAAAATTTAGTTAAATTTATCTTTTTGCATAGATAAGTTTAAATGATGAAAGAGGAATTCTCACCATATTTGAATTCAATATTTAAATGAGGAAAGTGTAATTCCTAGTGTAAAGGAATTAATGGAGATTTTTATTTAAATTTTAAAAAAATAATTAAATTTATCTTTTTGCATAGATAAGTTTAAATGATGAAAGAGGAATTTCCACCATATTGGAATTCAAATATTCAAATGAGAAAAGTGGAATTTTTAGCTTAATGGAATTAAGCTAAATGGAATTAATGGATATTTTAATTAGTAAAATCACTAAATGGATATTTACCCAAAACTAGATGTTTATCTGAAGGGAATCCTTGTAGAACTAAACCAAATGAATTCGGTTAGACTACGAGAAGGATGGACAGTAAACCTACTTGTCCATCTCTCGATCTGAATCAAGTAAAAACTTCGTGAACCAATTCCAGTTTCTAATCAAAGAATAGACTACCGGAACTAAACTAGTTTTTCTTGACCGAACTCACCAAGAATCTAGTTGGACAATCAGACTGAATGATGGGTAGATCACCCTGATGAGAGATCAAGGATCCTCATTATGAAACAGGGAATTATGGAAAAAGGGTTTTTGGAACCAATCTCAAATTGGAGTTTTACTTGCATTGGAACCTCTAATTTTTTTTATTCAAAGGACTGTTTTACACCAGAATGCTAGTGGAAGCATTTGGCTTATGCTTTTCTAAGAGGAGGTTTGTTGTGGAATAGCTGGCGGGGAGTCACCTCGGTACAGTTAAAATGGTGCACTTCCGGTATGATGGGCAAGGACCGACGAAGCGGTCCTTGAGTGAAGTGCTAGGACACCTAAGGAGGATCCTAGATGGTTCTGACCAGGCGATGCACGGGCTTGCAGTTGCTAGGACACCCATGCATACATCGAGGAAGATTTTGGATGGACAAAAAGGAAATATTTTTGGGAACCAAATTTTGATACTGGATCTCATTGGTTGGCCAGCTGGTCTTCAACGGAGAGTCCAGAGGATATTATTGTAATACAATGGACTCACAATTTTGGAAAATGATGATAAAAAATATTATGATTTCTATTGAAGGATTGCTTTAAAGCCAGTCGAATCTGCTATAAATGGTAATTTCATATTGGGTGTGTACGTGGTATGCCTACCTTAATTTTTGTATGAATCGCCGGCTAGGGGGCCTGGGAACTCTTTTCCTTGGTACCCGGGAAAAAACACAACCAAATCTTTAAAAAGGAATCCCACCAATACAGTGGTCGGGTGGTTGGCTAAACCCATGGGCCGGATGGGGCAGATCGGAGGATTCCTGAGAAACAACTAGATACAATTAGTTACATTAATTAGTTTAAATCCTGAGAAGACCTTGTTCTGTGGGAGGGGATCAGCGACTGTGCCTCGTAAATGAGGAAAAAAGCGGTGATTCCATGGACCAAGTGCAAGTCTCTTCTTGATCTGACTATGTGACTTCAGGTTTGGTCAGATCAGTTTACCTAGTTAAGACTTTGACTCGTTAGAGTAATTTCCCTCGTTATAGTAGGTTTTCCCATGGCGGAATTGCCTGTGCCTTCCAGGCAAGGGGAGTCTTCCGAGCTCGGTCTCGGAGGGACTACCTGGGCTAGCCTCTCGTCCTGGACATCCGCGAATGAGGCTCCAAGTGTGGATCCCCACCCCGCGCGGGAGGCCGACACCGCTTCCGCTGCCGACCGGGCACTGCGGAGGGGGCAGGGACCTCACTAGGCTAGTCAAGACCTCGGCTGACCTTGCTACGCGAGACGTCCTCCATTGACTCTCCGTCAGCTATTGCAACTTTAATCAAATTAGGTCTCCACGACCTCATTCACAAGACGGTCAAAATGCTTCCCCAGCATTCTTGACATAAAATAATCATTTTAAAAATAGGTCATAATTACAGTTTCTATAGAAAACTCTCGTCTTCCCACATTGTTCCACATCAATGCTCATTTATTTCATTTGTATTTCATTTTTCATCACATCATAATCATTCACATCACATATCACATCTATCCCAATTTACATCACATCTCATTCATTCACATCTCGATTCACATAACATCACATCTCATTCATTCACATCCTAATTCACATGACATCACATCAATTCATGTCCACTACATTCATTTACATCACATCCATTTACACCTATCACATCACATTCATTCATATCCATCACATTTGTTCATTCATACCCACCACATACATTCTCATAACCATCCCATCACATACATTCTATCCACATTATATCACATCACTTCTTTCCACATCATATCTCATTCATACACATCCATCCAATTGTTCACCTGTACGACTACCCACATCCATTCATACATTCATATCTATCACTTCACATCCACATATATTCATGTCACATCACATCTCTTTTCATCACATCACATTCTTTCGCATACACATCCACATCACATTCTTTCACATCCATTCTTTCACATACATCCACTCACATCCCATATCATTCATTCCTGATTCACATGACATCACATCTCATCTAATCATTCACATTTATCTGATTCACATCACATCTCATCACATCTATTCACCTCACATATCTTCACCCCTATTCACATCACATCCATCCATCCATTCATGCACATCTATCTGATTCACATCACACATCTAATCACATCTATTCACCTCACATCTCATCACCTCTATTCACATCACATCTATCCATCCCTTCATTCACATCTATCTGATTCACATCACACATCTCATCACATCTATTTACCTCACATCTCATCACCTCTATTCTTATTACATTTATCCATCCCTTCATTCACATCTATTTGATTCACATCATTTCATAGAATTTAAGAGAATTCTAATTTTGATATAAAAATTCTTGATGCATCTATTTATAAAAATTCTTGATGCATCTATTAAGAGAATTCTAATTTTGATATAAAAATTCTTGATGCATCTATTTATACATAAAAATCAACTTTAATGAGAATAACACTTTTGAAATAAAAATAAATCCTTTAGGCATCTTTCTATGCATAAAATCAATTTTAATAAGAATAACACTTTTGAAATAAAAATAAATCCTTTATGCATCTTTCTGTGCATAAAATCAATTTTAATAAGAATATCACTTTTGAAATAAAAATAAATCCATTATGCATCTTTCTGTGCATAAAATCAATTTTAATGAGAATAACACTTTTGAAATAAAAATAAATCCTTTATGCATCTTTCTGTGCATAAAATTAATTTTTAATGAGAATAACACTTTTGAAATAAAAATAAATCCTTTATGCATCTTTCTGTGCATAAAATCAATTTTAATGAGAATAACACTTTTGAAATAAAAATAAATCTCCTATGCATTTTTCTATGCATAAAAATTAAATTCAATGAAAATAACACTTTTATAATAAAAAAATTTCCATTATGCATCTTTCTATGCAAAGGATTTAAATTCAATGAAAACAACATTTTTATAATAAAAATTTCCATTATGCATCTTTCTATGCATAGAAATTAATTTCAATGAAAACAACACTTTTATAAAAATTTCCATTATGCATCTTTCTATGCATAGAAATTGAATTCAATGAAAACAACACTTTTATAATAAAAATATTTCCATTATGCATCTTTCTATGCATAGAAATTAATTTTAATAATTTAATATCAGTGATATCCATGCATATTCATAGGTGAATATGTACATGGAGTAAATTAGAATATTTCTTTTATAATGCACAAACGGTGGGAATTACTCTTTTAGAATAACATAAAAATAAACTTTCTTTTCCACCAAATTCAAGAAAATTTTACCATAACCTCCTTTGTATGACTGACCATTTCTCAATTTTTAAAATTCTATTTTCAATTTAAATTAACCCCAATTAGATATAAAGGACTCTAATGTACACAATTTTTAATTTCCAAGAGAGTAAACAATAAGAAAAGTTTAATCAATCTATTTGTTAATCATTCTGGGATAAAGAAAGGCTGAATTTTACAGAAGAGAAGGGGATGGCCTTTTCATCAAGGCAAAGCATCAGAATTTACTTTAATCAACTATAAAAAATAAGAAAACCAAAAAACCATAGATTTGAAATTAAAAAGTAGAAATTTTTAGCTTACATGGAGTTGTAAGCTTTCCTTTGGCTTGCGGGATTGAGGGTTCTACTCTTGTTTGAAGAAAGAGTGGCCACCAATTACTTTGGAGAGGATTAAGCCAAAAACAATTGAATTATCAAGAAAATTCAATGTAATTGGCTCTGGGTAGGAGTAGAGTAACAGTGCATAAGCACTATTAACCTTTTACAAAGAGGGAGGCTTCTATTTATAGGAAAAAGTGAGCCTCTAACCAAGCAAATTGATTCTAGAATTTTTCAATTAGTTTGGTCAAATTTTGACCATTTTTGGGTCAGTTTAGCTTAGTTTAGTTGAAACAGGAGATAAAAATATCTCATTATTTTTTAGTTTAAAACTCCCCCCCACACATGTGAAATAGGAGCCTCCTTCATGAGGGGAGATCCCCACACTGAGGTGTCAAAAATGCATCATCCTCTAAATATCTTTTGTTTTTTGACTAATAAACCTTGTCTTTAGTCAACTCTTCATCTTATGTGAGCATTTACTCATTTTTGGGGGATTTCCTTTTCTTCTTCAATTTATCTTCTCCCTACATTTGGATTAATCTTATTGGTCCATAGGAAACTTAATTGGAGCATAATTCAAAAAATTTTAAAAATCTCGACCCTTAGGCTAAGGTCCTTTATACCTATTTTTAATTAATTTCAATTGCACATTGGAAAGTTCTTTTTGAATTTTTGTTTCAGGGAAAATCATTTTAGACACTAGTAGGATTTTTATATCCAAAAATATCTCAAATTTGAAGTATCTCCCTCTAGACATTTTCTCTCTCCAGGCTAAAATAGATAGAAACAAGATCTATTATTATTCTGAAAAGGGGATTGGTTTACAGGGGGAGAAACTGGACATCATGAGGGGCTGGAGGTTAGAACCACCTTCTGGAATTAAAAACCTTTTGAAAGGTGATGGTGCTAGCTTCAGCGGGACTTTGACATCAAAGGCCTTGGCGAAATCCTTTGCCATCTGCACTGCTTCAGCCATGGAAGTTGGCTTGGTATTCTTCACCAGGATATTCAAAGGTTCGTTCAGTCCCCGAATGAACCTGACCATCAGCTATTCTTCATCCAGCGGTGGAGATCATTTGAGGAGGAGAGCAAATGCTTGGTGATATAATTCAATAATTCTGCTCCCCTGGGTTAACTCTAAGAATTCGTTCATCTTTGTTTCCCAAAAACCGGGAGGACAGAACCTCGTCCTTAGGTAAATTTTGAGATCATTCCATGTTTGGGTTCCGATCCAGACGGTTTATCTCATAGTAGTTTCTCCATGCCACTTTGGTTGTTTCTACTATCTTCAGCCTTGCAAGAGCCATTTTGCTCTTCTCATTGTACCCGGTGACATCGAAGTACTCTTCCATTGCTTCGATCCACTTTTCCACAGCCTCACCCAAGTTTTCCCCTTTACCCTTGAAAGGTCCAAGCTGCAATCTATGAAGAGTTTTACAAACATCTAAGTTAAGCTCTTCCTCATCGAATTGGGGGTTATCATTTCTACCACGAGGCGACGACCTCGATCCGTGCTCCTATCAATACAAAAAATTCTTGTTAAGTCCCTTTATTTATGATTCAAATCCGATTTTAGATTCAACCGATTCTGGGGTTCTTTAGATTGGTCAGTTCCTCACAGAATCATGGGATAAAGATATTCATATAGAACTCATTATTAGATAACAATTCATTGAGAACATATCATTCATATCTTTAACACAATAATGGTCCATTAGACCAAAATTTCCATCTGAACAGTCCTCCATGGGAATTTTAATTATACAAATTTTTAATTTGTCATCCCTTAACATGATCCACTGGGTGAAGTGTTAACAGTAGCAATTTTTCAGCACAATCCACTAATCTCATAGTGATTTGCTGAAGTCATTATCATCATTCCACTTACGAACATCATCACAGGGACTCATCCATTCATCCTCATTGTGGTTTTGCTCAGCTTATCGCTTTTCAACCAAAATTTAGGAATCATTATTTTTCAATCAAAATCCAAATCAACTCATCAGTTCTCAACCAGAATTTTAAAATCATATCAACCACATTCGAATTCATCATTTGGATAGCATTTTTGCTTATAATTTCAAGATCTTAGATTTACTCGTATATACTGCCAGTAAAGAGCTGCAGTGATACCCTCGGTATATACGGGTAGTCACGGTCCTTGGAACTATAAGGTAAATACCATCATGTTTAGGCCTCAAGCAAGTCAGGGATTCCATATAATTGCGGTACTTCCATCTAAATACCCAATTACTAATTTATGAATTTTAGTCTGAATATTAATTTGTATGAATTTCATCACACATTTCTAACTTTCTGTTACTTCATAAATTTTTGACATTTTGGGCTTCTTAGTTGATCCACTTTAGCCAATCCGCTCTAATACCAGCTGAAGATCCCTGTACCCACCGCACAACAAATTCAGGGGTACTAGCAACAGAAGTAGTACTTCTTGCACGGGGCAAGGTCTTGGCTACAAACTAGATGAAGGATGAATGTATATAATAATAATCGGCTATGTATCCCCAACGATGAGGGAATAAAGGGAAGAATTCTGAGAGAATCCCATGATAGCTTGATAGCTGGACATCCAGGGTTTATAAAAACCTACATGTCTCTGAAGAAAAGCTTCTTTTGGCCAGGACTCAAAAAGGATGTACTTGATCATGTGCAGAAATGCTTGATGTGCCAAAGAGTCAAGGCAAAGAGAGCCAAGATGCCAGGGAAACTACAGCCTCTAGACATTCCACAAATGAAGTGGGAATGCATCAGTATGGACTTTGTCATCGGATTACCTTCAGTGCAATCAAGTTATAACTCTATTTTTGTGGTAGTTGACAAGCTAACCAAAGTTTTGAAGAGGAAATGGTCAAAAACTAATGAATTATCAATAAATTCACTGTTTTTGGCTCTGGGGAGGAGTAGAGTAACAGTGCATAAAACACTATTAACCATTTACAAAGGGGGAGGCTTCATTTATAGGAAAAAGTGAGCCTCTATCCAAGTAAACTGATTCTATAGGAAAAGTGAGCCTCTAACCAAGTAAACTAATCCTAGAATTTTCTAGATCAGTTTGGTCTATTCGTTAGAGAAGTATTCAGGCTTTTATTTAACTACTCGAGTTCTAAACGTATTCCTATTAATCAATTTTATTATTAAAACTCTACTGATTCCAGCCTAACCCCATTCTTAGCCACCGCCCAACCACTGGTATTACGTGAGTGGGATATCTAGGGTGTACATACCCTTCTGGCTGTGCCATGTATACTTCCTCTTGTAGATCTCCATTCAGAAATGCATTTTTAACATCCATCTGATGCATTTCCCAGCCATTAGCTGCAGCCATAGCAATGACTGCTCTCACTGTGCCCATCTTAGCCACTGGACTAAACGTCTCATCATAATCCAATCCATGGGTCTGTGCATAACCCTTTGCTACCAATCTAGCTTTATGTCTCTCAATAGAACCATCAGATTTGCACTTCACTTTGTAAACCCATTTACATCCAATAACATTCTTGTCCTTTGGTAGTGCAACCAAGTCCCATGTATCATTATGGACCAATGCGTCCATCTCAACATCCATTGCTTTTTCCCATACATGCTCTCCAATAGCCTCTGTATAGCATGTAGGTTCCACATGCTTCACCATAGATGTCATGTATGCATAGTGCATAGCAAAATCTCTATATGTCAATCTATCAACAGGATATCTGACTCTCTGGGATCTCCGCAATGCCTGCGGGTCACTTTGTACACCTGTAACTCTAGCATGTGGTGGCACATATCTGTCCTGCCTAGCACCAGGTGTGCGTAAAACAGGTATGCCAAGCTCCTCATCCAAACTCTTAGAACTAGATGACTCATATCCTGTGATTCCAATTCCTTCAACTTTCTTTTTGCCTTTATCCATAGCACTACTCCCAGTGCTTACACTCTCATGCCTCAAACGTCCTGACCATGGACGTACACTGCTACTCTCAGCTTCTGCTGCTGGCCCAGACATAGTAGTAGAACTAGAACTTGCTTGTGATGGCAAGTTCACATGTACATCAGCCTCAAGTGACTCAATAACACCCTCATCTTTTTATACCAACTAGCAAGCTCATCAAACACCACATCACGTGAGATGACCACTTGTCTAGTTTGAGGGTTATAACATTTGTATGCCTTTCGATCCTGTGCATATCCAACAAATACACATTTCTCTGCCTTAGGATCCAACTTCATTCTTCTTTCATCAGGCACATGCACATAAGCTATGCATCCAAAAACTTTAAGATGTCCAATGTCTGGCCTGTAACCTGTAAGCCGCATCTCTGGCGTGCTTCCATGAATGGCTGCTGTAGGTGTTTTATTCAGAATATACACTGCAGTAGCACATGCTTCTGCCCAATAGTAATCTGGCATGCTCTTTTCATTGAGCATTGCCCTTGCCACTTCACATATGACTCTATTCTTCCTCTCAGCCACACCATTCTGCTGAGGTGTATACCTGCAAGTCAGCTGTCTCCTTATTCCATGCTTCCTCAAGAAATCCTCAAAAGCTTTTGAGGTGTATTCACCACCTCCATCTGTCCTCAGACATTTAATCCAACAGCCATACTGCTTTTCTGCAAAAGCTTTGAAATCCATGAACTTTTCCAACACTTCACTCTTTTCTCTCAGAAAGTATATCCATGTCATCCTGCTAAAATCATCTATGAATGTAACATAGTATAAACTGCCTTTGATAGATGGGTTTTGTGCAGGACCCCATACATCACTGTGTACTATCTCAAGTGGCCTGTTACTCATATTTCCTTCTCTAGGAAACCTCAACCTTGCCTGCTTCCCAAACTGACAGGCTTCACAAACATGCATATGTCCATCATATTTGAACCTAGGCAATCCATTGACAATGCCTCTTGTTTGCATGTTCTTTAATCTCTGTATATTGACATGTCCAATCCTCTTGTGCCACATATCAATGTCCTGTACCACATTCCTACTCTTTGAGAACATGGCTGATTTTAGCTCAGGAATTCCAGCATCCAGCTTAAACAATCTTCCTTCTTTCTTGCCTTTAGCAATCACTCTACATCCATGTTTAAAATCTTCAACGAAACATCCATGCTCATTGAAGCGAACCTGTAATCCCTGTTCCACCATTTGACCAACTAAGGCCAAGCTTTTAGTGATCGAAGGCACATACAGCACATCTGACATAGACTTTGTCTGACCATTATGCATGACCAATGGTACACTTCCAACATGTGTAATGACAAGCTGGGTATCATCACCTGTTTCCACATAGCCTTTGACATCCATTGGCTTCATATGCTCAAACCATTCACCATGACATGTCATATGGTTTGATGCTCCTGAGTCCATATACCATGTATCATCATTCTCAGCATTTGTTGTCATAGAACCCACAACATGCTTCATGGCAAACAAATGATTTGCAGTTCCATCATTGCTACTTGATGCATAGTTGCCACCATGTTGTGCATAGTTTCCACCATAATGACCACCACGTTGTGCTCTTCCCCCTCTCAAATCATTCTGTTTGCGAAAGCAATCTCTCGCCATATGACCATATTTGCCACAATAATGGCATTCCACATCTTGCATAGAATTTTGTTGGCCTTGCCAACGTCCTCTTCCACGGGGGTTACCACGACCTCTTTGAGGTGCATATCCACGACCACCTCGAGCACCATAAGAAGGCTGAAAATTCTGTTGTGGAGACCTATCCTGCCATCCACGACCATTACCACCACGTCCACGTGATGCAAATCTCCCCCTGCCTCTAAAGCCTCTCTGCGAGTAGAAAGCCTGATTTCTGCCATCATCATGGCTAGTAGATGCATCCAAAAATGAATCACTGAGCTTGATTTCCTCAACCAACAAGAGTGAAACCAACTCATCAAAGTCGGGGAGACCTGTACTCCTCACTGAGATAGATGTATCAAATGATTTGTATTCCTTGCCAAGACCACGCAAGGTAATATCCACCAAATCATCATCAGGCATGGATGGGGGCATTTATTATGGCCAATGCATCTACAAACTTCTTGATTTCTTGCACATAATCATGTATGCTCCTTTTATTCCTTTTTACATTGTGTATCTGCTGTTGCAATTGAGACTTGCGAGCACTCGTATCTGTGTCAAACATCTTGACCAAAGTATCCCATGCATCTTTGGGATTCTCAGCATCCTGAATGTGTATGAGCATAGCATCAGAAATGCATATAGACAAATAATGCAGCACTTTGAATGCTCTCTCTGACCATTGCTTATGAGCAATAAGCTGCTGCTGTGTAGGTTACCGAGGTAGCTCAGGCTCAGGCTCAGCACCTGTAATGAGATTCCAAAATCCTTTCCCTTTCAAGAAACTCTTTATCCTGTACTTCCATGCCTGGAAGTTCTTCCTATCCAGCTTCCAGCTTTTCACCAACAATCTGAACTGGATTGTCCGACATGTTGCTCAATGCGTACACCTTCCGCACTAAATGAATCAGGCATAGCCGTTGATCTATTCATTAGAGAAGTCTTCAGGCTTTTATTTAACTACTCAAGTTCTAAACGTATTCCTATTAATCAATTTTATTATTAAAACTCTACTGATTCTAGCCCCATCCGGCCCATGAGTTAGCCACCACCCAACCACTGGAATTAGTAGAACCAGACAAGTACTCACCGACCCATAATTGAATGCCTTTCTTAACTTTTGCTTTAGAATACAGATACGCACACACTCCTCTTTAAACTTTAACTTTTTAAACAATCCATTGACAAACAATTATTGGTTACAGATGTCATAACTCAAAATTTTCGTTCAATCCTTGTTTCTCACAAAACTGTATCACTTTGGACTCTCCGTTTTGAGACCAGAAGGTCAGCAAAACGAGATCCAGTAAAACAGATTACAATAATTTTCTCGTCAGCATACATATATATATATCTTCCACGACATGCGCATGGGTGTCCTAAGCACTGCGAGACTATGCATCGCCTAGTCAGAACCCTCCAGGATCCTCCTTGGGTGTCTTGGCACTTCACTCATGGACCGCTTCATCGGCCCTCACCCATCTGGAAGCACACCATTTTTTACCATACCTAGGCTGGTCAAGACCTGGGCAGGTTTTTGCCACATAAGCCATCCTTTGAACACTCCCCGCCAGCTGTTGCAACCGAACTTCCCTTAAAAAAACACATACCAAATGCTCCCTCCAGCATTCTGGCGTAAGACAGTCCTTTAAGAAAACAGGATTTTCATGCAAGTTTTCAGTTTTGATTTTCTTTTGAATACAATAGGTATATCTTAAATCCGTATCCCAAGACTTTCTGATCTCGCAGGTCTGAATTCCAAACAAAATTCCTCGAATTTTGTAACCTTGATCCTCAGATCAAAATCAAAGGGTCTCAACTTAGTTTCAGATTCGGTGGGTGATTTGAGTGAAACTTTCCTGAACTGGTCACATCGTCTTTTCTTGAAACTGACGAAGGAGATTAAGTCTTGGTCGTCATAGTCTGATTCAAGGTTTGAGTCTGGAAAGGTTCTCCCTCAACTAACTTTCTCGAAGGGTAATATTTCAACTACTACTTTACTGAATTCATTCATTGAGTATTTTACTTAACTGAATTTAAAACTAATCATGAATTCCTATGAGGAATAAATTAATCATTTATCTAAAATTTCGACTTCGATAGTTTTTTTGAATTTTCTCATTACTATCCTAGAGAATATGAAACGGTAGGATTTTTCTCTCACAAAGTAATTACTTATTCATTTATCAATTATTCATGAAAATTCATAGAATTAAAGAGAACTCTAATTTTGATATAAAAATCATATATGCATCAATTTATGCATAAAATCTAATATTGATGAAAGTAACACTTTTATAATTAAGAAAATTCATTTATGCATCATTTTAAGCATAAAAATCAATTTTGATAAAAGTAATACTTTTATAATTAAAAAATTCTTTTATGCATCTACTTATGCATAAAAATCAATTTTGATGAAAGTAACACTTTTATAATTAAAAAAATCTTTTTATGCATCTATTTATCCATAAAAATAAATTTTGATTAAAGTAACACTTTTATAATTTAAAAAAATTCTTTTATGCATCATTTTATGCATAAGAATCAATATTGGTGAAAGTAACACTTTTATTTAAAAAAATCTTTTATGCATCATTTTATGCATAAGAATCAATTTTGATGAAAGTAACACTTTTATAAATTAAAACAAAATCTTTTATGCATCATTTTATGCATAAGAATCAATATTGGTAAAAGTAACACTTTTATAATAAAAAATTTTATTTCCAATATGCATCTTTCTATGCATAGAATTTAATTCTAATGAAAATCACACTTTTATAATAAAAAAATATCCAATATGCAACTTTCTATCCAATATGCATAGAATTTAAATCTAATGAAAATCACTCTTTTTTAATAAAGACATAACGAATATGCATCTTTCTATGCATAGAATTTAAATTTTAATGGAAATAACACTTTTATAATAAAAATATTTCTACTATGCATTTTTCTATGCCTAGAATGAAAATAACACTTTTAGAATACACAAGCAGTGGGGATTACTATTTTTGAATAATAAAAGATAAAACTTATTTCACAAAATTTAAGAAAATTTTACCATAACCTCCTTTGTATGGCTAACCAGTTTTCAATTTTTTCTATCCTCAAGTTACTTAAAAATTATCCCAAATGGTTTAAAGCATTCTAAACTAATCAAATTCCACTTTTAAAAGAGAAACAATATGAAAAGTTTAATTCTAACAATTTGATTACTTATCTAGGATGATAAAGAAAGGCTGAATTTAAGAATGAAGAGAGGAGGAAAGCCTTTCCAACAAGGCATACCATCATTTTTTTCATTTTAAAGAAAATAAAAATTAGAAAACCATTAAAAGGAATAAAGAAAAAGTAGGATTTCTAGCTTACTTGAGTTTCTGTGAGCTTTCCTTCATATGGTTGCCAAAATTGAACAATGTGAAGAAAACCTCACCACCAACTTCAACCCCCCAACAACTTCACCTATAGTTCGACAAGAATGGAGGCCCAAGAAACAACAAGCAAATCCCTCAACCACTCTCGTGCATCCAACACCAACACAAGAGCTTGTCTGTTCAAGAAAACAATCAAAGCAGTCTTCCCTACTGCCTCGACATCATTTTAGCCAACAAATTCAAGATCAAATACGGAGACTTAAGAGCACATCAAGAACAAAACAACAATGCTCTTGTCACCCCTCTGGAGGGTGGTTGCAAGATCAGGGTGCCTAGTTTTGTCCACTCAGGCACCCTGTAAACAGTAAAAAAACAGGCATTTGTTTACCTTTAGTGGCTAATCTCTCCTAGCAAATGAAGGAATTTCGTTTCAAGCTCTTTTGTTGGAACATCATATTCAAAGCTAGAAATATAGTTGCATAATTTGATTAAGCATTAGATGGTCAAAAGTCCTCATTTTCTTAGGTACAAAGTCAATGTATACACCTTGTCCCAAATTTGAACTGATTCCATAAAATGCTAATATCTTTTACATATAAACTCATATGAGATTCCCACTTTGTACCTTAGATCTTCACATAATATGGAGCTTAACTTGATTTTTCGAGAAAATTTTAAGATATTTGTCTATTTTCTTTAAATATTTCAAGGTCTCTAAAGTGTTATAATATACGCCTCTTTTTGTACCCACAATAGCTACCACTTAAAATCCTCAATCTTGTGATCAAAAGAGTGGGTAGATACTGAGACATTAGTAGAATGTGGTGGTTAGTAAAAATTACAAATCCAATGGTTGGATTTTTAATGATCTCTTTTTCAAAATTCTTCCAAACTATCAGAAGGCCTGCAAATATTAATAATCTAATTAGTAAAATTACATTTTTGATGTGAATCATCTAAAACCTATAGGGACTAGTGTACTTGTAATGGTGCATCTATGGAAAAATAAATTGGATCACTCTAAGTATGGAAAGATCATTTGTTTATCATTTCATCATATTTTTGATTAATTTTGATTAATTAGACTAATTTATATTAATTTAAGTTATATTGGGTTACTTTAAGGGCAAGCGTATTTTCTATTATTTGCTTGATCTCATTTTAAGTACCTTGCCTCCCAAAATTTGCTCTCCAAGCATTGTCCCAGTCCAGTATAAACTGGATAAAACTGGATACCCTGATCTTGCAACAACCCTGGAAATGATAAATGATCCATCCTAAGCAAGCGCAAACACAGTTGTAAAGTCACAGCCCATGTCAGTCTCTGCAACTTCACGTCATGATTTTCACGTCTGCTATTTCACGTCATGACTTTCACGTCTATAACTTCACGTCATGACTTTCATGTCTGCTATTTGACATCATGACTTTCACATCTGCACTTTCACGTCTTGGATCTTCACGTCATGATTCTCACGTCTATAACTTGATGTCATGACTTTCACGTCTATAACTTCACGTCAAGACTTTCACATCTGCTATTTCACGGCAAGACTTTCACGTCATGACTTTCGCGTCTACTATTTCATGTCATGACTTTCACGTCTGCTATTTCATGTCAAGACTTTCACGTTTTTCACGGCAAGACCTTCATGTCATGACATTCACGTCTGCAACTTCACGTATGCTATTTCACGTTATGACATTCATGTCTAGTCTTTCACGCCTTAGTGTTTCAAGTCTTAGCAGTTCTTCACGTAAAAAAAATGAGGTCAAAATTTGTAAGTTCAAGGCGTTCCATCTCAAGGCTTAAGAACTTGCACTTTTACGATTTAAGTCTCATCATGGATTCAGCCATATCATACAATAGCCACTATATATTTGTTAAGCTTATTGCTTACTATTCTTTTGGCTAAGTTAATGTAGCAGAGCTACTCCATGAGTACTCATGCATTGGAGAACATTTGCACCAATGCCTCACCATCAACAACTTCCAGGTACATCTGGATGGGGGGGCCATGGTGGGCAAAAGCCTGGTCAATGGTACAACCCATCGCATAGAATTTTCCTTCAAATTACAAACCTCTCCAAATGATGCCACCATCTTCACAAATCACTGATCTTCAATCCTTAGTGAAGATATCTATATTAGCCTTGCAAGTCGACGTAATTTTTTCAATCCTCACCACCAACAAGTCGCTACTTCAACACAGAGCAGTTCCAGAATGCCTACATGGAAGAGGAGAATTCCGCCATGTGTAAGTGGGATCTCCACCAACATGGAAGAGGAGAATTCCGCCATGTGTAAGTGGGATCTCCACCTACATGCCACTTAGACTTGGCTATTATCTCATCACACTTTCAAAGTCAAAAAGTCTTCAATTTAATAATCAATAGAAGACTTAGCCTAAGAGGACAATTGATGGTGACATCTATCCTTATGTCATTGAAGGGTTGAAGATTTTTATGTTGTAATTTGTAACAATGGAAGAGAGGGTGATTCTCCACCTATAAAAGGAGCCCTCCTCTCCCTTTCAAATCAATGAATGAAGCCTCCTCAATTGAGCATTTTGTGTCATTGCCACTCTCTTATCTTTCAAACCCTTCAAACACTCTCTTTACATGTGAATATCTCATTTAGCATTAGCTCCTCATGCTTAACCCAATTTTGGACCTCTTTGATGATTCATGATAAGTGGGATAAGGAGTTATTATCTTGGTGGGCCTGTGACTTCTCAAGGCAGCTCTTGCCTTATTGCCGCCCTCCTTTGGAGGTACCAATGGTTTTAGCGGTAATAAGCATGCAGAAAGACTTTGGGGACCATAGGTAAATCTTTACGATTGTCCGCTGAGCAATGTTAACCCTTACCCTCTAGCTTGAATCATGAAGGAGATGAAAGGCAAGAGGCTATGTGAAAATTGAGGTTTCATGCAAAGAGAGGGAAGTGCAATTTTTGTGGTCCAATATCCAAATTTCAACCGATAATTACTCATCACTCGGGTGTTATTTTCTAAAATTGATCATATGGCTAGGAAGCTCTTTATATACTCTTTCCACTCATATAACTAATTTCTTAATCCCTTACTTCATTGATGATCAGAATTTCTCCCAAATTTGTTATTTTTTAGGCGAATTTTGGCAGTTTTATAGTCTTGTAGTAAAATGCTCATAACTTTTCGCTCGGTTGCCCATTTTTGAAAGTTTTTATATAGGCGCGAAGCTCTCTTCAAGCTCTACGCACCTATGTAATCCTCTCTTACACAGCCTATATGGATTTAAAATTACAATTCTCTGTGTATCTCTGTTTTTATAGACTTTTGGCCATTATTTCTTCTTAATCATGATTAATTCCTCCTAATCTCTTATCAAAAGGCAAACCCCATGTGTCTTATCCTCTTGTAAGTGATTGCTATATTCTTTTTCTTTAATATGTTTCGTCCAAATCACCCAATTCGAACTGATGAACCTTATACCAACATTCCCCGTATGTTTTCGTTCACATAATCCTGAGTCGGAATATTTTCTTCCAACAAAGAATTGCCCTCTTGTTTGGAGCTGCCAGACTGGCAGAAATTCTTGCTTCTCCTAAGCCTTTCATCTTTCCTTCCATGAATTATGATCTCACCTTTGATGTGTATATCTTTATCTTAACCTAGGGAGAGAAAGGGAGGTGAGGAGGCTGTGAGGTTTCATACAAGTGTGTTTTGATTCTAAGAAGTGACCGAAGTCAAAACCCCAACTTTGTGTCACAGTACTACTAGTTTTGAGTATGTATACTCAGTACAACTTAATTTTGATTGGTTTTACTTCTTTTAAGACTGAAGACTTGCATAAAGTACTGATCTTGCTTGTTCTTAATACAATATTGCACATTGATGTACTTGTATTATTGGCACGTTAAAAAATTACTACTTTGAATTGTGATTTAGTACAATATGGTACTTTAGTATAAAGTACTTTTTCCATGTTGAGTGCTACACTATGACTTTTTGGCACATGGCTAAATACAACATGGTACTTTCATCATCAGTTGTTCTAGTAGTACAATTGAACAATTAGAAGTACTATGAGCTTACCTAAACCTCAATACTAAACATAATATTCTGTTTTGGTACTACTATGAACTGTGATTGAATGGTACTTACAGTACTTGCATCCATACTTTGTGTATGGCTACAGTACTTATGTCAAGTACTATGAGTTAAATACTATGAGCATAGTAGAATTGTGATTCAAATGGTACTTATAGTACTTGACATTAGTGCTCTATCTAATTAGAAGTACTATATTCTTGCCTAAACCTCAGTAGTAAACATAATATTATGTTTTAGTACTACTATGAACTATGATTCAATGGCACTTACAGTACTTGCATCAGTACTTTATGTATGGCTACAGTACTTATGTCAAGTACTATGAGCTAAATACTGTGGGTGTAGTAGAATTGTGATTCAATGGTACTTATAGTACTTGTATCATTACTTTGTGTATGGATAGAGTATTGATGTCAAGTACCACAAGTTAAATACTATGAGCAGTACTATGTTTCTTACTGTGCCTAAGCTTGGTACAAGATAATTAATTGTATAGTAATGCAGACTATTATGAAGGGCTATTCTTATTTGATGTTGTGTGCTACTCTAAACTAATAGTCACAACACAACATAGTACTTCAAAAGTTGACCAAGTATACTATTGCACAGTGACTTCTTGGTTGAGGTTTAATGATAGCAGAATACTTACAGTACTTTGTGGATGATTATATTACCATTATCAAGTACATAATTCTGTTTTTTGATTCCTTGCTTGATGATTGTATTACTTAATATTTTGGTAGTATTGTGTGTTAATCTTGCTTCTTCTTCTTTTTTTCATTTGTTATCATTGTCTTGCGTACAGTTCTTGTCCCTTCTCCTTCATCTCTAAAGAAAAATTCCAAGCTTGGGAAAAGGTCATCCTCAGAGAGCCATGCCAGTTTCTTCACTCCATGTAGCATGGCACCACACAAAGGTTGAAAAGATGCAGGGGGAGAAGAGAGCTTGAGCTCTTGCAAGCACACACACACTCACAAAACCCTAAAAGAGAACACGCAAGGTGAGACGCTGAAAATTTTCTTCTTCTTCACACAACACTCAACACACCATATACAAAGATAAGAGTACACACAATATGAAAAGGTACTCAACCAAATACATACTAGGGTTCTCTATAGCGTGAACCCAACTAAATGAGCTGGCGCTATAACTATGCTGGTCTCTAGAATGGCTATCACATAGCCTGTCATCCCACCACTGGCTGCATATCACCCATGATCTCACCAACCATGCCAGTGGTGTAAGTGTGGGGCCTATCCCCCCCAGGCGGGTCATCAGTGTCCGCCTTACTAGATGAGCTCGATATCTCAACACTCCCCCTCGAGCTCAACTCCATCTCATGTACACCAAGCAAAGCCCTGAATCGGCGAAGCTTCTCTGTACACCAATCAAAGCCTTGAATCTGCGAAGCTTCTCTGTACCCAATGCTTTGGTAAAGATGTCAACGACCTGATCCTGTGTGCTGACATAAACAAGTTCAATGTCTCTTGCCAAAACCTTCTCTCTGACAAAATGGTAGTGGACCTCTATATGCTTCGTGCGAGCATGAAAAACTGGGTTCCTGGCCAACTGTATATTGCTAATGTTGTCACAAAAAATGACAACTTGTCTATCCATTGATAGACCCAAATCTGCAAGTAGCTTTCTCAACCAAGCTACCTCACATGTTGCCATAGCAGCACCTCTGTACTCGGCCTCTGTAGTAGTACTGGATAGAGCAACCGTAGGCTGCTTCTTAGTGCTCCAAGTCACAGCGGCACTCCCCAAAGAAAACATGAAGCCACTAGTAGATCTTCTATCTGAGATACTACTAGCCCAATCAGCATCTGTGTACCCATATACACATATCTTTATCCCAGTTTCATAAAATAGTCCACAATGCAAAGTAGACCTTACATACCTCAATATGCATCTCAATGCATCCAAATGCAGCTTTTGAGAAACCTGCATAAACTGACTCGCCAACCCAATAGCATAGCTCAAATCTGGTGGCCTGGTGATCATCATGTAGATCAAGCTTCCTACTATGCACCTATACATAGTAGGATCCTCCAAAATCTCTCTTGAATCTGCACTCAACTTGCCATTCTGATCTAATGGCACTGAGATAGGCTTACAGCTTATCATACCATACTTGGACAACATGTCCAAAGCCATACTATCTCTCTGTAGTAATCCAATACCATGTGGTGACCTTATCACCTCAATGCCCAAGAAATATCTGAGCTCCCCTAGATCCTTCATCTCAAACTTTTGTCTAAGCAAGATCTTTACATCAAAGATCTTTGCATCATGGTTCCCCGTAATGTGATCAGGCTATCTACATAGATGACAACAAGCACAACCCCTCTATCACTGTGTCTCACATACAGCGAGAAATCTGCATTGGCTACATGAAAGCCAATAGTGACAAGATATTCAAAAATCTTGTCAGACCATGCTCTTGGTGCTTGTTTTAAGCCATACAAGACTTTCTTCAACTTGCAAACATGCTTGGGGTGACTCACATCCTCATAACCAAGTGGCTACAACATATACACCTCTTCCTATAAATCCCCATGCAAGAATTCATTCTTTACATCCATCTGATGTAAAGACCATTCCTTTGACGCAGCCACTGCTATCACAACTCTCACTGTTGCCATCTTGGCAACTGGGCTGAAAGTTTCCTCCTCATAATCAATGCCATATGTCTATGCATATCCTTTGGCTACCAATCTAGCCTTGTACCTGCTTATGCTTCCATCATTGTTATGTTTTACTTTGTACACCCACTTACATCCAATGGCTTTCTTGCCTTCTTCAGGCAATTGCACTAAATCCCAAGTCTCATTTCCATATAGTGCATCCATCTCCTCATCCATAGCTTTCTCCCAACACACATTTCCAACAGCCTCATCAATGCATGTGGGCTCTGAACAACCTGCACAACTTTTGCCATGTATGCATAGTGATGTGCCACATAACCATCATAGGTAAACCTCTGCACAGGATTCTTCACTCTCCCAGATCTTTGCAGCTTTGCATTCATGGCTTCCATAGCCTTCTTTACACCAGGTGTTCTCATAGCTGGTATCCCAAGATCCTCATCAAGGCTTATCTCTCAGCCACTATAGACTCTCCATCAACATGAGAATGCCCTACAAAAATGTCAGGCATACTGAGGGGGGCTCAACCACTTTCTCTTTGCCTTTATGTGATGTACTAATCACATTTGCAGGGGGCTGGTATTATGATGCACGGGGCTGGTATTATGATGCAGCCTGCCACACTGCATGGTCTATCAATTGAACCACTAGATGAGGACTCTCATTTGCAGGGGGCTGATATTATGATGCAGCCTGCCACACTGCATGGTCTATCAATTGAACCACTAGATGAGGACTCTCCTGGTCCACTCTCAAAGACTATGATTGTTGACTTGTATTCTCTGCAACCACATTTTCACTCACATCAGCCCTAACAGCTTCTTTTTCAGTAGCATACCAGCTACTCATCTCATCAAAAACAATATCCGTGCTTACCCTCAACTCACGTTGTCGTGACGTGGGCGGTGTCGCTGGGAAAGCGCGAGGCTTCTGGCTGTGAGAGTAAGTGGTTGAACTTCAAGGGGCATCACTAGCAAAAGCTAGAACCATCATAAATTAAAGACTCAACCATACATGGGTAGTCAAAGCAAACGAGAGCCTCATGATCCAAGCCAAAAAACTGGCATTAACATAGCTTGATTCATAAAACTCAATACATCAAACCCCAGAAAAACATCTCATAGGTATATACATCCAAGATTCACGGCCAGCATTGGCACCATAGTCCATATCAAAGACAAGGCTGATATTATCATAACATGTCATAACATAGGTCCTCAGCTTTATGAACCATCACATCATATTCACAATATTGAGCCTTCAAGGCTTATGCATTCACTTTGCATTCCTTTGTAGAACTGTATGAAGAAGCTGACCAGCCTTATGTGCCATACGCTGCAAAATCATAACAAGTCTGAACATATCAAGCCTTCAAGTCAAAACACAGGCACCATCTGAGAACCATTGAACATCCTTAATAGCAGTAGTATGAGAAGAGAACGAGTGAGCAGCACCATGCCCAGTCCCTTCAATCCATGTGTTCCAAACATGAGCAACACAATCCATCCCAGAAGATGCTAGAAACGAGCCGTGAGTGGGAGACCATCGTACTGCAGTGATAGCTTTTCTGTGAGCTTTTAACTGTACAAAGAGGCCCTTGGGCAGCTGGTTGCGATAACCTTGCCAGCTGTGCTCATTAGCCCATAAGCGGCCACTGCACCTATGGCTGCAGATATGCCCGCCTGAGAACCCACACGGCCAGTTACCTTGTACAAGGCAGCCTCTTTACTGGTTACCTGCAGCGCCTCAATAAGGCAATTCCCCTCTCACAAGATGGCACCCTCAGCTGCGCCTGCCTGCAGCTTCTTACCAGCTGTGCTCCAATCTCTTCACACGGGAAGGCTCCCCACAACCACACGATGGCCACTAGCTACCTGGCTGCAGCTCCACGCTTCACCACTCTTCACACTTGTGGCTGCATACGCCCGAGAACCCAAGCCGGCCACACCTTCTCCGCTTTCAACTCTTGTTCTTTGGCGACTCCCAGTCGTCGTCAGCAGTAGCTCTCCGTCGCCAGCACCCGCAGTAGCCAGCCACTCTGTCTTTGGCGCCTTCACGCCCTCTGCTCTGTTCACGCCCGTCAGCTGCCTTTTACTACTTGCTGCTTCACCAGGGGCGACCCCTCCTTTTACCTGTCTCACGTGGGCGCCCAAAGCTCTCTGCAAGCCCGCCACTTCACGACTCGCCTTTTCTTCCTCTTGCAGCTGCGCCAAGAGCCCCCTTTACTGCACACGCAAGGCCACTGGCCTTTTTCTTCCCTGCCTTTCTCTGCTGCTGCGCGCCTGGCTTTTTTCCCGTCCCACACACCTTCTTCACGTGCCCAGCGGCCCCCCCTCTCTGCGCCAGCTTGTCACCCTCTAGAACCCACGCTGGCCGGCCTCCAGAAGTATGCGCTGGCCCACCTAAAGCTCCATGTGGCCTTCAATTTTATGGCCACATCAATATTATAATTATTTTTCTTCTTGGAAGGCCTACAAAATGGCCACACTCATTTTCTTTTTCACACTAATGCTCAAGCTGCATTGTCCACCTTAATATTTTATGGCTCAAACCTTCATATACTTTCAAACACAGCTTCCAGTGCCCACTATATCCTTGACGCGCCCACACATATTCAAGATGACTGAGCAGCTGACATCTTCTCCAGCATCTGACCTCTCACCTGACAGGCCAACAAGCTCAAAGCTAAGCCATTTCACCTATACACCTGGCGACGCCCTCAAAAGCAAAACCCTCCACACGCCATACATCCCATATGTACACAGGCACTTAATCCATGCATCTGGATTTGCATTTAATAGCCTCACATGCATGGTTTCACACCATAGACGTGCCGTGGCACGACATCCACCCCCTCTAAACCTGCACATCCTCTGGTATGTGCCACACAGGTCCTGGAATTCAGTGTCCACGCATTATTTGCACACCAACATTGGTATATGTACAAGCCTCAGCAATCACATCTGAATGGTTCTGCTTTCCCACCTGGATCAAATACCAATCGCTTTTGGCATATGTGGCATATCCTTTGCTCATATGAAGCCCTGTCCTCACTTAGATTCTCTGCATATGCATAATTACCCTCATCATGCAAAGTGGGATGCTCTTCAAAATGATTTGCTTCAAAAATTTCCTCAGGCCATGTTTGAAGCCTTTGCACCACATATTGTATGGCCACACCAAGTAACAACTGCATTAACAGCATGGAACACACACTTGGTAACATCCCATCCAAATCTACTGTGCCCGGATCCAACTCACCCACTGATAAACATTCATTCTTCTCATCCAAAGACGGGAAAACATCAACACATACAAAATCCAATAAGGCATCATCGAGAATAGCCCCCAGATCTGAATCAATCTCATCACAATCATTTGGCTCACATAACACCTGCATATCCTCACTTACAACCAACAGTTGACTAGCATCAAGCATAGAAGAGCCCAAAGCTGATGGGGATCTATTATATACCATGAAATCATCCAATGCATCATCTAGGATAGCATCCAATCCAGGATCAATCACATTGAAGCCATTATTATCTTGCAATCCCACATGTTGATTATCATGAACATTCATTCCCCCATAGCTATATCCATTTGGTTGCTCATATGTAGCCTCTTGAGGCACTATGGCCACACTTTGTATATCCTGCATGTTATCTCCCAGTATTTCTTGATACCTGTCTGCAGATGGGCTTAGAACTATGGGTCCCTCACCCAAGTACCCTTGAATCTGTATATCATTGAACCCTGCATGATCCAAAAAGACAGATTCAATTTCTCTCTCCAAATCATCATCATAAACAGGCTTCCAAGCTCGAGATTGTTGCTCACAAATGTGGTTGCAAGGTAACCCTGACACTGATGACATAGCATCACCCTGTTTATTGTTGGAACACCCTGTTAGCATTCCAGAATAACCCAAATCCAAAGAACCTTGGCAACCAGCTTCAGAAGCAACATCACTGTTGGAATCACCCATATCACTCACCCCCTCTAAATCAATCACACATACTTGTGGCCCGTCTGCATATTCATGTACATCATCCTGCTTATAAGCATCATAACCAGATAAGAATGCAGTAATGATAGCATCTTCTTCTTGTGTTAGATCTTCAAACTCTGCAATCATGCTTTCAGCAAGAAGCATTGGTTCCTGCTGTTCTTCACACATATGATACGACACCTGAGGAATACCCTTCGAAATACATGTCCTGAAGCTCTCTGAATCAAGTGTCTCCTCAAGCATAGGCATACATACATCATGTGGTATGATCATAGGACCTTGTATGTCTGCACCCTCAAACAAGGAAGACAGATTATACTTGCAGAGTTCACCCATTGCATCTTTATGAGGCTGTAGCAAAGCATCCCTTTTGGCATTGTGAAGACCTTGTTGCTCACTAATGGCTTTTTGCAATCCCAATTTAGCATAAACAGCCTCCACAATCTCTGTATCAGCCTTGAATAGCAATTGATTATCCTCCATAAGACATGCATCGACAACTGCTTCTAAATTGGCTCTGATTGTTGCTGGAACACTATCACAGCTCACATTATACCTGGAACTCGCATAAACAAGTGCATCTGCAAAATCACTCCATCGTTTGGAGTGATACTCTGCTAGTTCCAGCACTTCATCTTTTAAATCAGGACTTACAAGGTATGCAAAAGATGCAATCATCATGTTTTCTGGAACCCCTTGATTCTTCATCTCTGTCTCATAACACCTTAGATAGCTTTCTGGATCGTAACCATCAAATATATTGACCCTGTCATATACCAATTGCATCACAATTTCCACGGCTTCCTGAATTCGCTTTTCTTCTTCAATCTTCCTGAACCGCTCTTCAAGCTCTTTCATCTCTGCATACAAATGCTCCATTTTGCTAGCCATCTCTACGTACTCTCACCCCAGCGGTTTCACGTCGGGTTCACCAAAGCTGTCGTGACGTGGGCGGTGTCGCTGGGAAAGCGCGAGGCTTCTGGCTGTGAGAGTAAGTGGTTGAACTTCAAGGGGCATCACTAGCAAAAGCTAGAACCATCATAAATTAAAGACTCAACCATACATGGGTAGTCAAAGCAAACGAGAGCCTCATGATCCAAGCCAAAAAACTGGCATTAACATAGCTTGATTCATAAAACTCAATACATCAAACCCCAGAAAAACATCTCATAGGTATATACATCCAAGATTCACGGCCAGCATTGGCACCATAGTCCATATCAAAGACAAGGCTGACATTATCATAACATGTCATAACATAGGTCCTCAGCTTTATGAACCATCACATCATATTCACAATATTGAGCCTTCAAGGCTTATGCATTCACTTTGCATTCCTTTGTAGAACTGTATGAAGAAGCTGACCAGCCTTATTTGCCATACGCTGCAAAATCATAACAAGTCTGAACATATCAAGCCTTCAAGTCAAAACACAGGCACCATCTGAGAACCATTGAACATCCTTAATAGCAGTAGTATGAGAAGAGAACGAGTGAGCAGCACCATGCCCAGTCCCTTCAATCCATGTGTTCCAAACATGAGCAACACAATCCATCCCAGAAGATGCTAGAAACGAGCCGTGAGTGGGAGACCATCGTACTGCAGTGACAGCTTTTCTGTGAGCTTTTAACTGTACAAAGAGGCCCTTGGGCAGCTGGTTGCGATAACCTTGCCAGCTGTGCTCATCAGCCCATAAGCGGCCACTGCACCTATGGCTGCAGATATGCCCGCCTGAGAACCCACACGGCCAGTTACCTTGTACAAGGCAGCCTCTTTACTAGTTACCTGCAGCGCCTCAATAAGGCAATTCCCCTCTCACAAGACGGCACCCTCAGCTGCGCCTGCCTGCAGCTTCTTACCAGCTGTGCTCCAATCTCTTCACACGGGAAGGCTCCCCACAACCACACGATGGCCACTAGCTACCTGGCTGCAGCTCCACGCTTCACCACTCTTCACACTTGTGGCTGCATACGCCCGAGAACCCAAGCCGGCCACACCTTCTCCGCTTTCAACTCTTGTTCTTTGGCGACTCCCAGTCGTCGTCAGCAGTAGCTCTCCGTCGCCAGCACCCGCAGTAGCCAGCCACTCTGTCTTTGGCGCCTTCACGCCCTCTGCTCTGTTCACGCCCGTCAGCTGCCTTTTACTACTTGCTGCTTCACCAGGGGCGACCCCTCCTTTTACCTGTCTCACGTGGGCGCCCAAAGCTCTCTGCAAGCCCGCCACTTCACGACTCGCCTTTTCTTCCTCTTGCAGCTGCGCCAAGAGCCCCCTTTACTGCACACGCAAGGCCACTGGCCTTTTTCTTCCCTGCCTTTCTCTGCTGCTGCGCGCCTGGCTTTTTTCCCGTCCCACACACCTTCTTCACGTGCCCAGCGGCCCCCCCTCTCTGCGCCAGCTTGTCACCCTCTAGAACCCACGCTGGCCGGCCTCCAGAAGTATGCGCTGGCCCACCTAAAGCTCCATGTGGCCTTCAATTTTATGGCCACATCAATATTATAATTATTTTTCTTCTTGGAAGGCCTACAAAATGGCCACACTCATTTTCTTTTTCACACTAATGCTCAAGCTGCATTGTCCACCTTAATATTTTATGGCTCAAACCTTCATATACTTTCAAACACAGCTTCCAGTGCCCACTATATCCTTGACGCGCCCACACATATTCAAGATGACTGAGCAGCTGACATCTTCTCCAGCATCTGACCTCTCACCTGACAGGCCAACAAGCTCAAAGCTAAGCCATTTCACCTATACACCTGGCGACGCCCTCAAAAGCAAAACCCTCCACACGCCATACATCCCATATGTACACAGGCACTTAATCCATGCATCTGGATTTGCATTTAATAGCCTCACATGCATGGTTTCACACCATAGACGTGCCGTGGCACGACAACGTGTAGCAGGATTATGACACCTGTATCCCTTTTGCTCAAGGGAATACCCAATTTACATACATTTTTCAGCTTTTGGATCTAGCTTAGTTCTTAGCTCATCCGGCACATGCACATATGCAATGCATCCAAAGACTTTCACATGAGACAAATCAGGTTTTTTGCCAGTAAACCTCTCCTCTAGAGTTACATCATGTATGGCTGCAATTGGAGTCCTGTTCATGATGTAAACTACTGTAGAAACAGCCTCAGCCTCCTGTTTCTACTGTAAACTACTGTAGAAACAGCCTCAGTCCAATAGCTATGCGGCATATTCTTCTCTCCCATCAATGCTCGCACAATCTCAGCAATGTGCCTGTTTTTTCGCTCAGCAACTCCATTTTGCTGCGGAGTGTATCTGCATGTAAACTGTCTCTGAATACCATTCTTCTGCAAAAATACAGAGAACTCATTGGAGAAGTACTCTCCCCCTCCATTTGACCTCAGGAACGTTACATGTTTCCCTGTTTGCTTTTCAACCTCCATAACTCTGAAATTCTGAAAATGAGTGAATACCTCACTCTTCTCCTTCATGAGGTATACCCACACTTTCCTTGTATGGTCATCAATAAATGTCACATAATACCTGTAGCCTCTCATAGACATGGTCTTCGTAGGACTCCATACATCTGAATGCACAACATCTAGTGCATTTCTGCTCACATTTCTGTCACGTGGAAATACATGCTTTGTTTGCTTTCCAAATTGGCATGCTTCACATATTTTCTGCATACCTTCAACTTTAAACTTTGGCAGCCCTGTCACAATTCCTTTAGTCTGCATAGACTTCATTCTCTGCACATTCACATGTCCAATTCTTTTATGCCAAATGTCTGTGTCTGCAACAATTCCTGAACCATTTGCAAACATCGCAGCACTCACTTCATGCATGTTTACATTTAATGTAAACATTCTGTCCACTCTATTGCCTTTTGCAACTAACCTGCACTTGTCTTTAAAGTCTTCAATATAACAACCACCATCAGGGTTAAACCAAACCTGCAAACCCTGAACAATCATCTGGCCAACTCAAACCAAATTCTTTGTTATGTTCGGAACATGAAGTACATCTGCAAGGTACTTCACTTTGCCATCCTGCATAAACAATGGCACATCTCCAACATAGGCAATTGGATGAGCAGTGTCATCCCTTGTTTTCACAAAACCTGGTCTTTCAAGGTTTTTCATCTCCTCCTTGAACCACTCCCCATGACTTGTCTCATGTGGTTCGAAGCACCTGAATCAATGTAGCATATATCATCTTTATGTGCTGCTTCAACATTTTCAGACATGCCAATAACGACATGCTGCATAACAAATAACCTTTCATTATCCCCATTGTTTCTGCTCGAGGATGCATAGTTGTTTTGCTGCAATTTTCCATTTTGCATGTTAGCCTGCGTCTTATAACAATCTGCCTGCACATGTCCAGGCATACCACAATAAAAGCATCCACGTGTATCATTATACTGCCTTTGCCAATTTCCACGACCTCTTTGACTCCCCCTACCTCTGAATTGGCCTCTTCCACCTGCATGTTGTTGTTGTTGTGAATTTTGGGACTGTTGTTGCTGTTGCTGGCCATAATTTTGATTACCTATTCGGCCACCTCTTTGGCCGCGTCCACGGCCTCCTCTACCTCGTCCTCTTCCTAAACTTGTGTAGAAGGCCTATTGCTCTGAACTGTTTTTGTTTTGTAAAGACTGTTGGTCTTCACCCAAGCTCTTCTCTTCTATAATCAACATAGACACCAAATTTGTGAAATTGGGAATGTTTTCCCGAGTCTGAAGATAGACGTCTTGAACGCCTTGTATTGTGGCCCGAGACCACGTAGACAGACTTCCACCTTATCATCATTATCTACTGAAACACCAATAGATACAAGGGACTCCACAATACCCTTGATCTTCAATGCATAGTCATTCACAAACATACTCTTTTTCTCCACAGTATGAAGTTCATTCTTCAACTGTATCTTTCGTGCCTTGGTATTCATTTCATAGAGTTTTACCAAGGTGTCCCATGCCTCCTTGGGGGACTTGGCATCCTGTATGTGCCCAATCATGGTGTCATGTATACTGATAGAGAGCCAATACATAACTTTTTTGGCTCCTTGGTTCCAATCCTTGAACTCTTTCACATCTGCAGTAGTCAGATTGATCTCCGGTATCTCCGGTATCTCCGGTGCCTCTTCATGCTCACCTTCTATGTAGTCCTAGTAACCCTTTCCCATCAGGAAATTTGTCAACCTGAACCTCCAAGCATGGAAGTTGTTCTTGTAAATATTTTCAACGACAATCTAGTTTATGCCATCATTTGACATCTTGCCAGACACACAAATTTACCAGAAACAGCACTCTGGTTTATCCTGCACAAACTATTGTAGCGGTACTATACTACACTCAAATGTCATAACCAGTGGCCTCAATGTGCATACATACACCCAATGGCAATTGTTTGACCTCCTTACAGCACACACAATGTCTGCACACACAACCAATCTATCTTCTTGCGACTCTTAAAATAGAGTTCTGCATAGAATCGATGACCTACCCGTAGTGCTCGAAATCACCTGCTTTCTGAAAAACGGAGGTCCTAACGCGCCCGAAATGCTTTTTTAGCCCAAAAAATTTTGTCCGATGGATAGGACTTTATAGTTTCCCTATAGCTTTACTCCCGCGAAGAAAGCTTCTCAATCAGAGATCATTTGCCGATGCCTCCCGTAGAGCTCCCGACAAGGGTGTAGTCGCCAACACAAATAGGGAAGAGTAGATGAAGCTCTTACCCTCATACCGCTTCTTGTGCTTCTCTTGCTTGCAGCTCAGCCCTTAGCATGAACCAGGCTCTAATACCATGAAAAGATATAGGGGAGAAGAGATCTTGAGCTCTTGCAAGCACACACATACTCACAAGACCCTAAAAGAGAACACACAAGGTGAGAGGCTGAAAATCTTCTTCTTCTCCACACAACACTCAACACACCATATACAAAGATAAGTGTAAACACAATATGAAAAGGTACTCAACCAAATACATACTAGGGTTCTCTATAGTGTGAATCCAACTAAATGAGCTGGCACTATAACTATGCCAGTCTCTAGAATGGCTGTCACACACAGCCATTCTATAGTGTGAACCCAACTAAATGAGCTGGCACTATAACTATGCCAGTCTCTAGAATGGCTGTCACCACACAGCCTATCATCCCACTGGCCGCATATCACCCATGATCTCACCAACCATGCCAGTGGTGTAAGTGTGGGGCCTATCCCCCAGGCGGGTCATCAGTGTCCACCGCCTCACTACATGATCTCGATATCTCAACAAGGGTTACCTAAGAAAGAGGCTCATACATCTACTATGCAAGAATCTAGTGCCATCAGGGAAGCAAAGGAAAGCACAAAAGAAGATAGTTGTTACAGTGAGGATGAATGTGTAGCAGCTGTGGAAGAAGCAGCAAGTAATGGACAAGAAGACCTTAGAGAAAGATAAGGAAGCTATTCGGTGGTCACCAAGGTTTTTAGACCCTACAAAGATTATCCAACAATCATCAGGTGAATCCCTTTCTTATCAGCATAAGTATCAAATTTTGGAATGTGTTGTATGTAATTTATGTGCATAAAACAAGACTTAAATTGGTCATGTTGACCATCTAGTTCTTGTTGATAAAAACTTTAGTCCCAAGTAGATGGTTAGTCCTGTAGAGGAGTCTACAGTGGCCGATATGGGCAAAGGTAGGAAAAGCTCTGCGATGCGGTCCTTGTACAAGTCTAAAAAAGGCAAGGGGAAGAAAGAATGCAAGAATGAAAATACTCGTTTAGGAGGAGGTACTTGTTTGTTATTGCTGCTATGTTCTTCAGCGTGCAAATTTTTAGTATGTTACAGCATGTGTCTTTGTACTTTTATAGACACTCTTGGATCATGTTCCTATGATATGTGCTCTGAATTAAACTCCTTTTATTATGCTAGCTTCAGCGTTTGTGTGTGACCGCAATGAATCAAACACCGTTCCAATGGAGTTTGTACCTATTGGTGGAGGAGAAGAGGATGTAAGCAAACATGAAGATGTCTTGAATAAAGGGTTTATTAAAGATGAGCCTCATTTGGGAGGAATTAATGAACATCCTGGTGGTACAGATGCAGAAATGGAGGATGTGGTAGAGAGTGTGCAAGAGAACATGGATGGTAGTGTTTTGGAGACACTTGGGTTTACAGCGTCACAGAAAGATGATGTGCAGGATAGTGTAGATGACATACTTGTGAGGGTTAGTAATGATCAACATGTTTGTATTGATGTGGAATTGGAGGATGCAATGGAGGATGTTCAAGAGAATGTGGATGATGGTGTTGGGGGAGAGAAGCATGGGTTCGCGGGGATGGTTAGTGCAGATGAACCACTTGTGGGAGAAAGTAATAAACATGAAAAAATGGAGTGCAGTCGAGAGTTACAAAGCAGCATGTGAAAGCCTATGCATGAAGGAGAACTTGAGGTCAATAAAGAGGCCAACGAGGAGGACATGTCACTAATCCTCCTATTTGTTGGTAAAGATCTCAAGAAAAAAAAGACCCTTTCACCACTATCCCTAGTAGATGCTCCAAGAGCAATGCCAAATGAATCATCCATGTTTGTACCCCCTTGTCCCAACTTTTCCTTCAGTAACATAAGTGTTTATAACACTTATACTGCACTGTCATATATGCATTGTAGCCTGATTCCATTTATGTATTACCCATGTAAGATAAGTGCCATTGACACTTATTGTACAGTCTCACATAATATGAAGTTATCACATCTCATTTTTTGCTTGCCCTTTGTATTAATAGCTCTTAAATGCAAATGCTAATGAGATGTGATACTAATAGGTTTGCATTAGGGTGACCATAATGGAAAAAATGGCATTTATCTATCTATGTAAATAGTAAAGTACAAAAACATGCACAATCGAAGGTCACAACAAATCCAATAAGGCAGAAGATGTTAGAGCATGCTAAATGGGACTGGAGATTTTCTTGGCTTTTAGACATCATGGAAAGACTAGAGGTAAATCCATCTAAACCAGTTGCCATCCTTTTGATGGATCACCCTCAATTACCATGTCTACCTCCACCCTCAGCAAGGATGGTGCCAAGATCTCTAGAGGACAAAACAAGAGAAATCGTGCTGGATTTGGATGGACTCTTGGTAAAGGTTGTTAAGTACAGTCTTGTTGAAAAATCCCCACCGTATGCACTAGAAATGGTTAGAGTTCAGGAGAGCAGGACACGCAGTGTGTTTGTACAAAGAGATGCTCCTACTTTCTTGGATTTTTGGATTTTTATCTTCAGTGGTTTGAAGTGTTCATTTGGAGCACTTCTCAACTAAAGAAAGTCAAAAGAATCATGGATGCATGCTTTCCATGCCACAAGAATGGTGCATTGGTCATTGTGCCAATGCATTGGTGACTGAATTTCATTTTGGACCTTGAAAGTGAAATTCTTGGCAAAGTCAACAATAGACAACACAACATCATTAGGCAAGGTTGCAACACAATTCTTGAATTGGGTGTTGCCAATAACTCCAGAAGTTGTGAGCAGTAAAGGTCTTCAGGTATTGTTGAAACTCTTTTATCAAAATTGAAGGTGGCGTCTCCTTATACACCAACTTGATTCTTCTCTTTGGACCACCCTTCTTTATTTCTTTGGTGGCATACTCATATGTTTTCCATTTCATAGCCTGGGTCCCAACTTCCTTCGATTCACGTGGGTAGAAGGCAAGCTTTGGACATCTCTTACATTTTCCCAACAAAGCAATCTAACTTGTGCCACTCAGCATGTTCCTCCTTTAGACAAACATTATATGTCCACAATTCGGGACAGATTGGTAGACTGCACGGTTAGTGATGCAGTGTGTGCTACCCTTAGGCCTACATACTATGCAATGGCAAAAACAAGTGGTTCTGTGTATCGATCTGATGCCGCACCTCATGTTATTGATAGCTACCCTCAAAAGATCCATCTTAGTATGGTAAACACAACATCAAGTGTTTCTTTCCTTCATCTTTCTGACAGTGTGGCTTGAGGATTTGGAAGGATTGAAAGCCAATCTTCACATCTGGGTTTGCTTCTTTGAAGTTCAGGTAGAACTCGGCCTGCAGCACAAGGAAACCAAGAGGAACTTGTTCTAAGTGAATCAAAGTCTTCATAGGAAACAAACTCTATAGAAGTCAAATTTACGTAGTAAGTACTATTACATAATTTTAACTAGTACTACTAACTAGAAGAACATCACCAAGTACTATAGTACTAGTACTAATAACTAGAAGAACATCATAAAGTAGTAGTATGTAGTGTACTGAAACTATACTAATAAACAGGAACCATAATTGTAGTGTTATTCTAAAGAGAAGAGGTGAAAGTACTTACCAATATTCAACACTACTTAGGACTATTACTCAGAATGTATAAAGAGGCAGTACATGAGGTGAAGTACTTACATAGTACTATTGTACTTGTGGTGAGTATAATATAAAATAGTACATAGTTATTTGAAAATACTTTCCCTATTTAGCAGTACTTAGAACTTTGCCTACTTGTATGTATAAAGAGGACATAAGGTAGAAGTACTTCCCATATTTAACAGTACTCAGTACTTTTCCTACTTGTATGTACAAAGAGGTAGGACATAAGTGTAAGTAGTTCGGATATTTAGCAGTACTTAGTACTTAGTAATTTTCCTACTTGGATAACAAAGGGGTAGGACATAAGGTGGAAGTACTTCGCATATTTAGCAGTACTTAGTACTTTTCCTACTTGGATAACAAAGGGGTAGGACATAAGGTGGAAGTACTTCGCATATTTAGCAATACTTAGTGCTTTTCCTACTTGGATAACAAAGGGGTAGGACATAAGGTGGAAGTACTTCGTCGCATATTTAGCAGTACTTAGTGCTTTTCCTAATTGGATGAATAAAGAGGTAGGACATAAGGTGGAAGTACTTCCCATATTTACTAGTTCTTTGTACTTTTCCTGACAGGACTATTGTACAATTTGTACTTTTCCTGACAGGACTATTGTACAATTTGTACTTTTTATTTTTGTGTCCATAGTGCTTTGGTAGAAGCCCCTACGACCACTTAGTTAGTACTCTGGCTAACAGTAGTACCAAACCATATGTAATGCGAGTAAAACATGACAAATTTTATAGTACTTTGGCAATCCCTACTGCCACTACTTGTGTACTTTTATTGAGCATGTACATAGAGGTAGGACATAAGGTGGAAGTGTTTTGTCCCAATACAAAATTTGTACTTACAATAATTTATCAAATACAATATACTATGGTGGCCACCTATTCTCTATACTAGTGCAAAGTATATACAAAGAGGTAGGACATGAGGAGGAAGTACTTAACCATAGTCAGTAGTACTTACATTACTTTGTCTATTAGAGCCAATACACAAATTATGAATCAACACATAGTACTTTGTGTACTTGGATTGATTATATATATAGAGGTAGGACATGAGGTTGAATTACTTAACCATATTCAACAATATTTTTTTATTGCCTTCTAGTATTTATACACAATGAGTACTTTGAATAAATAGATCAAATAGTTTGTAGAACTGTTTGATCTAGTTATTCAAAGTACACATTTTGTACAAATACTGGTAGGCATTGGCTAAATCAAACAAATATGCATAAAACAAAAGTCATATTGAACTTGTACAGAAAAGTTGTCAATTTACCTCTGTCTGATCTAGAAGGTGCATGGGATGGGTCTCGTACTGTTTTCTTCCAATCCTTTTCTGACAAATGTCCTTCTTGTTTGGTGATACCCTAGTATTAATTTTCCAGAACTCAACCACACTTTGTACCACTGTGGGGCTCAGGCAATCCACCCTGCATCCATGACAGCCTATAGCCCATTTGAATCTAGGCCTAGCTATGTCAACATGGTACTTCTTGATGTTTTGAGAACGAATGCCCAAAGCCTCAGCAAGCTTCCTATCACTAACTTTGGTACCGCTAATATCATTACTCCCGATACATACCATGTGTAGGGATGCCTTTTTTGTAGCCCAACTGATCATTGCTTTATGCACATTTTACACATACATGAGGAAGAGACCTTTTGAGATTATTGACAATAGTTGTAGAAACATTATCTGTCCCTAAACTGGTTATCTTAGAAACTTCTTTGATGTCTTGATGTTGCAAGAATCTACCTCTAGCACCTGGGCCTTTGAGCACAAGCTAAGGCCACTGGTAGCCTTAGCAAATTCATGTAGCAAATTCATGGACAAAATGTAGCGTGTGGCGCCTAATACTCCTAGTTGACTCTTTACTATTGCTAGATGATGCATCCACTAGACCTTCAATTGTAACATTGTTGGACTCTTCCACAGGTCAAAAGCACCTACATGTTCCATATTCTTCCTTGAATAAAAAAACACTAGCTCTTGCACCTGGCAAAAAAAGATTTCCCTCCATTGCAACCTTGTCCTACTCCAAAAACAAATCCTATAAAGACATTTGCTTGGGTAATGAGCGATTTCTTATTGAATTCATAGGTATATGAATTCAAAGGTATATGATAGAGCAATTTTCTATTGAACTCATAGGTATGTGTGTGTGTGTGTGTGTGTGTGTGTGAGAGAGAGAGAGAGAGAGAGAGAGAGAGAGAGAGAGAGAGAGGAAATAAGTGCCTTATAAATAATTAGCATATACATTAAGCTGTACCATGTGACTTGGAGGGAATGTAGGGCTTAAAAATGGGTGTGCAATCAAGTGCTTTGTTGGTAGAAAAGTGCTAAAAGTACCCCCCAAATTTTGGCCAAAATAAATACTTTTTGTTCCACTTTTTCATGCTTCCACCCGCAAAGCCATCCTCACCTTAGCCTGAAGAAAGCATCACTTTGACCTTTCAAGTAAGTGGTGAAGTTAGGAAAGAAGCAGAAGCGGGAGAAGAGGTAATGCCTGCAACATCAAGGTCTATTTTGGCTGAGCCCCAAAAACTTCTCCGAAACTTGACGGAATCACAAGAAAAGACAAAAGTTGACATGGGAATCCTACAACTACTCACTCTACTAAAGGATTATGCCATGACTCTCTAGAACAACTATGACTACCTACATGACAAGTTAATCCCCATGATGACCTAGGCGACAAGCAAGACAACAAACGAGATCCTCACTTACATGAAGGAACTCAAAGCAAACTCGTTGGGAAGAAGTTAGTACTACCTTGGAATTTTTCTTCCGGAAATCCATCCCCCCTGGAATTCACCTCGTGGAAGGCATGCTTCATCTTTCACCTTCCGGATCCATTCTTCTACCTCAAGGGCCTGGATGTTCTTTCTAGGGGTCATTAGTAAATCCTCTATCTAGAGGCCACCAGTGAAACCCCTGCTGGCTGTGATACTCCCCCATAGTGCTAATAAGAAGCATCTAACATTCTGAAAGACTATAATTTTTTTTGGGTTCGGATCGTCAAATTGGGAATCCAACCCACCAAGCGTGCCAAGTGTTGGTAGTTGGCCACCCTATTCCATGGGCTAGAGCCGCAGGAGCAATCGGGCATCCACCTTGCATGTTAGTAAATCCTCTATCTAGAGGCCACCAGTGAAACCCCTGCTGGCTGTGATACTCCCCCATAGTGCTAATAAGAAGCATCTAACATTCTGAAAGACTATAATTTTTTTTGGGTTCGGATCGTCAAATTGGGAATCCAACCCACCAAGCGTGCCAAGTGTTGGTAGTTGGCCACCCTATTCCATGGGCTAGAGCCGCAGGAGCAATCGGGCATCCACCTTGCATGTTAGCATTGCCAATGGTACTTCCTTAACAATAGTTAGCACACCTTAATACTAAGGGAATCACAGTACCAACAGATACTTCAAGCAGGCAGTGTAAAAGGATGGATCTTTAGCTTTACAAGGTTGGGTCTGCCAATTGTATGATAATTCCTCTCTAGAATAAAGCAAGATTTTTCTTCTATTCTCTATAGTATGTATATGCGTTTTTCTTTCCTGATTGTGTCTTTGTATATTCATATCCGTTCACACAGTGTTGAGTAAAGTTTTCTGTTAAGTCATCGTGTCTTTGTATTTCTTTTAATAGGCGATCACCATAGCCTACGGGCAGTGTCTGTTACGTGTTGTGTTTGTATCCACCTGCTGGTGTATACTGTGCACATAACCAGTGAATCTCAGTACTACTCAGGGGAATAAGAAGTCAATTCCTCTGGCAACAGTAATCCGCCGGTGATGAAATCCATGTGTATGCATTCCCATTTCATCTATGGGATACCTAAAAGTCAATATTAGATAAAATGGGAAAAATCCCTCAAAATGGGAATGTATTTAAACAATTTGTTTTGGCCATAACTTGAACATGCAAACTCCAAATTTGTCGGACAAAGTAGATCTAGATTCTACTTTTCAAGCTCTTTCCAATGATATGTGTCACATGAATATGTTTTGACAAACTTTTGGATGAGTTTACCATACCCCCACTTTTTTCATGGGAATGGGATTTTTCCCACTTTATCTAATATTGACTTCTAAAGGAAGCAACTTTCCTAGCATCTTTATTCTCTTGGTCTTGATGTTTTGCTAGACTAAGCATCAATTGAGGCCTTGATGTTTTTCTAGAGTAAGCATCGATTGAACTTGCTGCAATACATGCTTCTTATGTCTAGGCCAAAAGAAACTCTTCTTTATAGCCATGAAAGTCTTCATATATCTGGGGTGTCCCCTCTTGCTATATGGTTGTCATGAGCCTCATTTAAAATCCTTCTCTTCAAATCTCCTCCTTTAGGTACACACAACTAATTGTTTAAAGTGAATGAAGTTATCCTCTAACCTGTACCTTGAATTTTCTTCACTTCCTTGGGCCATCTTGTTTTCCTTCTAAAGCAAGGTAATGAGAAGGGTGAAGAATTTATCTGATCCAATTATCTCCTTAATCTTGACGGGTAAGGGATTTGAAATTATCTCCTTAATCTCGACGGGTAAGGGATTTGAAATTACAATTATCATGAGTAAGGAGACTTTCTAACTATGCACATTCACGAGACCACGTTCTATTTCCTTAACCTATATTTGATCTTTAAATTAAATTCTTGAAGAGTTGGCATTCTACCCAAGAAGATAGTGTACCTTTATTTCTTTGAGGGAGATGAGTCACCTGAAACATCTCCCTTAAAACTCATCATGCCTTGGAAGCCTCCTCTCTTGCCTCGACATGATGAGGGTGCTTTCCACCAAGAAAATCCCACTCCATCAAAGAGGTTTACAACCAGCTTAATCGGCCTTTGCATGTGATCCATTAGAGGGTGGCTGTAGGATCAAGGTGCCCAGATTTGTCCACTCAGGCACCCTGTAAACAGTAAAAAAATAGGTATTTGTTTACCTTTAGTGGCTAATCTCTCCTAAGGAAGGAATTTCCTTTCAAGTTCTTTTATTGGAACATCACATGTAAAGTTGTGAATATAGTTGTATGATTTGATTAAGCATTAGATAGTCAAAGGTCCTCATTTCCTTAGGTACAAAGTCAATGTGTACACCCTGTCCCAAATTTGGATTGATTCCATAAAATGCTAATATCTTTTACATATGAATTCATATGATATTCCCAATTTGGACCTTAGATATTCACATAATATAGAGCTTAACTTGATTTTTTGAGAAAATTTTAAGCTATTTATCTATTTTCTTTAAATATTTCAATGTCTTTAAAGTGTTATAATATATTTCACTTTTTCTACCCACAATAACTACCACTTAAAATGCTCAATCTTGTATATTAAAAGAGTGGTAGATAGTGAGACATTACTAAAATGTGGTGGTTAGTCAAAATTTCAAATCCAATCGTTTGATTTTTAATGATCTCTTTTTCAAAATTCTTCCAGAGGCTATTAGAAGGCCTACAAATATTAATAATCTAATTAGTAAAATTACATTTTTGATGTAAATCATATAAAACCTATAGGGACTAGTGTACTTGTAATGGTGCATCTATGGAAAAAATTTTGATCACTCTAAGTATGGAAAGATCATTTTTAAATCATTTCATCATATTTTTTATTAATCTTCATTAATTGGACTAGTTCATATTAATTTAAGTTATATTGGGTTAATTTGAGTACATGTATATTTTTAATTAGTTGCTTGATCTCATTTGAAGTATCTTGTACCCCCAAATTTTCTCTCCAAGCATTGTCCCAGTCCAGCATAAACTGGATAAAACTGGACACCCTGATCTTGCAATAACCCTAGAGCCAATCTTCTCGGTAACACAGGAGATGATTGTCAAACCACCATTAATGAGGCTCTCTCTTGGTAAGATGCCACTCTTTGGCACCATCTAGCTCCAAGAAATGGATGTAGAATTTTGAGCACTGCAGCAAAACTCCGCATGGAGTTTGATGGCTCTTCCACACCTGATAGGTGACCAATTACCTACAAGTGGATCCTCCATTGTTGATAAGCTTAAAGATGATGGATCCATACAACGATACAAGGGTTGACTTGTCACTCTTGGCTTCTCCTAGTCAGATGGTATTGATTATGCCAAAGCCTTCTCTTCGATGCTTGGCACGATGTAGATGATGTAATTAAGCCAAAATCAAAATTCTAATGAAAACCTTGTCTAAAGTGGACACAAGATGAATCAAAGCACAAGAGATAGAATGAGCCAAAACAAGGGGAAGAGAGAGTTTTCATTCCATAGCCCAAAGGGCATTAAATACAAAATATAGTGCTTCTCCTCCAACCCTAACCCTAATCCTACTGTCATGTGTCCATACTTGGCCCTCCACACTTGGCCACCAACCTTGAGCCCTCTTTATCCTTATGAGACCACAAACCATAGTCCATAAAATGACATATAAGTGCACTCAAAAAGCCTAAGCAACAAAAGGGGACTATCATGGCCATATCTATAGGCATCTGAGGACCTAAATGGTTCATCATGGTGGTCAAACCTCAAAATCTTACGAACTTCAAAGGGCATGTTCAACACATACTAAGTGCAACTAAAGAAACCACCAGAGAAGTGGAACTAAACCCAATCTAGGGAACCACCAAAGAAGTGTAAACAAACCCAATCAAGGGAGCCTATGAAAAATGGGTATCCTAATGGCTCTCACACCAACCCTTGATGGTTGTGTGGCATGCATTATGGCCCTTGTGATTACTTTGGAAGCCACAAGTCTCCTATTCCTAAACACCACCCATCATATACATACACCAAAAATCAGTTTTATAAACACCAACCAAATTGAAACCATAGTTATTTATAATGAGCATGGCTTGACAAGTCCATGAAAATAGGCAAGAAGGTGATGCATTTGTGCTGCCAAGGCTAATGCCAAAAAGCCATAAGCTCGATGTCAAAAAGTCATAAGGTCATGTAGAATAAGCCATAAGAATCTAATATGGTTTTATGTCTGGATTGAACAGCCAACCATACAAGCCATCAATCTATCCTTTATAACAATTAAGGTAGGAAACCTTAGGAGTTCAATCAACCAAAATTTTTGGTCATTAAGTGTTGCTCCGTGTCATATTTGGTTGTCACACCGTGCTTGAGGTGAAGTGAGGCATCAAATAAAATCTTCTATCACCTAAAAAGAATGCGAGGAGAGGGAGAGATTGAGTTCCTTTTATAAGCAAACACACACACACACACACACACACATACACAAGAGAGAGAGATAGATGGCTGAATTTTCTTCTATCTTCTTCTGTTCTCTACAACCACATGCACACACACACACACACACACACATACACAAGAGAGAGAGATAGATGGCTGAATTTTCTTCTATCTTCTTCTCTTCTCTACAACCATAATCTCACCAACCATGCAAGTGGCATAAGTGTAGAAGCTATCACCTATCTATAATATTTCTTCCCCAAGCATAATGAATGAAGATGTGTTTCTTTGCCTTTGGATCCAAATTTTTTCTCACTTCGTCTCGAGAACATGCACATATGCAATACACCTAAACACTTTCAAGTGAGACACGTCTACTATAAACTTCTCTTCATGCGTCATACCATGAACAGTTGCAGTGGGGGTCTTGTTCATATAATGTACATAGCAGCAGTTGCTACTACTGCTTCTTCAAAAAAATAATATGGCATATTCTTTTCAAACATTAAGGCATGTGCCACTTTTGCAATGTGCCTATTTTTTGTTTTTGCAACACCATTTTGTTGCGAAGTGTACCTATATATAAATTGTCTCTTGATTCTCTACTTTCTTAAGAAAACACTGAACTCATTGAAGAAATACTCTCCCCCCCACCATCTGATCTTAGGCATTTTATTTGTATGCCTTTTTCCTTCTTGACCAAGAATTTAAATCTCTAAAAGTGAGCAAACACCTCACTTTTCTCCTCCATGAAATAAACCCACACTTTCCTAGTGTGATCACATCAATGAATGTAACATAATAACTGCAACTTGCAATTGTTACAGTCTTGGTCGATCCCCATACATCTAAATGTATAACATATAATGGCCTTGCACAGATGTGCTTTTCATGTGGGAAATTATGTTTGGCCTACTTACCAAGTTGGCATGCTTCACATACTTTATGCATACCATCAACATTAAACTTTGGCAAACCTATAACAATATTTTGGGCCTGCATGGACTTTAGTCATTGTATATTCACATGACCAATGTGCTTGTGCTATATGTTAATATCTGTAATGGAACCTATTCCATGTACAAAAATGGTTGCCTTTACCTCAGACATGTTCACATCGAAAGTAAACATCTTGCCATTTCTGTTACCCTTTGCAACCAATGTGCTTGTGCTATATGTTAATATCTGTAATGGAACCTGTTCCATGTACAAAAATGGTTGCCTTTACCTCAGACATGTTCACATCGAAAGTAAACATCTTGCCATTTCTGTTACCCTTTGCAACCAAGCGACACTGATTTTTGAAGTCTTCCACAAAACATCCTTGAGGATTAAACCTCACTTGCAGAGCCTACTCAACCATCTGTCTTTGTAATATTTTGAACATGGAGTACATCTCCCAAGTACTTCATTTTACCATCTTGCATAGATAACGACGCTTTACCAACATGCGCAATGGGATGTGTAGTATCATCACCTGTTTCTACATAACTAGGTTTTTTCATTTTTTGCATGTCTCTAAATCACTCATCACGACTGATCATGGGGTTAGAGGTGCCAGAATCCACATCCCATATATCTTTAGATTCTAACATATCTCCTATTTGTGGAACTGAGCATGTGTTACATCATAAACAACTGCTCACTTCTGTCATCACCACCTTGTTTACTAGATGATGCATAGTTGCATTGTTGCAACTTTTTGCTTTTAATGGCATTATGTTTTTTAAAGAAGTCCTTTGCCACGTGTCCTGGTTTGCCACAATAATAGCACTCTATGCTATTTGTACTCTAATTTCTCTGCCAACTACCTCGGCCCCTCTGGCTCCTCTTACCTCTATATTGGCCTCTTTCACATGTATATGATTGCTTTACTATTGCGAATTATTGGACTATTGTTGTCCATAATTATGGTTTCCACATTAGCCACCACCTTGGCCTCAACCATGACATCTACCTAAATTGGAGTAGAGGGAATTTTTTGATGTGTTCTTTCTTTGTGAAGAAGAGTCCTCGCACCTAGATACTTTTCTTCTATGATCAGCATAGACACTAAGTCCCAAAAGTTGGGAACATTCTCCTTGACTTTAATGGAGGTCTTGAATGGGTTGTACTCTTTGTTGCCAAGCCCATTCAGAATGATGCTCACTAAATCATAATCTTCCACACCGATACATTGATAGAACCAAGGAATTCAAACAATTCCTTTGATCTTTAAAGCGTACTCATTGATAGACATGCTTTTCTTCTCCACAGTATGCAACTCTTGTTTTAGCTGCAGTTTCCTTGCCTTTGTGTTGGTTTGGAACATCTACACTAGGTTCTTCCATGTAATTGCTAAAGTGTTGGCATCCTATATGTGTCCTATCATTGTGTTTATGACACTGATTGAAAGCCAATACATGACTTTCCTTGCACCCTTGTTCCAATCCTTAAATGCCTTTACATCACTGAAGTGACATTCTCTCTACGCAACTCTAGAGGCTCCTCATTGTCTCCTTCGAGACATAGTTTTAAAATCCTTTACCTCTCAGGAAATTGGTCATTATGAACTAAGCATGGAAGTTATTCTTGTCTAGCTTCTCACTGACAATATGATTGAGTATGTCAGACATGTTTGCCTGAAACAACCAGAACCTACAAACATATAATTTCTGTATCTAACTTGTAACACGATAGTATTTGCCAGTGGTACTTCTACACAACCTGTGTTACCAGATGTGACCAGAGTACATATACATACACCCAAGATGAGCAATACATGTGCAAACACTATATGCACTTTCAAAATGCACTATTTCACTGCAATAACCAAGTTTTGAGTAGAGGTAGTTGAAAATTTTCAACCATAACTTCCTCAAACTACTGTAGAGAAAACACCTTGGAGTGATTGAACGAAGGTCAAAACACATTTGAAATGTGAATCTAGCCATAAAAGTATAGTACAAAGTGATGTGTACCTTGCAGGCACCTCTACACCTATGAAGGTAGCTCTTCAACAATCAAAGATGTGTAGCTCCCAGAGCTACCCATGGGGTGTCATACTAACTAAACAAGAAGGAGAAGAGATGATTATTGTAAGATTCCTCTCTAGCCCCTCAAGATGTCCAGTTTCTTCCCCTGTAATCAATCCCCTTTTTAGAATAATAAAAGATCTTATTTCTACCTATTTTGGCCTAGAGAGAGAAAATATTCTAGAGAGAGATAATTCAATTTTTAGATATCTCTGGATGGAAAAATATACCTTCTTATTAAAATAATTTTTTTCGAAACAGAAGTTTAAAAAGAAATTCCTAAGGTATGTTAGAAATAAGTTATAATGTGCACAAAAGACCTTAGCCTAAGGGTCAAGATTTTTTGAAATTTTTAGATTATGGTCCAATTAAGGTTCCTATGGACCAATAAGATTAATCCAAATGTAGGGAGGAGATAAATTGAAGAATAAAAGAAAAACCCCCCAAAAATGAGTAAATACTCACATAAGATGAAGAGTGGACTAAGGACCAAAGAAAAGAATTAAAAAACTAAATTTTGACACCTCTCAGAGAGTGGGGATCTCCCCTCATGAAGTAGGTGCCTTTTTCTCATCATTACCCCCAATTCTTAATCAATAAAATGAGATATTTTCATCTCTCATCTCTCCTGTTTCAAAACTAGATCCAAAAAGTAAGCTGAATTGACCCAAAAATGGTCAAAAATTGACCAAACTGATCTGGAAAATTCTAGAATCAGTTTGCTTGGTTAGAGGCTCACTTTTTCCTAAGCCTCCCCTTTTGTAAAAGCTTAATGGTGTTTATGCACTGATACTCTACTCCTGTCCTCCTGAGCCATCTATAATAATTTTTTAATAATTCAATTGTTTTTAGCCTAATCCTCTCCAAATTGAATTGGTGGCCACTATTGCTTCAAACAATAGTAGAACCCTCAATCCCTCAAGCCAAAGGGGAGCTTACTGTAAGCTCCATGTAAGCTAATTTTCTTACTTTGTTTACGAATTTTAATGAAAAGTCTATGGTTTTCTTGATTTTTATGTTTTGTAAATGTTTGAATTAAATTCAAATGCTATGCCTTTGATGAAAAGGCCACCCCCTTCTCTTCTTTACATTCCAACCTTTCTCAATCCTAGAAAGATTAACTAAGGGATTAATTAAACTCTTCTTATTGTTTACTCTCTTGAATTTAGAAAATTGTGTAGATTAGAGTTCTATAAATCTAATTTGGGTTAATTTAAAGTCAATAAAGAATGATAAAAATGAGAAATGGTCAGCCATACAAAGGAGGTTATGCCAAATTTTCTAGAATTTTGTGGAAAAGAAAGTTTATTTTTATGTTATTCCAAAAGTGTAATTCCCACCATTTTTGCATCTAAAAGAAATATTCTAATTACTCCATGTACATATTCACCTATGAATATGCATGGATATCACTGATATTAATTATTAAATTTGATTTTTATGCATAGAAAGATGCATAAAGAAATTTTTATTATTATAAAAGTGTTATTCTTATTAAAGTTGATTTTTATGCATAGAAAGATGTATAAAAGAATTTTTTATTAAAGTTGATTTTTATGCATAGAAAGATACATAAAGGAAATTTTTTTATTATAAAAGTATTATTCTTATTAAAGTTGATTTTTATGCATAGAAAGATGTATAAAGAAATTTGTTTTATTATAAAAGTGTTATTCTTATTAAATTGATTTTTATGCATAGAAAGATGCATAAAAGAATTTTTTTATTATAAAAGTAATATTCTTATAAAAATTGATTTTATGCATAAATAGATGCATAAAGAAATTCTTTTTATTTTAAACGTGTTATTCCTATTAAATTTGATTTTATGCATAAATAGATGCATAAAAGGATTTTTTTAATAAAAGTGTTATTCCCACCATTGAAGTTGATTTTTATGCATAAATAGATGCATAAATAATTTTTATATCAAAATTAGAATTCTCTTAAATTCTATGTTTAAATTCTATGAGTATGTGATAAATGAATAATTAAATACTCTAAGAGAGAAATTTCTATCGTTTTATATTCACACGGATTGTAAAAAGAAAATTCAAGAAATCTATCGAGATCAAAATATTCAGATAAATGATTAATTTATTCTTCATTGGAATTCGTAACTAATTTAGAAATCAGTTAAGTGAATATTCAAAGAAAGAAATTCAGCAAAATAGTAACTGAATTATCAAACCTTTTCGAGAAAGTTCAGGAAAAATCTTATCCGACTTAAACCTTGAATCAGACTATGACTAAGACCAAACTCTTTCGTCAGTTTCGAGGAAAGAAAATGTGATCAGTTTAGAAAAATACACTCAAAACTCCTGCCAAATCTGAAACTAAGTTTGAGACCCTTCGAATTGATATGTGGATCAAGTTTATAGAATTTAAGGAATTCTGGTATGAAATTTAGAATTTCGATCAAGAAGTTTTGGGGATACTTGTTCAAGAAATATCCCTTGTATTCAAAAGAAAATCAAACTGAAAACTTGTATAGAAACCTTGTTTTCTTAAAGGACTGTCTTACGCCAGAATGCTGGAGGGAGCATTTGGTATATGTTTTTCTAAGGGAAGTTCGATTGCAAAAGTTGGCGGGGAGTGTTCTAAGGACAACTCACGTGGCAAAGCCTGCCCAGGTTGAAAGATCCCTGTCCCCTCAACGCAACGAATTTTGGGGTGCTAGCAGGCAGAAGTAGCACTTCTTGCGGGGCAGGGTCCCTCACTTGAGGCCTCACCCACATATATCTGGACAAGAGACTAATCCCTCGGTTCTTCCAAAACCGAGCCCGAAAAAACTTCCCTCGCCCGAAAAGTGTTAAAAAATATGGCAAACACCTTCACTAAAATGATGTGTAGGGAACATACCTTGTAACTAGCACTATGCACTAAAGTCATAGATTATGGGCAAATGGATACAAAGGTTATTATGCAACCTTACCATGATGTAAAAGAGTCATTTAGGAGCTCAACATCAGCCAAAGGGGTCGTGATCCCTTGATTAGGTAGCATTGGTGTGATTAGCAAGATTCTAGGGTTGGTGGTCACTTTTAGGTGCTTGAATCTAGGAGGGAAGGTGGAGATGATTTAGATGATGATTAACACCTAATCTTGAGCTTAATCCTCATGTACTTCAGCCTATATAAAGAGGCTCTCATCTATTGAAATCAACACATTTTATTGCCCCTCACTTATGTTGTCATTATGCTCATCATTATGCTAATTACTTCTTGATTAGTAGCTTAACTTCATCTTCTTCATTTCTATTCAACTATGCAATGGAGCTAGTGTTTGATCCTCCTTAGGATGGTTTTTTAACATGGTATCAGAGCTAGTACTAGCCCATTCATCTAGAATCAAGCCCCATCTTATTTGCTTAGCAAGAGATTAGTGAAAATTAGGGTTTCATTAGCTTTTATGGGTTTCCTAGAAAATAGGATCTAGAATAGCAGCTGAGTGGAGGCCTTGGTGCTCACAAACCACGTAACCATTGCCAAAATCCTTTTGTGGGCACTTCACCAGCAATATTGCTAAGGGGCATGGCACCTCAATTGCACCATTCATAGCTCCACGTCGCCGGCAACTTCGTTTTCCCCAAAACAGGCACGTTTTTGATAGGCGACCACTAAAAGTATTGTTGCAGCTCACACACATCAAATTGGTCTAATTCCTCTGAGGTGTGGCTTCATTGGAACCTAAACTTACTCCTCCTAAGAGGGTTTTGCAAATGATTGAGTGTGCTTCACACACCAAGCAAAAAACCAGGGTGCTGTCCAGAACTGCCATAGCCAGAAAAGGTACTTTGGTAAATTTGAGATTACTCATTGATTAAGTTGCTTAAGCAAGTGTTTGTGGGCTCTAAAATTATCTAGACATACTGCTATTCAATGCCCTTGAAGATTTTTAGCTTATTCTTTGTGCAACTCCTTCAAATATTGACTCCAAGTGAGCTCATTTCTCTGCATAGTGAGCAGAATATTCAACTCCACTAATCAATGATTAATCTATCATAATCCTTATCATTTGGTGCAATAAGTGGTTCATACATGTCATTAGGGACTTGCTACATCCCCTTATTACTTCACACTTAATTTGCCCCTTGATTAGGTGTCTCCCTTGCTTCCCACAAATCAATATATTTTTTGGTTTTATCTTTTGGAAAGCATATGCTAAATAACTTGATTTAGCACTATTCTTTGGTCTTAATCTCTCTTGTAAAAGGGTAGACACTGCCTCAATCATCAGAGGTAAGACCCCCTTCATTCCATATCATAATGGCTACCAAGGATTCTCCATCAATGCGCTTTAAAGGTCATGGTTTTCACACATGGCAAACCCGCATCAAGTTAATGCTCATGAAAAAGGGGCTCTTTAACATAGTAAATGGGAATGAGAAGAAGCCAAGGACTCTTGCTGATGTTCCTTGTTGGGAAGTAAGAGATGACAAAGCTCGTGCCATCATCACATTGGAGCTTGATGACACTTACATTCATCATGTGGATGGATGCGAAACTTCCAAGGAAGTTTGGGACCAACTCACAACTCTATTTGGGGCTCGATCTAAAAGTTCAAAGTTTGGTTTGCTCATTGAATTTTTTAAGCTAGAAATGAAGTCTGGCACATCCCTAGCCTCACATTTGAACTACATGAAAGGCCTATTAACACAACTTGCAGGAATAGGTCTTAAGATGGATGAAGATGTCTCCATTGGTGTATTACTTAAATCTTTACCTGAAGAATATGACCATGTGGTCACAACCTTGACCAATATGCCAATATCAAAGCTTGTGGACATTGAAGCATCTCTTCTTGAGGAGGAGAGAAAACTAAAGACCAAGCAAATGGAGTCTCCATCGTCATCAACCTTGTCTACTGAAAATGCTTATTATGCAGGATCTAGTAGGTATGGCAAGAACAAAGGCAACTACAACAAGGGCTACAACAACAACAATCTCATTTGTGACTTTTGTCACAAACCTGGCCATGTAGAGAAGAATTGTTTTGCCAAGAAGAAGATGCAACGAGTCTACATCATGGAAGAAGTGCAGCAGGAAGAAGACCAAGAAGAAGAAAAAGATGAAGACAAGGGCCACCATCATGAGGCCCTATCTATGATTAGATCAAATCATTTATTCTAAAGTGCTAAAAGCAAGGGCATGCCCTATACACATGGGTGTCCTCTTCACTCATACATGTAGCCACGTCTTGTCACACTCTTCTAAAGTCGTCCCATACCTCTTTTGTACGCATGACTAAAGCCTCTGAGTTCACATTGGCATAACCTATGTATGGCATTGCTAGTCAGACCACGCTCATGCATGCTATCACTGAGCATTGGGTGGTTAATTAGGCTCATGAGAGTCAGCATGACCAACTGCATCATTGAGTGGATTCAGTGTTTGAGGAGGGGTGTTAAAAAATATGGCAAACACCTTCACTAAAATGATGTGTAGGGCACATACCTTGTAACTAGCACTATGCACTAAAGTCATAGATTATGGGCAAATGGATACAAAGGTTATTATGCAACCTTACCATGATGTAAAAGAGTCATTTAGGAGCTCAACATCAGCCAAAGGGGTCGTGATCCCTTGATTAGGTAGCATTGGTGTGATTAGCAAGATTCTAGGGTTGGTGGTCACTTTTAGGTGCTTGAATCTAGGAGGGAAGGTGGAGATGATTTAGATGATGATTAACACCTAATCTTGAGCTTAATCCTCATGTACTTCAACCTATATAAAGAGGCTCTCATCTATTGAAATCAACACATTTTATTGCCCCTCACTTATGTTGTCATTATGCTCATCATTATGCTAATTACTTCTTGATTAGTAGCTTAACTTCATCTTCTTCATTTCTATTCAACTATGCAATGGAGCTAGTGTTTGATCCTCCTTAGGATGGTTTTTTAACAAAAAGCACGGGCGATTCCTCTGAAATAAATTTACACTAACGTAGTCAAGAGTCTTAATTAACTGGAATGATCTGACTGAACCCATAAGTCCCATAATTAGATCAAGGAAAAGACTTGCACTTGGATCATAGAGACCAATGCTTTTTTTCTCATTTTGAGAGGCACAGCCGTTGATTCTTTTTCATAGAACAAATTTTATCCAGGATTTACTTCATCTATCATACCATAACAGAATTGAGTCTCATTTTAGGGATCCATCAGTCCAGCCTACTAACCCGATCCAGTCCCGTGGGTTAGCCAATCGCCCAACCACTGTAGTGATGGGATCCATTTAAGAATTTGGTTAGGTTTTGTCTCGGGTACTAGGGAAAAGAGTTCCCAGGCCCCCTAGCTAGATATTCATGCAAACTTCTTACAACTTAAATCGGGCCGAGTATGAAACCATCCGTGATGAGGCTACGGAAAAAGCTTGTAGGGCCATGTCATTAATGATGTAGGTGAATCCCATGGACAGCTATACAGGGTGCCCTTGAACGGAATTGCAAAGGTACATGAGGAGAAAGAGGAGGACTAGGCCTATTATGTCCATAGAGAGATGGAGAACTACTTGAAGGCCCACCAATCCAAGATTTGTAACTCGTACCTACTCACACAAGTTCTAAATCATGTAGCAAAAAGGCCTCTCCTAGAGTCTAAACCAATAGAGCACTTACAGCTGGCACTGCTACTAGAACAACCAACATTAATATAGTTGAAGATATGCAAGAGGGGCGTGCTCTTGATGGAGACCCAGGCAATAATGAAGGAAATCAAGAAGGGGAGAAAGAAGAAGACAGATAAGAAGATGAGGCGAGTAATTCCAGATATAGCTGACAAATCGCAAAGATTAGAGGCGGAAGTGGCCCAGGAAGTCCAAACATATCAAGCGGCATTGCAAGAGACCACTATCAGCCAAGACACACCCCCAAACAAGAAGCAACAGTACACACGCTGAGGAAACACAAGGCGTTGAGGCGGCCACATCTCAAGTACAAGAAACAGAGGCCCCCAATGAAGCAAGAAAAAGACAAAGAAGTGCAGAGCCCTATAGTCCAAGCAAAAGAAGGTGGTTGGAAGATGAAGAAAGAATACCCCAGCTGGCCTCCCTATAGAAAATGGACTATCAACAACAATTCTTGCAAGAGACCATAGAAGGACTAGATGAGCTGCTCAACCAACCACAGGCTGGGCTCAAAGAAGAAGCAAGCGCAAGTGCAATCTAGGAGCACAAGAACAAAAGGTCAAGCAGTGCCACCTCCTCACAATGCACATGCTCCATGATCGTAATGCCGACCTTTGGAAGCAGGTTAACGATGCATGCACACAAGTGCAAACATTAAAAGACCACTTGACAGCAACTAAAGCTACCCATAAGGATGTAATCACATGAAAAGTTTGAAGGCCATGGAGGAGCAAGAGAACAGGTATAAAGCCCTAGAAAGCAATAACATGATCCTTAGCCAAACAATTGTACAAAGAATCAAGGAAAATGTGGACCTTAAGGCAACATTAGAACAAGCTAAGGAGCAGCTTTAGAAAGAGGTCACCCACATCAATGAGCTCACTACACTTCATGCCCAAAAAGTACAAGAGCTCCAAACCAATGCCAGGGACAAAGAAGAAGAATTGCAAAGCTGTCACCCACATCAATGAGCTCACTACACTTCATGCCCAAAAAGTACAAGAGCTCCAAACCAATGCCAGGGACAAAGAAGAAGAATTGCAAAGCTACATCTAGCAGCTAACCTCACAGCTAAAGGCAGTGGAGGAGAGGGCAACTCCCTTACAGCAAGAGAGGGAACAAACAAACAAGGCCCATGCAGAAAAGATTAGAACACTTAACGACACAATGAGTGCAAGACAGGTTGAAGTACAAAGGAAAAAGTTGGCCCACCAAGAGGAAATGACACATCTTACACAATAACTACACAACATTCAGAGGCTGGCTTCCCAAAGGCTCCAACAAATCACCGAAGCTTAATAAAGAAAAGCAACGGCCAGGCATGCCCAAGAGGACGCAACCAAAAGATTTAAGGAATTAGATGCTACAAGGATGGTTCAGGAAACTGCAATTTCAAACCTCCTCAGCAACACTTACTCTCGCTTACAAGAGTTAGAGCGTTGGCTGGTGATCCAAGATAGAAGTCAGCGGCCGGAGCCTAACGATGATCTCCGCCTCCTCCTTGAGCGTGCCTCCGAGTTGGGTCCGTGTTGCCAGTAACTCCTCGGGCCCCCCCTCAAACTCTCACCTTGTTTTTGTCTACAATAACCATCTCTTTACTTTAGTATGAAATAAATCTATCTGAAGATATAGGCCTAGGATTACTAACCCTAATTAAACAAAATACTCAAAGAGATGTTGACCCTACCATAATAATAGGAGTTTTGTAGGGAGACTTAGTATTAACTAATCCACAAGACATCTTCTTCTACCCTTTACATCCTATAGTGATAAACCTTCATAGTTGGTGTCGGGTCCTCCAAAATTCAGAAATTTAAAATTCAAAAATTTTGGACAACAGTGTCAAAAAATTAGACTTGTTTGTCCCAGATGACATTCCTGAGACACCGACCAACTATGAGGTAGTAGCACATAGTTACCTGTGGATTATAAGTCATGGGTGGCTTGAAGTATATAACACTCACCAGCATCTAAACTTATGTAAGTCCACTTTATATCATCCTTTTGGCATTCTAAAGTTATACTCTAATACCTACAAGCACTTAGAAGCCATGTTAACAAACGTACAATACAATTTTGATGCTACCTACATTGAATATCCCACTATCAATTCCGAAGAGATCCTGACTTACAAGAATTTATAAAGTCTTACAAGCCTAGCCACCCACCCCCTAACACAGGTTAGGGTCAAGAAGAATCCTCTTCCTCATCTTCAAAATCAACTTACCCTGTTTATTCTAATGTCGCCTAGTAACCTACTTAACCCCTATCCTAACACGCCACCTACTAACACATCTCAAGCTAACTGCATTTTCTCAAACTTCATTCCTCCACAGATTTTCCCACTAACCCTCTCATCCCCGAGCAGATACTGGCACCTCACCCATCTCCACAACGGCACTCTCAAGAGGTACGAAATCCTATTCCACATGATAATATTGAGGCCTTCACTGATGACACCATTTTGGAATCTTTGTTAGGAGCAGAGTATGAGGGTTTCATTTTTGCTCGCAACCCTCTTTTGAAGCCAAAATTAATGTTCAAAGTCCTCATGTAGATCATTCCATTCGAGCCAACTAGATGAATCATGCCAGAAGCCTACTCTGAGATCACCCCAACAAAAGAGCACAATGTGTCATACCCTCTCTAATCTCCACACCCTGATTTAGAAGAATCAATTCCTTTGGCTGGAGAGGGCACATTATGGGAAAATGTGGCCAAGCACACAAAGTTGGCAAACCCCTAGTTAGCTGACCTGTTGGAAATAAGGATCGTTACCTTCATGATCAGCTACTGCTTTTGCAGCAGGTGGAGGAAGGCACACCCTGTACACACAAGAGGCGGGTATGCCACCACAGTCACCGCTGTTGTCTGAAGACCCAAATTGGAAGATTTTGGCATACAACCGACTGGTGGAAGGAGTACCCTGATAATTCCGGAATACAACCAGGTCTATATGGACACGCCACCAACACAGCGGGGTCGATCCTTTATACATGCCAGTTAAGAGAAGATGGACACCACTGGAGTTTCAAGAAGCCAAAAGGAGCGACTCACATGTTTGCTACAACTTCCCAATCTTCGTGCCCGCAACATTTGCAAACATAGAGGAGCAAAGATAGCAAATGCTTACATGGATAGGGGCATGGAATTTTAGACCCATAAATTGTGGCTAGCGTCAGATTTTTAAAATTGCTAGTGGTGCTGATTGATCAACCCAAGGAGCCCTACGATGACTTTGAAGTTGAACAATTGAAGTTTGAAATGAACCAAGGGCCATTTGGCAGGGGCATAATGCTCTACTACCACCATCTAAGATGTCTTATGGGCTACATGCATGTAACATTCGAAGACATGGGGAACAATGCTCGAATACTCTCTCTCTCTCTCTCTCTCTCTCAAGACACAAGGAAGAGCTCCCTATAGCACAAAGGGGTTTGTTTCTTTTCATTATGAGAAAATGTCTTATATACATTTGGCCCTTATTCACACTTGGGTGCCCAAAACTTACTTAACTAGGCCTTGGGTGGCTAATATCTCATAATTTATAACTTTTATAGTGCCGTTTCATGACACTTATTAATGTCCTCAATTGGTGGATCATGTTTGTTAATCCAAAATGGGATTAACATCCCCCCTTTCCTAATGTAGGTTCTGTACATAGAACCTGGTACCGAGGTCTAAAGACCTGCCAACAGAACTCATGTTGGTAGAAATTTCTTCTTGATTGGAGCTTTCAGAGTGTGCGTCGGAACGCTGAGTGGGATCGCCAAAATCGTGTATCCATCTTCTATGCTTGTATGATTCATGCGTGTGTGGGAGAGTGATTGCCTTATGCAACGGTGCGAGCGACTCTACGTTGACAACGTGGAGGTGGAGCTTAGAGGTTGGAGCTTAACAAGTGAGCTTGGAGGCCTCACTCAAGGGACTCAATTTTGAAGCATTGATAAGTTCCCCTATGACATTTGTGATCTATTACTCATCCTTTAGGTGAATGCATTGAGTTGTGGTAGCCCATAAAAAAGTTACAAAAGAAATTTGGTAGCAAAACAGTCTAAGTAGAGAATTTAAGATTTATCGATTATTAGTTGTGAATGTTACCTTTACAATTGCAGTATAAGAGGTGTGTATGGCACCATGCTATTGAAGATTGCAAGTTTCCTATAAGTGGAGAAGTGTTTACAAGCATTATTTGGTAAGTTGCTACAATCATGTTTAACAGTCTATCCTAGATTGTCACAACCGAGAAGCTAGACAAGAGTAACTTCCAAGCATGGAAGGTCAAGATGACCAATTTCCTTATATGGAAAAAGTATATTGGGAGTTCATCATCACAGGTGATGAAAAGAGTCAGAGATTACCGAAAAAAATCCCACCCCATAGCAAGGATGGCATGAAAGAGCTAGAAAGGTGTTATATTAGTTGTCTGTTAGGAGGAAGAGGCCACTTTAAAGCACAATGGGAGCCAGAGAGGCTGAGGTGGTTGGTGAACAAAGAAATCAAAATGTAAATAGCATGGAGTGCTATTACTATGGCAAACTAGGGCACATTGCAAAGGATTCATATAAAAAATAGAATGATATAAAAAGTGGAAAACTAGAATAGGGAAACTAGATGCATCATCAAGTAAATAAGGTGATGACAAAAGTGAGCATTTGTTTGTGATGCAGTACATGTTGAGTTCAATGACAAGAGAGATGTCTCAGGTTTGAGAGATATTTGGTATGTGGATTATGGCATCTCTAACCTATGAAAAAACCAGGGTACGTGGGAACATGTGGTAATATTGTGCACCACATTACGCACGTTGGTAAAGTGCCATTGTCTATGCAATCACAAAATGAAGTAACTAGTAGATGTACCTCATGCTCTCAATATTACAAAAACCTCAAGGGTCTATAACAAGTGAGGTTCAATCCTCAAGGGTCTATAACAAGTGAGGTTCAATCCTCAAGGGTGCTTTGTGGAAGACTTTAAAAATAGTGTTGCTTGGTTGTAAAGAGTAACATAAATGGCATGATGTTTACTTTGGGTGTGACATATGTCATTGCAAATATTGACATATGATGGCACAAATGCATTGGTTATATGAATATACAACGATTGAAATCTATGATACAAGCTCAAAATATTGTGTACATGTTTACTAAAATGTAAGGTTGATGGTACGCACAAAGTATGTGAAGCATGTTAGGTTGGTAATGTGAATATACAACTATGCAAGCGCATTGGTCATGTGAATATACAACAATTGAAATCTATGAGATGCAAGGCCAAAATATTGTTGTAGGTTGTCAACTTGGTAATAAGTAGGTTAAACAATCTTACACATAAGCACATTGGTCATGTTGTAGGTTGTCAACTTGGTAATAAGTAGGTTAAACAATCTTACACATAAGCGCATTGGTCATGTGAATATACAATGATTGAAATCTATGATGTAGGCACAAAATATTATTGCAAGTGTATCAAAGTTTAAGGTTGATGGTATGCACAAAGTATGTGAAGCATGTCATCTTGGTGAGCAAGCCAAACAAGGCCATTGTGGATGTTACACATACTAATGTATGAGGGACCGCCGACCAAGACTACAACAATTGTAGGTTGCAACAATTGTGATGAACACATTAGGAAAATGTGGGTTTTTTTCATGAAAGAGAAAAGTGAGGTGTTTGCTAACTTCTAGAGATTTAAAGCCTTGGTTAAAAAGGAAAAAGGTATGTAGATTCAATGCCTTGGTCAAGAAGGAAAAGGGTATATAGCTCAAATGTCTAAGATCAGATGGTGGAGGAGAACATTTCTCTAATGAGTTCAATTATTTCTTGAGAAAGTAAGGAATCAAGAGGCAATTCACATGCAGGTACACTCCACAATAGAATGGTTATTTGCAAGGGTTGGTCTTCACATTAGATAGATGTAAAGAATGTGTTCTTGCATGGTGATTTGCAAGAAGAAGTTTACATGATGCAGCTATTGTGCGAGGTTATGAGAGTGATGCACACCCAGATTTTGTGTGCATGTTATGCAAAGCCTTGTATGGCTTGAAGAAGGCACCTCGAGCATGGTCAAACAAGATCAAAGAGTGTCTTGTTTCCATTAGATTTTAGATATCCAATGCAGATTTTTCACTTTATGTGAAAAAGGCAAGTAGAGGGGTTATGTTGTTAGTCATTTATGTGGATAAATTGAATAACACTGGTGATAGTGATGTTGACACACAAGATGTCAAAATGCTTTTGAAGCACAAGCTTGAGGAGGAAAAGAATTACATGTAGAAAGTACCATACTATAATGTATTAGGCAGTGACTTATACTCAACTTAACTTCACACAACAAGACAATGCTGCCATACATGCGTTTCATACACGCGATAAAATACGAACGCGTGTATGGTCGCGCTTGTATTTGAATAGAATCGGGCGCGTGTATTTTAGCATTTAAGTTCGCGTGTATATTTGCATTTATCAACGCGTGTATAAACGCGTTTATATACACGCAGTAATACACGCATAAATACACGATAATATTCACGGGGTAATACTCGCTATGATACACGGATAAATACACGCCACTATACACGGATTAATACACGCATGGCAGAGAAAAACTGAATTCCTTAACAAAATTAAAAACTATTTTCCTTAAACCATCTCATAGTACATTACAGTATACATCATTACACAATCCCACTACATGCATTTACAACAATGAAATATATTCAAAAATAAATCATGCATATGAGATGATAGAAATGTCATCAATTTAGAACATACAGTGACGGATTGGTTAGGGTTCGATCTCATCTTCAATAAGATCCATCCTTGCCAAACGATCAACATCAATATCCATTTGATCAATTGGTAAGGCTACGATTAAATTTATTCCACTATCGATATTCTGTACTCCATTGATAATGGTATCGATGTCCTGATCATCCTCATCAACATCACCATCATCCTCAATGGTAGGGTCATTCTCATGATCATGAGAAATGGCATGCTCATCCTCATTATCACGATCATCTCTTATTTCTTGATCATCAATCACAACATCTTCAATGGCATGTTCGACGTCATCTTCATTGTGGCTTGTTACATCCTCCATATGCTCCATATCAGTGAATGTATTATACATCACTTTGGAACGTGGTGCAATAGGGATGACGTACCACCATTTGATGTCATGCACCATTGGTAGATAGATAACCTACTCAAATACACACAGTACAGTAATTAATTAGCATATCAAAAGTCAAGGAGTACACGAGCTTAGATATATATGTACATGAAACACATTAGTAAAAAAATGCATACCTGCTCACATTGTTGTGGCAATACGAGCCTATCTTTCTTTGTTTGCCAGAACTTTGTAGAGTCAATAGTTACATATCCACTTGCATGGCGTTTTATCGTTGCATCAGGCCCTTTTTCTACCACGTTCATTTGCCATTTGACATCCAAAACATACACAAAGAAGCGACGAAAGTCAAGCCTAAATATGTCTTGGATTATGCCACAATAATCATCCATTTTTCCATTAGCTCCCTCAAAGCTACTAATGACACCGCAATCTTGTGTATTTCTCTTTTCATCAATTCTTTGTGTTCGAAAATGCTTGCCTTCACACCATATAGCATTGAACATAGTGCACTGGACCAAAATAGAAGCAATATTTGTGTAAGCAATGTGAATAAATATTAAAAGCAAATCACTTACAACTAATGCAAAACATTAGTTCTATGTACCTTTGACATGCATCCTCGTGCATACTCCCATTCTTCTGCCGTGATATGCAGCCCCTCGTCGCTCTCTGCTTTCTCCATTTCCTCATGCAACCAATCAACATGGATATCATTCGGAAGTGTTGCTAGATGCTTAGGGTACGCCTTCCGAGAGCCATGTTGCCTCCGAAAGAGAGCTCTTTCTGCTTGCCTTTTTGTCTTTGCATCCTCATATCTTGTAACCCATCTGCTCATCACATCACTATTAAGGATACAAGTGAAATTGAGATCATCAATCAATGTTCTGTCAATTACTTTACTCTGTCCTTTTCCTTGAGGCACAATAGAGGTCATCCTCAAGTCCTCTTCATTGCTCCATAGTCGTGGCAAAGAGCTGTCCACCTGACCAAGAAATTCTGAAATATATACAAGAGACTCTTGTATCAACCAACCCTCGGCCATGCTTCCTTCAAGCCTTGCACTTTGCCTCACAAAGTCTTTTAAGGTCTTCATGAAGCGCTCTAGGAAGAACATCCAACGTGCATGCACAGTACCACATAAAGCAATTTCGTCCACTAAATGCACAATGAGATGTAGTTGACTTGTGAGAATGGTTCGCGGAAAAGTCTCCTCTACCAAACAAACCACCTCCACTGCCATAACACGCGCATCATCCAACGTGGCTGGATCAATTGCTTTGGAACTAACATATCTGAAAAATAAATAAATAGTACGTTATACCTCATGCACGTTCATTTTGCAAGGTATAATGAAGGGTGATCTGAGCATGGGTTTTACATACCTCACAAGCTCGCCCATCTTATAAATACATTTTTTCAAACTCTTATTCGCACAATGGTCGATGCTAGTAGGTAGTATGAACTGCGCACATAAGAGCACATTTATGGTTTATGGCATTACAAAATTTAATTTCAACGTACGTACAAGACTTGGAAAACACTTACTTGAAGCATCTTGTGCCAATCGTGGGACTTCAACCCATATAGTTGCTCAACGCCTCTTTTCTTAGTGGTTGTAAAGGCTCCCTTCAATGATCTCATGCATCCAGTGGGAGTACGCAAAGTGGTGATGGCCTGCTTTACCTGCTTCTCCTCTTTCTTTGATATAATCCATGGTGCAGGCGGAAGACGAACGTGCCCACCCACCTCTCGTGGCCAAGCTTGACGCATACGTCCTGCGACCCGCAAGTCCTCACGTACGCTAACATTGTCTCGTTTACCAGTAATATGTTCCCAAATACCAGATCCCACATTCTTGAAGATGTGCATGGGATCAAGAAGATGGTTGATCTTAAGATGGATCCAATATGGCAGCCAGAAAAAAATGGAGTACCTGCACAAGGGATTGCTCTATGTGACCTTTAATCCAATTAGAGACTACACAAAACAAGATTGAAAAAACATCACTATACCTGTTCATGCCATCTGGAGGAAGAATAGTTGTAGACTCCCAAATACGCTTCCAATCTTTTGCACGAAGTGTTTGTGGAGGAATGTTACTCTTACTAGCAACATATTTAGGATGATCTGAGGGGAGAAATCGATGATGATTATTGAATATAGTCTTACACAAACCATCAGCATACTCATGTACTAACGAAGGGCCACAAACAGGACATGCATGTTTACCCGATGTTTTCAAACCTGTTAAAATATAAATAAAAGTTAGAATAATAAAGTCAAACCGTCTAATTAATATATATAGCCAATAGTAATAGAGTAGGGAGGTAATTAGAATTCTTACCAGAACAATCGCTGTATCCTGGAAAGTCATGCATTGTCCACATCAACACTGCTTTTAAGTCGAAGTGTCGAGAGGAGGGAGGCCTACTAATGTCCACCACCGCAACACCTCTCCATAGTTCCTCCAACTCATCAATCAGTGGTTCAAGATAAACATCCATATGCTTGACTTTATGTTTCCCTGGAATTAGAAGGGATAACATAAGATGTCCCTTCTTGATCGCCATTGATGGTGCAAGGTTGTAATTCACCAACACAACTGGCCACACGCTGTATGCGGTGCTTTTGAAACCAAATGGATTCACTCCATCCATACCCAGGCCAAGTCTTAAGTTTCTGGGCTCTGTTTTAAAGCTGGGCCACTCATCTTCAATATGCTTCCAAGCAGGAGTGTCTGCGGGAATTCTCCACATGCCATCATCCGATCGATGTGAGGAATGCCATGACATGAGCTCTGCTATGGATTTGCACTTGAACATGTGTTTGATGCGAGGAATTATAGGAAAGTGTCGCAAGACTTTACGAGGTACATCAAAACTCTTCATATCTGTTCTGTACCTTGCTTCACCACAAGTGGGACAATGTAGAGCCTCCTTATGCGTCCCACGAAAGAGAATGCAATCATTGACGCATGCATGTATTTTATCATAATCCAGTCCTCCAAGAGATGTCACATAGCGCCTCGCTATGTCTCTTGAGGTGGGTAGTCTATTTTCCTTTGGAAGCATGTTTGATAATAGCCTGCATCCAATATCATCAATTATAATTAGTCTTAAATCTAAACCTTAAACCACTAATTCAAATTTGTAAGTTACAATGCTTACTTCAACAATGCGTCAAGACTTGCATTGCTCCATCCATAAACTGTTTGTATATTAAGTAGTTCAAGTGAAGCACGTAAAACTGAGAATGTGCACCCTTCAAACACCGGTGTCGATGAAGCCTTATAAAGATGCTCTTGTTCCATATCATCGTCGTCCATACCTTTGGGATCATCCTTAAAAAGATTCCGCACCATATCATCAAGCACCTCCTCTTCCACAACTTCGTGGGGTGCAGGGCTATTGTCGTCCCTTTCCCACTCATCTCTGACAATAGATCCCGAAGCTCCAGCATCATCTCGTCGACGCTTTACGTGCTCTCGTCGCGCGTAGGGTACCATGTTAGGGTGTGGTACTGCATCCTGCTTCAATTTATCAAATTATATGTTACAACTCTATTAATTTAATTTGGATCGATGTGAGTCATTTGAATACCATCAATTTACATCTACTCACCTCTAAACCTGTTTGATTCCATTCTCCATACATGGAGATGTGATTCAAGGTAATTCGACGTGCTCGTACAATGCATCCTTGACATCGATTACACATACATTTGATCCGTTGTCCCAACCACACATCGCGATTACGATGACGCATTGTCTCATCTTCCCCAGAACTGCTTGAAGAGGTTGATGACATCCTGTGTACAAATCAGAAAACACAAAATCATTATATGTTTTTAATGAAAGCACAAAATCGCGTGTATTGACGCGGCTATCTCCTAAAAATTGCGTGTATCAACGCGGCTAATTCCTAAAAATCGCGTGTATTCACGCGGCTAATTTCTGCAAAACGCGTGTATCAACGCAGCTAAAATAACATACACGCGAACATACCTGCGCTCATAAACGCGAATATAAACGCGGCGGTATGTTTAAACTAAAAACAGCCCGCCTTCCCCAAATATAGATTTTGAACTGAGAAATCAACAGTGCATGCGTTTTCGCCTATTTTCGCCTCTTCCAACAGCAAGGAGGGAGCAGAGAAAGGAGCACACACACGGGAGAAGGAGGGAGCAGAGAAGGAGCAGAGAAGACTCACTTTTTCAGAGGTGAGTCACTTTGTCCTGTGCCTTGTCTCTTTTGTCAGATTTGTTTACTTTGCTCTTTGCTCTTTGGGTTTGTCTTTTTGCACACTCGTGGGTTACTGCATCCTGACAGGGGCGACAATGGCTGGTCCTTTTATAAGGACATTCTGTCTTTGTCGGGGGGTCGGTCTTTTCGAGAAAGTTTTTTCGCAGGTCGCGTGTAAGAACGCGTGTAGAAGCGCGTGTAACCTGTCTGCAGAGCAGAGTATGTTCACGCGTCTATACACGCGTTTCTGGACGGGTGTATACACGCGTTTTCTGACGGGTGTATACACGCGTTTCTGCAGACAGAAAACTGTGGCGTTTCAGATTTCATGATTTGCAAGCAACTGACTGGAATGATTTATTTTGTGTGAGTCAAGAGACATGAAGATGTTTGTTGCAGGTTCTTTATGGATATTCCAGGTTCTTCATCCGATCCATTTGCGTACAGCAATTGGTTGATGGAGATGATGAATCACTTTGGGCGCCAACCTGGTCCGGTTGAGCTTACAGAGTATATGTATGCCCACCCCCCTCCTTCCCTGCCTGGTGTCTATACCCCTACCGCGAGTATCCAGGGCACTCCAGTGCCGTCTATTCCTCCGAGTCCGACGAGACGGCATGCAGCTTCTCCTCTTCCACGTCCACCGAGGAGACATACCTCGTCCCAGACACACTCACGTACACCCTCACAGCCACCATCACGTGCTCCCTCAGAGCCACTGTCACGTCAGGGCTCACAGCCACCGTCACGTAGACAATCTCCCAGTCGTGACTCCACCCGCAGCAGTAGGAAGAGTGGGAGTGGAGGATGCGGCGGGTGCTTTGGTGGGGGAGGTGGGGGAGGTGGGGGAGGTAGTAGGGCACGCGGTGAGAGAGGAGATAGAGGGAGAAGAGTTAGAGGAGACAGTTCGGAAGAGGAGGAGATGAGAGAGATGGAGAGAGTGGTTTGCTATGATGTGACGGATAGGGGCGGGATAGTGATGGATGCGAGGGGGAGGGAGGTAATGGAGTACATGCGTGGGGTAGTATCAAACTCATATAGAAATTGTTTTATTAAATTTAAAGATCAAAATAGCCGATTAGTTGGGGAGGTGATAGAGGCTGTACATAGTCGGTACCCCAATCCCCCACATGCTACATTCTCGGATGTATGGGGAAGGACGCGAATAAGGGAGATCTTAAGTAATAAAAGATCTCACCTTAAAAAACTCGCGTACGATGACCGGCTAAATGTAGCTGCGGGTGGCTATCCTGCCGAGAAACCTGCCCCACTGCGCACAAACGCGAGTGGAAGGAGGCAAAGAAACGAGCAGAGGGTGGCGTGAAGAGCAGGCAGCATGTGGAGGCACGACGGATCCAGATGGAGACCGTTGGATCTTCGCATTTCGGATCTGGCGGCGTCGAGTCATGGGAGGCAGAGTTCGTAAGTATCCTGCCACTTTATTTGATTGTTTATTTAATTCATTGATTCTATGAATTGTTTTAATCTTACAAATTGTGTTGATTATGATACAGCGACGGGTTACGGGGAGGAAGCCCACAACCCACGATACTGCGTATGCTCGCCGGCATAGCAAACGTGACACGTGGGCCATCTTCAGAGCCGAGGGACGTATTAAGGACGCGCAGTTTGAGTTGGCCATGAGACCATACGGTCGACAGGTACTTGAAAATTCGTAACGAATGGTTTTGGTTTATTGAATTGCATATATATATACTTATATACTATATATTACTTGAACAGGCACAAGCTGCTGATGATCCACCGGCCGCCGCTGCAGAGGGTGGACGTGAGCACTACTCCTCGGACATTCCGACCGATGTGAGCTCATCTGAGCATGGGGGGAGCACCGAGTCATCATCTGGGTCTGAGTAGTACTCAGACTTGTAGTATCACATTCCATATTTAGGATGTGATTGTATATATTTTTTTGTAAACTCAAGCCATGGGCTACTTCGAGATATGGACTCCCTTGTATACATGTATGAAATTTTGATAGTAATATTGAATTGATTGATCGATAGTATTACATTCATGTCTGTCTTGAATCGTGCAATGACAATGTATGCATTCATGTCGTTCTTGTCTTAATCTCCCTCGTGTATATGTTCTTCGTGGATGGTCTAATGGGATGGTCTAATGCACCAAAAACCCTAAACCAGAGAGTGCTATTGGGTGCTGGAATGCTGGAACAGTATTCAGGCACCAAATAGCACTCTCTGGATTTTTTTTTTTGCTCTCTGTTCGCGTGTATAAACGCGTCAAAACTACTAAAATTTGCGTGTATCTGCGCGGATACCCTGAAACTTACGCGTGTATTAATGCGTATTTATAAACTGGCAATAACGCGTGTATAAGCCCATCTAAATTAAAGAAACGCGTGTATAGACGCAAGTAAAAACGCGTCTGGGACATTGAAACTGAACAGGATGCGGCTATACACCCGTGTATAAACGCGTCTAATATAATAAGAAGCGTGTATAGTGGCGTGTATTAACGCGTCTGTATAAAAAAACGCGGCTACACACCCGTGTATACGCGCGTCTGAGAGGTACTGTACACGCGGTTTTACACGCATGTCTCTGGCCGCGATTATACACGCGCTGATACACGGGCCCGCTACTTTTTTTCACAAGTCATTTTTAGCGGCTAAGAGCGCGGGTATGAGCCCGATCCCTTGTAGTGTCACTACTACTGACTTTTTATCAAGGTTTATGGAGAATCTAGGCACACCTCACTCGAATTCTCTCAAGAGGATTCTCCACTACCTACAACATACCAAGGACTACACCGTTAGCTAGCCAACAATCCTAAAGAAAAATCAAAGCACATAGTGTTGTGTCGGGACCGCGTTGTCCGGAGCAACCTGTTGTTGAGTGACTCTAGTTATGCACATAATGTACACTAGTCGGATATGGATCAGGCACAAGACAAATAGACATAGTCTATCGGCTATAGAAAACTGTGCAATGGAACCAACCATTAAGAACTGAACGACTCGTGTAGATGATCCTAATCATTACAAGACAAACTAAAAGACTTAACATATAGAAGCGTCGAAAACAATAATAGACAAGACGATTAAACAAAAAGACAAACAGACTCGGCAATGTATAGAGATGATACAAAAAATGATCTTCCTTTATTCCAAAAAGAGAGAATATATAAAAACTGGCAAGCTTACAAGAGCCTTATCAACACAACCTTTAGAATGTTCGGCTTAAATCCTTTTATACTGCTCACTCACAGTCATAGTGTAGGACAGGGATACCGCCGTGCTGTGAGGAGGAGCACGGCTAATTTACAGGTATAATGACCTATTACTAGTGTTAATGTGCACAGGCTCTGACATTCTAGTGGCACCGCTTTGGCGCAACGGCTACGGCTGGGCGGTAGTCCAACAGCCTGCAGTTGCTCGATGGCTATCTGGCCTGCGCGGCCAACACTTGGCACGCTCGATGGGTGCACCAGATTGCACATCGCCTTCATCATTCGAGTCGGTGCCTTATTTTGGCCAGATGACTAGTTGCTTGCATGGGCCGATGAGGATCAGGTGGAGCGTGTCCATGATGAGTTGGTCCTAGAGACGGCTCATCTCATCTTGCAGACTATCGGAGAGGTTGGCCAGGATGCCGATGTCTATCTAAATGGTATCGGAGGGGTTGATATGGGACTTGAGATGCGCGTCAAGGAAGGCAATTTGGGTTTTCTCCTTGAGGGTTGATAGTTTCTTGTAGGCAAAGCGCTTGGGCTTCTGCTTGGTGGGCGTCGAATGGGTTTTCTCCTTGGAATCACTGGGCGAGGTACTTGGTGTACTGTCGGGTTGTGGGGACGTCGATGGATGGCCATTGGCTTGAAGGAGCCGCGGTGCTGGAGGCTACCACGGACTGTGTTGGGGCGACTGGAACAGGTGGAGGGTTCTCCGGCAGGCTGAGTGGAGTGCAACTCTAGCAGGCCGTGCTACTGCTTCTTTCCTTTGGAAGCCTTGGAGGCTAAGATCAGCTTTCGTTTGAATTGGGATGCCATGGCGGTGGAACAGGTGCATCTCATCTCGATGTTGAGGCTGGCAGTGTGGTCCAAGCTGACCACCACTTCGATGGGGATGGGTGCGGGTTGGTCCTCTGGGTGAGGAGGGTAGAGGGTTTTGCACTTCTTGAGGCACAACTGTAGGCAGGGGCCGTGCCGCAGCTTCAACGGCGGTCAAGGACGGGTTTGGCACAGGCGTGACGCTGAATGGAAACAGTAGTGTGAACAGTTGGCCCATCTTCGTGTGTGTGTTGCTCTTTTGAAGGTAGTTGGTTTCTTGTGAAGGTAGTTGGTTTCTTTTTGGAGCTTGGTAAAGGACAGGGTTGCCAGCTGATGTCTTCGCCCTTCTCAGCCTTGCGGAGCCAGCCCATAGCGGCTACTGAGATATTTTGGGTCTTGTTCTACATCCAGATGGTCTCCAAGAACATTCAATAACATAGAATATTGGTGGGGCTCTTGTGATTGCCCAGTTTGTGTTCACTGCTCACGTGGTCACCGAAGTGTCGTACCATGTATTCAATCTTGGCCAAGGAGACTTCTGTGAGGCCGACGAGGGGAAACTTCAGGCGTGTAGCCACCAAGGCTTCCGTGAGGGTAGTTTCATCACCGTGCAAGAAGGTGATTGTTATGCTGGCTGTCGTGCACTAGGTGTTCTAGATCGGGGTGTACAGGCACTGTGCCACGGGATGTTGAGGAATTCAGCGAGGCGGGTGATGCCAGCCATTAGTGCACTTTGGCGTTGTCGATTATGATACTGGTGAAAGGTTTGAAGGTCACCATGGCTATGGACAAGGTAGGCAAGAGAGAAGAGAGAGTTGCACGTGAAGCAAAGGGTTTCACAGGCGTAGGGTCATGGTTGTTAGCGAGAGAAGAGGGGGGATGCATGCAAACAAATAGATACAACAAAGTTAACTATGTAGTTTGTGGTAATCCAAAAATATTTACCGTGCTTCAGGTCGTGCATGATTGCCACACAATCGTCAAATAATCGTGAGTGATGAAGGGGTATCACATCGCTCGACTTCCCCAACGAATCTACGATAATTGTTCGGAGAGGGGCACCCGAATTAATGTGATGGATTCCAAGGTAGTGGGTTAGTGGTACCATCACATAAATGAATGGATTAGGTGGCATCGACATGTTGTACGGTTGGAGGCTGTAGTCGTTGACAAACTTCTGGAAGCGCTCTCCTGTGAGCATGCCTAGGATGAATGTTCTATCATAGAACTTTTCCACGACCCAGAACGTTCCAGTCCACTTGAGCTTTAGCTTCCTGGATGCGGACCCATCCGGGGAGGACTAGAACAACAAGACCGGATATTCTTCCTTGAATAGTCGAAACTTGGAATGGCAGTCGACCCATTTCTTCCTTCACTTATGGATTACTGTAGGGGATGAAGAAGCTCTTGAATCGATCTTCATCCAACTTGAGGAGCTGATCCAAATGATGCTGAACGGATTCTTTGGGGCTTAACTTCTTTGCTATGGCGATCCGAAGGCTTGGCTCCAAGAACTCCATTGGCACCACTGCTTCTGTGCGGTAGATCAGTTTGAACAGGGTCATTCCTGTGTGGAGACCTAGTAGGCTATACAGAATGCCCATAACGCTGAGTATAGCTTCTCATCCCAATTGGTGTGATTTTCATTAACTAGTCTTGTCAGGATCCGCTAGAGTATTTTATTGGTGGAGTCCACCTGACCGTTTGCCTATGGATAGTACACTATGGATCTTTTGAAATAATGAGGTGCTACGTGACCAGCTGGTGGATGACATCATTGACAAAGTGCTTTCCCTGGTCATTGATTAGTTCGATTGGACAGCTGAAAATGGCTGATGATCATTTCATAGAGAAATTTAGAGGTTGACTTGATTGAATTATCCCAAAGAACTTGGGATTCCACCCACTTGTTGGTGCTATAGTAGGTTGCCACCACCAGTAGGATATACTTGTTATCGGTGAATCGGGCTAACGGCTTGAACGGGACCACGAAGTTGACACCCCATTTTTGGAATGGTTCGAGGGGAAGGATTGGATTATACGGCATTCGGTCTTTATCAATCGGCTGGCTGAGACGCTGGCAAACATTACATTGTTTGGCCCACTTATAGGCATCAATGATTACCAAACGGCCACCAGAGACCGGCTTGGAGGATCTTTCGTCCTGTTACTTCTCCTGCAAAGTGACCTCTGCTAATTCCTTGATGGGCTTTTGTTCCATGAGGTGGAATGCACCTCCGGAGGATTTGATCAATGTCTGTCTTGTACAGCTAGCCGGCTATGACTTGGAAAGACCAGCTTCGGACAATAATCCGCTTTCGTTGATCGCGAGAAAGGCTATCCTCCATCAGTCCTGTGGCCACAAATGCCAAAATTTCATCATGCCAGGTCTGGGGAATCGGGATGACTGCTTCTGCTGTGAATAGCTCTGCATCGAGTGGATCATCCGCTACACCGATCGAGGCTTCACTAGATTCCAATCGAGACAAGTAATCTGCCCACTGTATGGTTTGTGCCTGGGGTGTGCACTATGGTGAACTCGAATTCCTGTAGGATCAGCATCCACCTCGCCATTTTACATGCCAAGCTTTGCTTATCCACAAGATAAAGTAAGCCAAAATGATCCACCATGGAAGGTGAACTTGTTGCCCAGTGGTGAAACTTTCCAACTGAATAGATCATGCTAAGGGCTTCCCTATGAGTGGTGGAGTAATTCTTCTTGGCATCTGGCAGTCGAGTTGCCAGTGGGGCTGGCGTAGTAAATAGGCTGGAACCATTTTTTCTCGACCTGCTGCATCAGAACACTTCCTATTGCCACGTCTAAGGCATCAACTAGGGGTGCTTCAGACAACATCAGCTTGAGGCATCGGAATGCAGTGTCACATTCCTCCGTCCAGCCAAGGTTGGCTTTGTTCAACTGATGGGTCAATGGCACTTTGATCTGAGCCATTTCTTGGTTTAATGGGACTACCACATGGGCAAGATACCGGAGCATTTGGTTGTGCCATCTGACTTGTCCCAAAAATCTTATCGGTTCCTTTGCACTATTTGGAATCGGAGCTTTCTGGATGACTTCGTAAAAGGAATTGGCCAAGGGAGTAAATGGTTACTTTACTCTTCATTGCTTATGGTATACAAGGCCAATCAACTAGTACATAAGGTACTAAAAGGTAATAGAACAATCTTAATAGGGAATTGTGTCTCACAGAAAGGAGTTTATCCGTAAGATTGGTTCTAGTTAAGTATATACAAGTGTGTCCTAGGAAAAGGTTGATAGTAACCAGGTAAAGCTTCTGAGTGATCATGACACTTCAAAAGTAAAAAAGAGTAATGAAAAGTCATTAACTGCATACAAGCCTCTGATCAAGGACATATGCAAAGTTGGTGGACATAATCATATTGGTTTTTCCTCATGTTTAGCATCAACCAAAGTAAAGTATTCATCTTAGAAGGTGTTAAAGCCAACCTCATTGTTCTAAGGGAAACATAATGCTCAATACCGTGTCAGATCTGTATGGTGTAATGACACTTACATGGACATTAGGTGTTCTTAAAAAGAATAAGATAGTCTCTCATAGAAAGGGAGTTTAAGGGCACATGAATGAGGAAGTAATATTCCTCTACTAAAGGAAGTGTTTCTCTAATTGAAATACTTATAAAAGAGAACTTATTCCAATTTAGAGACTTGTTTAAGTTTAATTTAAAAGGAAAAGTTAGAAATCTTTAAACAAGATCTCTATTATGATTATAAGCATGCTCTAGTATAAGAGAGTAAAAGTACTCTTGAAAAGAGGTGACGTATGAGACCTTTAAAAAAGAGAAGGTTATCTTCTAAGATAGCAATAAGGTGAATCAAAGAGTTCAGGAGAATTCTGTTTCTTTTAAAAGGGGAAAAAGGTGAATCTAATCTTTTTCCAAAGTATTGTGCTTGAAGGTTTTTAGATATTTGACAATACTTAAAAGATTGAGTGTGATCAAACTTTAAGAGAAGGTTGGCATACTCAAAAAGAAGTTACCCAGTTTTGTTTTCGAGGACGAAAATGTTTCTTTCAAGGGGGGGAAATGTTATGAGACTGACAGGTAACACTAAAAGGTAAAGAATATTTATATGTAAAAGGTTGCATATAAATAAGGTTTAGGGGATTTCAAATAGGAAATACCTAAGCAATGGTTAATAGGTATTAAAGTTAAAGTAAAAGGGAAGTAGATGGTGCACAATGGATGCCCAAGGGACACAGGGGTAGTTGAAGACGCATTGTATAAGGAAAAGGCAATGTCTAGCCAATGAAAGGTCAAGGGACTAAAGTTGGAAGGTCATGCACCACTTAGGCCTATATAACCCATGAGGTAAGGGACTATTTGGGGTATGGTTGGGTGGATAATCAAGGTTCTAGTCTTACAAGTCCTCAAGCTTATAATGCAAGGAGCATTACACCGGGTCTATTGCAATGCCTTCTTGAGAGAGACAATGTCGTCGAGGAGCATACTGCTTTGGATGGAAAATGCATACTTAGCCGGATTCAGTCTCAATCTGGAAACTTGGCATTTGGCCAAGGCACGGCTGTAGGTGTGTCAGATGCTAGGATGATTTCCTAAAGAAACTGAAATCAGCAATGAACACCCGCATGAAGGTGGTCAAAAATTCGGCAAAAATCTCATGAACCATCCGCTAAAACGTGGCGAGAGCATTCTTGAGCCCGAAGGTCATGACATTGGATGCAAAGGCTCCCCATTTAGTGATAAAATCTATCTCCTCCCAATCTTTGGGTGCCATTTGGACTTGGTTGTAGTCACTGAATCCATCCAAGAAGGAGTGCATTTCATGGCTGGCTACAACATCAAGTAAGGAATCCGTGAACAACAAAGGGAAGGGATATGAGATTGTGGTGGTATTCAGCTTCGTGTAATCTACATAGACCCTTAGCTTCTGGTTTTTCTTGGGAACAATCACAATCGGGGACAACCAGGTCACCCGATTAATCGGATATATGAATCCGACTTGCAGCAGTTTATCCAATTTCTCCTTGACCCTTTTGGCATAGTTGGGATTTATTCGGTACCTCTGTTGCCGGATAGGGACTACATCTTCCCTCAAGTTGATCCAATTATTGATAGCCCAAGCTTATAACATCATGAGCTTGAGAGGGTTTGTTGAGATTACAAGCTCAATGACAGCTAGAGAGCGAGGCACAATATGTGCTAGCATAGTAGAAAATAGCATGTGTGTGACAATAAATGGCCGCATCTAGTTGGCCACATGATGTAGGATAGGGTTATTTGGTGTGTGAACACAACACATTAGTGTGTGGTGTGTAGTTCTCTTCTATTATGCATTGTGTGAGAGTGGATATGGCTTCCCTCTATGGTTGAGGTTACAATAATGGATTAAGGTTTGCTCTCTTGTGTGTGTGCTCTCTCTTTATTAGTCTTTTATCACCGATACTGGTAGAAGAGGGGGTCGATCCCTTTCATTTTGGTGTAGCTCCATGCAAACACATCTTTGAAGAAGGAAATGAGAAACACTTGGAATTCCTCCTAGAATGAAGGGTCTAGCTTGGCACTGACTCTAACCATCTTCGGGTAGACATCGGTTCCCAAATTCATCTCCATCAGTTCATCTCCCTTCACTCTTTTGGATTACTTAAGGTCCCTATCAAAGGCTTTCTCTATTGCAATGATCTGTTGTTGCAAACTCAAGGTACTGTGTAAAGCTTCATAAAAATCTTTGACCTCGTTAGAGTATTGCCCTTCGCTCAGCGGATCAGGCTGATCCCTGGTGACTTCATTGTTGTGCTGACGATCGGATCTATGTCCATTATCTGGACCACATCAACCTCGAATAGGCTTATTAGATTGGCATTCTGCTGGAGATACTCTTCCTCTTCATCGAGGTCTAATCCTTCTCCAACATGTTTACTCCCTTGACTACTTTCGGTCAAGATAGATTCTCCACTTTTTGTCGACTGGCGAAAATCTTGACTTTCTTCCTTCCTCACCGAATAGTTATCCTATCAGCATCCTAGTCTTGCTTGATCCTTGCCTGCCTGAGCTACGATCTGCCGAGTAGCATCGGGTAGGCACCTTTGATGTCCTCCATTTGGAGCACCACTACTGTGATCTAGAAACTGAATCCAACGACTTCCAGTGTGAGCTCACGGATTAATCCGAGTGGCTACACTCGCCACCACTGATCCACCATTTTTACGGCGAACGGGGCGGGATCTTATCTGCTCAAACCGAGCTTTCTACATATCGTATCCGACATTATGTTAACTCCTGATCCACCATCCAGTAGTATTTTTGCTATATCCACTCCAGCCAACTTGACCTAGATCATTGGGATGGCTTCATCATAAACTCGGGCTTCCCTCGGCGGTGTTTCTGTCTTTTCTATGTGCATGGCCTCTAACTATGAGGGTGCCAACTTTTCTTCCTGAGGCATCAAGCGGCACAGTAGTTGCTCCTTGAAGTTCGGTACCAGTGTGAGAAGCTGTTCCATTGACATATGAATCGGCTGTCATTTTTTATCTTCCCACAGATCGTACGGTGGTTTTTTGGCTTCTGCGACCCTACTTCGGCTTTCTTCCTGCTTCAGTGCGTCCGCACCTCTTTTCGATTATGGTGTCTCTACACCTTTCTTAGGCCTCAGTGTCTCCGTTAGCGAAGACACTTCACCTTCCAGCTCCAGGTTCCTCACCGGTAGACTGACTTTGGGTTCATGCCAACAGATTGGCCTGAGCCTTTCTGGCTTCTTTTCCCACATCACCTCTCTAGCCTGCTGCTTTTCCACCTAGTCAAACACTTCCGTCTGTACCTTGTTGTGCTCATACCAAGTGACAACTTTCTACTTGCCCCTCTTATCCAAGGCTAGCTCTTTCTCTACCTCAAGAGACTCGGGTTGCATGGATCTTGTCACCACCATGGCTGATGATTCATCCTGCCTCTGTGGTCGGTTTAACGACTTCTTGCTCCTCTAGAGCTTGGATCTCTATGGCATTCACTACCGGTGGTCCGGATGTTGAAGCATGGGCTCCTTCCACTTCGGCCCTATGCTTCCTCTAAATGTCATATTTTGACTTACGATGGCCTGGGGAATGGCAATAAAACACGTGAAAACAGGCCGTTGTGCACCGGGCACATCTGGGGTGGAAAGTTTCCACGGGGACGGAATTGTGGCCTATGGTATGGATCGAGCGGAGCCATCGGCAAGGCGGGCTACACGGGGGCTTCGATCACACAGGCTGGGGAAGTACTCTCTTCTCATTGTATCTGCATGCTTCTATGGTGTGCGTGGTAGTCCTGCAGATGGCACACCAAAGCTCATTCAAGCCGCACTCTTCAGCTCGGTGTCCATGATTTTGACACCTCGAACACCAAGTGCCTGACCGGACCTTGGGATGGTACTTTGTGCCTTCATTGAGCCATGGCTGCACAACCAATTCCTTGGTTGTCTTTCATGCCTTCTTGCTCTTCAGGGATTTCATATTCACGTGATCACAGCCTTTTTTCTTGTGATCACAGCTATTGTTCACAAATCTCAATGTTCACAAAATTCACAGTTCTCAAATCCTAGAGGGTGGGATGACCTGGTAACCCACAATTGGCCCGCCGGGCTACAAGTCTGGACCGCCGGGCCCGCCGGGCGCGCAGAAGCCCGCCGGGCCCGACTCCCGGCCCGGCGGGCTATATTGTGGTATAAAAGGGTGGTCCAGGGGGTCACTGTTCACAGAATCTTCCTTGTACTTGGTGTCAGTGGTGCTAGTGTGATCAATTTGAGGTAATTTTTAAGTTGAAAGTGTTGGTGTCATTTAATTTTTTGCATACGCTTAAGTTTAAGGTTGTTTGTGATGCATGTGCATGTGTCGTTAAATGTTAAGAGGCCCGCTGCAGATGGCCGAGCGATTGGCTAGGTCTGCTGATGTGCACTCTTAATATTTAACTTATGTAGAAGTTTTCGTTGTGGCACGGTATCTGCAAATGGTCGGTTTACTGACTAGGTTTGCAGTTACCAAGTTACAATGCGGCTTTGTTTTTGTTAAATGCTTTGAGAGCCCGCTGCAGATGGCCGGTTTACTGGCTAGGTCTGCTGATGTGCGCTCGTAGCATTTGACATGTGTGATGCTTTGCTACTTAGTACGGTATCTGCAGATGGTCGGTTTACTGACTAGGTCTGCTGACACCAAGCTATGTGGTGAAGTTTGTTTTTGTTATTTGGTTTGATAGTCATCTGCAGATGGTCGGTATACTGACTAGGTCTGCTGACGATGTGTCAAAGCATTTAACTTGTGCCATAGTTTTCATCTTAATGCGATATCTGCAGATGGTCGGTATACTGACTAGGTCTGCTGACGTCAAGTTAAGTCGTAAACTTGTGTTTTGTGTTTGTTTTTGACGATGACTGTGATTATTTAGTTTGCATGACATGAGTCATAAGTGTGTTGGATGTAGAAATCCTTTAGTTAGCTTACAAATAGCATTTTTTGTGGTTATAAATGTTGCAACTATTTGTCAATTATATTGTGCAGATTGATGGCGACGCTTGCACTTACTCCTGAAATCAAGAAATCAATTCGTATCAAACTCGTCACCCTCATTAGTTGCTTGTCACCTAATCACATCGAGGGTATTGTGTCTGATAGGAATCGATTTGAGCAAATATTAGGTGAGGTTGTCCGCGCAGTGAAAAATATCCATGAGGGTGCTGATGGAGCAGCCATCAAGCATTTTGTTACTAGCATTGTGGGCAACATGCCTAGATGCGCTGTTGACCTAGGTGACGACAGACCAGCGGAAACAAATGAATCCAAGCTGGAGCACTTCCACACAAAATGGAAGGTAGAGAAAGAGAGGTCCAAGCGTGCAAAGGCCATAGACACCCAAGCTATCCTGAGCAAGAGAGCTCGCAAAGAGCTGGACCGGCCTGCTGATGAACAAGAAGATTTATCATCTGGTGAACGTGAGGTCTCTAAAGGCACCCACTTGCAGCGCACAATGCATAATACTAACTGCAGCATGACAATTGGGTTGCCTGCAGAGGCCATCATCACAGAAAAGAAGATGGGCTCTGGATCGTACGGCGTTGTACATAAATGCCATATTCAAGGTGTCTCCTGGTTTCCAGAAGGCATTTCTTATTGTGCAAAGCAATTCCTTGGTAGCCGAAGGGCTCAATTGAAGTCTTTTGCTCAGGAGGCTTCAATCGACCTAACCCACAGGGGCATAGTGCGCGCCATTGGGCACACAAGGAAGGAGCCATGGATACTGCTCTTCCCCCTCTTTAATGGGGGAAGTCTTGGAGATATAATGGAGTGTGTTCCGCCTCCTAAGGGGACCCTCAGTTCCATGCTTGCTGCAGACAAAGGCAACAGATACAAGAAAAAACAAGTGGCTCCTCATGAAATGGAGCGATACAAGTCTTTGATTTTTCATGCTCCCGAGCTTATCTGTGCCCTTGTGAATACCATGGCCTTTGCACATGCTGAAGGGATCATCCACAATGATTGCCACCCCTGGAATATAATGATAGATTTCACCAAAGAAGGGGTGCCACGGGTAGGCATCATTGACTGGGGTCTTGCATTGAGGGATGGGATTGAGTTCAAACCCACAAATATCGCCAACAAAGCAGAGCACGATCAACGCCCCTGGAGAGCCCCTGAGCTCGCAGATGTAAGGTCCCCTTGTCCATGGAGCAAGGCATCAGATGTCTTCTGCTTGGCTTGGGTGATTGAAAAGTTTACATTATTTTGTGCTGAGTTTGCAGAAATGACCAAAGTGCCGTGGGTGGGTAAAACTGCCATCCACACAAATTTGATTAAGGAATGGACGGCTGCCTATATGACGCCATCAAAGGAAGATAGGAAGACCATGGCAGATTTTGAGGAGCAATTGAAGAATTTGGAAGTGTCACCTGCTGCATGCTTACGTCCACTATCTGAGATGACACCACACTTATTATAAAGCCTCTTGTAAATGATATGTTTTGGTTGGCTATCTATTCCATGACCTGCCTTTAATCGACTGACACTATTTTGGTCCCAATTGTTAAATATTATTTTGATCCCAATTCTCTCTCTCTCTCTCTCTCTCTCTCTCTCTCTCTCTCTCTCTCTCTCTCTCTCTCTCTATGAGTATTTGAAAATAACAAGTTTGCAGTAAATAAACATTGATTTTATAAACTTATACCTAACATCTGAAAATAACTTTAAAGCTATTCCTAAATTAACATTGATTCTATAAACTTAAAGTGTACATACTTTTTCTCAGATGGCTGATAATAATGAAGCCGCAAAGAAGGCATTTGAACGCTTAAAGCAAATCTCGAGCAGTGGCACTGTGAATGATGCGGCACGTATTGCCGGACGCACCTCCAAATGGGCACCGGCCCATGGATTACAGTATGCCCAAGTAAACAAGAATGTGTCCAAAGAGATGGTCAAGAGCATCTGGCCTGACGTCTCCAATGATGCCATAAAAAAAGGACGCTTGAAGCTGACACAATGTAGTGTTCCTTTAATTATCGAGCATGCGGAGCGCATTTTTGTGGATGTCATGGCCCAACCCATGCATCACGGTGACTGTCCCCTCTGGTTTGCTAAAATGCTATATGCACAATTTGTGCAGAATTCAGTTGTAGACTTTAGCTCTCGACCTCCTCATCTACATGTGGAAGACATTCGGAGTGAGTCAATCACTATGCCTCGAGATGAGTTGCAACTGGCCATTCTTGGAGCCTCAATGGAAGTTCATCACACGGTTGATGAGCTTCAAACTCAAATCAACCAAATTAGAGGCACCCAAGGCCCTCAACAGACGGAAGCAGCACCAGAGCGCGGGCAAGCACCTGAAAGTTCAAGCGCTAGAGATATACTAAGAGAGAACAAGCTCTTGAAGAGACGCATAACGCAAATGGAGGAGCAAGGCCATGCAAACTCTCCTATGACGGCATTTGAACACCCGAATAGTTTGGAGCAACCACCTCTACATGGGCACGAAAGTGGCGGACCATGCCCTATTTGTTATAGTTTCTTTCACTCATGGTCTGGCCACTACACTGTCCCATGTGGGCACATGTACCACTTGACCTGTCTTTTGCAACACATGGTCAACAGTACTACGTGTGCTTTGTGCGGCAAAGAATTTCACAAAAATTTGTATATATGTTTTAAATTGGGTGCCGACCATGATCGGTTGACCAATGCACGACACATGGACGAGTTAGAGCCGCATTTAAACTTATCTCTCTCTTAAATGCAACCCTGGAATTTAACAAGATTCGGCAACTTTGTTCAAAAGATTTCCAATGCTCTCTCTCTCTCTCTCTCTCTCTCTCTCTCTCTCTCGCACACACACAAACACATGCACACAGATTACTTTGGAGTGTGTCAAAACTAACATGATTTCGTATTCTAAGTTTAACATGACATGACTAAAAACCATACTCTCTAAATTGACACTAACATGTTTGATATCCAGTTGTTGCAAGACGGATTACTTTGGAGTGTCTCAAAACTAACATGATTTCGTATTCTAAGTTTAACATGACATGACTAAAAACCATACTCTCTAAATTGATCACCAACATGTTTGATATCCAGTTGTTGCAAGACGGATTACATTGGAGTGTGTCAAAACTAACATGATTTCGTATTCTAAGTTTAACATGACATGACTAAAAACCATTCTCTCTAAAATGTTCACCAACATGTTTGATATCCAGTTGTTGCAAGACGGATTACATTGGAGTGTGTCAAAACTAACATGATTTCGTATTCTAAGTTTAACATGACAAGACTAAAAACCATTCTCTCTAAAATGTTCACCAACATGTTTGATATCCAGTTGTTGCAAGACAGATTACATTGGAGTGTGTCAAAACTAACATGATTTCGTATTCTAAGTTTAATTTGACATGACTAAAAACCATACTCTCTAAATTGATCACCAACATGTTTGATATCCAGTTGTTGCAAGACGGATTACATTGGAGTGTGTCAAAACTAACATGATTTCGTATTCTGAGTTTAACATGACAAGACTAAAAACCATTCTCTCTAAAATGTTCACCAACATGTTTGATATCCAGTTGTTGCAAGACGGATTACATTGGAGTGTGTCAACTAACATGATTACATCAAACGTGACGAGCGTCTGCGGGTGGCTTTACTAACACCAAAATCGGGTTGCAAGTTTTCTTCTATCTCTTCAATAAAGCACAAGTTATCGCTCGTATGTGGGACATTAGGCTCTACATCTCCATTCTCTTCTGCATCATACTCATACTGAGTAATGTCATATGTCCACTTAGGCATCTCTTCGTTGTAATCATCTGACTCAATTGACTTCACCAATTTATCATTACAATACATATACACCAACTTCTCAGCTCTATCACTCAATAAACGATTTCTGCTAATAGAATGCACATACTTGTAACTGCTCCAATTACGTTCAGAACTAGAATTTGAAGCACATTGCGCAAGCACTCTCACAGCTAAGCGTCGCAAAGTTGGAACACTTCCCCCATTCAACATCCACCATTTCCAAGCAGGCTGTTCCTTAGCAAGCTTTTGCACAAACTCCAAGGCAAATCTACCTTCTTTCAATTTATACTTGGTTAGCTCAATTACCGCTGTTGCTTGCTCATCTGGACCTTCATAAAATCGCTCCACAACATCATAGAAATCATCGATTACCTCCTCATCTAGGGCATTCACGTCCATATGCCAGTATTCTGGGTCAAGACAATATGCAACACTATGCAATGGACTATGTGCTCCTACCCACCGAGCGCTTACATACTTGGCCAAGATATTTCTCCTTGCTCTGGTGAATGGAGGACTCCAATGCTTGACAACAGTTTTAGTGGGCTCCTCTGGGTTTGCGAGGCTTTCTTGAATGGACCACCACGCCATCCAAACCTTCCCGATATTTGGCAATCTAGAATCCAACTGGCGCAAAGCAAGCATAACTGGCATCATAACATGATAACAATCTGCTGCTTCCTCCCATAAACTACGATCCGATATCAAAGATCGCATGTACCTCACCTTTTCTTTAACCTTTTCGGACTGGTCAACCTCCCACTCAGAGAAGCCAGCACACACAAAGGTTTCCATCACTGCATTCCTATTTCTTAGGAGAGATTGAAGCATATAAAAATTAGTGCAAAATCTGGTTTCACAAGGCAACTTTAGCATAGTTTCCATGCGTTGACGATACATATCTAAAACACGTTGCCGTTTGAGCACAAATTTGACAATCTTACTTGCACTATCGATAATCTCCTTGAACCACTCTGTATCAGCATTTTTGTACCAATCTTGTAACACCAAGTTAAGGCTATGAGTGTTACAACCAAATGTATAGATATTGGAAAATCGAGATTCCAACATATGACCTGCTGCTCGACAATTAGCTGCATTATCCATAATCACTTGAAGTACATTTTCAGACCCAACTTGGTCGATAGCATCACCAATGATATCGGCGATAAATTGACCAGATTTAACTTCCCCGGAGCTATCAACAGCTTTGATAAAGCATTCCCCACGAGGACATACCAACATTACATTTATCAATGGACGTCTTTGGGCATTCGACCAACCATCACTGACAATTGTGCATCCAGACTGATTTGTGGTGTCAATTATGAGTCTTTGAACGCTTTCCCGTGTGTTGTCATAGCACTTGTCAAGTAATTGATTTCGCATGTGGTGATAAGTTGGTGGACAAAACCCAAGTCCATATTCTCCAATCTTCTTCCAAGCCATCTTCCATGAATCTTTCGTGACCATAGACAATGAAGAACCAGTAAAGAAGATCGCTTTCGCTAATGCAAGTTGAGCATCCTCTAAAGCAGTGGCACGAAAGCTGTCAACTAGATTAGTTTGTCTGGTACGAAACATACCCACCTGAAACTCAGGAGATGCATCCATCGGTATTGAGACATCTGGACCTTGGGTGTCATTTTGGCAAGTAGTATGTGTTGGAGTCACTCCTTGGTTGGAGATCCCTCCACTTGATGCTGCCAAATTCGGCGATTGGTGATTTCTTGCACAGAGATTGGGCCTCTTGTTTTGTGATACTTGTTTACTTATCAAAGCTCTAAGGCGCTTTGCAGCATCATCAGCTCCTGCACCCTTGCATTTACCTCCGGGATTTTTTGTGTTAGTGCCAAGCAAATGCTCCCTTATTCTGGGAGCACCCCCAGATTTTACCAAGCCACAAAAATTACACTTCCATTCGACAAATCTAGAAAGATTGGAAGCAAATTGCCATTCAGGTCCCGGTGATTTTCCTCCGCTCCTCCTCTTGCCACTTTGAGACGCAACATTCAAAGTTTGTGCTGTCATATCTCGTTGCAAGGAAACTCCACTAGTTTCTAATGGTCTGTTGCTTCGTTGGGTTGATGTGCCGCAATTAGAAGCAACCATTGTAACACCTAAACAACAATCATGCAAGATTTGAGATCCAAAACAGCCTGAGTAAAACCAAAATATGCAATTATAAAGTCTAAAACCCACTTCTTGCCAATGCAACCGAACGTTTGGTGAGATGCATTTGAGGCAATCCATCCCTAAATAGAGATGATGTCCCGAACATCTCACCACCTATATCCTCCTCTAGAGAAGCTCCTACCCAGACCAAATGGCACTCGAGTAGACCACCCAAGAGGAGGTAATTGCTAGTCGACCTAAAGAAATCAAACGTTTGGTGAGATGCATTTGAGGCAATCCATCCCTAAATAGAGATGATGTCCCGAACATCTCACCACCTATATCCTCCTCTAGAGAAGCTTCTACCCAGACCAAATGGCACTCGAGTAGACCACCCAAGAGGAGGTATTGCTAGTCGACCTAAAGAAACCAAACGTTTGGTGAGATGCATTTGAGGCAATCCATCCCTAGATAGAGATGATGTCCCGAACATCTCACCACCTATACCCTCCTCTAGGGAAGCTCCTACCCAGACCAATTGGCACTCGAGTAGACCACCCAAGAGGAGACATTGCTAGTCCACGTAACAAATACGATAAACCATTTACAATCAAAATCTTATAAAATACAAAATATTATTAACAAGCTTCAAACAAAAATCCAGAATATTTATACTCACCTCTTGTGTCTTTTAGCCTGAGGTGAGCCACCCAAGTACGTTGGTAAAGTACATTTGGAAGTGAGGGGAAACCCTTTATATAGGTCTCTCCAAAACGGCGAAATTTTTGGCGCAAAAAAAGGCCCGCCGGGCTAGATAAGCAGCCCGCCGGGCTAAATAGTGGCCCGCCGGGCCAAGCTAGTAGCCCGCCGGGAAAACCGGGATAGCAAGTTTCTCCCGGTTGTGTGAATATCTATGATATTAACAAGTGTGTGAGAGTGTTATTAACTAGTGTTATTACCACTTCGCGGTTAACGTGATCACGTGAATGAAATCCCTGTTGCTCTTGGACCGTGCCTTGCGATCCTCTTCATGTTCCTCAGATTCCTCACTTGCTGTTGAGTTATCAGAATCATCCTCCTCGTCTGAAGATTCGAAAGTGGACCTTTTGGACTTCTTCTTGCTCTTGCTCTTGTTCTTGCTCTTGCTCTTTCTCTTGCTCTTGCTCTTGCCCTTACTCTTGACAGATCCTACCAACACATGCTCTGCCCTTAGAGCTGATTTGACCAGCTGCTCTAGAGTCATGGTGGCAAGATCGGCACCGGCACTACTGCCCTTTGAGCTATTTGTTGAGGCCCTTTATGAAATAAGAATTGAGGATCTCCTCTGCGGGCCGATTGGTAGCATCCAATTTGCGAAGAAGCTTCCGAAATTTAGCAGCATAATCTTCCACTATCATGCTTTTCTGATTCATCCGGCACAACTTGTCAAGCACATGCAGAAAGGTCTTGTCTTCCTTGAATCGTTGAAGGAATGCATCTCTGATTGCATCATAGGTGGGAAAATGGGCATACTTGTACTGCTAATGACTGGACACAACAACCTGGACATGCCACCCTATCCACAGCAAGAGAATATCCTCTTCATGTCATACATGGCTTTCTGGTGGTCTGGTAATATCCCCATACATGCAAGCTATAGATGCAGCAGCAATAATTACAAGCATTTATGAGCTGCCGGCCTCAAATATTACCTCGCTAGTTCAAGCCCATAGGTGCAGCTATTTGCACTTGCAGATGCCAGTTCAATTCAGGGAACAGAAGATCTCCAGCATGGTCTCAAAGAAGACATGACTCATAGCACGGAACCACATACTCGTTCAATTGCACCATTACTGTCATACCATCACTGTCAACCATATACCCCACTCTCCACATGTGTGGGTAGGGCACTCATCTCAGGTCCATTTCCCATGCTAGACATGTCTCTCTAGGGGTGAACATCAGAGATTTGACTCCTTGAGCTATTGTCTACAGAGTGTACAAGGTACCCAACACGATACCGGCTGCCCCAACTTTTCACAGCAGCAAGGTCATTTTTAGAGCTCTCAACATCCCACACTTGGATCCTACTTTGGCATTTATCTGAATGCCATCATCCTCTCCATGGATGAAACTCTGCCTCTCATATCCACCAAGAAGCTCTACAGTTGCCCCTATCTCTTACTATGGCACATCCTCATGGACACAATTCTCCAAGCATCCACCTAGATGGAGGATTCTAGTGAAAAGAAGCACAAAACCAGTCATAGCAGCACTCTGCTTGCTTTGTTGCATCATACACATGCACCTTGCTCATAGGTTTAGCAATAGTTGCTTAGCATCATTGTGGTACCCTCATCAATAACCTTACTCCATTTCTATTAACCTTGGTAGTTGATTTTCATTGAAGTGAAGTGATCCTCTCCATGCAAAAGGTGGTAATAAGGGTGGCGCCATATTCTATCGACTAATCGGATTTGGTGATCAGGATATTAGTGAAATAAGAGAGAGAGAGAGAGAGAGAGAGAGAGAGAGAGAGAGCCTTTCGAGCCTAAAGATACACTGATAAGGCTTACCTAACTATAAGCCCCTTATGTGTGAATAGATGCCATTTTATTTATTGTTACAAAATTTCTTGTTTTAAATTTGCATTTTGCTTGGGTGTTCACTTAAGAATATGTAAGTGTATCAATGAGGTCACTAGTATTTTGCTTGGGTGTTCACTTAAAAATATGTAAGTGTATGTTTAAGTGTACATGGAGTTCATTAGTAGGGAGTTTTTTTAATACACTTTTTTTAAGTGTATATTTACAACTTTTATTATAGGTGTATTAATTAAATGACACTGACATAGCATTTAATTAATACAACCTTAGTATATGCGCCCCTTCCTCTCATCTTTCTCTCTCTCTCTCTCCCTCTACTCGCTAAATGCCATTTGAGGTCTTTTATAGAGAATTGTGAGACCTTAAATAGAAAAGATATGGGTGAATGCATGCAAATAGAAAGCATATGGGGAGGTCATCATTTCATTGCCTTAAATAGAGAGGATATGGAGGGGTGAATGCATGCAAATATAAAGTATATGGGGGGTCATTATTTCATTGCTTTAAATAGAGAGGATATGGAGGGGTGAATGCATACAAATAGAAAGTATATGGGAGGTCATCATTTCATTGCCTTAAATAGAGAGGATATAGAGGGTTATCATTTCATTGACATTTTCAAGCATTACTCATTACATACTAAAATGAAACCTTAGAAAAACACTCTTATTCGTGAAAATCTCATAGAATATATTTAATGGATATGCAAAAAATATTTTGGTGCCTTATTAGGATAAATTTCACATGAGGGTTTTTTTTTAATGGGTTTTGAAGACAAAATGCAAGTTTTTATAGAAAAAGGGGATCATTTTAGTACTCAAATTCACATATAAGGGATTTTCAATACTTCCATTGAGCATGTGATATACATGCTTTCTAGAACCCTTGAGGTATTTTTTATGATTTCCATCAAGGTGAAATTTCCTACCTTAATCATAATATTAAAGCCTTGTTTTGCTAACAAGTTTTTAACCTTTTATAAAAAGAATGTACAATACGTATGCAACCATGGTAGTGCACTTGATACAAATTATCCTTAACAGATTGCAAGCCTTTTAACCTCACCAACTTAATCACATGCAAAGTGTAAGAGTTGATTGATATCATGGATGTGTGATTGTAAGTTGTAGATAACTAGCAAATAAACATACAACATTTCTATGCAATAAAGACTAAGATGATATGACATGATTGTGGTTTAGAATTTTATTCTTATAGAAAACCAAAGAATTATCACTAAACTAGTGAAATAAAAAACAAGGACATTCTATAGAGTAATAAATTGCATCTGAAGCACACTTCACAATATGCTAAGCATGCTAAGTTTCTTATTATTAAAAGAAAAGATCCAAATAAGAAAAGTTCCAAATCAAAACCATACCCAAGGAAGGCAAAGACGAGGAGAGAGAGAGAGAGAGAGAGAGAGAGAGAGAGAGAGAGAGAGAGAGAGAGAGAGAGAGAGAGAGAGAGAGATTGATTTAATTTTTGGATCCAATAACCCATTCTTGAGAAGTCGAGTGCCTAAAGTTTCCCAAAAAGGAGGCATTGGTGATACCAAATCCAAATTTTTTGATCACCTACCCTTGGAATCTAGTTACAAAGAAACTTTGTCAGAGCCTTAAATGACTTCATTTGAATTGTGTATATTTATATGCAACACTAAATGACTTCATTTGAATTGTGTATATTTATATGCAACACTAAATCTATTTAAGGTTTATTAAGTAAACTCATCTGTATTTGTATGCAATCATAAAGCTAGCTTAGTTTTCTCAAGAAAAATTATATGCATTGATAACTACAGCTTGGTTTTTATAATAATCTTAAGTAATTTTAAGTATATTCATATGCAATAATAAAGCTAGGTAAGGTTTATAATTGTAGTTCCTACACAAAATCGAAGGTAGAGATTCTTTACTTCTGTATAATCAAAAGAATAAAGGAACATATCATGATATATAAAGATATATATTATGAAATAGACAACAAGGGCTATTATAAAAGCCTTGTTTACATAAAAGCACACTATCAAGTGTAGCTTGTGGTATGGCTTTTTCTTTGAGTATTACTTCTTTAATAATTCAACATGATGGCATGAAAAATTCTTGAGCAAATATCTTTTCATTTTGCTGTATAAGTAGCATATTGTTCTTAGTGTCAAAATTGCATAAAAGTATAGTATTACATTTCTACTTACAAATTCCACATGTTGTTTTGCCCAGATTTCAGGTATTACTTCTTTGACATCATGGATGTTCTCTATAACATAGTCGGCCCCCTTGACTTTTTGTGATTTCCCAACCTTCAAAGTAATATCCAATTAACATTAGATGGTGGGCTCTAATCTCACTAAGTACCCATTTGGATTTATACTACTATTTAAAACCTTGAATCTCATAAATAAGCAAGTATAGTGATATTTATCTATGAATCTTTAGTAGAGTGTTTCTTCTAGCGTCCTACATACTAGAGAATTCCTAGATAAATTATGCATGAGAGTAAGTAACTAAGTGTCTATGAAAATAAAAGCACTACATATTTAAGTTTGTCAAATTATACCAACTTTTGATACTTTGTAACCTTTATCACAAGATGAGTTTGAAAAGTACCAGACAAGTCCACAAACCAACAACTTTTGCCGCCTTTATATTGCGAGAGCTATCATCAAAAAAAATCTGACATGCAAAAAAATCACAACATAATGTGTAAGGAACATTAAAATCTTCTTTCTAACCTTATAAAATATATATTGATTAAGCATAAACCTTTACATGTTAGATAGCACTAAATAGTATGCATGATGTCATGTTGTTTTGTTGAGATGAAATGCATGTAAATGAAATAATAAAAAGTGCATGTTAATAAAACATATCAGATGGCCATACTGTTTTGTTTGGATCAGCCCTTGCGATTTCAAGGGCACGATGGAAGGCCTTTGCTAAAGGCTTACACACTATAGGCATTGAACTATTGAAGTTATTCTTTGGGTTAAGGGTATCAAAGCAAATGATTTGTTCAAAGCAATCTTTAATTCCAAGCTTGTTGAGTGCTTTGAGAGCATGTGCTTCATCTCCATTGGTAAACACCTAAAAGACCAAGATTTCAACCCATTAGAGGATCGGTCGCAAAAGATGTATTGGAGATCATTCCTCTTTTGAGGCTTTCTTAAAAAGCACAATCATAAAGCAAAGAGGTTCAAAAAATGAATATTAGTATCTAGTATGGTTTTAATATTTTCATGCAGCTTTTTAAAAGTAAATTTGATCAATTATAATGATTGGGAAAAAAACTATTTTAATATATGTGAATATTTTTCATTATAAATTTATTAAGTTTTTAATATTTTACCATTTATTTAGATGAAGCTTCAATTATTTTCATATAGTTGTAGATAATAGAAGCTATAGTAGTGGTTAAGAACTAGATATAATATTTACTTATATGAGGTTTTATATTCAATGTTTTTGCTAATGGCTAGGACTTGGACATGTAAGATTACAATCCATGTTATTAGCTAGGGCTTGGACATGTAATATTACAATTCCATGTTATTAGCTAGGGCTTGGACATGTAAGATTACAATCCCATGTTATTGGATGTTTTTGCTAATGGCTAGCCCTTGGAAACCCAAGATTATAATTCCATGTTATTTTCATGGCTAAGATTTCTTCATCAAGTTAGCTATAGACGTATGTAAAAAGAGCAAGAGTCTTGATTGAAAAAATACCTAGTCATATCTTATTATATTCAAATGCTTTCTTTAACTACCAAAAAAAATATTACAAAATACCTATTCATAAATAAAATGATCGTTTCTTACTATTTTTCTTTGTGGCATGCTCAATAGCAAGTTCCTTAGCTCTAAATCTGGTTTTAATACATGGTAAGGTAAATTCCCATGCACAAATCTGAAACACAAGAATTACAATTGGAAAACATGATTAGATGTTGTGTATCCTTTCATAATATCAAGTGTATCAAAGTATAAAAATATAGAGCATAGTAGTAAAATTTTTGTTTTCTCCAATGCCATGCATCCAAAATATACCTGTGGTACTCGTTGTAGTCACATTTGTAGCCCCTTGACTACACGCCAACCAAAAATTATTACTCACTAGAATGAGTCTCAAAACACTTCATAAATCAATCATCAAAATAAAGAGAAGGGTTATAAGAAAACATATGACTATGAAACAAGAAGTTAGACATGGACACAAAGGGGAGAAATAATTTTTTTAACATAACAAAGGAACCCTCGCCTAATAAAACTCCAAGATGAGTTAATCTAGTTGCATTTAAAAATATTGTAGTTGGCTCTAATATTTGGAGGTAAGAAAAAATAAACTTTTATGAAAACTTAAGGTTTTTTTGGGGCTTGGTGTATCTTCCTAGAATAGATAATGTATTATTTAACAAACATAGCATGGCTCAAGAAAGATGGTTTTTTGTTTTCTATCCATACAAGACTAGAGCTAACTTAAATGCAAGAGAAGACTAGGACATTCCTAGTTGTAAGATCAATTTTTTGTTACACTCTCTAATGCTTTCCCTCATAAGTAATCACTTTTGGTGTGTGTTAGTTTATACTCATCATGCAATGTTAGGGATTGCATCAAAAGATGCTTCAGTGCTCTTGTTGATGGAGAATGATGGCATTGGGATATGTTAATCTCTCTCTATTGTATCCTATATAATATATGTAGGTTGGTCCTATTAAGCTACCCAAGATTAGAGACTAGACAATGTCTCTCAAATTATTGCCATTAGAGGGTAAGATGGTGAGGTAGTGCTTGTGCGGAATACTTGGCGTTGCAACTCTAGAAGAGGGAATAATGTAGGATCTTAAAATTTTATCAGAGAGACATTAAGTAAATTTGAGAGCTCTAAGCTTATAATAATTGATTATGGGTATGTTAATGTGAATATGCAACTTATCATGTGAATAAATATAAACATAAAATAGCAAGAAAAATAATAATGTTAAGAATCAATATGAAAAGAGCACAAATCAACACAAAAGACTATAACATAAACCAATGAGAATAGTGGAATTTCCTTCTTCAAATACGAAAATGAGAAGTCCATGGTAAAAGATAAATAGAATTAAATACTATGTAAATTGAGCAAAAAGCTAGAAAACTAAAATATAAACCCACATGAAGGAGACACCTCATGTTAAAAGCTAATGTGAAAGCAAGGTTATATCTCTACATATTTTTTCCTAAGAAAGAATCTAATATTGAAGAGTTACAAAGTTATACCACAAGTCCTGCTAAAGTGGATCCATAGCTTTTGTAAAGCTCAGTACAAAGATCTGAAGCAGTTATTGCGTCAATTCCTAGATTTTCCATCACATAACCTAGTCACCATAATTTTCATAAAATTAGCATAAAGATGCATGTTTTCCCACTGTTGAATATGTGACAAAATCTTCCACATCAAATAAAATCATCATCATATATTTTAATAAATTAATATAAACATTGTTTCAAGTGCCTACTTTCCCATTATTGAATGTGATTGATTGTGGACCAATATATGATCAATGGTTATTATTGTGTGTGATTATTAGGTGGCACTATTGTTTGCCTAATGGTTTTGATGAGCTTTTTTTACTTAGGAACTAATGTATGCTTAGTGATATTGAGAGTAGGATTGATAAATGATCATGTGTGCCATGCACATTTTATTATTGATTACTCCAAAGATTCATGTTTATGGAATCATTAATAGTAAGCTATGCTATGTATGCCAATTGATTATTGTGTGGGATTAGTGTTCTCATGATCAAAAACAAGGTTTTTTCAACAACTATAAAGTGAAAATATTAATATTGAAATGTCTTTTGAAATTTGATGATTTATGGAGAAAAGAGAGCTAAGCACCTTCTATATAGTTAACACATTCTTTCATAAGGCCATTGCTTGAAGGGTACAATGTGTCATCCAAATCTTACCACACAAAAAATGAAATTAGCATAATGTGTTTACTTATGAGATAATTCATACAACATAATATGTTTAATTGATGCAACCATTATGTATATTGACTTTTAATATTCATTTAATTAATTAATTTAAGAAGTATATAATTGATGCAATCATTATTTATACTGACTTTTAACATTCATTTAATTAAAGTAAGAAGTATATAATTGATGCCAATGTTGAGCATGTTGTCCAACTTAATTCGTGATTATGTAAGTATCCTTATTCTCTCTCTCTCTCTCTCTCTCTCTCTCTCTCTCTCTCTCTCTCCCTCCCCCCCTCTCTCTCTCTCTCTCTCTCTCTCTCTCTCTCTCTCTCTCTCTCTCTCTCTCTCTCTCTCTCTCCCTCCCCCCCCTCTCTCTCTCTCTCTCTCTCTCTCTCTCTCTCTCTCTCTCTCTCTCTCTCTCTCTCTCTCTCTCTCTCTCTCTTTAATTTCTGTTTCCATGTGCAACTTTAGTTTTCCTTTTCTTAAAGATAACTAATTCTCTTTTTAGCCCAAACCCCCACATTCTATGTATGTCTTTTTACATCCCCCAAACCTTAATTTATGCATGTGAAACATCTCTTTTGCATGTAAGACCCTTTTCTCACCTTTATTTTGAGCTTCGTATCCTCACACACATGATTACATTCTTATGCATGAAAAACTTTATAAATAAAAAGGTAGAGAAAAAATGTTATACCCGTTAAAATAAACACTTGTATATAAAACTTTGTAGAAGCAATACACAATGCTTCTATTCATATGAAAGTACAAAAAACTTGGATGAATCTTTCAAATTTTCCATCTAGAGAGCTAATAGGTAGTATATTTTTTGGAGAGTTGTCTTCATAACCCACTCAAAACTGATAACCACTAAAAATTGATAATTTTGGGTTTGTTTTTTTTTTAAGACAAAAAACATTGCTTGTAAAATAGTTGAGCACTTTTTAAAAGACCTCGTAAAATAGCCATTGGGCTAAAAGTAGCCTTTATTTTTTTCCTTGTTGGTTACTTTTATATTTTTAAGGCTAAAATAACTACAACATGAGAAACCATGCACACCTTCCCATATCTTAATATTATTCCCCTTTATGGTTGTCTTGATGTAGGGATTCTTTATGATCTAAAAATTCACAATGACATGTTTCAAAGAATGTAAATATCAATTCAGATGCCTAGAATGTACTTATTTTCAAGCTTTGAAAGTGAAATTTGAGAGGGTAAGGTTATGTCCAAAAGCAAGCTTTTCATTTTATTAGAAAAACTCTTTCATAGCTATAAAGAGTGGTAGAGTAATTTACTGAAAAGAAGGCATTCGAATTTAATTAGCAAAACTCTTTTATAACTTTAAAGGGTGTAGAGTAATTTACCGAAAAGAAGGCATTCAAATTTTGATTCTGCTCCATTAGCAAACGTTCCCCTTGCATTCATTGTGCAAAAATCTGAGGCACACATTTTTCAAGAGTTAAACTAATTATTGGATGTGTGGTTTTGTAGCCTTCATGGCATATTTGCTAGGGAATAATAATTGAATGATTTTAAGCACAAATCTTATTATACAATTGCTTTCTGTATTAAAAACATTGCAATTTTGAAACTAAGAGTTTCTTTGTAGGAAAACATGAGAATTCAAGATGTAACTAGGAGTGGAGATGATAATTAATACAACTAAGAAAGAACTAGAAGAAGATGGTGAAACTTAAGAAAACAAATAATAAAACATGGAAGAAACTAGGATTTGAGCTCCAACTTATATAAATTATTCCAAAGTTTCTACTTAGGATGGGAGGAAACAAGATATAGACTACACAGTGCTATGACATTTGTTTCTACAACATCTTAAAGGAGGAAACAACAACATGAATGAATGCTCTCTTGAAACCTACCTAAGTTAAAGAACAAAAAATATATGTTAAAAATTGAATGTGACAATGTGTGTGTGTGTGTGTGTGTGTGTGTGTGTGAAAATTTTGAATGTGACAATGTGACTTAAGTACACAAAAATGGAGGGACTTGAGTACACAACAAGGTTATAAAAAAGGGGACTCAAAAGACGTATTCTTCTCTCTTTCTTTACCTTTTACTTTGCTTTCACTAGACCTTTCTTTCACAACCAAAGAATTCTCATCTTGCTCACACATTATCTCCTCAGCCTCAAATCCTCAGATTCCACTAATAACAATGGAATTATGGGAAACCATTCTAATAATTATGGTTGGTCAACCACATTAGTCTACTTCATAAGTTGAATTTGGATCCTCGAGAAAATCTACAAGAAATAATCCCTTTAGTTCCTTGTTATGGCTCATTTACGTTTAAGGAACATTTTGCACCTTCCATAAGTGATTCCACTCTTAAACTCTATCTTTGTCCTTTTCTCAAGGCAAATCATCACCATCACAAAAACACTCCACTTTCACACTATTATCATGACTGATACCCTATTAAAATCCACTAATTCTAGTTTCTTGTGTACTTTTTTAGATTCCAGCTTTTATTTATCTCCATAAAAATCCACAAGATCCAAAACATCATTGTTTAACAACACCTAGCATAAATAGGTTGCTTCTCTCTCTCTCTCTCTCTCTCTCTCTCTCTCTCTCTCTCTCTCTCTCTCTCTCTCTCTCTCTAATCATGATTTTCCTTGTATACCCCTATTTTTTATTTCCCCTAAGAACCCCTACTTCTCTTTCTACCCCAAAGCCCCTCATTCTATGTCTTTTTCATGTCCCTCAAACCCTTATATTTGCCTATAAAACACCATCTTCTTGCATCATGTAAGACCCTTTTCTCACCAAAAAGATGGGTGTTCATTGGAAATTTCAGTGTAGCATTATGAATTACGTACACAAAAATGAAGGGACTTGAATACACTAGAAGAAGATTGTCAAAAAGGGAAATAAGAAGATTAACAAGAAGTATTCTTTTCTCTTTCTTTACCTTTTTAAAATATTTCTTTCACAAGCAAAGAATACTCGTAGATTCTTTCACAAGCAAAGAATACTCATGGATTCTCCAATCTCAACTATTCTAATAAGTATAGCCTACTTCGTGTGACTTGAATTGGGATCCTCAAGAAACTCTATAATAAAGGAACAATCCCTAATCCCTATAGTTTCTTGTTATGGCTCATTAACTTTGAAAGAACATTTTGCAGCTTCCATCCTTTATCAAAGTGTTTTCACTCTTAGACTCCATCTTTGTCCTTTTCTCAAGACAAACTGGTATCACCACCAAAAACACTCCACTTTCACACCATTATCATAATTGATACCTTATTAGAATCCACTAATTCTAGATTCTTGTGTTTTTTTTTTCAAATTCCAACAACCCTCATTTATCTTCATTGCAATCCACAAGATGCACACCATTATATGTATAGCCTTTTTTTTCTCACACTTTAAAGATACTTATCTTGCAAAAAACTACATGAATTATGGCTTGCTTAGAAGCTGTGACAAAACCTTTTGAATCTTGCATATCATCAAAGGCCTTACAAAAAGTTGAAGCATACTAATACAAAGTGGTTTGACCTTAAGTTTTCTAGCACAAAATGTTTTCAAGTTTGGCATCTTCACAAGCCACGAGCATGATAGTAGGTATGCAAAGAAATGCTAGAAATGAACTATGCATATTCTTACAAAGTACAACACCACCTTAACTTTTAGGCCGTTATCAAAGGTTTTTATGATGTCACTATACAAACTCATGTAAACTAAGGGGGTGCAAGAATAAAAATGGTGTGGTGCAAGAATACAAATGGGGGGGGGGGGGGGGGGGGGCGGCGGGGGCGGGGGGTCTGAGTAAGCGGAGAGTTTGGAGAGCGAGGAGGATTTCCGTTGCACATGGCGTTATTGGGCGCAGGCCTCTCTTGCGATTCCTGGCCGCCTTGCCTCCTTCCCTGTATGGGGCCTCTTGGCGGGGCAGGAGGTGCAGAGAAGGAGGAGGAGGAGGAGGAGGAGGAGGAGGTGGTGGAGGTGGAGGTGGACGATGCTACAGAAATATGGAAATGGATAGCTAAAAAACAAGTGAATGACCTCCGGAAAGAATTACAGATCTTGGTATTTGCCGACTGAAGGAAGACATTTATTGCTGAATATATATATCTATATATATATATGTTAGGTGGACAACATAAAATATAATAATAATAATATGTGTTTTCGAGGCCTCAAAAGTATCTCGCTCGCACGTGTGTTCAATGTCAGCTTCACGTGTCCATCAACTTTTTTGAAAGTACTCAACTTTTCCCCCCTTGCCACATCATAGTTGCTTTTTGATGGGCATTTTTGTCGTAAAATACTCACAAATTTTGAAAATGCCCATAAAAGGTTGCACTAAAATACAAAAAAAAGCTTGCTATATTTCACCAAACCTATTGATTTTTTTTTCATTGCCATCATAGTTGCTTTTGGACGGCGTCACGCCCATTTTTGAGCATTTTGGCTATTAAATACTTGCAAATTTTTAAAATGCCCGTAAAAAAATACACTAAATTAAAGAAAAACTTGCTATATTTCACCCAACCATCGATTTTGAAGGGCAAGGGTGCCTGTCAAAAAGCAAGCATCTCATAAGAATCAAGAAAGTTGAAGGCACATCATTTGTAGGGGCCCCTTAGGCCTCTAGGCTACACAAGTAGGGCCCCCTAGGCCTCTAGGTTGCACAAGCTGGTATAGTAAAACAACATAAATTTTTTTGATAATAGCCTAAAAAAACAAGTCCATTTTCAAAGTTAAGATGGCTTTATACTTTATAAGCATATGCATACTTGATTTCTAGCACTTCCAAAACACCCTTTTCTTTGGGTACTTGTTATCATGCTCCTCTCTTGGGAAGATGTTACTAGCTTAAAAACATGTTATGCTAGAACTTTTGATGTCAAATCATGCTTCTCAAATCACTCCTCGCCTTTGTAAGGCTTTTGGTGATATGCAAGATTTAAAAGGGTCTATGTCACATCTTCTAATCAAGTCATAATTTATGAGTTCTTTGCAAGAGAAGTATTTTGTCTTCTTGCGAGTTTTGGGATTACATAAGAATGAGGATATGGTAATGCATCAAGATCACATCCAAGAACAAGTTGAAAATGTTAATGCTAAGAAATAGAGCACTTTAAGGAGACCGAAAGAATTTAGAGTTGTTGTTTGATGATCAAATTATTATTCTACACAATGGGTACAATGGTTGGATGTAGACTCTTCTTTTTGGAGAAGCATTGTCAATTTGCTAGTGGGGGAGTTGTGGGGGTAGCCATGTTATCAACAACATCGATTGTATTCCTGGATAATCATTGTGGGGACATTGTTAGTGGGAGTTGTAGGATGGCCATGTTATCAAACAACATTTATCAATTATACATTGGGCTTTACTTTACCCACCTCCTCTAAACATTATTTCTTCTTTGATTGTACATATAGGTGCTACATAAAACTTGCATTACAAACAAAAACACCGTAATCTTTAAATTTTGTGGTTCTTTCTATAGCATGCACATGAGCATTGGTCGATTCAAGTCTTGTTTGACCAAGGGACTCCCATGAAAATATATTATGGCTATAGCTCTACATAATACTTGTATTGTAACCTATATTTTGCGGTTCTATCTAGCATGCACATGAACATTTGTCAATTTAAGTGTTGGTTAACCAAGAGACACCCATGTTTAACTCCCATATAAATATATTATGGCAAGCTCTAGAGTTGCTAACTATTCTTTGCCTTTTCAAGCTCTAGAGTTGCTAACTATTCTTTGCCTTTTCAAGCTCTATAGTTAGCAAGCTCTAGAGTTGCTAACTATTCTTTGCCTTTTCAAGCTCTTCCCAAATGCCAAGGTCTAGAGAAACCTTGATAGGTGGGGTTTCCATGGAGGCATTCTCACTCATAATCCATTGAGTAGTGTAACGTTTTAGTAGATTTTATGGCTTGAATCCCATTGATGGATTCTAGTGGGATTGTTGTTAGCACTTACCATGTTGATGATCGAAGTTGTTGGTATATCCCTATTGGTATATCCCTAGTCTTTTCTATATCAAGATACTTTGTGCCTACCTTAGGCACCACATCTATGGTGACCAACAATCACATTCAATCCTCACTAAAGTTAGAGTTCCATAGTGGTTTATATGTGATATCATCTTTGGCTTCACTTATGACATGTTTGACATACTTGCACAAGCAATGTGGTTAGTTGTGTCAAACTTATCTCTAAACAATCCTCTCCACTCATGGGATTAAACTTCCAACTCTTAAGATTAGCCTTGAGAATTTGGCTACTTTTTCTTAAGTACACATGATTTGTAGGACCCGGCTAGATTCCCTCATAAAGGGTCATTCCCAAAATAACATTATAAGAATTGGGCCATGACACAATTATGGTGATGAGCATGAAAACATTTTTGTTTTTAAGCCATGGAGGATTCCCATTACGTGGATATTGTTCCATTTCAATTTTTACAATAAGGCTAGTATGTTCCAAAGGAAAATTTCCCCATTTCTCCCCCACAATTCCCATCAATGGTAATTCTGACACTAGCACTATCGTCTAGGATCACTATGGCTTTCCCAACCTTTAGAAACTAGCAGAAATGTGCCATTGTGCTTAAGTTAGGAGCTTACCTTAGCCTTGCTGAATCAAGAATTGTCGTTGGGTCTTGCCTTCGAGCCACAAATGGAACTTCTTAATGTGGGTGTGCTAGAGCCACCTCCTCACTCCGTTATTTCAAAAGCTTTTTTTTATAATAAAAAACTTATTTTTTTAATAAAAATAAAAAAATTAAAAAAAAGCTTAATTAAGCTTATGTAAACGTTTTGATTTTTTTAGGGGTGGGGCGTTTTTCGCCCGGCGGTGCAGCGCAGCTCCCCCCCTTGCGTTGCGCGCCTGGTGGAAATGAGGGAGAGGTAATTCTCCCTCTCCCCTCTCTCCCCTCCTTCTTCATCATCTGTTAACTATTAACAGGTGATTAACTTTAATCTTTTGATTAAAGTTTTTAATTAAACTTCACTTAATCATAATTAACATTATGATTAATGTTTTAAAAAATCATTTTTAAGAGAAATTCTCACGGAAAAAGGAAGGAAAAATCAGAATTGAGAGGCGGAGAGAGTCCCACGCACACGGGAGAGCATTTTATGCATCAACATGCTGTCCCCTACTACATTTCAGCAGAAAATCGACAGAAATTTGATCGCATACCCGCGGAAAAACCCGCAAAAATGTATAAAAATACATTTTAAAAAAAAATTCAAAAAATTTCTAAAAAATTAGAAAAAATTTCCTAAAAATTCTAGAAATAAAAAATGCTTGATTTAAACCATAAAAAATAGGAATAAATAGCATTAAACTCACGGGATTCCCCCGCAACGTCGATTCGTCCATTAAATTGTAGTAACATACGTTCCAATCACCATATTGATGATCCACGTGCAATTCATCAACACAAATCAACAAAATAACATTTTTATTAGTAAATATTAAAATTTACTTAAAAAAATCAACAACAATTAAATAGAGATTGCTCTGATACCACTGTTAAAACCCTAAGATCTCTCTAGATAATTGTTATGCATAAACATGCATAAATCAGGCATAAACTCAACCACCCAACCACCCCCGAGCCCAAGGGATGCACACATGAATTATAAATGAAATACATCATACCTCTACCTTGATGTCCCATACTATCAAGAGGTATAACTCAAATCCAATAGCATGTAGCTATAGGGTGAAATGGTAAGTGAGTAGATATGATCCTCTACACAAGAGAGTATAACATAGCCTTGGCCTCACAAGCCCAAGCCTCCCTTGAGTGTGTCCCATGCCCCTATTATATAGGAGGGCCCTCAAGTGACTCTTGACTTTCCATTTCTCATGTGTGACCCTTGGATGCCTGACCCTAACCTTAACCCTTAAGGTTAGTCCTAACCCATGCTCCACTAGAGCTTGTTCCCATGCTTCCATGCTCACAAGCCTAATGTGGGTTAGCCTCCTAGTATATGCACACAAGCCTAATGTGGGTTAACCTCCTAGTATATGCACACATAATGTGCATATAACACATACTTGCAAGTTCCATGGAAAAAGAGATGATACTAGGGCGATCTTGGATCTGTGCCAGTAAATGCGATATCCAATGGGAAGAAAGAATAGCATTGCTATTAACAGATGAGAAGGTTATGTCCATACCCTTATGGAACTTGACAAACAGATGAAAGCACATCATAAGTGATAAACAAACAAACGAGTGCAGTGGCAACACCTCAGAGAATAGAACCAGCATCTGTTCTGAAGCTTGCCCCCATAATACCCAATATCTAAGGGTACACAGAAGTGGGTGCCAAGAATCAACTTAAAGATCAACCAGACAAGAAGGACACCATGAATGATATAAAGGCCCCAAGAAGAACCTGCAAACAATTCAAAAGTCATACCTTGCTGACTCGAACCAATTGGCAGGACTCCAAGCATCTGAAGAGACCTCAAGGATTCCGTAAGCAATGGGTTCAAAGGGACTTACTACGAGCACAAGGATACTATCAAGGCAATACAGCAATATGGATACCCAAACCCCACTCAGTGCCAATACCACAAACAGTTCGAATCATCAAAAAGAGGGTGGTAAGAGCGTGCAACATCAACATCATTCACTCATCATGTGCATGTTTGACTGCTTGAGCATATAGGAAAAAATGAAAAGTATTCGATCTTATGTATTCCACGTGAAAGTGCAGAAAACCGTTCACGTCGTGAAAAAGTTCAAAAAATTTCACTCCGTGAAATGGTAATTTCTCACAGGCCAATCACGTAGTGCCATGTGGCATTCTTTATTAAGATAGCCGCCCTGTCCAATGATTGCATTATAAATTCAATTTTCTGTCCTCTTTTTGTCATTTTGCATCGTGTGCGTTGTCTGATCGTGTTCGAATCGCTTCAACGTGCATCTCCCAAGGTTGCCTTCTGCCTACAACCTTCTCGACTATCCCCTTCGAGGTGGGAGCTTGATCCTCTTCTTTTCTTTTCTTTTTTGTTTTTGTTTTTGTTTTGTTTTGTGTTCTTTCAAAGAATAGTGACATCTTGAGAATATACACATTAATTGGTAAAACAAATGATTTGTAGCCCTTCACTTATGCATCATTCAATAAAGTTAACAATCATACACCAAACAATCATAATCAAACGATTAAAAATACGACTTGCAGTTTCACGAAAACTACGTTTTCATGGAAACTGACCCTTTCACGCCTGACCTTTTCACGGTCGCACCTTTTCACGGCCATACACCTTTCACGGAAACTGACCCTTTCACACCCGACCTTTTCACGGTCTCACCTTTTCACAACCATACACCTTTTACAGAAACTGACCCTTTCACGCCCAACCTTTTCACGATCGCACCTTTTCATGGTCACACTTTTTCACGGCCATACACTTTCACGCCTGACCTTTTCTCACGGCCATACGCTTTCACACCTAACCTTTTCACGGTCGCACCTTTTCTCGGCCACACCTTTTCACGGCCATACGTTTTCACGCCCCACCTTTTCACGGTTACACCTTTTCTCGGCCACACCTTTTCACGACGACCACACCTTTTTATGAAAGCTGATCTTTTCACAATCGCACCTTTTCACAGCCATACACTTTCACGAATGACTGACCTTTTCATGGCCATACACTTTCACGCCTGACCTTTTCACGACCATACACCTTTCATGGAAACTAAAATTTTCATGCCTGACCTTTTCACGACCTCCTGCACATTCACCTACTCACTCCTACCTTGCTCTTCTATGCCATGAACTAACTATTAACACACCAGAGGATTTCTCCTACACTAACGAACTCTACAACTAAACTAACCTATTTCCCATTATTAAAAAGAAAAAAAGAAAAAAGATGATATCAACCCCACCAGTCGTTAGACTGATCCTATGTGCCTAATATAGATGTCAGCCTCGGAGTCCAAAGCCCACGAGACCCGAGCTGAACTCAAGCCAGCAATGCTACTAGATCCCCAGCTAGTCAGAGAAGAAGGACAAGAACTTCTTGGTGGGTCCTTATGCCCAAACCTTCCATGGTACCATCATCAGCACAAGGAAGCTCACACAGCCCATCTATAAAAGTTATACATTATGAGATATTGGCCAGTAAGTAAGTTTTGGGCGCCCAAGTGTGAATAAGGGGCAAATGTATATAACGCATTTTCTCATAATGAAGACACAATCCCCTTTGTACTATAGAGAGCTCTCCCTTGTGTCTTGAGAGAGATTGAAGGAGAGAGAGAGCATTCTAGAATTGTTCCTCTTTTATGCTTGTGTGGGAGAGTGAGAGAGAGAGTGATTGCCTTATGCGACGGTGTGAGTGACTCTATGGTGACAGCGTGGAGGTGGAGCTTGGAGGTTGGAGCTTAACGAGTGAGCTTGGAGGCCTCAAGGGACTCAAGTTCGAAGCATTGGTAAGTGCCCTAGACAGTTGTGATCTATTGCTCATCCTTTAGGTGAATGTGTAGAGTTCCCTCTTGGAGGTGTGGTAGCCCATAACACTTGAAGAATTAGGCATCTCTAAACCAACGCCCCTCTATATCTATTGTGCATTATACTAGCCAACAATCCTAAAGAAAATCAAAGCACATAGTGTTATCGGGGACTGACCGCACTATCCCAAGCAACATGCTAGTTGTTGAAAATACAAGTGAATAGGGTGTGTGCGGGAACAAGCCCTTGGTTAGAGGCTGTAAAAGAGGATGTGTAAATGTGAAAGAACCCGTGAAAAGGTGAGAAGAATCTACTGAGAGAGAATAAAGGGTAGCATGAGAAGATTTAGGAAGTGTGGAGATATTCTGGGAGATATTCTGGGAAAAGTGAAGAGGTGGAGAGAATCAGGGAAAAGAGGTGGAGTGAATCATGGAGAAATCAGTGGGATTAGATGCTTGATGTAAACTCTATAAATTGAGGCATTGCCCTAATGAGAATTTGCTGGTTTTTGAGTATCCATGCCTACATTAATCTATTTGTTAATTACCCACTAATTACATCTTAATTACCCATTAATTACATCTTAATTACCCACTAATTTATTAATTATCCACTAATTACATCTTAATTATCCACTAATTACATCTTAATTACCCACTAATTACATCTTAATTACCCACTAATTACATCTTAATTATTTGCTAATCACTTTGTTAATGATGTTGATTCTAGTGTTTGATCCACCATAGCTCATCACAATGCCCTAATTTCAACATGGTATCAGAGCCATGCTAATTTGTGAGCCCATTATCTTGCTAATTATTTTGCTAATTAGGATTAGTAGAAAATTATAATTGTTCCTCCTTTTTCAACTAGCCTCTGTACCCCCAGCCAGTGGAGGAGTTCATTCTCCTTGCACACTTCAAATTAGGCCAAGCCCTTTTAGGTACTTAAACTACACTCAAGGGGCTACAAGCAACTCAAAGCAATTGAAGATTCTCAACGTAAATCGTCGGCGGCAGCCCGAATTACGGGCGCGTTTTTTTATGAGAAAAATTGACATTGCAGCTTCCACAAATCAAAGCTCTCTAATTCCTCTTAGCCCAAGGTGTTTTCAAGCATGCTCTACAAGCTGGTGAAGACAGAATTCAATTTCATCAAATTTGCAGGTGACTTTGGTAAAACAGAGATTAAGCTTTCAATATTTGGTCAAATCTTGTGTTTCTTGGCTTAATCCTCTACTAGACTCATTGCTATTGATGCCTTTGAAAGCATTTGAGCTCATTTGAAGTCTAAGGCACCACATCTGGACTCCCAGCATACTCTGTTTTTTGCACACAAAACAGTGGATTAATTTGCTAATCAGTGATTAATCAGTGCTAATCACTGTATTTTGGTACAATTGAGGGTTCAAATTAACCATTAGGTATCTGATACAGATCCCTATAACTTTAGATTGCAAATCGGAGTTGGTTTGATACTCCAACCATCCCGTACAAATTGGTTACCCTTGATTTAATGTAATTTCTGGTGATTTTATGCTGATAAATTTGTCGTAATCATCTATTAAACACCAGATTGAGTTGTAAAAGGGTAGACACTGCCCTTGAATCTTGAAATTGGATCAAGAGGTAAGACCCCCTTCACATCACCATGAGTTCAGCACAAGAAATAGCCAAATTTAATGGGGAGCAGTTTTATACATGGCAGACAAAAACCATGTATTTGCTCATGATGAGGAAAAATCTGTGGGGATTATTTGAGGGAAGAGATGAATGCCCAGAGAGAGGAGAAAATGAGTGGAAGAGTAGAAATGAAAAAGCATTGGGACTTATTGCACTCAGTTTAACTGATGAAATCATTCATCACATCACAGGGATACAATGGGCAAAAGATGCATGGGATGAACTCAATAAATTATTTGGCACACAAGCAAAAAATTCAAAGATAAATCTGTTAATGCAATTCTACAAATTGGACATGAAGGAAAGTGAACCTTTAATCACACACTTGAACAAATATAAAAGCATTAAGCAATAGCTGGCAGCTATTGCTATTGGCAAAAAGGTAGAAGATGATGAGGCACTAGCAGTGCTTCTGAAGAGTGTGGACAAAGGTGAATATGAAAACATTGTAGCAACACTAAAGAATGTACCTGAATTGAAGCTACACGAGATCTAAGCAGCTCTACTAGAGCAAGAGAGCAGAGGCAAAGAGAAGAAATGGCTCGACTCAACAGCAGGAGAAGAAAAAGCATTCTTCACCACCCGAGGAGGATTCTCTCAAGGACGAGGACGAGGAAGAGGCAGAGTAGGAGGAAGGACCTTCACTTGCCACAAATGTGGAAAGCCAGGACACATAGCGAGAGAGTGCTACAGCAAACCCAGTGGAGAAGGAACGACATCGGCAAACTTCATGGAGGCTCCAAAGGAAGTGGATTCGGATCATCTTTTCTGAGAGAGAGAGAGAGAGAGAGAGAGAGAGAGAGAGAGAGAGAGAGAGAGAGAGAGAGAGAGACCCCACAACCCAATGTAACCTGCCCCAACAAAGTAAAACCACCTCTGAGCCACCGATGATGTAGGCCACGTGGTAGATAGATGTATGTGTGAGTACTTTAGTCAAGGTCGCGGGCACTTATAGTAGCCTTGGACACATAGAGAGAGAGTGTGTCAAGGACTATGGAGTTTAGGGACTTGAGGCACTGGTTGCGGACTGTCAAGTAAGAAAGAAACTTGATACAGGGTCCAGGTGTGCTAAGATAACTTGAGGGGAGGTGTAGGCACTAGTCACGGGCTATCAAGTAAGGGGAGGCAAACTTGGTATAGGGTCTAGGTGTACTAGGAGTATTCACTTGAGGGGAGGTGTTGAAAATACAAGTGAATAGGGTGTGTGTGGGAACAAGCCCTTGGTTAGAGGCTGTAAAAGAGGATGTGTAAATGTGAAAGAACCTGTGAAAAGGTGAGAAGAATCTACTGGGAGAGAATAAAGGGTAGCATGAGAAGATTTAGGAAGTGTGGAGATATTCTAGGAGATATTCTGGGAAAAGTGAAGAGGTGGAGAGAATCAGGAAAAAGAGGTGGAGTGAATCATGGAGAAATCATTGGGATTAGATGCTTGATGTAAACTCTATAAATTGAGGCATTTCCCTAATGAGAATTTGCTGGTTTTTGAGTATCCATGCCTACATTAATCTATTTGTTAATTATCCACTAATTACATCTTAATTATTTACTGGTTTTTGAGTATCCATGCCTACATTAATCTATTTGTTAATTATATCTTAATTATTTGCTAATCACTTTGTTAATGATGTTGATTCTAGTGTTTGATCCACCATAGCTCATCACAATGCCCTAATTTCAACACTAGTAACTCTGGTTATGTGCATAGCATACACTAGTCAGATATAGATCAAGAATAAGACAAATAGACACAGCCTATCGACTACAGGCCAGTGCGTAGCGAAATCGACTATTAAGACTAAATTACCCGTGTAGATGATCTCGATCGTTACATGACAAACTGAAATACTTAACATATAGAAGCAGTGGAAACAATAATAGACAAGACGATTAAACAAAAAGATAGAGACTCAGCAATGTACAGAGATGATACAAAAGATGATCTTCCTTTATTCCAAAAAGAGAGAATATACAAAAACATCTAGCTTACAATAGCCTTATCAACAACAACATTTACAATGTTTGGCTTACATCCATGATGGTGATATTGGAAGCATGGATTCAGGAGATGAAGGACAACTTCCTCAAGTTTGAGCTACTATGGAACATAGATTCTAGTATGGCCAACGACCTTCCGTTGGGTCGGGGGCTAGTCGAGGTGCCCACCATTGCCATCATCAATCTGCACACCTCCTCTTGGGTCGCGTAGCTTCAGTCTTCGACTCCTCCTAACTCATCATCATCATTGCCGGGAGGTGGGTTGGGGGCAAGGTTGGGATTGGGTGTTGAGGCTATGTTGTCGTAGAAAGGCATCCATCCTCCTCTAGGCACGGGGTTTGGGTAGGTTGACGGCGGCAATGATATCAACGATAAGGATTAGCTACCTGGTTTTGAGGATATAGGTCACCCGGAGTATATATGTAACCTTCGTAAGGCTTTGTATGGTTTGAAGCAAGCTCCACGAGCATGGCATGACAAGATTGCTGAGTATCTTGTCACTATTGGTTTTTATATGGCAGATGCAGATCACTCTTTATATGTGTGCAAGAGTGATAAGGGTATTGCGATCATCACCATATATGTAGATGATCTTATTTTTGGGGTGACAACTTGGATGAGATTGAGCATGTGAAAAGTCTTTTCAAAAGGAAGTTTGAGATGAAGGATTTGGGAGATTTGCGCTACTTTTTGGAAATTGAGGTCATTTGCACACCTGACAGTATTTGGCTGTCATCACAGAGACAGTATGTATTGGACATGTTGTCCAAGTATGGGATGGCTATTGTAATTCAATCTCGGTGCCATTAGATCAAAATGGCAAGCTTAGTGCGGATGCAGGTTATGTGTTGGAGGATCCCACTATGTACAAGACGATTGTGGGGAGTTTGATCTATGTCATGATCAGCAGGCCAGATTTGAGTTACACTGTTGACTCAGAGAGCCAATTTATGCAGGTTCCGTGCAAACCACATCTTGACAGTGTACGATGCACACTTTGATATTTGAGGGCTACTGTTGATTATGCATTGTTTTATGCAGTAGGTGTACCATTGGAGCTATATGGGTACACAGATGGAAATTGGGCAAAGATCTACCAGTAGATTTATGTTTTCATTGAGGAGTGCTACTGTGACATGGAGAAGCAAGAAGTATCCCACAATTGCCTTGTCGAGTACAAAGGTAGAGTACAGAGGAGCTGTGGTGGCAACATGTGAGGTAGCTTGGTTATGCAAGCTACTTGTGCTGATTTGGGGTCGTATGTGGAGAGAAAGGTTGTCATATATTGTGACAATCTTAGCAGTATAGAGTTGGCCAGGAACCCAGTTTTCCATGTGTGGACAAAACACATTGAGCTACATTACCACTTCATCCTCACAGGGAGAGGGTCTTGGGGCAGGCGACATCAACTTGGCCTACATCAGCACACAAGATTAGGTCCGCTAACATCTTCAAGAAGGCCTTGGGAGATGAGAAGCTCCACAGATTTCAAGATATGTTTGGAGTTCATGAGCTAGACTTGAGCTTGAGGGGGAGTGTTGAGATGTCAAGCTCAACATGAGCTGACACTCACGAGGCACCTGCATGACCGTTCGACATTTATATCATTGGTGGGTTTGGTAGCTGGCACCGACATATCTTTGCTAGAGATTTTATAGCTGTGTGTGGACTACACTGACTAGTCCACACCTACCCACTCCACTTAGCATGTTCACATTATGGGGCTTGTATATACTCTATTATGTGTGTGTCACTTTATTCTTTTTGTAGACCTCTTTTGTTATGTGAAGAAGAAGAAGAATTTTTAGCCTCTCACCTTGTGTGTTCTCTTCTAGGTTTTGTGTGATTGTGTGAGATCCCTGCCCCCTCTGCGCATCATCTCTAAAGTGCTGGTAGTGGAGGTAGCAACCTTGCACGCAGGGCAGAGCTTCCCACTCGGGGTCTCACCCACGAATGTCCGGACAAGAGACTAATCTGGTGGCTCTTCCAAAACGAAACCCAGAAAAAACTTTCCTCGCCCAAAAAACATAGGCAATTCCTCCAAGAAAATCTTCTAACGTAATCAAGAGTCTTAACTATCCTTTTGTATTCCGACCGAACCCGCGGGTCACATGGCCGGATCAAGGAGGAGGATCAAGGAGGAACTTGCACTTGGTTCATAGAGACCAACGCTTTTTTCCCCATCAAAAGAGGCACAGCCGCGTTGATTCTTTTCCATAGAACAAGAATTATCCAGTGACTTACTTCAACTATCATAACTTGAACAGAATTGAATTTTATTATAGGAATCCATCAATCTATTTTGGTTATGTTTTGTCCCGGGTACTAGGGAAAAGAGTTCCAAAGCCCCCTAGCCAGCTCTCATGCAAAAATTAAATAGACACACCACTTACGCACCCAATATGAAATTGCCCTTCCTTAGACTGAACTATTTCCAAAATAGCATTGCAATAAAACCATAGTGCGGTTTCTATCATAATCCTCAGTATTCCATTTTCAGGTCCAATTTCCAACTTTTCTACTTTCCAACCATAAAATCTAATTTTTAGTCATCCCTTCCTCGGCGTACTTATGGCATCATTGGCACAACCAGAACGCTCACCACCTCGTCCACTCAGGGGACTTTTCAATAGTTCCTAGCCCATAGTACCTAGGAGTAGAATCACATAAAATCTCTCCGTTGAAGTTCAGCTAGATCAATCAACGAGATCCATGTAAAAGAGACATGAACTCATCCGTTGAAGACGAGCAAGGCCAATCAACCAGATCCATACTCGTGTTCAGAAAACAACTCCAACTGAGTTTCTTCCTCGTCGCACGTACCCAGAGCCCAAGCACCGTATGGTCAGCACCCTCTAGGTTCCTTTGCACAGGTGACGTAGCACTTCACTCATAGGCTGCTTCCTTGGTCCCTCATCCACCATACCGGAAGCTCACCATTTTAATCGAGCCGAGACTGGTCAAGACCTCAGCTGACCTTGCCATGCGAGACGTCCTTCTTTGACTCTCCGTCAACTATTTTGCAACCTTTTCACTTAGGTCCCCAACGACCTCATTCCACAAGATAGTCAAAATGCTTCCCCCAACATTCTTGACGTAAAACAATCCTTTAAAAAAACAAGTTTCATATATAAATACAGTTTCCAACAAAATTCCCATCTTTCCTCATCATTCCAGATCCTTTCTCATCATTCCATATCATTCCATGTCATTTCTCATTATTCCACATTTTCTACATCAATTCACATCACATCATTTCCCATCATTTCACATCAATACACATCAATTCACATCAATCTCACATTTATTCACATCATCCCACATCTTTTCCACATTCATTCACATCATCCCACATTCATTCCATATCGTTCCCACATTCATGCACATGATCCCACATCGTTTCCACATTCATGCACATCATTCCACATCGTTCCCACATTTATTCACATCATCCCACATCATTTTCACATTCATTCACATCATCCACACATCATTTCCACATCATCCACATTATCCACACATCCATCCACATCATCCACATCAATGCACATCAACCACACATCACTTCTCATCACTCCACATCATTCCACACATTACCCACATTATTCTACTCATCACTTCTCATCACTCCACACATCCCATACATCACCCACATTATTCTACTCATCACTACACATCACCCCACATCACTCAACATCATTCGACCCTCAGTCAAGCTTCCACAAACAAGATGGTCTCTTTTCGCTTTAAGCGAATCAGGTTTGATTATCAACTTTCCTTGATCTAGTTATCAGAACTTTTATTCCACAATCAACCAGGTTAAAAGTACAGTTACTCTACTTTTCATACTGACAGAACTTTCTAAGTCTCAGTTTCTTGGCTTAGTTAAAGGTAACTTTTTCTCGACTCAATTTAATTAAGTCTAAGTTTCCGTTTACTTTTGGATCCTTGATCCTTTCAATAATTCTAGGTTCCTTTCCCACGGAGTCTAGGAATAAGTCAGTCATCACAAGTATTTTACATTCATCCAACTAAGCGTGTTTCTGGTCTTTTTTATAGGAAATCCTTTTTTCTAGGAAATCCTTTTCCCGTTCAGAATGTACCAAGATTCTAGTTCTCGAGAATCTAAACATATACTTCAATTTCCAGAAGTTAAATATGCTCGTGATTCCTCTTTCTGATTAAAATTTTATCCATGATTTCTCGATGCATTCTTATGAATATTTTCTCATTCTTATCTCAAATTTTTCCAAAATAAAATATGCTCAATATTCTTCTTTTTGAATAAAAGATTTATGCATACGATCTCATGGGATTTACAAAATCAATTATACCCGGTATTTCCTCTTTCAGCATAAACACTAAATCATTTTATCTAAATGAATCATTTTCATAATTCTCATAAATTGAATGAATCTAGAAAATTTGTGCATAACCTTCTTTATTTTTCTAGTAAATGAATAATGCTCAAAACTCCACTTTTAATATAAAAATTATTTATGCTTAAATGTCATTTTCTAATGATAAAGATTTTACCATAACTTTCCCATATTTTCCATGAAATGAGAATGCTTAAAATTATGCTTTTAATATAAAAATTAGTTTATGTATAAACCTAAGCTTAAACATAAACATTAATTCATCATAATTTAAGAATGCATGGTTTTAAGAGAAAAACCCATAAAATAAAATGCTTCCCAAGCATGAGGGAGGTTGGGAAGAAGATTACCATTCAAAAAGAGAGAAAAACACCATTGTTTTAGGCTTACCCTTGGTTTTTGGCTTGATTCTTTAGGGGAAAGTGAAGACCTCAAAGAAGAAGTTTGGCCACCAAGTAGAAGAGGGTAATCTCCAAGAGAAGAGGAGGATTAGTGAAGCTCCAAGGCTTCAGAATGGAGAGGCAAGGTAGAGAGATAATGGAAATACACTAAACTAAAAATTACACTAGCATAGAGTTACTCTAAAATGAAAATACAATGGAATGGGGGTCTATTTATAGGTGAGGGAGGCCACCAACCAAGTCCAACTTGGATCTAGAGGCTTCCAGCTTTAGTTTGATCCATTTTGGACCAGTTTTGGACCAGTTAAGCCCACTTTTCTGATCTAGTTTGAAAGAGGTGAGAGGAGAGATGAAATATCTCATTTTTTAATTAAAAATTTAGAGTAATCATGAGGATTCTAGGTTCCTCCTTCATGAGCTCCACTCCCCCTCCTGAGGTATCAAAATTCTATTTTTTTACTAATAAAATCTTATTTTTTTACTATTAAGTCCTGTACTAGTCAACTCTTCATCTTATGTGAGAATTTATTCCTTTTTGGGGGATTTTCTTTTATTCTTGCATTTTTCTTATTCCAACACTTGGATTAACCCCAGTGGCCCTTTAGAACACTCTTTGGACCTTAATCCATAATTTTCTGAAAATGTAGACCTTAGGCTGGCTAAGGTGTCTAATGCACATATTCAATTAATTTCTAATGCATATTGGAAAACTCTTTTTGAACTTCTGTTTCAAGGAAATTCATATTAAATAAAAGGGATAACTTTATATCCAAAAATATCTCAAAACTGTATTACTTCTCTCTAGAATATTTTCTCTCTCTAGGCCAAAAACAAAGAAAAACACTGTTTTCTTGCATTCTGAAATAGGGGATGATTACAGGGTACTGAGAGGAGAACTTATACATATTTTTGGGGTTTATAAGGAACCTTACATCTATTTTGAAGGGAGAGAATGATTACAAGAGACTGAAGGAGAGATTCTTATATCTTTACATCTCAAAAACTGGACGGAGGAATCTTACAATTCGATTTTTCTATGAATGATGGATGAAGAATAATGGGGAGTGGACTCCCTTACAATCAAGTGAGGGTGTAGATACACCCATAAATTTATCTGTGACTCTTCCTGATGTTTCAATTGAGGTGGTGAATGCAAGCAATAAATGGAGCTTAGGAGATGTCCGAGAGCATTTGCTCATTCTGGGATCTTAAGATGTCCAGGAAGCAAGCATCAAGATTGGCCGACGAAAGGTGAGCTTTGATATTTGTAAATTTACGTTGCTTTGTGTTTTTTAAATATGTTGTTTTATTTATTACACTTGAATTTCCTTGTTTAGATTGGAAGACGTTTGGAGAAGAGCTTAAAGGTTTGCAAAGACTGTAGTAACGGTGGATGCAAATTTCAACTTCAGAATTAGTGTCACAAGTCGTCGAGGGGCTATTTGTCTTTTTTTTTAAACTAAGATGGTTTTGTATCAAATCTATTATAAAGTGATGGTTCCTTTGTGAATGACCACTTGTGTTATGTCTTGTCAATTTAATTTATATTTTTATATAAATTTGCGATTATTTACTGGTCACTTATGTTATAGTCTAAAATCCCCAATGTTTAATTTTGAGGTCTATAAATATAGGACCTATCTCATTTTCTAACACTTTGTTTTGAAGTTCCTCTCTCTTTCACCACTCATCTCTCCATTTCTAGCATTCGTCACTCCCTTCCAGCAGCATGGACCCAAACATGGCACACGAGAGGTTTCTCGAGTTCTTGAAGAGGACCAAGTGGCTTGACAGAGAGGAACTTTTCTTCATCTTCTCTCGCGAGATTAACTTTGGAACAACCATCCTCTTGGCAGAAGAGGACTACAGAGGTACTCTTGACTACATGGAGGAGTACATGAGGCCCTAGACTGTTAAGCTACTGTGACATGAAAAATTGATATCTTTCATTTTTAATTTTGTGCATATTTTGATGGTTTCTCACAATGGTAATAATGTGGAAGCTTGTCCAAGAAGATTGCGGCGCCCACAATGAAATAACGGTGTGGTGATGCAGCGGCTTGGCGGCTACCCTGATAACAGCATTCTATCTTCAAATATAATGGTTTTACTTGATTTAGGGTGCACACATTGTAAATGCCACAAGTATGCTTGATAAATACTTTGTTATGGTAGATAGGCTAGTGATGTGGAAAATAAAAGTGGGCCTTCATGCTCACATGGATTTTAATTGTATTATTAATATGGTATTCACCACAAGGCTACAAGTTGGGGAGTGTGGAAGGCATGTGGAGGAGTGTGTGTAGGTGCATAATTGGGAAAGATTCTTCTAGAATGCCTACATGGAAGAGGAGAATTCCGCCATGTGTAAGTGGGATCTCCACCTACATGCCACTTAGACTTGGCTATTATCTCATCACACTTTCAAAGTCAAAAAGTCTTCAATTTAATAATCAATAGAAGACTTAGCCTAAGAGGACAATTGATGGTGACATCTACCCTTATGTCACTGAAGGGTTGAAGATTTTTATGTTGTAATTTGTAACAATGGAAGAGAGGGTGATTCTCCACCTATAAAAGGAGCCCTCCTCTCCCTTTCAAATCAATGAATGAACTCCTCAATTGAGCATTTTTTGTCATTGCCACTCTCTTATCTTTCAAACCCTTATTCAAACACTCTCTTTACATGTGAATATCTCATTTAGCATTAGCTCCTCATGGTGCTTAACCCAATTTTGGACCTCTTTGATGATTCATGATAAGTGGGATAAGGAGTTATTATCTTGGTGGGCCTGTGACTTCTCAAGGTAGCCCTCCTTTGGAGGTACCAATGGTTTTAGCGGTAATGAGCATGTGGAAAGACTTTGGGGACCATAGGTAAATCTTTACAATTATCTGCTGAGCAATGTTAACCCTTACCCTCTAGCTTGAATCATGAAGGAGATGAGAGGCAAGAGGCTATGTGAAAATTGAGGTTTCATGCAAAGAGAGGGAAGTGCAGTTTTTGTGGTCCCAATACCCAAATTTCAATCGGTAATTACTCATCACTCGGGTATTTGGATGTGTAGCTTATGTCCATGTGCCTGATGAAAGAAGACGAAAGTTGGATCCTAAGGCAGAGAAATGTGTATTTGTTGGTTATGCACAGGATCGAAAAGCCTACAAATGTTATAACCCTCAAACTAGACAAGTAGTCATCTCACGTGATGTGGTGTTTGATTATGCTCTTTTCAATCATGTAACTAATTTCTTAATCCTTTACTTCATTGATGATCAGAATTTCTCCCAAAGTTGCTAACTTTTAGGCAAATTTTGGCAGTTTTATAGTCTTGTAGTAAAATGCTCAAAACTTTTCGCTCGGATGTCCGTTTTTGAAAGTTTTTATATAGGCACAAAGCTCTCTTCAAGCTCTACGCACCTATTAATCCACTTTTGCATAGCCTATATGGATTTAAAACTACAATTCTCTGTGTATCTCTGTTTTTATAGACTTTTGGCCACTATTTCTTCTTAATCATGATTAATTCCTCCTAATCTCTTATCAAAAGGCAAACCCCATGTGTCTTATCCTCTTGTAAGTGATTGCTATATTCTTTTGCTTTAATATGTTCCGTCCAAATCGTCCAATTCGAATGGATGAACCTTACCAATATTCCCCGTATGTTTTCGTTCACATAATCCTGAGAGTCGGAAGATTTTCTTCCAGCAAAGAATTGCCCTCTTGTTTGGAGCTGCCAGACTGGCAGAAATTCTTGCTTCTCCTGAGCCTTTCATCTTTCCTTCCATGAATTATGATCTCACCTTTGATGTGTATATCTTTATCTTAACCTAGGGAGAGAAAGGGAGGTGAGGAGGCTGTGAGGTTTCATACAAGTGTGTTTTGATTCTAAGAAGTGACCGAAGTCAAAACCCCAACTTTGTGTCACATCTTTTGGTGGAGACGGCGGGCAGGTTTTACTTAGAATTATTCTATTTTAACCTCAAGGTCCCGCATGATTAAAGGAAAGTTATTTTGAAATAAGTAAATTTTCCTTGTTGCTACTCATCTTTTGGTGCACGATGTTCAACATTCCGGTGTTCCAAGGATCGGAAGGAGAAGACACGGGGAGTTATCTCCGAGAGTTTAACCGAGCATGCCGCTTGACGGGTTGGTCTATGAAGGAGAGGGCAGAAATACTTCCAAATTTCTTGGAGGGTGTGGCCTTAACTTGGCATGAGGCTTTGCCAGAGGAGTCCAAGAATGATTGGGAAAGGTTGACCAAAGCAATGAAGGAGAGATTTGGGACAGTGGAGTCACCAAACACTTTACTATTGCAATTGAATCAGATTTTCCAAAAGGAAGGAGAGTCAGTTTTTGCCTTTTCAGTGAGGTATGAAGCCTTGTCAACAAGCTGCTTTACATATTGTTGCTTCTTCTTCTTCACCTTCTATGGGAGATTCAAAGAGCTCTTTAGCAATGGAGCACCTTAAGATGAGCAAGTTTATCAGGGCTTTGGATCCCCGCTTGCATGGAAAAGTTCTTAGCAAAGATCCCACTAATTTTAAAGAGGCTCTTCGTATTGCTTTGAAGAAGGAGGCCACTCTTCATATTGAGTCCACATTCCAATCTTCTCCGAGAGTGTGCCGACCCCACCACGAGTAGAGAGAGAGTAGAGATAGCCTCAACATCTTAGGTACAAGCTCCATCCTTGGATCATAACATTGCACAACTTATGGCAGAATTTGCTGATTTGAAGTTACACTTAGTCAATGCAAGGCCACCTAGGGTTCCACGAGTTGAGGATAGACCTAGGGATAGAAGTAGTGTCACATGCTATGAATGTCAAGAGAAGGGGCACTATCGCACTAAGTGTCCAAAATTGAGAAAAAGAGAGGACAAAAGTTTAGCACTTTTAGAGGAAACATGCTCAGAAGAAGAAGAAGAGGAAACATTGATGCCATTAATGGCAAAAAGGGGTCGTAAAACTAGGAGCCAAGAAGAAGAAGAACAAGAAGATAAATCTGAAGAAGAGGAGAAAAATAAGAAGAAGAAGAAGTCATCTAGGAGAAAAATTGGACAATCTGACTTTCCTCTTGGGCAAGGATCTCTTAGTTATGACCTCTTAATAGATCTTAGGGAGAAAATGGCACAAATCACATTTGGGCAGCTTTTGGCACTCTCTCCAAAGCTTAGAAAGGAATGGGGTAAGCTGGCTAGCACAAGGGAATCTAAGAAAAAGAAGAAGAGGGATAATGGGACTCCTATGGTTCAAAAGGTGGATATTGATGTAGGAGACGATGTGCCTGTGATTGATGTCATCATTGAGGGACAAATAATTTCTAATGCATACATTGATGGAGGTGCATCAATCAATGTCATGAGTGAAAAAACAATGAAAGATGCTGATTTAAAGTTGTCTTCTACCAACTCTCCCTATCGCATAATACTAGGGTGAAAAGGAATTTGGGAGTGGATGTATGTGGTATTTCTGTGCCTACAACTTTTCAGGTCATTCCTACAAAGCCTGATGCTAGGGCTTACCCATTGATATTGGGTAGGCCATGGCTTCACCAAGTGAAGGCAATTCAAAAGTGGGAGACATGTGATCTTATTCTACAAGGTGAGAATAAGAAGGTCCACTACAACATCAAGAGTCGCAAGAAAGCGGTAAGAGGTGAACCTTCAACTTCCGAAAGTTCAGAGTCAGAGTCATCCAATGAAGAGGAGACAAGTGGTAGCTCCGAGGATTCCATCTCAGAAGGGGAGGTGGAGGGAGTTGCATTTGGTCTATCCCTGGGAAGGGATCGAGGGGATGCTGAAGACAATGGAGCCTTGGAAGGGGAAGCTTCTTCAACCATGTGCAAGAAAGGAGATGTGGACCTCGCTAGTCTTCACCAACAAAATGAACTTCTTCTTGATGAGTCCATAGCAGGTACTGAAAGGGAGAATTACTTAAAAATGTTGGATGGATTTCCTAACCTTTTTGCAAACAGCTACTCACAAGTACGCCAAGTTACCCTAGTAGAGCACAAGATTGATCTCAAGCCCCAAAGTAAGCCAGTGGTACAGCGGCTAAGGCGTTTGGGAGTAGTGCAAGCAGAGGTGCTTAAGAAGGAGGTAACTAATTTGCTTGAAGCTGGATTTATTTTTCCAGTAGAGAATTCAGAGTGGATTTCCCCAGTTGTAGTCACTCCCAAAAAGGGTGGAAAATGGCATGTGTGTGTGTGGACTTTCGCCCTCTAAATGCATGCACAAAGAGGGATTATTATCCTCTACCCTTTCAGGATGAGATTTTGGATCAAGTTGCAGGTCATGAATTATATTCAGTGTGTGATGGATACTCCGGATACTTTCAAATCCGGATTTGTGAAGAAGATCAAAGGAAAACCTCATTTATCACTCCTTGGGGAGTGTATGCCTATAGAGTGATGCCATTTGGCTTGACCAATGCACCATCAACTTTTCAACGCTTCATGAGTCAGGTATTTGCACCCTACTTGGGAAAGTTTATAAGGGTCTTTTTGGATGATTTTTGCATTTATTCAAGCCGCATAGATCACTTGGAAAAGTTGAGGTTGGCCTTGCAAAGTATTGATGATGCAAAAGGGTGTCTTAATCCTGGAAAATGCCGCTTGTTGGCACGAAGGAAGGTGGTTCTCTTGGGACATGTTATCTCTGAAGAAGGCATAGAGATGGATCCTGAGAAGGTGCAGGCAATTGTGGCCCTCCCACCACCTACCAATGTACGGGAGGTAAGGAGGATTTTGGGTAAAACAAAGTATTACCAACGCTTTGTTGACATGTTCTCTGAGAAGATGTATCCTATAAATCTGTTAACAAAGAAGAATGTTTCTTTCCAATGGGGGCCCGATCAAATTCAATCTTTTTGTTTACTCAAGGAATGCATGAGTCAAAGTCCAATTATGCAGCCTCCTAGGTGGGGGGATGACTTTTATGTGAACCCAAGTATCTCATCACATTCAGTGGGTGCTATACTCTTGCAAAAGGGAGAGCAAGGGCGTATGCAACCAGTGTATTATGCAAGCCGACAACTCACTGATGCCGAGGAGAGGTATGGTGAAATGGAGAAAGATGGTTTGTCTCTTGTTTTTGCAGTAGAAGTTCAGGTCATACTTGTTACCTCACCCTTTTTTCTTCCTCACCTCTCAACCTTCTTTACAATTCTTGGTCCGCAATCCCAATCCTGCAGGAGGGAAGTTTGCAAAGTGGATTATTAAAGAGGTAGAGGTTAAAGGGGATTCACAACTGGTCATCCGACAAATGAAAGGAGAATATAAAAGGGCAATGGAGTTAAAAGAAGCTTTTGAGTTTTGTAAATTTGTGCATGTTAACAGGAAGGATAATCAAAAGGCTGATGAATTAGCTACTAAAACCTTGGCTTCTTTCAAAGTAGCTACTCTTGCATTAATGGATACAGGTTGGCCTGAGCTCCAAGATGTTCAACACTATTTAGATACAAAGGATACTTCCCTCCTGGATTGAATCCTCAAAACAGAAGCAAAGGTTTACCAGGAAAACTCATCCTTACACAATTCTAGGGGATGTTCTTTACAAGCAAGGTAAGGATAAGATTCTTAGGAGGGTAGTGAGCCTAGAAGAGTCTAAAAGGATTATGGAACTATGTCATGAATGTTCAGGTCACTTTGCCTCAGCCAGCACAACTCGGAGGATCCTTAACACAGGGTATTATTGGCCTCAACTCAGCAAAGATGTCTATGAGTGGTGCAGAAGCTGTGAAGTATGCCAGGCATATGGGCATAAGCAATTGGTTCCCGGACCCTTAAACCCTATCCCAGCATATGGTCCATTTGAAAGATGGGGATTAGATTTTGTGGGCCCACTTCCTCGTTCCTCACATGAAAAGTATTACATATTGGTGGCCACAAATTATGCAACAAGGTGGGCAGAAGCAAAGGCAATGGTCAATAATAAAGCAGTGGCTGTGGCATCCTTTCTCAGGGAATACATATGTGCCCGATTTGGGTGTCCATTAGAAATCCTTACGGATGGGGGGAGGTCTTTCAGGAATGACTTGATTGAAGCTTTGGTACAGAAATTAAAAATAAAGCATGCTATGTCAACTCCCTATTATCCCCAATGTAATGGTTTACTATAAAAAACTAATGGACTGCTTTGTGGATCTTTGTCTAAGCTGGTGGATACTATGAAGAGAAAGTGGGATGTGCATTTGCCAGAGGTCCTATGGGCCTATAGGACAATCACAAACTCTCTCTTGGTTTCACAACTTTTCAGTTAGTTTATGGAATGGAGGCTATTTTGCCAATAGAATTGGAGATCACAAGCCTTCGCACATCTTTTGCACGCTTGAATAATGAAGAAAAAACACATGCCCAACGCCTAGCACAACTAGAGATCTTGGATGAGAGGCGACTTCAGGCACTTCAAAATTTGGAGGCTGCACAACAATGGCGCAAGGCAAGGCATGACACTCTCACGAAGAAGAAGAAGAAGCCAGAACTCAAGCAAGGAAGCTTAGTCATGAGGTATGATGGCCGTGTGGAGAAATGGCTAGATAAGAAGCTTCTTCGACGCTGGGAAGGCCCCTTCAGGATAAAGCAAAAGTTCAAAAATAACACCTATCTTCTAGAGGATACAAGTGGCCAGGAGGTTCCCGGACGTGCCAATGAGTACCGGCGACGGCTAAAGATATTTTACCCTCGAGCACCATGGCCAGCAGATCCCCAAGGCAAGCATGGAGGATCTGCTGGGGGGGGAGAAAGATGTGACATGAAAAATTGATATCTTTCATTTTCAATTTTGTGCATATTTTGATGGTTTCTCAATGGTAATAATGTGGAAGCTTGTCCAAGAAGATTGCGGTGCCCACAATGGAATAACGGCGTGGTGATGCGGCGGCTTGGCGGCTACCCTGATAACAGCATTCTATCTTCAAATATAATGGTTTTACTTGATTTAGGGTGCACACATTGTAAATACCACAAGTATGCTTGATAAATACTTTGGTATGGTAGATAGGCTAGTGATGTGGAAAATAAAAGTGGGCCTTCATGCTCACATGGATTTTAATTGTATTATTAATATGGTATTCACCATAAGGCTACAAGTTGGGGAGTGTGGAAGGCATGTGGAGGAGTGTGTGTAGGTGCATAATTGGGAAAGATTCTTCTAGAATGCCTACATGGAAGAGGAGAATTCCGGCATGTGTAAGTGGGATCTCCACCTACATGCCACTTAGACTTGGCTATTATCTCATCACACTTTCAAAGTCAAAAAGTCTTCAATTTAATAATCAATAGAAAACTTAGCCTAAGAGAACAATTGATGGTGACATCTACCCTTATGTCACTGAAGGGTTGAAGATTTTTATGTTGTAATTTGTAACAATGGAAGAGAGGGTGATTCTCCACCTATAAAAGGAGCCCTCCTCTCCCTTTCAAATCAATGAATGAAGCCTCCTCAATTGAGCATTTTGTGTCATTGCCACTCTCTTATCTTTCTTATTCAAACACTCTCTTTACATGTGAATATCTCATTTAGCATTAGCTCCTCATGGTGCTTAACCCAATTTTGGACCTCTTTGATGATTCATGATAAGTGGGATAAGGAGTTATTATCTTGGCGGGCCTGTGAGACTGCTCAAGGTAGCCCTTGCCTTATTGCCGCCCTCCTTTGGAGGTACCAATGGTTTTAGCGGTAATGAGCATGTGGAAAGACTTTGGGGACCATAGGTAAATCTTTACGATTGTCTGCTGAGCAATGTTAACCCTTACCCTCTAGCTTGAATCATGAAGGAGATGAGAGGCAAGAGGCTATGTGAAAATTGAGGTTTCATGCAAAGAGAGGGAAGTGCAGTTTTTGTGGTCCCAATACCCAAATTTCAATCGGTAATTACTCATCACTCGGGTATTGGTTTCTAAAATTGATCATATGTCTAGGAAGCGCTTTATATGCTCTTTCCAATCATGTAACTAATTTCTTAATCCTTTACTTCACTGATGATCAGAATTTCTCCCAAAGTTGCTAACTTTTAGGTAAATTTTGGCAGTTTTATAGTCTTGTAGTAAAATGCTCATAACTTTTCGCTCGGATGTCCATTTTTTAAAGTTTTTATATAGGCGCGAAGCTCTCTTCAAGCTCTACGCACCTATGTAATCCACTTTTGCATAGCCTATTTGGATTTAAAACTGCAATCTCTGTGTATCTCTGTTTTTATAGACTTTTGGCCACTATTTCTTCTTAATCATGATTAATTTCTCCTAATCTCTTATCAAAAGGCAAACCCCATGTGTCTTATCCTCTTGTAAGTGATTGTTATATTCTTTTGCTTTAATATGTTCCGTCCAAATCGCCCAATTCGAACGGATGAACCTTACCAATATTCCCCGTATGTTTCCGTTCACATAATCGTGAGTCGGAAGATTTTCTTCCAACAAAGAATTGCCCTCTTGTTTGGAGCTGCCAGACTGGCAAAAATTCTTGCTTCTCCTGAGCCTTTCATCTTTCCTTCCATGAATTATGATCTCACCTTTGATGTTAGTATGAAAGCTAGACACTTGAATATAAGTCAATTTTGATACTAAGAAATGTACATTCATTCCTTTTTGTAATAGAATACTTGTGATCTCTCCTTCTCCTCCCAACCCTCTTTCTTTTGTTCTATTGAGCCTTGCTTCCTTGATGGAGATAGGTTTATTGTTTATAGGCTTCTCCCTCTCATTACTTCTCCACCCACCTTTTGTGAGAGAGTGAGAGAGACCTATCATAAAGGATATATCCTTCTTGCGTCCATCTAGATAAAGGAAGCTCTACCTTCACCCCCTTAGCAAAGGAGCATTTTGATGTGACAACAGAGTGAGGAGGTGGCTCTAGCACACTCACATCAAGGAGTTGCATTTGTGGCTCGAAGGAAAGACCCAACGATAATTCTTGATTCAGCAAGGCTAAGGTAAGCTCCCATTAGAACATTTTGGAGATCATTTGTAGGGCCTTCTAAGAAATTCACGAATTCCTATTTTCTCTCTCTGGAAAAAATGTACAAATATAAAATAATTGAATTTTAAGATGTGATTATTCTATTATTGCATTTATGAATAGCTGTAAGCTTGTCATAAATTCGACTCCTAATATAACCTTATTTTAATATAATTCTTGTCAGCTTGTCTCATAAAGTAGTTATTTTTTAATCTTGTACACCAAGATAAGGCTCTTTAGCATTTTGTGCTTAGAATTGAAATTCTAATAAACCCCTTGATAGTATAAGCAAGATATTATCACCCTCTCTTCACCCTTACACATAGTCCATGGAGAGTAACAGTGTAAGCAACCATTCTACTAAAAACGAGCTTAATGAAGTAGATAATAAGAGAAAATATCATCTCCACATTGATCTTGATAGTGAGTATGAGCCCATTCAAAAGCCCAGAAAACAATCTGCAACGCTCTCATCAGATGATAAGGCAAACATGAGAGAGTCTGGTTTGCAGCACATAGATATTTAGTGTGATGGATCAATCTATCCTATCAACCCTACAATCGCTTCCCATCCTCCCTTCTGTAATCCCACAACTCTATTACGTTTTACAGGAGATGGAGTCAATGGATTGCTAGGATATTGTCAATCCATTGCTGCCTATGCAAATAGTGAAAGGCAATGCTCTCAATACCAAGCAGCTCAACTTCTTCGTTCAATAGAAGAATGCAAGGCACTAAAATTGAGAATGGAGGAAAATGATATTGAACTTGCAAGACTACGGAAACAGTTCAGTCAAAAGGAAACAAGCATTGGACTACGACAAAGGAAGAGAAAGCTCAAGAACTTTGAGAACCTGAAGCTTGGCTCAGGTGGGCTAAAGAAAAGAATCCAAGCAATAAGGTAAGAGATGTATTTAAAGCTTTGTTTATTTTGTGTTCTTGATGTTAGAACTTATCATTAGGTGGCTTAAAGAAAAGAATCCAAGCAATAAGGTATGGCTGTGTTAGAAATTATCATTGACTATGTTCTTAATGTCAGAGATTATCATTGTTGTAACTACAGGATTGTACTGCGTCCTGACAAGGAAAATATTAATCCGAATATCCATCCAACAAAGTAATTTAAACCTTTGCTTACATCAAGAATGGCAAAGGAAATGTTGCAAGAAAAGAAGTTCAAGGTGGCTAAAAGAGATATAATAGAACAATTTGTTAGTAGTAATGCAGTCTTCACAACAGAAATACAGGAAGCTATGGACAGTAATGGAGTCAGTCGAAGAGGTTACAATGCTATTCATAAGTCACTATCTTCAGTTCTTGATACTAAGGGAATCAAAGGGAAACTACTTACAACTCCTACAGATGTCTGGAGATTTCGGGACAGAGGTATTGCAATACATCGGTAAACCCTACCACATTGAAGAGGAGTTCAATGGAGAAAGTGGCAGCATTCAATACAGTCAATTCAACAATATATTCCTAGATATGGAGCTTTTGCAAAAGAGAATGGTAAGAGTAATATGACATCACTTACGGAGGAGACAGGGGGTGTGCTTCAATTTGTCATCAAGCTTGATGAATGTGAGATTATCAAAGAGAAAAAGATAGAAAGAGTGACAATAACATTAATGAATAGAGCACTCAATAAATGCATGAAGGATGATAATCCGTAATATTTCAGCGTGCAATATAAAACAAATATATGGTGGTTAGGATCATTTGAGGTAAATCATATTGCATTTATCTACAGACTTGTTTTTCTCTTGTTTAGGAAGAAAGTTGACATCATCTATTTATCTGTACAAGTCAAGAAAAAAGATCATGAAACATTGTTTTGGGTGTTTCATCATACACCCAGAGCCTAAATTGATCAGCGAACAGATGAAGGGAAACATAATCATTAGCCGTCGATAACAAGGGAGACTTCCAAGTTCAATGGCATCTTGTAGGTGACCTCAAGACTCTTAAGTGCTTTTTCAATTGCAGCAAGGGAGCTAACGCAAGGTCACCCTGTCTTTATTGCATGGATTCCGCAAAAGGGCTAGACTCTAAGTGGTGGAGAAGACCACCAAACTGAAATTTGATTGATGAGAACTTTTGCCCTGTATTTGAGATTCCTCTCATCAATGTACATATTTGTACCCTTCATGCGTTGTGCCGTATCATTGAGAAATTGGTGTTTCTCTACATTGGCTTTGCTTGGAAGATAAAGAAGGTGCTAGAGAGAAAAGAAGCCCTTTGCTCATTCGAAAAGGTGTTGTTTGAGATTGGACTACATGGAGGGAACATTCGTATTCTGAAAGACACTAAGAAGTCAACCAATGAGAAGGATGTACCAATGAAACCATCAATTGGAGGTGTTAAAGCAAGAAGATTTCTATCAAAACCCCTCCACAGCCAGAAACACAAAAGCACCAAGATAGGAAAAGTATATAAATGTAACTACATTAGTAGAATCAAGTACGAACAATGGAAAAATCTCCATAATGCAGTGAAAGATCAAGAGAGTGAATCAAGGCATGCCAAGGTAGAGGCTTGGCAATAAATTGATGTTCTTTTCAGAATGTGTGACAAAGTTAACTGGACACAACAAGATAAGAAGAGCTTTCAAGACAACCTGCAAACTTTCAAAAGAGTCATGAAGATAGCTTGGACAAATTCCAACATAACACACTACATGGTAAGGTTCATGATTATGTTCTTTTAGTTGATATGCACAACTGCTTCTCTCTTTGTTGATATGCAGCATATTCTCTACAACCATATGCCATTTTTTATTCAAAAATATGGAAACCCTAGTATTTGGAATGCTCAAGGGATGGAAAAGTCACACTATATGGCACGAAATGCATATTTCAAGCATACACAACATGGTGGAGGAAGGAGAAAAGAAAACATCATACGTGAAGTATTCCAATGGTTCTACCACAGAATACTCCAACAATTATACAGGAAAGAAACCTTAAAGTCGTCTAAGATGCTTCAAACACTTAGAGATATAGAAAAGAGAAAACAGAAAAGATCTGAAGCTCAAGTGCTATCCAAGCACAAGCTCTTAAGCCAGGGTAGTATCCAAAAATATCTACTGCACTTACTTTCTCTACAAGAATTATCTTATCGTATGTTTTGGGTATTATTGTACCGCCAAGAAAGCGAGAGAGTGTCTTGAATAAGAAATTTGCTAAGACACCCTGTTGGTGCATAGAATTATGGTAGATCAAAATCTTTACAGTTGATAATCTCTTCAGCATCTCTACCACGGTAGCTCCAATTGTGCCTCTATAGAAATTGATCTGGCTCTTCCATAAAGGCCTGCAAGAAATTTGAATACCACAAAAATATGAGAGAGAGAGAGAGAGAGAGAGAGAGAGAGAGAGATTCCAGTACCTAAGTGCTTTCATATGCTAAACGCATTGTTGATCTAGAGATCTATTGAGCTCTCTTTTGCAGGCGTCCTCTTATCCACCCAGTCTTGTGTAGAGTCCTCGAGCTTATCAAAACCGTGATCCTCCTAAAACTTTTTTTGAAAGACTGATCGTCCGGGACTAATCCATCCTCCCTAGACTGCCTTGCCTTATTGAAACACTTCCTTAGACAGTCTTTGCCATCAAAATTCAACTCGAGGGCCTCATCATCACTAGAGTCCTCTGAAACAAATCCCTCCTCTCCATCATAAAAATTGGCTATGGCAGATAGAGCGTAGTCTTCATGTATCCTAAATGTATTCTGTATGTCACTCAAAAGGAGATACACCTTCCCACCAATATTGAAATCCGAGAGTACAGGCAGGATCACCTGGCTGTCGTCTACATTGAACTCATGTAGATCATCTGGCATCTTCAAACCTTGACTCCTGAGTCCTACCAGGTCTAGGGTCTTCGCTTCTTCTGCCTCCCATTCAAGCTACTGGACCTCATTAACAACCTCTATCTCTTCGTCGCTTTGTGCACTTGAAGTTGTTGATGAATCTTGATGAATCTTGATGAGAATGAGGCTCATGAATACCTCATGGTGTAGCCCACAACATCAAAGAATCTGGAGCAAAACACTTCAAGAAGCACTTAAGAGATTTGAAGCTAATAAGAGGAGATTAGTGAAGGAAAACCTTTGATTTTGAAGCTTTAATGGAAGCTTCAATGGCTTTCAAGAGGGCAGCCCTGGTTTTTCCACTATACTGAACGATTGGAGCAGCCATTAGGGCTAAAAATCAAGCTGTAGCATCTTGAGACCTTGGGCTTCAAAAGCCCTAAGCCCACACAGCCTATTATGCGCTGCAGACATCGAATTCATGTACGACATTGACGGTAGCCAGGAACTGCACCAGCCTGCACAGGCGGCAATGCCACGACGGAGAGAGGGCGATTCGGCTGATGAGCTGTACGAAAATGTCCGCCCAAATGTCCTCTTCACTTTCTTAGTTGAGAGCTCCCCAAGATTTTGACTCCACGAGCTGCTAGAGCTCCTCCACTGGTAGGAGGTTCAGCTCCACACAAGAAAAAGTGATAAATTTGACCTATTCTACACCACAAAAGACCTAATCAACCAAAGCTCTAGATACCATGATAGAATTTCGTGGTGCTCATGCTAGATCAACTATGTGGAGGAGAGAGACTCACAAAATACAAGAAAATATCGTGCTTATTAAGTTGCTCAAATACAACTAGGCTTCATGCTTCTTGCTTCATATAAATGCCTTTGGCATGTGCCTTTAAATAGGCTTGCTAGTGGCCTAGGGTTAGGTGGCTCCCTTAGGGCCATTCACACCCACACACCTTCTACACCCTTGTTCACTAAGGCTCCAAGGCCTATATCTTAATAAACCTCAACCTCATTTGGGAAAGTAGGTGCGTTCTGTGTGGGGTCTTCTCCTTGGCACATCTTAAGATCATCCGTATCATCGTCACTCTATAGCGCTCCACAAAGAGGTTGTCGTATCTTTCAATAGTTGACTATAGTGAAAGGGAAAAAAATCATCAAGTTTAGTAAAGGATAAATTTATGATTGCTGAGGACCTAGAAATGATCAACAAGTTTTATTACCTTGGTCCATGTAGGGTTTAGTTGAAACAGGCTGTCTAGTAGGTACTCTACATGTATAATAGTTCTCCATCCACACGAATAGCCATCTGTTTGATATGGCATAGATATTTCCTTGATTGCAGAGTCAAAAATTCCTTCAACAAGGTAAATAGGGCCAATGGCTGCAAACGTTCTCTTAATACAACTGTCAAGGCATACAAATTTAATAAGACACCAAAAATTACAGAAGGACTTGGTAATTTAGAGTAATATAAATGAGCAAGACTCACAATCTCAATTCAAGGAATGTGCCTAGTATGGAATTCATAGTCCATACAATCTTCTTGTCTAGCTCCAAACAGACAAGGCTCCAATGATTGCTGAAACATTAAAAACCAGAGTTAAAAACAAGATATTTAATCAATCAAAATTTTAAATAAAATCAAAAATATGTATATTTACCTTGATTCATATGGAAAAATAATCGTGTTGACTTCCCTGAAGTTGTAGTAAGTAAACCATCTTCTTATGTTATATCCGGTGAGGTACTTTTGACCCTTAGTAGAGGAGCCAATTGAGAACTAAGAATAAAAACTTTTGTCTGGGACTCTATAGGGATCTTACACTTTACCAAACTGCCAAATTTATAAAAAAAAACCTTAACACTAGAAATTGTCAAACTAGAAGAAAACATATATAGTAGACTCAGATGAAGAAGAACTTACTTTAGACAAACATACACAATAGAGTCAGATATCTGATCTCTCTTGTGCTTCAGTATATTTAGGTCCCCAAGTCCAGACTAAGTTGTCTCTCCCCATCGTCCACGGCCACGAAGACATATATACCATTCTAAAATTTTAACAATTCCTGTAAATTAACAGCATCTAATTCTGCAGTATCCTTTTTGTACAACTTGTCCCTTGAAAGATCATCCTCGGTAGGCTTCTCCATGGCCTTTGCATTCTTCTGCATTAGTGCTTCCTACTGTAACCTGGCCTCCTGTTCAACCTTGGCTCTTGTATTAACTTCATGTGTCACCTCTGTGATCTTTATTTCATCGCTCTGCTTCCTAACAGGGGGTATCAAAAGAATATCTCTCATTTTACGATCAATTATTTTGGCAGGAAACAGAAGCTTCTCAAATCTCCACCTAACTCTCT